>NW_027361917.1:48727500-49927500 GCF_039654945.1 Dendrobates tinctorius | reverse complement strand
CGTTTTTCAACTTTAACATTGCTTTCAACCAATACAAATGCATTCACTGGGAAATGGCATTGTAGCATTTATCAACCCTAGCTGGCCATGTGGTGTGTGACACATAAGCAGACACATCTTGTTTCATTTATGAAGGAGGGATTCTTAAAGTCACAGAGCCTATTTTTACAGGGGCTTCAGGCGGCATTAATCTTCTTAAAGGGCCATTATTAAAACAGTGGGTCTGCTAAACTTTTATTGCCTATGCAGTGAGTGGATGGGCTGTCAAGAATTACGATGCACCCCAATACCCTTTTAACAAGATGTCCAGGAGGGCTTCCATTGAATGCACGGCCTGGCTTGCCCCAAAGTCACATGCACCCCAAAAGGCTTTTCAAGCCACGTACTGGATGGCGACCAGAAAATCCACTTCACATTATTAGGGATGAGCGAGTATACGCGTTAGGATTCGGTACTCAGCGAGTAATGCGGTACTCGCGGTACTCGAATCCTGGCGAGAATTTCACTACTCGCCTTGCAATATTGGGCACAGCACAGCCCGCACAGTCCCCGCACAGCACAGCACAGTCCCCGCACAGTACCCACACAGCCCAGCACAGTCCCCGCACAGTCCAGCACAGTCCCGCACAGCCTGGCACAGTCCCCGCACAGCCCAGCACAGTCCCGCACAACCCAGCTCGGTCCCCGCACAGTCCATGCACAGCCCAGCACAGTCCCCGCACAGCCCAGCACAGTCCCGCACAGCCCAGCACAGTCCACGCACAGCCCAGCACAGTCCCCGCACAGTGCCTGCACTGTCCAGCACAGTCCCGCACTGTCCAGCACAGTCCCGCACAGCCCAGCACAGTCCCCGCACAGCCCAGCACAGGCAAGCACAGCACAACACTGTCCCGCACAGCCCATTACTCGCATTTCCCATAGACTTACACTGGACTTGTTACGAGTACCCGAGTATTAGGAGGTACTCGTAACGAGTACAGCGAGTCCGAGTATTTCACTACTCACTCATCCCTACACATTATTAATTTCGTAATCCCAAACTCTTTTCTTATGCATTGACTGCGAGGCCTGCCCTGCTGCCAAGTTATCTGCACCCCAATATGCCTTTAAACCCACATACTGGATGGGCACAGGAAAATCTACTTCACATTGTTCATTTCATAGTTCCAAACACTTTTCTTATGCATTGACTGCAAGGCCTGCTGTTCTGCCTTCAGGCACGCTGACACGTTGTGCACTCCAGCATACAGCATAAACCACAGCTCTGTCTTCCAAAATAAGCAGACTGTTCTCTGTAGTCTAACTTGTTTATTGGTGATGAGTATAGAACATGCGGTAAAACTGTAAAGAATACAAATGATATGCATAAGTATTGGGCAGAGGATCACAGCTAACACAAATACAGAAGCATTCAGTGTGATGCAACCTACATAGAAAAAACACAGGCGTCTAATTACATCTCTCATAAACTCTCTGCACACACTGCATTGTAAGAAAGATTAAGCTTACCAGATATGCTTTACCCGGATAACGAACTCGAGTTGGAGAGTTAACATGGAGGACAGGTAAACACATGCATCCTATGATATACACAGAAGTAAAATGGCCCTTCTTTGTCCCAGAATACATTGCTTCCTTCCCACAAAGCATTGCTTCAATCCCATAGTGCATTACTTCTGTTAAAGTAACAGACTGAAAATGTTATCAAAGACACTGCTATAAATTCAGCCACCACTAGATGGTGCTATAACTAACCTAGCACATAATACGAACATTCTTTGCCCTATTCAGAGGGCAGAACGCCTGCCCTGCTACCAAGTCATATGCACCCCAATAAGCCTTTGAACCCACATACTGGATGGGCACAGGAAAATCCGCTTTACATTATTCATTTTGTACTCCCATTCTGTTTTCTTATGCATTGACTGCAAGGTCTGCCCTGCTACCAAATCATATGCACCCCAATAACCCTTTGAACCCACATACTGGATGGGCACAGGAAAATCCACTTCACATTATTCATTTTGTACTCCCATTCTGTTTTCTTATGCATTGACTGCAAGGCCTGCCCTGCTACCAAGTCATATGCACCCCAATAAGCCTTTGAACCCAGGTACTGGATGGGCCCAGGAAAATCCACTTCACATTATTCATTTTGTACTCCCATTCTGTTTTCTTATGCATTGACTGCAAGGTCTGCCCTGCTAACAAGTCATATGCACTACAATAACCCCAATCCCCCCTTGGAAGAAACATGTAGGAGGGCCTCTTAACAAAAAATGTCCTATTAAAAAGGAGCGGGTCTCCTAGACTTGTAATGCCCATACATTAAGTGTATTGGGCTGACAAACATTTTCCCCTGTGGGGTACACCTCAACCTTTTCCATAACAATTCTTTTACGCCCAGCAAAAACACCCATCCTTGTTCGGAATTCGACACTGTCTGTAGCAGTATGGAACACGTTAACGCTGGTGATCTAGTGGCGGCGGATAATGAGACGTGGAGGAAGGCCTGATTAAAAACTATGCCCAATTTAAAGGAGGGGGTCTCCTAGACTCGGAATGCCCATACACTAAGTGTGTTGGCTGTCAAACATTTTCCCCTGTGGGGTACACCTCAACCTTTTCCATAACAAGTATTTAACACCCAGCAAATCCCCCACCCTTATTAAGATTTTGACTCTGGCTGTAGCAGCATGGAACACGTTAACGCTGGTGATCTAGTGGCGGCAGATGATGAGACGTGGAGGAAAGCCTGATTAAAGTCTATGCCAAGTTTAAAGGAGCAGGTCTCCTAGACTTGGAATGCCCATACACTAACTGGGTTAGCTGTCAAACATTTTCCCCTGTGGGGTACACCTCAACCATTTTCAGAGCAAGTATTTTACACCCAGCATAACCACCCACCAATGTTAGGAATTCGACCCTGACTGTAGCAGCACGGAACACGTTAACCCTGTTGATCTAGTGGAGGTGGATGATGAGGCGTGGAGGAAGGCCTGATTAATAAGTAGGCCCAATTTCTAGGAGCGGATCTCATAGACTTGGAATGCCCATACACTTAGTGTATGGGCTTGCAAACATTTCCCCTGTGGGTTACATCTCAACCTTTTCCTTAACAAGTATTTTATGCCCAGCAAACGCACCTACCCTTGTTAGGAATTCTACCCTGGCTGTAGCAGCATGGAACACGTTAACCCTGTTGATCTAGTGGGGGTGGATGATGAGGTATGGAGGAAGGCCTGATAAAAAAATAGGCCCAATTTCTAGGAGCGGGTCTCATAGACTTGGAATGCCCATAGGCTTGCAAACATTTCGCCTGTGGGGTACACCTCAACCATTTTAAGAACAAGTATTTTACACACAGCATAAGCACCCACCCTTGTTCGGAATTCAACCCTGGCTGTAGCAGCATGGAATACGTTAACCCTCTTGATCTAGTGGTGGTGGATGATGAGACTTGGAGGAAGGCCTGATTAAAAAAATAGGCCCAATTTCTAGGAGCGGGTCTCATGTACTTGGAATGCCCATACACTTAGTGTATGGGCTGGCAAACATTTCCCCTTGGGGGTGTACATATTTTTTGTATTATGGTGAGGGGCATCATATCACCCTTGCCAAAACAAAGAGTGGCCGGAGCATGACTGAATATGTTCACCATGGTGTTCAAGTGGTGGTGGACAGTGAGGATGAGGAGAAGGAGGAGGAAGACACCAAATAGCCAAAATCAAGAAACGTATACCCATGTTTGGTTGTGAAGAGGTGCATGGGAATACACCTCACAAAAAAACACTACATTGGACTTTATGCTTTGCTGTCATCATTTGGTGGTGTCGAGAAGTCAGGCCGAATCCATCCATTGTTCATTTTTATAAGAGTCAGCCTGTCTGCATTTTCCTTTGAAAGGCAAATGCGTTTATCTGTGATAATGCCACCAGCAGCACTAAAAACCCGCTCGGACATAACGCTAGTGACAGGGCAGGCTAGGATCTCCAAGGCGTAGTGTTATGATGAGTCACAGAAGGAGGAAAAAACAAAATACCAGCTAAGTCCAGAAAAACCAGAGAGGTTGGCAGCTATCGGATTGCAGACCCCTGAACCTATCCACAACAACTAGCAGTAGCCGTGGGGGGTTCCTACGGTGCCCTAGACCCCTCGATCACAGCCGGAGAACTACATAGCCTAAAGACAGAAAGGGGAAAAACTAAACTGCCCCAGAGCAGACCCCAAAGCAATAGGCAGCCCCCAACATATAATGACGGTGAAGCAAGATGAAAACACTAACACAGATAGAAAGATAGGTTGAGCAAATGATGGGGCCCAAGCTAACTACATAGGACAGGATAGGAAAGCTGCTGTCTGCCATCCGCAAAACCCCTATCAAAATGAGCCAACCGACTGATAGGAAAAACAGGCCCTGAAGACGCTAGGCTTCAAAAGACTATATCAGCACTCAGGTATATTCTGAAGACAGAGCAAAAGATCAACAGATCAGAGACAAAAATGGAATTCAGCTCACCCCCGGCCGGGGATGGCAGAACTCCCAAAAAACAAGGCAAAACAAAAACAAAACTGAAGAGTACAAAGCAGTGCAGAAAAACTTAGCTTTGAGATGCAGGAATCAGACTGGTCTCCAAGAATCCAGCAGGAAAATCACCAGCCAGGAAGAAGGGCGTCGGCAGCCTTATATCCAGTCCTCAATTCCAGCCACCCAGTCATCATCTAGCTGCCCATGTGTTTGGTAATCAGCCTCACTACCTTCCTTCACCAGAGGAGGGAGTTCATCAGACCTCAATGGTGAAGGGAAAAATGAACTCACAACAGTACCTCCCCCTTGAGGAGGGGTCACCGAACCCTCATCCATGCCACCAGGGCGATCCGGGTGAGCCCGATGAAAGGCACGCACCAATCTTTAGGCATGAATATCAGAGGCAGAGACCAAGGAATTATCCTCCTGACCATAACCCTTCCACTTAACCAAATACTGGAGTCTCCGTCTAGCCAGACGGGAATCCAGTATCTTCTCTACCTCATATTCCATGTTACCTTCAACCAATATAGGGTCAGGAGGTGCCACCACAGGAACTACTGGTTCAACAAACCTCTTCACCAAGGACTTATGAAACACATTATGAATTTTAAATGTGACAGGAAGAGCCAACCGAAAAGAGACCGGATTAATAATCTTCAAAATCTTGTAAGGTCCAATAAATCTAGGCTTAAACTTAGGAGAAGCCACCTTCATAGCGATATTTTTTGATGACAACCAAACCATATCACCCACCTTAAACTGGGGACCAACGGTCCTACGCCGGTTGGAAAACCGCTGGGCCTTTTCCTGGGAGAGAGACAACTTATCCACTACTTGGTCCCAGATCTGTTGCATTCTCTCCACCACACTGTCAACACCTGGGCAGGCAGAAGGCTCCACCTGCCCTGAAGAAAATCGAGGGTGAAAACCAAAGTTACAAAAAAAAGGTAAACCAGGGGAAGAGTCTTGAGGAGATCATTTGCATATTCCCAGTGCCTTCTGGGATAAGTGAAGAGTCTCCGCGAGCTCAACGATCACTGGGTTTTGGCCGTTGCAGCTGAAAAGAGGAAATCGGAAAAACTGCGCGCCGAAATTTGGCTCATCTTTCATCGTTTTTAAGAAATCTCAAGATGGAAGAGGCCAGGAGCCATTTGGTGAGCTGCATTTCTTGCTACATGTTCACAGATTTACCAGTGGAAAAGCCAAACTTCACATGCCACAAATGCAAGCTTGTGTCCCTGTTGGAGGAAAAGTTGCAAAATCTCGAAGAGAGGTTAGCTACGTTGAAGATCATTAAGGAAGGTGAAGAGTTCTTGGACAGAGCAGAATTATCTCTTCATGTTACAGAAAGAGAAGAAATTCGAAGTGCACCTGAAGAAACAGAGGAATGGAGACATGTGACCCAGAGAAGCAGGAGGATCGGGAGGCAGTCAGCACCCATACTGCTCAGAAACCAGTACCAGGCTCTCACGCAGGAAAACGATGAAGAAATACATCAGGATAAGACTTTGCCAACAAACAGCAACCTTGTACGCCTTCAGAGTCCTCCATAATGGAGAAAGAAAAATGTTGTGAAGAAGAAACGGAGAGTGGTGGTCATGGGGGATTCCCTGTTGAGAGGAACAGAGGCCGCTATCTGCAGACCGGATATAACTTCAAGAGAAATGTGCTGTCTTCCAGGTGCAAAAATTAAAGATGTGTCTGACAGGATATCAGGACTCTTCAGACCTACAGAGGACTACCCATTCCTGCTACTACATGTGGGGACAAATGACACCGCAAGAAACGACCTGGAAACCATCTGCGGAGACTTTGAAGACTTAGGCAAGAAAGTGAAAGAACTGGGAGCGCAGGTGGTCTTCTCTTCCATCCTCCCAGTGGATGGCCATGGAACAAGGAGGTGGAATAAGATTCTGCAGGTGAACAACTGGCTACGTCGATGGTGCCGTCAGCAACGATTTGGATTTCTGGATCACGGAGTGAACTACTTATACGATGGACTACTTGCTAGAGATGGGGTGCACCTTACGAAGACTGGAAAGCATGTATTTGGAAGTCGCCTTGCTACACTTGTAAGGAGAGCTTTAAACTAGAACAACATGGGAAGGGAAGCAAAAGACCAGAAAAAGCCATACACCTGACAAATGCTATTGAGAACTCTGCTATTAGAAGTGGAAAGGAAGAACAAAGACGAAAGAATCTAATTAATAAAAATATTGGAGAAAGAGAAACCAATCACAAACTAAAATGTTTCTATACTAATGCACAAAGCATGGGCAACAAACAAGGAGAATTGGAACTACTAACACAGGAAAAGAAATATGATGTCATTGGAATCACTGAAACTTGGTGGGACAATACACATGATTGGAATACATGACTAGAAGGATACAACTTATTTGCAAGAAACAGACTTGATAAACGAGGAGGGGGTGTCGCATTGTATGTTAGAAACAGGTATATCTGCACAGAGATTGAAGCTTCAGAGACTGGGAGTTCTGTGGAAACTGTTTGGGTAAGAATACAAGGACAGAACAATGGAAAGGACACCATTGTGGGCCTTTACTACAGGCCGCCTGTGCAAGCTGAAGATATGGATGAACTCTTTATGCATCAAATGGCCAAGTTCTCCAAAAAATATGACATAGTTGTCATGGGAGATTTCAACTATCCAGACATTTGTTGGGAATCTCTCTCAGGCAAAACTAACAGGTCAAGGAAATTCTTATCCTCTCTTGCTGACAACTTTACCTTCCAAAAGGTAAGGGAGAAAACAAGGGGAACTGCTACCTTGGATCTAATCCTTATAAACAGGGAGGAAATGGTTGAGGAGGTAAAAGTGGCTGGGACCCTAGGAGGTAGCGACCATGCTATTTTAGAATTTTGGATAACTAGAGGAGGAAGACCTGTGAAGACTCAGACGTCAAGGTTAGATTTCAGAAAGGCAGATTTTAAGGGATTCAGAAAGAGAATTGGAGGGATCCAATGGCTGGATATCCTTAACGACAAAAATGTCCAGGAAGGATGGGAAATCTTGAAAAATGAAATTCTCAAAGCACAGTTGTTAACAATTCCGAAAAGAGGGAAGAATAGGAAGCATTTAAGGAAACCAGGATGGATGAACACAGAACTTAAGCACATGCTAAAAAGGAAGAAAAAAATGTTTATAAAATGGAAAGAGGGAGGCATATCTAAAGAAGAATATAATGCTGTCTGCAGAACCTGCAGGGCACAAATCAGATTATCTAAAGCTGAAAATGAATTGAGGCTTGCAAGAGATGTCAAAAGCAATAATAAAGGATTTTGGGGATATGTCAAAAGTAAAAGAAAAGTCAAAGATGCTATAGGATTTTTACAGGATGAAAATGATGAAATGGTAAGACAGGATGTTGAGAAGGCTGAACTTTTAAATTCCTATTTTGCATCTGTTTTCTCTCAGAAAGGAAATGTAACATCAACTGTTATTCACTGTCCTATTAAGGGAATAGAAAAATCCAGGATATCTATAAACAGAAAGATAGTGAGGAAACACTTAGCTAACCTAAATGAATTCAAGTCTCCAGGTCCAGATGAATTACACCCCAGAGTACTGAAGGAGATAGCAGAAGAAATTTTTGAACCCCTCTCCATAATCTTTGAAAATTCTTGGAGAACAGGAGAAGTGCCAGAAGACTGGAGAAGAGCAAATGTTGTTCCTATCTTCAAAAAGGGGAAGAAGGGGGACCCAGGCAACTATAGGCCGGTGAGTCTGACTTCTATACCAGGAAAGATCTTTGAACAAATTATTAAACAACATGTATGTCAATACCTGGATAAGAATGAGGTGATTAAACAGAGTCAGCATGGGTTTGTAACTAATAAGTCATGTCAGACTAACTTAATTTCCTTCTATGACGGTATCACTGATTGGGTGGATCAAGGAAATGCTGTAGATATAGTATATCTTGACTTCAGCAAAGCATTTGACAAAGTCTCTCATGCAATCCTTATTGAAAAAATGACTAAGTATGGAATGGACAAGGCAACTGTTAGGTGGATTCATAACTGGCTTAGTGATCGGACCCAAAGAGTGGTCGTAAATGGCTGCACATCCAGTTGGAAGAATGTCTCAAGTGGGGTACCACAGGGCTCTGTCCTGGGCCCTGTATTGTTCAACATCTTTATCAACGATTTAGATGAAGGAATTGAGGGTAAACTGATTAAATTTGCTGATGACACAAAGCTAGGAGGGATAGCTAATACTAGAGAAGAGAGAGAGAGGATTCAAAAAGATTTAAATAAACTGGAGAAGTGGGCAGCAACTAACAGAATGGTTTTTAACAGGGAGAAATGCAAAGTACTACATCTGGGCAATAAAAATGAAAAAAGCATATATAGAATGGGAGGAATAGGGCTAAGTGACAGCACATGTGAAAAAGACTTGGGTATACTAATAGATCACAGACTGAATATGAGTCAACAGTGTGATGCAGCAGCAAAAAAGGCAAATGCAATTCTAGGATGTATTAACAGAAGCATACAGTCTAGATCACGTGAAGTCATTATTTCCCTCTACTCCTCTTTGGTCAGACCTCATCTGGAATATTGTGTCCAGTTTTGGGCACCACATTTTAAAAAAGACATCAACAAACTGGAGCAAGTTCAGAAAAGAGCGACCAGAATGGTGACCGGTCTGCAAACCCTGTCTTATGAGGAAAGGTTGCAGGATTTGGGAATGTTTAGTTTGCAAAAGAGAAGACTGAGAGGAGACTTAATAGCTGTCTACAAATATCTAAAGGGCTGTCACATTGTAGAAGGATCAACTTTATTCTCATTTGCACAAGGAAAGACTAGAAGCAATGGGATGAAACTGAATGGAAGGAGACACAGATTAGATATTAGAAAAAACTTTTTGACAGTTAGAGTGATCAATGAGTGGAACAGGCTGCCACGAGAAGTGGTGAGTTCTACTCCAATGGAAGTCTTCAAACAGAGAAAACCAAAAGCAAAACACAAAACAAATATCCTGGAATAAAAAAGTAAAAAAATATATTGCAAAAATTGCATGAAGGTACCGTAGTAATAATAGTAATAATAAGGGTATTTAGTTAACATAATTTTGATCAAAATAATGTAGAAGCCATCCCGCCACGTCACGGCAACCCTTGTGGGACAGTCCTAACTCTTGTATTTAAAACCTTTCCACTTGTCAAGTGACGTAAATGTGAACAAGGACAGAGGGACTGAACCACCAGTAATAGTATAGGCCAGACAGGATGGATTTTCCAACTCAGAAACAGGGCGGTCACACCCTTATATGCACAGAATGCACAATGAAACAAATGGGAAACTGGGTCTGAGCAGAAAAAGTAAATTAATGTGCATGCAAAATGTAATTGCATATGAACACATGACCTTTACACAGAGAAAACCAAAAGCAAAACACAAAACAAATATCCTGGAATAAAAAAGTAAAAAAATATATTGCAAAAATTGCATGAAGGTACCGTAGTAATAATAGTAATAATAAGGGTATTTAGTTAACATAATTTTGATCAAAATAATGTAGAAGCCATCCCGCCACGTCACGGCAACCCTTGTGGGACAGTCCTAACTCTTGTATTTAAAACCTTTCCACTTGTCAAGTGACGTACATGTGAACAAGGACAGAGGGACTGAACCACCAGAGGCTGGACAGACATCTGACTGGGATGATTTAGCGAATCCTGCTTTGAGCAGGGGGTTGGACCAGATGGCCCAGGAGGTCCCTTCCAACTCTATGATTCTATGATTCTAGGTGACATCAAAGTGGCAGAACTAGCTCTATTATTTAAAGCAAATTCGGCCAAGGGCAAAAATGAAACCCAATCTTCCTGATCGGCAGAAATAAAACATCTCAAATACGACTCCAAAGTCTGGTTTGTTCTCTCCGTCTGCCCCTTGGTCTGAGGGTGAAACGCAGAGGAGAAGGACAACTGAATTCCCAGCTTGGAACAGAAAATCCTCCAAAATCTAGACACAAACTGAACTCCTCTGTCAGATACAATGTTCTCAGGAATCCCGTGCAAGCGAACCACCTGTTGCAAAAACAAGGGCACCAACTCAGAGGAAGATGGCAACTTAGGGAGTGGTACAAGATGGACCATCTTAGAGAATCTATCACAAATCACCCAAATAACAGTCATTCTCTGAGAGACAGGCATATCAGAGATAAAATCCATTGAAATATGGGTCCATGGCCTCCTGGGCACCGGCAAAGGCATCAACAAGCCACTAGAGCGAGAACAAGGTTTAGACCGGGAGCAAGTCCCACAGGACTACACAAAATTCCTGACATCATGAGACAAGGCGGGCCACCAAAAAGACCGACTCACCAGATCTCTAGTACCAAAAATACCTGGATGACCAGCCAGTGCAGAGCAATGAACTTCAGACATCACTCTCTTCCTCCACTGGTCAGGAACATACAACTTTCCACTGGGACAACGCTCAGGTTTGTCCTCCTGAAACTCTTCCAGAGCACGTCTCAAATCGGGCGAGATGGCAGAAAGAACTACCCCCTCGCCTAAGATGGTAGCAGGCTTAGTCACAACAGGAGAATCAGCAAGGAAACTCCTAGAGAGGGCGTCTGCCTTGACATTCTTAGTTCCCGGAAGAAAAGAGACCACAAAATCAAAACGTGTGAAAAACAAGGCCCACCTAGCCTGTCTAGGATTCAAGCGCTTGGCCGACTCCAGGTAAATCAAATTCTTGTGGTCAGTAAGGACCACGACTTGGTGTTTGGCTCCCTCCAACCAATGTCTCCACTCCTCAAATGCCCATTTCATGGCCAACAGTTCCCGATTCCCCACATCATAGTTACGTTCGGATGGGGAGAACTTTCGGGAAAAGAAAGCACAAGGATTCATTTTAGATGTCACAGGATCTTTTTGGGACAACACCGCTCCTGCACCAATCTCAGAAGCGTCCACCTCCACCTGAAACGGGAGTGAGACATCAGGTTGCTGCAAAACCGGAGCAGAAGTGAATCTTCGCTTCAGCTCCTGAAAGGAAGAAACAGCCTCCGGAGACCAATTCAGCACATCAGCACCCTTCCTAGTCAAATCTGTCAATGGCTTGGCAATACCAGAAAAATTAGCTATAAATTTCCGATAAAAATTAGCAAAACCCAAAAACTTCTGGAGGGCCTTCAAAGAAGTGGGCTGAACCCAATCATAAATGGCCTGTCCTTGGCCGGGTCCATTTCAATAGTTGACGGAGACAAAATAAATCCCAAAAATGAAATCCTCTGTACCCAAAAAAGGCATTTCGATCCCTTGACATACAGGGAATTCTCCCTCAAAATCCGGAACACAGTCCGAACATGTTCCACATGAGAGTCCCAATTCTTGGAGAAGATCAAAATATCATCCAGATAGATAATCAAAAATTTATCCACAAAGTCTCGGAATATATCGTTCATGAAGCACTGGAAGACAGAAGGGGCATTAGTGAGCCCAAAAGGCATCACCAGGTACTCAAAATGTCCCTCCGGAGTATTAAACGCCGTCTTCCATTCATCCCCATGCTTAATGCGAATAAGATTATACGCCCCCCTGAGGTCAAGCTTGGTAAACCAGCAAGCACCTTTAACTCTGGAGAATAGATCAGAAATCAGGGGTAACGGATACTGATATTTAACAGTAATTTTGTTGAAGGCACGATAGTCAATACAAGGCCTTAATGAACCATCCTTTTTAGCCACGAAAAAAAAACCAGCACCTAAGGGTGAAGAGGATGGTCTAATATGACCCTTCTCCAATGCCTCCTTAATATAGGATCGCATAGCCTCGTGCTCGGGTACAGATAAATTGAAAAGCCGACCCTTGGGGAATTTACACCCCGGGTTCAGCTCAATTGCACAGTCATAACTCCTATCTTTCTTTCTTTATTTTTTTTTTATATAGCGCTAACATATTCCGCAGCACTTTACATTTTGCACACATCATCATCACTGTCCCCGATGGGGCTCACAATCTAAATTCCCTATTAGTATGTCTTTAGAATGTGGGAGGAAACCGGAGTGCCCGGAGGAAACCCACGCAAACACGGGGAGAACATATAAACTCCTTGCAGATGTTGTCCTTGGTGGGATTCGAACCCAGGACCCCAGCGCTGCAAGGCTGCAGCGCTAACCACTGAGGCAAGGACGCAGACTCATTCTCACTAAATACATCATAAAAGTCAGCCAAATAGTCAGGAACATCATGCGACTGGGGAGAGGTGGAGAAAACAGGAGCATCACTAAGGGCACACCGACAACCCCAACTCACCACAGACAAAGATTTCCAATCCAGAACTGGATTATGAATTTGCAACCAGGGAAACCCCAGAACAATGGTATCATGCAAATTATGCAACACCAAAAATCTGCAATTTTCTTGATGGTCTGGGGCGACCCGCATTACCACCTGGGTCCAAAACTGAGGTTTATTCTTCGCCAAAGGAGTAGCATCAATACCCCTCAAAGGGATAGGCGTCCGCAGAGGTGTCATAGGAAATCCACAACGTTTAGCAAAATCCAAGTCCATCAGGTTAAGAGCTGCTCCTGAATCCACAAAAGCCTTGGCGGAAAATGTGGACAGGGAGCAGATCAGAGTAATTGCCAGAAGAAACTTGGGTTGAACACCACCCACAGAAAACGTGTGTGCACAACGTTTCTCTCGTCTAGGGCAGACAGAAATAATATGTGAGGCATCTCCACAAAAAAAAACAAAGCTTATTACGCCTTCTGAACTCCTGACGTTGCGCCCTAGACAAAACTCTATCACATTGCATAGGTTCAGACATTTGTTCAACAGGTGGCAACATCTCTCGTGTAGTTTTGCGTTCACGTAAACGCCGATCCACCTGAATGGCTAATGACATAGAATCGTCAAGACCAGAGGGAACAGGAAATCCCACCATAGTATCTTTTACAGTTTCTGACAAACCCTTCCGGAAGAGGGCTGCCAAGGCACCATCATTCCAGGTAGTAAGGACCGCCCACTTTCGGAATATTTGACAGTACAACTCTGCCGAATTCCGACCCTGGCTTAATGCCAACAGGGTCTTTTCAGCCTGATCAATAGCATTAGGTTCATCATACAACAACCCCAAGGCTTGAAAAAATGCGTTCACATTATTCAGAATAGGATCATCAGGTTTCAAAGAAAACGCCCAATTCTGGGGATCGCCGCGCAGCAAAGAGATGACAATTTTAACCTGCTGCGCGGAGTTCCCCGACGAGTTAGGCTTCAAGGCAAAAAATAATTTACAATTATTCTTGAAATTCAAGAATTTAGACCAATCCCCCAAAAATACAACAGGAGTAGGAATCTTTGGTTCAGCAGCATGTGAATGAGCAAGATAGGCGGAAATTCCCCGCACTTCAGCAGCGAGCTGCTCCACATGATCAGACAATTGCTTCATCTCCATTGAGAGAAAAATTCCCCCTACGGCCTCAGAGATATAGAGGAAAAAATATGCACACAAAAAAAAAAATTCTGACAAAATTTTTTACAATTCTCTCCTGCTATTGAGTACCCTAGGATCTGCGGTATGGCTGGTGATTCTGTTATGATGAGTCACCGAAGGAGGAAAAAACAAAATACCAGCTAAGTCCAGAAAAACCAGAGAGGTTGGCAGCTATCGGATTGCAGACCCCTGAACCTATCCACAACAACTAGTAGTAGCCGTGGGGGGTTCCTACGGTGCCCTAGACCCTTCGATCACAGCCGGAGAACTACATAGCCTAAAGACAAAAAAAATAAAAAACAAATCTGAACTGAGAAAGTACCGTATTTTCCGCTTTGTAAGACGCACTTTTTTTCCCCAAAATTTGGGGGGAAAACAGGGGTGCGTCTTACAAAGCGGACATGCCTTACCTAGGCTGTGATCGGGGGCGTCCGGCGGTTGCTGGCCGCTGCTGCGGGTGTGTCCGGTGCCGCGTTGTGTGCCCGTCGATGCCCGGGGCTCTGCCAACATTGTGCGACAGGCCAGAGCCCCGGCATTTCCTCAGTTCCCTGTGTGCCAGTAAAAAGATGGCCGCCGGCGCGTGCGCAGATGGGATCTCGGGACCCAGTTCTCGAGAGATGAGATTTGAAATCTCATCTCTCGAGAGGTGGGTCCCGAGATCCCATCTGCGCACGCGCCGGCGGCCATTTTCCCTGGGTTCCCTGTGTGCGCGCGGTGGTGCCTGCAAAAAAATGGCCGCCGCGCGTGCGCAGATGGGATCTCGGGACCCAGCTCTCGAGAGATGAGATTTCAGATCTCATCTCTCGAGAACTGGTCCCGAGATCCCATCTGCGCACGTGCCGGCGGCCATTTTTTTTTTACCGGCACTTCAGCGCACATATACAGGGAACCAAGGAAATGCTGGGGCTCTGGTCTGTCAAACAATGTCGGCAGAGCCCCGGGCATCGATGGACACACAACGCTGCACCGGAGCACCTGCAGCACCGGCCTCCAACCGCCGGACAAGTGGAGAAACCTGACACCAGCACAAGACTCTGCAGCAGCAACAGCACACATCGGAGCCCCCCCTCATCCCTGAATGCGGCCTGCAGCATCACTCCACGCCTGCCTCCTCCAGCAGCGAGCCTGGGACCCCTCTACACCGCAGCCACCAACCCCGGTAAGCAATAAGATGCAAGGATTATAAGAGGCACCACCATTTTATTAAAAAATATTTTTTTCTTATTTTTCTCCTCAAAAATTGTGGTGCGTCTTATAATCCGGAGCGTCTTATAAAGCGAAAAATACGGTAAGTTAATGTGTATGCACAATGTAAGTGCATATTAACACATGACCATTAATCAGAGAAAACAAAAAGCAAAAAACACAAATATCCTGAACTAAAAAGTAAAAAATATACTGCAAATAATGCATAAAGGTAGTAATAATAATAATAATAAGGGTATTTAGTAAACATAATTTTGATCAAAATAATGCACAAGCCATCCCGCCACGTCACGGCAACCCTTGTGGGACAGTCCCTACTCTAGTATTTAAAACCTTTTCACTTGCCAAGTGACGTAAATGTGAATAAGGATCGAGCGGCTGAACCACAGTAACAGCTTAGGCCAGACTGGATGGCTTTCCCAGCTCAGAAAAAGGGCGGTCACACCCATATATGCACTGAATGCACAATGAAATGAATAAAAAACAAATCTGAACTGAGAAAGTAAGTTAATGTGTATGCACAATGTAAGTGCATATTAACACATGACCATTAATCAGAGAAAACAAAAAGCAAAAAACACAAATATTCTGAACTAAAAAGTAAAAAATATACTGCAAATAATGCATAAAGGTAGTAATAATAATAAGGGTATTTAGTAAACAAGTTCATTTTTATAAGAGTCAGCCTGTCTGCATTTTCCTTTGAAAGGCGAATGCGCTTATCTGTGATAATGCCACCAGCAGCACTAAAAACCCGCTCGGACATAACGCTAGTGACAGGGCAGGTTAGGATCTCCAAGGCGTAGTGTTATGATGAGTCACCGAAGGAGGAAAAAACAAAATACCAGCTAAGTCCAGAAAAACCAGAGAGGTTGGCAGCTATCGGATTGCAGACCCCTGAACCTATCCACAACAACTAGCAGTAGCCGTGGGGGGTTCCTACGGTGCCCTAGACCCCTCGATCACAGCCGGAGAACTACATAGCCTAAAGACAGAAAGGGGAAAAACTAAACTGCCCCAGAGCAGACCCCAAAGCAATAGGCAGCCCCCAACATATAATGACGGTGAAGCAAGATGAAAACACTAACACAGATAGAAAGATAGGTTGAGCAAATGATGGGGCCCAAGCTAACTACATAGGACAGGATAGGAAAGCTGCTGTCTGCCATCCGCAAAACCCCTATCAAAATGAGCCAACCGACTGATAGGAAAAACAGGCCCTGAAGACGCTAGGCTTCAAAAGACTATATCAGCACTCAGGTATATTCTGAAGACAGAGCAAAAGATCAACAGATCAGAGACAAAAATGGAATTCAGCTCACCCCCGGCCGGGGATGGCAGAACTCCCAAAAAACAAGGCAAAACAAAAACAAAACTGAAAAGTACAAAGCAGAGCAGAAAAACTTAGCTTTGAGATGCAGGAATCAGACTGGTCTCCAAGAATCCAGCAGGAAAATCACCAGCCAGGAAGAAGGGCGTCGGCAGCCTTATATCCAGTCCTCAATTCCAGCCACCCAGTCATCATCTAGCTGCCCATGTGTTTGGTAATCAGCCTCACTACCTTCCTTCACCAGAGGAGGGAGTTCATCAGACCTCAATGGTGAAGGGAAAAATGAACTCACAACAGCGTAGCGAGCCAGCTCATGCCACGTGTCAAGCTTGGATACCCAATAATTAAAAGGCACAGAGGAATCCTGAAGGACGTTGGTACGGTCAGCAAGGTACTCCCTCAGCATCTTAGAAAACATTGCATTCCTTGTGAGATTACCCCGCGCCTCAGTGCATGGGCGATAGGAGGGTCTTAGAAAACTGTCACAGAACTTTGCCATTGCTCCCCTGCCTCTGCTGGAGTGGACTTGTGTCTGTCTCACCTGTCTTGCTTGGTTGGCCATCGAACTGTTATCTCTGCCGCCAGCGTTTTGAGATGGGAATTTTTTTTAATAATTCTGCAACAATGACCCTATGGTACTGCACCATTTTGGGACACCTGTCTGCTTCTGGAACAAGAGATTGAAAGTTATCCTTGTAGCTTGGGTCTAAAAGTGTCACTAGCCAGTAATGACTGGTACCCAATATTTTGACAATACGAAGGTCACGGGAAAGGCAGCGCAACATAAAGTCAGCCATTCATGCCAGACTGGTAACAGGCAAGCCTTCTGTGTCCTCACCAACAGGACGACTGACCAAGGTGTCTTCCTCCTCTTCTTCCCTGTCCTCAGGCGATCCACGCTGAACAGACGGTATGACAGTTGTGCTTGTAGTCCCCTCTATAGCACATGAAAGTAGCTCCTGTTCTTCCTCCTCCTCCTCATTGTCAACCAATCCACGTTCGGATGACATGAGGCTGGGCTGTGTAATCACCCTGTATGGTTCCTTGATCCATGTCCTCATGCTCCGCCTGCAATGCATCCTCTTTCATTGTCAGCAGAGAGCTTTTCAGAATGCAGATGAGCGGGATGGTGATGCTAAAAATGGCATCATCACCGCACACCATCTTGGTGGACACCTCAAAGTTTCGGAGGATGCTACATATGTCTGACATCCATGTCCACTCCTGAGGTCTTATGAGGGGAGTCAAACCTGAAAAACGACGGCCTTGTTGATGCTGGTAATTCAACAACTGCCCGCTTCTGCTCACAAATCCTTTCTAACATATGTAGTGTAGAGTTTCAACGTGTTGGGACATCACACACCAGTCGGTGAGCCAGAATCTGCAAACGCTGCTGAAGCACGGCAAGGGCGACTGAAGGTGTAGCTGACTTTCTAAAATATGCACACAGGCAACATACTTTAACCAGCAGCTCCGGATAGCTTTTTAGAAAATGTTGAACGCGATTCAGCACATGGGCCAGGCATGGTACGTGTGTCAGTTCACCTCGCCTCAGAGCCGCCACCAGGTTCCTGCCATTGTCACACACAACCATGCCTGGCTGTAGATTCAGTGATGTCAGCCACACATCTGCCTGCTCATTCAGAGCTGTCAACAACTCTTCAGCATTGTGCGGTTTGTCACCTAAGCAAATTAGCTTCAGCACAGCCTGTTGCAACTGCTTTGGCAATGCTGCAGTGCTTCCAGCTTGTGACTTATGTGCTCATTTCGGACATGGAGGCTGAAGAGGAGGAGGAGGAAGAAGAGGTGCAGGAGCTGTACACAGTGGGGGCAACCCTGATTGACGTAGGGTCCACAATCCTTGCGTCGGGAGGACGTGTTCCATCCCAAGATCTGACTGGGTCCCGACCTCCACTATGTTAACCCAGTGTGCCATCAGCGAGATGTACCGTCCCTGGCCACAAGCACTTGTCCACGTGTCCGTGGTTAGGCGTACTTTCCCAGTAACTGCATTGTTGAGGGCACGGGTAATGTTGTGGGACACGTGCTTGTGTAATGCCGGTACTGGCACAGCAGGAGAAATAGTGGCGGCTGGGGACCGAGTACCTTGGGACGGCCGCCGCCATCAGGTTGTGGAAAGCTTCCGTCTCCATGAGCCTAACAGGCAACATTTCGACCACAAGCAGATGAGAAAAATGAGGATTGAGTACTGTGGCCTGTGGGGCTTTGGCTGCATATTTACGCTTACGTTCCAATGACTGGGGAATGGACAACTGAAGGCTGCGCTGGTAAAAGAACATGGTTGACGATGGTGCTATTTGACTGTGGGAAACGGCAGGTGCAGGGCACGAGGCATCTTCACATGCACCGTGGACTGGGGATTGGCTTGCACTCACAACACTGGAAGAAGCTGTGGTGTCACCCGCAGACACTGTTCCTGCACCATCGGCTTGGGCCCACAAAGTCGGGTGCTTTGCTGCCATGTGCCTGATCATGCTGGTGGTGGTAAGGCTAATAGTTTTGCTACCCCTGCTAATGCTGGCATGACAGGTGTTGCAAATGGCCTGTTTGGAGTTATCTTCAGAGTCTTTAAAAAAATAACTAGTCTCGGGAAGACCTAACAGTTGGACTGGCAACTTCCGTCAAGTTGGTGTAACGTGTAATGGTTGCACGCCTTCTGTCTGCAGCCACCACACTGCTTCTTCCTGCCTGACGTGGTGCAACACCTACCTCCCCCTGTGTGCTGCTGTCCTCGCTGTGCATGTCCTCCTGCCAGGTTGGGTCTGTTACTAGATCATCCACCACCTCATCTTCCACTTCCCCATCCTGGTCCTCCTCCTGACTTTCCGGAAATTGTGTCTCATCATGGTCCACCTCTTGTGACCGTGGCTGCTCAAATATTTGTGTATCGCTACATGGAATATCATCTTGCCCTGCTTCAAGTGGATCGGGCAAGAGGCACAAATCTCCAAATGGAAAACTGAACAGCTCTTCGGAGTGTCCGAGTGTGGGATCAGTTGTCTCAGGGCACTCAGCATGGTGGGAGAATGGAGGATCAGGGTAAGGAATATGCGGTCCAGATTCACGGCTACTGTGACTTGACCGTGTGGAAGGCAGGGTGCTGGTGATGGTGGATAAGTAACTGGAAGTATTATCCGCTATCCAACCAACAATCTTTTCACACTGCTCGGGCTTCAATAGTGCTGTCTTGCCGCAGTCCCCTAGCACTTCGGACACCTAAGGTCCAGTGAGAAGATATGGGTGTTTTTGGTGGCCCAATTTCAGCTTGCCCACAGCCTCGGCCTGCACCATCAGCATCATGTCCACTTTCCCGTCCCTTGCCACGTGCCTTGCTCATTTTAAATGGACTAGAATATTATACACGTTCACTACAAACGGCTGATTTGGGAGGCAACTTGCATGTGACATGTGTGCTAGAAATCCACACTTTTACCTATAAGGACTGTAGGTAAAAATGTGTTTTAATAATCAAATTTGTGTCAATAAGTACGTTAACAGACTGCAAAAAAAAAAATGTGTAGACCTAAAATGGCCAAATTTTTGGCACTGATAAATGAGATACCACTATGACAAATGTGTGGCCTGTATTTTTTGGCTAAATAGTGCTGTATATAAGTACAGTGACACCCAGGGCAAAAAAAGAAAACCGGCCTAATCTGGCCAAACTTTGAGCACACACAGATATGAGCTGACACGGAAATGCCACACGGACAAATGTGTGGCCTGAATTTATTTTTTGCTAAATAGTGCTGTACAGTGCCAGACAGCAAAAAAAAACCTTGAATTTATGGCTAAAAAGACCACAATTTTTAACAGACAGATGGATGAGGCATGTCACAGATATAACACACTGTAAAATACATGGCCTTTTTGAGGGGGGGTTCAGCAAAATAGTGTCAAGAAATTGTGTAAGACACTAAAAAAAAAAAAATCTACTCAACTGTACCACATAAAAAAATAAAACTTTCTCTGTGCACTCAAAAGGGATTTTTGGGACCCCTTTAAAATTGCTGGCTTTTTACGCTGTGCTAGGAAAAGGATCTGGCTGTATTGTGCACTGTCAAAAAGCAAATGGAGAAAAAAAAAAAGGCTCTGGATTGCTTTGCAATAAGAAAAGCTCTATTAACCCTGGCCAAAAAAATTTTCTAAGCTAATTACACCTGGGGCTAGGTATATGCGGGCAATATATCCTAGAGGTAGCAGCAGCAGCACCAGAACACAGGAAGGGAATGGACACTCTTGATGTATGCAATAAAATGTATATACACACATACATTGCCTGCAGACCTTGCACTGATATGTATACAGCGATGAACACTACCCTGCCTACGTTACACTGGAACCTATATACTCCGGAATTAGTCCTTAGAAGGACTGTTGGTTTAGCTGGATTTGAGTAGTTTACGATGGTAGACCCCACACTGACTAAATCCCCAAATCTGACCCTATCTCGGCAGCAGCTCTCCCTACACGACGTCAGGTTTTTTATACCCCTGATGATGCTGTGCGGCCTGCCAATCACTGCACGACCACAACAAAGATGGCTGCATCGTTTCATTGCCTGGCAGACAATCCCTGCATCGTGATTGGTTCTGTAAAGTCCACCAAAAAAGCTGGGTGGAGACCCGAGTTCCCGCCAAGTAATCCCGGAAATGCTCGGTGCTCGCCGAGTAAACCGAGTACCGTGATACTTGGGCAAGTAACGAGTAGTGGCGAGCACGTTCGCTCATCACTAGTGGGCACGTGTTCTTCCCTATCCCATGGTAAACAGTCACCAGAAATCTAAAGAGCCCAGGTTGTGGGGAGGTTAGAAACCCGGGTGTACATATCTCTTCCGTGGGTAGGACACAATTTTTTCTGCCGGCTGAAATCCATCTGGTCAAAATTAAGGCAGTTATTTCTGCATTTCTGGACCGTGGGGCAGGGTTTAACTTGATCGACCCTAGGCTCTTCCAGATCCAGGGCTGAAACCACATACATTCTCCAGACCTATTCCCATAATCGCCATCGACTCTGCACCCTTGAGACAGGGGTATTTTACTCAAGCCATCAGAGGGTTACATCTACCGGTAGGGGCCATGCACTCAGAAGGTATTGACTGATATACTGGAGCATTGGTCCTCAACCTTTTTTGCACCAGGGACCGGCTTCAAGCAAGACCATTTTTCCATTTCCCGGCGGGGTGGGAGTGGGGCAGGGGCGGGGCTTTGGTCATATGAGGGCGGGTATATATAGTACGATGGCCCCACACTTGTAATCCCCCATATTTAGTACGATGGCTCCACACCTGTAATCCCCCAATATAAAGTATGATGGCCCCACACTTGTAATCCCCCATATACAGTATGATGGCCCCACACATATAAACAGTATATAGCTTAGCTCAAGGATGCTCACCTACACAATATACAGCTCTGGTTACAGCATATAGCTCTATTCACAGTATATAGCTCAGGATGGGGATGCTCACCTATACAGCTCTGGTTACAGCATATAGCTTAGCTCAGCGATGCTCACCTACACAATAAACAGCTCTGGTACAGTATATAGCTCAGGACGGGTATGGTCACCTACACAGCTCTGGTTACAGTATATAGCTTAGGTCAGGGATGCTCACCTGTACAGCTCTGTTCACTGTATATAGCTCAGGACAGAGATGCTCACCTATACGGTATACAGTAGCTATCACAGGCGCACGAGTCTGTACTGAATGCACGCCTTCTATCTTCTAAGCCTGCCTCACGCTGCCCTGATGCACCAATCAGCGTCAGGCCAATTGCTGCCTGGCAGCCAATCAAAGCACAGAGCTGCACAGCCAATGAGCAGCTGCAGCTCCCAGAGACTGACACTCCCACTACACAGAGGACCTTCCAAGTGCAAACTTGCGCCCCGGCACACGGAAAATTAAAGGGGCCGTCAGCCGCCGCAGATCACACAGTCAGTGCTTAGTGCTGGTCTGCGGCAGTGGCGCGGACCGGCAAAAAAAACCCAACAGCCCGGTCCTGGTCCACGGAACGGTGGTTGGGGACCCCTGTGCTAGAGGGTCTGCCCTCTCCTGTGGTTCTTGGACTTTCATGGCTCACTCTGCATAATCCTGTGGTAGATTGGCAGACTCGGGAGATGGTAAAGTGGAGTGAGTATTGTCTAGGATAATGCTTGGGCACCCGGCTTGTTGGATGCCTACCGTCTGTGCCTAAATACAGTTATGTCCATACATATTTGGACAGAGACAACATTTTTCTAATTTTGGTTCTAGACATTACCACAATGAATTTTAAACAAAACAATTCAGATGCAGTTGAAGTTCAGACTTTCAGCTTTCATTTGAGGGTATCCACATATAAAACTGGATGAAGGGTTTAGGAGTTTCAGCTCCTTAACATGTGCCACCCTGTTTTTAAAGGGACCAAAAGTAATTGGACAGATTAAATAATTGTAAACAAAATGTTCATTCCTAGAACTTGGTTGAAAACCCTTTGTTGGCAATGACTGCCTGAAGTCTTGAACGCATGGACATCACCAGACGCTGTGTTTCCTCCTTTTTGATGCTCTGCCAGGCCTTCACTGCAGTGGTTTTCAGTTGCTGTTTGTTTGTGGGCCTTTCTGTCTGAAGTTTAGTCTTTCACAAGTGAAATGTATGCTCAGTTGGGTTGAGATCAGGTGACTGACTTGGCCATTCAAGAATATTCCACTTCTTTGCTTTAATAAACTCCTGGGTTGCTTTGGCTATATGTTTTGGGTCATTGTCCATCTGTAGTATGAAATGACGACCAATCAGTTTGGCTGCATTTGGCTGGATCTGAGCACACAGTATGGCTCTGAACACCTCAGAATTCATTCGGCTGCTTCTGTCCTGTGTCACATTATCAATAAACACTAGTGACCCAGTGCCACTGACAGCCATGCATGCCCAAGCCATCACACTGCCTCCGCCGTGTTTTACAGATGATGTGGTATGCTTTGGATCATGAGCTGTACCACGCCTTCGCCATACTTTTCTCTTTCCATTATTCTGGTAGAGGTTGATCTTGGTTTCATCTGTCCAAAGATTGTTCTTCCAGAACTGTGCTGGCTTTTTTAGATGTTTTTCAGCAAAGTCCAGTCTAGCCTTTGGATTCTTGATGCTTATGAGTGGCTTGCACCGTGCAGTGCACCACTGTTGTCTTCCGTGGGCGCCCAGATCTTTTTGCATTGATGAGTTCACCAGTGCTTTCTTTCTTTCTCAGGATGTACCAAACTGTAGATTTTGCCACTCCTAATGTTGTAGCAATTTCTCGGATGGGTTTTTTCTGTTTTTGCAGCTTAAGGATGGCTTGTTTCACCTGCATGGAGAGCGCCTTTGACCGTTATTTCCTTCACAGCAAAACCTTCCAAATGCAAGCACCACACCTCAAATCAACTCCAGGCCTTTTATCTGCTTAGTTGAGAATGACATAACGAAGGGATTGCCCACACCTGTTCATTCTATAGCCTTGGAATCAATTGTCCAATTACTTTTGGTCCCTTTAAAATCAGGGTGGCACATGTTAAGGAGCTGAAACTCCTAAACCCTTCATCCAATTTTAATGTGGATACCCTCAAATGAAAAAAGAGAAGAGAAGCCAGCGTTGCCAAGGTCAGAACGCATAACATAAAGTGCATTTGCACATAACATCTAACTGTATTCAAAATGAGATATTTAGCAAAAAAATTGATCAATTCAATTGAGCCACCCCGCCGCGCCAAGGCAATCTCATGTGGGGGGTCCTACTCTACGTTTTTAATAAACACTGTGCCATTACGGCCTCCTAGATACATTAAAAGCAAGACCACTTTAAATGCAATCCGTACCTGAGCATTTCTGGATCGCTCCCATGATGCCAGAAAAGGCAAGTGCGGATGAAGGCCAACCAGGTCTGAATGCAGACGTGTCAGGTTTAGCCTCCACACATTGCCTGACCAGCAAGCATAGATGAAGGGCAATGCAGGTTCAGATACAGGTGCACAATTAAAT
The DNA here is from genome assembly GCF_039654945.1 of Dendrobates tinctorius. Lineage (NCBI taxonomy): Eukaryota > Metazoa > Chordata > Amphibia > Anura > Dendrobatidae > Dendrobates > Dendrobates tinctorius. The sequence goes on along the minus strand of NW_027361917.1, from coordinate 49,902,945 downwards.
AAAGCTTGGGGCAGGGTGGGGCTGCCGTGTGTGTGCACAGCAGCCTAGATCCATCACAGTGAACACAGAAAAAATGGCGAACACAACCCAGCGCGCACGGCAACAGTGGTGGTCAGCCACATACCAATGTACAAAAAAAGAGAAGACGGCGGGGTGGCTCAATTGAATTGATCAATTTTTTTGCTAAATATCTCATTTTGAATACAGTTAGATGTTATGTGCAAATGCACTTTATGTTATGCGTTCTGACCTTGGCAACGCTGGCTTCTCTTTTCTTTTTTTGTTTATTGGTCCTTATAAGATTGTGGCCTTCATCAATCCCGTTGCATTCCAACTTGTTTTGCCGCCCACCTTTAGGATCCATGTTTTCATCGATCTCTACTCAAGAAACACATTGCGTCCTCTGCACGATCACCGCTACTAGTGTTTTTTCACCACACACACATCACTGGTGTTTTTCCACCACACACATCACTAGTGTTTATTCCACCACACACATATCACTGGTGTTTTCCCACCACACACACATCACTAGTGTTTATTCCACCACACACACATCACTGGTGTTTTCCCACCACACACACACATCACTAGTGTTTATTCCACCACACACATATCACTGGTGTTTTCCCACCACACACACATCACTAGTGTTTATTCCACCACACACACATCACTGGTGTTTTCCCACCACACACACATCACTAGTGTTTATTCCACCACACACACATCACTGGTGTTTTCCCACCACACACACATCACTAGTGTTTATTCCACCACACACATATCACTGGTGTTTTCCCACCACACACACATCACTAGTGTTTATTCCACCACACACACATCACTGGTGTTTTCCCACCACACACACATCACTAGTGTTTATTCCACCACACACACATCACTGGTGTTTTCCCACCACACACATATCACTGGTGTTTTCCCACCATACACACATCACTAGTGTTTATTCCACCACACACACATCACTGGTGTTTTCCCACCACACACACATCACTAGTGTTTATTCCACCACACACATCACTGGTGTTTTCCCACCACACACATATCACTGGTGTTTTCCCACCACACACACATCACTAGTGTTTATTCCACCACACACACATCACTGGTGTTTTCCCACCACACACATATCACTGGTGTTTTCCCACCACACACACATCACTAGTGTTTATTCCACCACACACACATCACTGGTGTTTTCCCACCACACACATATCACTGGTGTTTTCCCACCACACACACATCACTAGTGTTTATTCCACCACACACACATCACTGGTGTTTTCCCACCACACACATGTCGGGATCCCTCAGATATCTCTTTCATCTGAAGGACCGATGTTCTTGGGTGTAAGGCACCATATGTCTCTAATTGATTGCTCCGTCGAGAAGGATAACACAGACACAAGCTGTATAATACCACTCGGGATGCCTGCCAAGACGCCTCTGGCTTATCAGTTAGGCTTCCATCTTTTATAGCAAAGAATTTAGACATTTACAGTCATGCGCAGTATAAAATGATTTCACAACTTGTTTTCTACAAAGAAAGTCATATAGGCTAAAAAAACAGGAGTATTTGACCTTGGTTCACAAGGGAGATGTCTGAGACATCTCCTCGAAGAAAAGATAAAGTTCAGCAGAATTCATTTAACTCATTCAGTTCTTATCATTCCCCCCTTTGACATCTTCATTTTCCACAATCTGGAACACTGGATCCTGCAACAACAGCGGATAGTGGCTCGTTCACCAGGTACTATCCCAGGCCGACGGGTTACCCAAGGGAGACAGGTCTTCTACCTTCTCCATCCCCCAGATACTGAAGCCACGTCCATCATTGCAAGAGTACGCTCCTTCATGCCAGAAATGAGATGTCAATCTAGGACTCAAAGGAATAATAGTTAAATTCTTGTTGCTTACAGTTAAACTTCCTTATCTATTTCTGCATCTTTTCTTGCATACAGAGATACACCAAAAAACAAGTTTCAGTAGCACATATATTATAAGGAGACAAACGGCAATACGTAATAAACTTAGTATAATACCAGCTATCCAGCCTCCAATACCCTTAAACCAATTAGCTGGATTAAGAAAGGAGAAAGTGTCTGACCACCAACCATCTTTAGTACGATCATTGTCTTTATCATACTGATCTCTAAGTCTCAGGACTTCAGAAGGAGACAAGCCTGTGTTTCTATTTGGAGTGTGTCTGACTGAAAAGAGTGCAAGAGGCAAGCACTCCACCCAGCTCTTTCCTGTGTCTGCCATGGCCTTTTGAATTTTCAGTTTGTGTCCCATTTAGTCTTTCCACTTTCCCACTACCTTGTGGCCTATATGGTGTATGAAATGTTTGCTGTACACCCGGGGCCTGCATGACTTCCCTCTTTATTTCTCCCGTGAAGTGTGCACCCCTATCTGTTTCTGTGGTTTCTGGGACACCATACCTGCAGATCAGTTCTTTCATCAGTTTGTCTGTAGTCATTTTAGCATTTGCACGTTTTACCGGATAGGCTTCCGGCCAACCAGAGAAGAGATCTACACATACTAGGATATTTGCATACACTCCTACCTTGGTAGCTGTATGTCGTCAATCTGCCGTCTCTGAAACGGGTAGAGAGGCCTAGGTGTCGCTTTCTTAGGGACTTTTACTGTTTTACCTGGGTTGTGCTGTGCACAGATGAGGCATGATTGTACAAGTTTCGCGGCTGCGTAACTGAAACCAGGAGCGATCCAGAAGGCATCTACCATGGCACACATGTGACTTTTTGAGGTGTGATTGGGGCCATGTGCTGCTTGCGCCATGATTGGGAACAGGGACTTTGGTGGGCACATTTTATCCTTATTCTCCCATACTCCATTTGAGTTCAGCTCAGCTCCCAGTCTCCCCCGGTGTACCTTCTCTGTTTGGGCAGCTTTATGCTGGAGGGATTTCAGGACATCTAGACCCAATGTGGCTGGAATACGCTGACTCCCCGCCATCGTCCACTGCTCTCTCTAGGCCGCCTTGTGCTATTTTAGCAGCCTCGTTCGCCCTTCTATTGCCCTCTACCTCCACGGTGACTACCTTTGTGTGTGCTTTTACCTTGACAATGCCAACCTGGACTGGTAACATCAATGCCTCCATCAATTGTTTCACCAGCTCTGCATTTTTAATGGGCTTCGAATCTGTGAAAAAATTAGCGACTTTACCTGCAGCGGCTCTACACGCCTCAGTGAGTGCCTTCAACTCTGCCTCCTGCGCCGACATGTGAGGAGAGAGTGGCTCCGCTCGGATTACCTCATGTGAGGATACTACTGCATATCCAGTGTAGAATCGTCTATCCTGGTGGTATCTGGGGCCATCTACAAAAAAGAAACTCAAAGTCTGCATTAGGAACAGGTTTTTCATGAATGTGTGCAAACCCAACTGTCTCCTGACTCATCAGTTCTATGCAGACATGTTCATGCATCATGTCAAAGTATCCTTCCTTACTCGCTAATACGGTCACCAATTCCCCCTTTTCTGAATCCACAGGCAGGAGGGTGGCTGGATTCAGAACGTTACATCTTTTGAGGAGTGACATACTCAGGAATTAGTAGAGCACACTCAAGTCGGAGCTGTCTGGCCATAGACAGATGTTTTGGTTGAACTTGTAGGAGTATGGCATGGATGTCATGTGGGGAATAGATTGTCAAAAGAAACGTCAGTGTGATCTCACATGCCTTCCCTATTACGTCTCCACTTTTTTCCTTGTGCTCCAGCATACATGACAGGTTGTCTTATTGTCCTTGTTTGCTCAATTTCTTTAGCTACCTTAAGGAGGTCTTTCGGATCTACATGTCTCCCTTCAGGTCTGGCTGTCTGTACTGCGTCTCGTAAGTCTTTGTTCATACCGTCAATGAATGCATTCACCAGTATTCTAACATCAAGTGGGTTTATGCAAATGTACCCTATGTCTGCCCATTTCAGCTGTAACCGTCCAAAGTACATCTCTACTCTCTCTCCTCTTTGCTGTGTCAGTCAGGAGTACAGACTGCTCTGATTGTTCCACTGCAGCCCATTGTCTTAGTGACTCACAGTACGTCTCCCCAGATCGTGCAGATTTATCATCCATGCCCCAAGCCTGATCCTTTGTCACATCTGTGTGTCTTAATTATATGTCCTAGTGCGTCACCTGCCTTTAAACTCACCAACCTCTCTAGGTCTGCCCAGGTACACTTATATGTCTGCTGTACTTCCTTTATGTGTCTGTAAAACGGGAATGGTTGGTCTTCAGGGTCAGGCAGCTGCTTCAGCAAAGCTAGCTGGTCAGAGGGGCTCCAGGGATAATACACCTGTATCTTTCTTATTCTAGTCACACTTCTAGGTCCTGATGGGGTTGGTCGTCTGATGTCTACTGTCAGCTTACTCCTCAAGGGCCAATGTCCCCACTACCCACACTATTATGTCAGCTTCTTATGATCTTGTCTGGATAGGATTTAGTGCAATTCTCTTAGGTCAGTAGCACAGGTCACACAAGTAGCTATTCAGTCTGGGTTTGTCTGAGTCTGATCACAGTGTTTACAAGTCCATCTGTTTTGTCTGGGTCTCTGGTTACACTTTGTCAATCAAACATTCATTATACACCTTCCATACTGCTACACATTCTCAAGCATCATTTATTCACTTGCTATTTTCTTCCCTTGTCTGTGCCTTTTTGTACATCCAAACATTCACACTCTGGTATTTTTGCCTTTTTCAATATTTGTCCCACTTGTTTTACTGCTTCCTTCCTTCTCTGTCTTTTGTAATTTGACACAATTTGCTATACAAATCAATCACACAACTAGAAGCAGGTTCAAACACATTAATGACCAAGCAATCACTTACAATGACCAAACAATCACTTACAATTCCCTTCTAAATTAGGCCCCATATCTTACTTTTAACTTCCAATCTTCAATTAAGTACTGTTGCTTTAAAATGCACAAATCTTTCAGCGCGTACCTTACGGATAGAATTACAGAGAATTTTGAGCACAGCTCACACTCAGCAGAGATAAGAGCGAAGGGAGAAGAAAAACTGCGCAGCGCCATCCTTCCTCCCTCCCGTCAGAATGCAGCGTCGTCCTTCACAGAATTCTGTAGTTCTTTAGACTTATCAAAATCAATTTCTACAAAGAAACTCAAAATCACGGGATTTCACTGTAAGGGCAGATAACTGTATAATGAGATTAACCATGCCTTGCCCTTTTTCTGGCCAAATGCATTCAGGAAACTTTACAATGTAATGCCACATATAACACGAACTATTACTCAATTCATTCAGTCTCAGATGTAGATTTGAAATATCTATAACGCATCTGTCCGGGATTCCACAACTAGAAAGGTCACAAATCTCTTGACACAAAAATGATGTGTGATGATTCATTCATACGTGCTCATTCACTGATTTTTTTTTTTTTACTCAATTACTCATCTCTCATCTTATTCAGAGGTTCTCATAGACATATATACAAGGATTCACACAGCCTGCCTATCTTGCACTTTGGATTTGATTAATACTTTTTCCAGGTTCTTTGCTGCACTACTTCCATATCTATCCTCAATTATATCACATAACCGGTCTCCTTCTTCGGGTGTCTTTCCCTGATTGTTCCCCATTTTATCTTTTATTCTTATCCTGTTTTTCTTGTTTCTTTCCTGTTAATCCTCTCTTCCTTAGGTGGTGTATTGGGTAAGCTCAAGACTAGGCTCTACTATACCTCGTTACCTTCTTCCTAAGGTGCCAACAGGTTAAACGGGGTGTCTGTTCCTCCTTGTACTACGTGTCTCGTGTACTTATATGCTAGGTAGCATCCGAACAGTAACACTCCCACAACACACAGGATTGTAAACAAAGTGTCCATTTATCGGGGTTCTTCAGTCATATCCTGTCACAGACTCATTTCGTGGTCCTGTGCTCATTCGGTCACACTCTTATCTGTCACAAGGTTTATTCGTAAAGGGTGTTGATTTAAGCTTAGGCGGTGACCTCCCCGAAAGGACGCTGTCACATAACCCAGTTAGGCAATATCACCACTCTTTGAACGAATACCTACTGTGCAGCTTATTTTTCTACTTTCCACAACCTTTCAAATCAAAGTAGCCATTCAACAACCTCCCTGATTCCTAACACGGAATCTTCTATTGTGGAGAACTTGTCCGTCGGGGCTTTGCAGCATGAACTGTTCACCCAGCCTTATATTCCGTAATGTCAGACCTCTCCCATTTCGATTTGCATCAGCTCTTTTTCTAAAAATAGCTGTGCACAGACAGAACCTACAGTAACCTCTCATTCGAGCAGAAATTACATATGCGTGTCACACCCGATTTCCTCTGAGTTCTTATATGGACCTGATCTTACGGCCCCCTCCTCTACTAGATTCCCCTTTATACGGACCTTAGTTATAATGATACATTATGAAGAGCAGAGAAGAGAAAAATTGATCTCTTACCTGGCCAGGTGTTTAGGTCTGCTGTTCACAATTTCATCAGTAACTGAAGTGGTCTGTAGATCGGGTAGTCTTGGAGAGGTGCCTATATCAGGTCCCTGTTCGGGCGCCAGGAAACTGTCGGGATCCCTCAGATATCTCTTTCATCTGAAGGACCGATGTTCTTGGGTGTAAGGCACCATATGTCTCTAATTGATTGCTCCGTCGAGAAGGATAACACAGACACAAGCTGTATAATACCACTCGGGATGCCTGCCAAGACGCCTCTGGCTTATCAGTTAGGCTTCCATCTTTTATAGCAAAGAATTTAGACATTTACAGTCATGCGCAGTATAAAATGATTTCACAACTTGTTTTCTACAAAGAAAGTCATATAGGCTAAAAAAACAGGAGTATTTGACCTTGGTTCACAAGGGAGATGTCTGAGACATCTCCTCGAAGAAAAGATAAAGTTCAGCAGAATTCATTTAACTCATTCAGTTATCACACACATCACTAGTGTTTATTCCACCACACACACATCACTGGTGTTTTCCCACCACACACATATCACTGGTGTTTTCCCACCACACACACATCACTAGTGTTTATTCCACCACACACACATCACTGGTGTTTTCCCACCACACACACACATCACTGGTGTTTTCCCACCACACACACATCACTGGTGTTTTCCCACCACACACATATCACTAGTGTTTATTCCACCACACACACATCACTGGTGTTTATTCCACCACACACACATCACTGGTGTTTTCCCACCACACACATATCACTGGTGTTTTCCCACCACACATATCACTAGTGTTTATTCCACCACACACACATCACTGGTGTTTTCCCACCACACACACATCACTAGTGTTTATTCCACCACACACACATCACTGGTGTTTTCCCACCACACACATATCACTGGTGTTTTCCCACCACACACACATCACTAGTGTTTATTCCACCACACACACATCACTAGTGTTTATTCCACCACACACACACATCACTGGTGTTTTCCCACCACACACACACATCACTGGTGTTTTCCCACCACACACATATCACTAGTGTTTATTCCACCACACACACACATCACTGGTGTTTTCCCACCACACACACATCACTAGTGTTTATTCCACCACACACACATCACTGGTGTTTTCCCACCACACACATATCACTAGTGTTTATTCCACCACACACACATCACTGGTGTTTTCCCACCACACACACATCACTAGTGTTTATTCCACCACACACACATCACTAGTGTTTTCCCACCACACACACATCACTAGTGTTTCCCCAGCACAGGCCAGGCGGCAGCTCCCAGGTGTGTACACGGCACATGTGCGGCCCAGCTGGGGGCTGTACGCTCCGCTCTTCTGCCATTATCGTATTGGTTGTCTATATTATTCCACAATTATTTTTTTGACGTGACCCTGGTTGTGGTTGGCCACGTTCAGCCATGAAACGCTGTCACAGCCCCATACAGCAGGCGGCTGCCGCGTGTACTGCACTCTCCTCTGCAGAGGCCTGAAACATGAGGCTCGGCGGGAGGAGACCGACATGGCGGTGGTGGCGGGGCCGTGCTGTGGGCTGCCTCCCTCGCCAGAGGAAACGAGACATTACACACAGAGGGGGAGGGGGCCTCGCCTCATACTCCCGGCGGGAGAGCTGCACAAGCCTCTCTGCACGACTGCCCCCCGCTGCCGGTCATGTGACCTTAACGTAACCGGACAGGAAAGCACCGACAGTTTTTTTCCCTCTATTACCGCCCGCCTCTCGTAGAGGAAGAGAAGACGCCGGAGGAGGCGGCAGCAGCAGGCACCGAGCACGGGCTCCGCAGCACACGCAGGGCAGAGGTGAGCGCATCGCGGCGGCACACACCACGTGTGACGAGCGGCTCTGGGCCGGTGCTGGCCGCCTCCATGCACGGGGTAGGACGGGCCTGGCAGGGCCTCGGCTGCGCGCACTCGGTGGTCGGGGCCGCCGGAACACCCGCACTTATGTCCGCTCTCCCTCTCCGCGCCACCGGGCTACAACGAGAGCCGTGAGGTGGCGGCCGGACAAAGCCAGCGGCGGCCGCAGCCTCCCATCCCCCTCCGCAGTGCTGCTGCCGCCGCCATGTATGTGAGCAGCGCCTCCACACCCCGCCTCCTCTCCCACCGCTCAGGCGACAGCCCCAGCCGGAGCCATCTTTGTTCGTTATGGTAGTCTCCCCTTCCCCCTCAGAGGCTTCTCCAGCTGCGCGGAAGTTACTGCGCCTCCGGGCTCCGCCCCCGGCCTCACCACTCGGCGTATCCGGTCGGGCAGGGCAGCGTGTTCTGTGGTGTCTGCTGCACTCTCACCGTGCTGGAAGTGCCGGGGACAGGAGGCGACTCCGCAGCATCAGCCATACACCTGCTGACCGCACACCCCAGGGGTAGAGGGGCAGGGGTCGGCCCGTCCCCTTCTCGTACTGAAGGGATTAGAGCGCATACACAGGAGACCTGCTCACTGCCACCGCCGCGAGAACAATGCGATCTGCGTCCTGAGATGTGCTGGATCATCATCGCCCTGAGTCTCAGCCAATCCCCCGTACACATTAGCCCGTTGATTTTACCCACTGTTGATATTGGTGGGTTCGGCCATCATTAGTCTCATGGACCCTTAATACTTGGGTAGTTAGCTTTTTATTTGGTGTATGGCAAAGTTTTCCGAAAGGAGAGAACCTCTTTAAGGCTGTGTGCACACGATGCAGATATCCAGCGGATCCGCAGCGGATTTTACCGCGCAGAAACGCTGCATATCCGCATTGTGATGTACAGTAGCATGTTAATCAATAGAGAAAAAACCGCTGTGCAGACGCTACGGATATTTCCGCGCGGTTTTCTTGTTCAAAATATGCAGCATGTCACTTCTTTTGTGCGGTTTTCCACCTTCTCCATTCTCCAAATCCACAGGGGAAAACCACACAATAACCGCAAGAAAAAAGGAAGAAATCTGCAGGAAAAATGCAGGTCATTTGACCTGCGGATTTCTTCAATTCTGCACGGAAAAATCCGCAGGGCAAAAAAGTACGTGTGCACTTAGCCTAAGATGGCCATACCCACACGCAGGCGAACATCATCCTGACGCTGCCAGCCACCTTTTAGGGTATGTGCACACGCTGCGGATTCTGCTGCGTTGTACAGTACCTTTATTTCCTATGGAAAAAAAAGCTGTGCACATGCTGCGTTTTTTTCTGCGCGGTTTTTCTGCGGTTTACAATCCGCAGCATGTCAATTGTTTGGTGCAGAAACGCTGCGGTTTTACACCTCATCAATTATGAGGTGTAAAACCGCAGAAAAAACGCAGATAATCCGCAGAAAAACCACAGCACTTTGTCCTGCGGATTTCCTGCAGTTTTCTCTACAAAATCCGCAGAGACTAAAAACTACGTGTGCACATACCCTAAGGCTGGGTTTTCACGGAACCTTTTTCACTTAATTGTATACTTCACACTGCAGCTTGCTTTTTGGTAATGCAGTTTTTAGAATTAGAAGAAAAAAGTTTTACCTGTAAAGGAAAAAAACCTACTGGAATAAAACCTGACAACTGAGTGTAAAACGTATGAAGGTTTTAGCACTTTTTTTTTTTTGTTAAATCTTACGACCACTGCACATACACATTGTCTTGTGAAACCACGGCCTCAGTCTATATTGACCATTAGCCAATCGTCATACTTGTTTAAAGGTTTATTTCCTGAATCCAAAGTTAGGAATTTGCCAGAGCCACAGTGATCCTAGGTAGTGAGTGCCTGTTACTCGAGTTTGCCTGGGGTGCTCGGATATGCAGAGGATCGTGGGTGCACAAGTGACATGTTTGAGTCCCAACAGTCACATGTTTGTAGTACAGCCACAAAACATGCAGGACAAACACTGCCAACTATGTTCTTCCCAGGAACTGACAGCTTTTAGTCATAAAGGCCTGCCTGCGTGGCCACAGTTGCTGCTTATGAGAGTGAGCTGTCAGTTGTAGTGCAGGGGCATGCTTACAACCGCTGTGCAGCAAGCAGTGACTAGCCATGCCAGCGTCTCCCAAGGGAATAGTGCATTTTTGCCCTGCTGTGCCACTCTCAGTAAGGCTGGGGTCACACTCGTGTGTGTGTGTGTGTGTGTGTGTGTGTAATACGAGAAACTCTCATCAATACCCGGCACTTGGGACCAGAGTGTGCGGCTGCATAGAAATACATGCAGCCGCACACTCCCGTCCGAGTGCCGGGTATTGATGCGAGTTTCTCACATTACACACGCAAGAGTGTGACCCCGGCCTAAGGCAGCAGGGCACCTTCATAATACTATTAAACTCCAGATTAACCCTCTATCTGCAGGTTAACAGTGTTACCAGTTTGTCTAAATGTGTCTTAAAGGGAATCTGTCAAGACGGATAATAATTGATTTAATGACTGTTGTAGGAAACAAAATGTTCTGTTATCTGCCCTTGCTTGTTTGTGGGGTGATTTGAGTTTTATGCCAGCTTAATGTGACAATAGCAGCAACACATTGCAGCATGGAAACAGGTGACCTTCTGCCACTAACTTATGTATGGGGACAGAGTGATCATAACAACTTTTTTAAAATGCATAGTGTCGGCATAACTATTGTATACATGCTATGCCCAACAGTAGTTATCTTACTTGCACTTTTGTGCTTCCAGCTGCACAGAGCTGAACCGAGGACTTCCCGAGGGTGACGCTCGGTGGCCCTGTCGGAGGAAGGGGTCCGAACCCCAGCAAAAAGGATTTGAAAGTATACGCCAACAGGGGACACAGACTATAATAGTGCTGGCAGACCGAACATGCCCTCTGCCGTGCATCATTTTCGCACGTGTACACCTACAAGAAATAGACACTCAGACATGACTGCATCTGGGTGTCCGAACGTGCACTCTACCGGCACCGTTATAATTTGAGCACTTTGGCGCTTATGCACGAAAACCCATTTTGCGAGGGGTTCAGACTTATGCCTTGACAGGGCCACTGAGCATGTAACTAAAGGCAACGTGAAAGCACCCTTATTTGCTAAAACTACAGTCCCCCCCCCCCCCTGCTCTCAAATGTGTATGTATATATGTCTATCACACAGCACAGCTTTCACGTAATACACATATACAATATAGCTGTGTATTTTAGTTTTTCATAACTTATGTGGGAGATTACGTTTTGCTGCTCTTTGAGCCAAGTGTGAGCACAGCACAGTTGTTGCTAGTACCACAGGTCCAAAATCACAACATGGTTGCACTAGCAGTCAGTGAGAGTCCCTCTATGTAGCGCTGCCGGCTCACCTCAGCCCTTGCGTGGCTCCATGAATCATTGAGCGCTCTGTTGTGAGGGAGCACGTAGCAATAGATCAGGATACCTACAGTGGGCATGACTGACCTAGCCCATTAGAGCTACAGAAGGAAGGTTACAATGGCAATAGAGGGTAAATATGGCCGAGAGGGTCCTTCATTACTAGAGGATAATCAGTGCTAAACTGTGAGGATTTGTAAAATACCTATATTAGCACACTTTATTAAAAAATGATGAAAATAGCCCTGTAATGATCATGCTGTCCCCAGCTCCGAATATAGTGTAACACTCGCACTGACCTCACATTACCCAGTATAAATGGGTCATTAGATTCTCCACTTTATTCAGCTACTTATAACTGAGTCTGGGTGACGGGACGTCTGCTGTCTGCAGGAAGTGATCTCTCCGTCACAAGCGGTCCATAGCAGTCTTCGCCTCTTATGTTTGTGAGGTTTCTATGAAAGTCACGCTTAGGCTGCGTGCACACTAGGGTGACCGCAAAAAATCGATGTCGCAATTTTGTCCGTCTGGACCCCACAAAACGATTCCCCTTTCCAGATATTGAGATAGCCAAAATTTGAGCTCGATCAAATGATGTTAACCCGTGCCGCTCGTCGCTCAAAGTTTGAAAAAATCCAAATTGAGGTATTTTAAGATTTAGGTATTTTGCATAGTCTGTTAGACTATAAAGAATGTGACAACAACATTGCAGAAATAGCCCTGACCAAATTTTCGAACCATTTGTGGTATTTGAATGCAGAGTTGGTGGGATTATCGTTTTTTGATCCCACCATTACAGACAATGAAAAGTTGTTAATGGCAAATAAATTGCTCAGTAGCACAGATGAACCATCAGAGCACGCTAGGGTTGTAAATCCAAAAGTTAGGAAAGAAAAATTAAAAGAGGTAGGAAGTAACCGACTTTAACGACCTTCTGACAAAAGATGAAGAACAAAAGCAATATGTCCTGCAAGTTGTAAGCAAATGCCGAGCATTATTTTCTGACGTTTCAAAAACTACTTTAACAAAAGCTCTAGAATAGATTAGATAACTATGTAAAATTATCAACTCATGTAGGTTAGCGTGCTCTGATAGCGTGCACGTACCCTTATTGTTTTATACAATCCCATGGACCACTCCCAATAACCAGATATTCACTGCACCTCCATTTTTCGTTTCTGCTTTGTGTAAATATTACCTGCTTGACCAAGTTCCCATGATGAGCTTTTGGTGCATTTTGTATGCTGATTTTCTGCACCATTTCCACACCTATTATTTAAATTAAGTTACTTGCGTTTCTGACGCTGCATTTTTTTTGTCTGTCATGCCTTAAATAAAGCTACTTTGTTTTTGATACTTTGTTTTTTTTTTTTCCCCTGTTGACAACATTGATATACTTACTAGCGGATAACATGCGTCTTTGATGCTCTTTTGCCTTGGAAATGCAGTTTTAACCATCTCGATATTTTGTTATGGAATAGGTTTTTTTTTTTTTTCCATAGCTGTAATACAAGTTTTCAGAATGATTGTTCATATTGGGTTGTTGTGAATTTTTGGTGCTGGTTATACAGTCGTCAGCAAAGTGTAAGACCAGGTTCAGACTGCTGTATTTCACAGTCCGTTTACGGGCCTCAATGCCTGGCATAACTGCTGTTTCCTGAACCAAACTAAGAGCCTAATAAGACCCATGGTCAGTCTGGGCGTTGTGGTCCGTGTAAAGTTCGTGAAGTATGGCTATCTGAACCCGGCCTAGTACATGTGACTGGAATTAGAAAAATCCCATTCACCCACATGTTTTCAAGTTGCAAATTTGAGGGCATACTGCAAATTTCTAAACCAATTTGGCACCTGCTATGCTGCAGATTCGCAGCACATTTTACTCTTAGCAATGCGAAACATTGAATTCGCTGCAGAGTCCTTGTGTAAAGTGTTGGGCCCTGTTCAGATGAGTACTTTCTATCTGTGCTGTTCCATGTGCAAAACCAATAGCGCACACACCGATCGGTGGCATGATACGATCGCCGATCGGTAAACCTTATACGTTTATACAGGCAGACCCAAGCAAACGATGGGCACTGTGTGATCTGTACTGGACCTCTCTGAGCACAGACACCGCCATAGTCCCTGTTTACACGACACTGTGCACCGTCTAGAACGATGATCTTTTATGCTGCGCACAGAATCAATTCACCCGATGAACGAGTATTTTTGTTCCTTCACCGGGTGATCGGCAGCCTGTTTACATGGCAAGATAATTGTGAAACCAGTGTTTAACACTGCTCATTAAGGACTACCTTTCAGTGTAATTGCCCCTTAATTGAATGTCTAGAATCATTCAGATAAGCATGTTTTTGTGTTTGCTTTTGTGCACACATGTGACTTTGAAAAAACTTAAGGCCCAGTCACACATAGCTATCTCGCTAGCGAGATCGCTGCTGAGTCACAATTTTTGTGACAGAACAGCGATCTCACCAGCGAGATCGCTGTGTGTGACAGCGATCAGTGACCGGCCCCTCTGCAGGTATCGCTGATCGCTGCAGGAAAGGCCAGGACTTTTTTTGGTCGCTGGTCTCCCGCTGGCCACCACACATCGCTGCGTGTGACAGGCGGGAGACCAGCGATCTGCTGGTAACTAATGTACACATCGGGTATCTAGGGACGCACGTCCCTTGGATACCCGATGTGTACGTTAGTTACCAGCTTCCTGCATCAGCGCGCTGGTTACTAACGTGCACAGCGACGCCGGGAGCTCGGCGTCGCTGTGCTGATCGCTGGTGAAGCTGTCTGACAGCTCACCAGCGATCACATAGCGATTCACCAGCGATCCTGACACATTGATATTGTTGTCAGGATCGCTGGTGAGTCGCTATATGTGATTCCAGCCTAATTGCCCCTTAATTGAATGTCTAGAATCATTCAGATGAGCATGTTTTTGTGTTTGCTTTTGTGCACACATGTGACTTTAAAAAACAAATTGAAAAAACTTAGAACACCCTAGTCTCTTCAGTTTTTCAAATAAGGTTCACCCACTCATAGAACTCATCAAGTCCTTAAAGAGGAAACAATGCTATACTGACACCATGCGCATGGCATTAGCAGATCCATTACATAGATTACATAGGAGGTCTCCTACCATTTGTCTGTCAACATGGATGTAAATAATTGGATGCCATACAGATCTCAAAAACTGAGCCTCCAAACACCATAGAGCAGGGGAAAGAATATTTTCTTGGATGAAAAACTGAGGTCGGTTGATTAAGTTTTTCATGCCAGAAATCTGGAAACCCCTTTAATAAATCGCAATTCGTAAGTTACGCAAAAATATTACACTTCAGTCCCAACCAATTACAGCAATATGGGCATAGCATGGACAAGGCATGGTCACACACGTTCAGTTTATAAATGACACCACTAAAGTTACTCCAGAAATGTACACCAGGGCACACGCTAAGTATCAGACGGGCCTGATTCATTAAACATCGCCTAATATATCAGGTCAGTGTACTCCAGCGAGTGCTTCATTAAGACGGGTGTGCGGTACGCTAGTCTTAGTGAGTCGCCCCTTATATTTTCACACACCTCTCTGAACATGGGTCTAGTCTGCTCCTCAGCCAGTTGATAGTTTTTAAGGGGTTTGCCCAATTTTGTAAACCTGATTATTAAACACAATGGGCGCGATTAGTCAAGACTGGTGTTCAGGCCAGTCTGGATGGAAGGGCTATGCTGGAGTCAGACGCTCCTGATTTATGAAGAGGCGCACACATGAAGAAGCCAACAGTTAAAAAATGTACACAAAACTCAAGAGTTGCTCCTAAATTTTGCCACATATTAAAACTTTTAATCCAGAATTTTGGCATGAAAGTGTTGATGAATCAGGCCCAATGTGACAAAACACTTAGGCCCCCGATTCATCATATGTAGACTTTTAAGTCGCCGCCCTGTTTTTCTTTATGCGGTCTTGTTGTTTTGTTTTTTTTAGTACTGTACTCAAATTCATGAAATTGGTGAATGGCTCATATATTTGCCGCAAAGTAAAAAAAAAAAAAAAAAAGGCGACTTTTGGTGTTAAAAACAAATTGTGCTAAAATTTTGGCATACTCAAACGCTATGTAAGGATTGGAGTGAAGTGGTGCCATATTTTGCAACTTTTTAGAAAGTCTCAATTGTTAAATCAGGCTAAAACATTTGAAATTGTTAAATCCGCCCACAAAACGTAAAAATAAAAGACTAACACATAAGCTTTAAAAAAAAGGTGCAAATACAATAATGGATTGGGTGCAAACAAAAAAGGCGCAATTCTTAAAATTAGACAGAAAACAGGTGCAAAGGCAATGATGAATCGGGAGCCTTAATGCATTAATCTTAGCATTTCTTAGCCATTTTTCAGTTAGGGATTTTGCAGTATTTGTGGACCTACATGAAGTAAAGCTCTGAAGTTCCTGCACCCAAGCTGTAGAGGTCTGTCGGAAAAGCCCTATAGTTAGATTTTGTGGTGTTATTTTCCCTTGGTCAGAATTTTAGGGATAATTGCTTTAGTGAAATGTTGCTGGAGGACAGAATCTCGTAAAGAATTTTAAGAATGTCTTATCGCCCATAATTCTATCCATGAAAGATCTGTGTAGTCTTAAGTATGTTCAGCAAAATAGTTTTAAGTTGCCCCCCCCCCCCCATTTTTTTTTTTTTTTGTAATGCGCCCTTATCTTTAGAAGTCTGCTAAAACTAAAAATGCTTTGGTCACTGTGGTTGCACTCACAGGATGAGGTGGGTTGAATCCTTATTCTTCCAAAAATTGCAACATTATAGTTCTGACAAACATGTCTTGCAACTTCAGGCCTGTGTCACGTGACCCTCCCCTACTTGCTAAGTGTCATGGGCAGCACGGTGGCTCAGTGGTTAGCCCTGTTGCTTTGCATCGCTGGGGTCCTGGGTTCAAATCCCACCAAGGACAACATCTGCAAGGAGTCTATGTTCTCATGTTTTGTGTGGGTTTCTTCCCACATTCCAAAGACATCCTGATAGGGAAGTTAGATTGTGAGCCCCAAATTTGACAGTGCTGATGTCTGTAAAGTGCTGTGAAATTAATGGCGCTAATATAAGTGACAAAAATAATGCGTATTCCTATCATGCACCAGCCTTCTGCACTCGGGAGTGTTCGATATTTGGGAGGCAGAATTACGAAATAAGATCGAGCTGAAGTGTCGGAGCTGCAGTGATCAGTTACCGGTCAGACAAAGGCTTCCGGTACATTATATTCCCCGTATGAGAATTTGTAGTCTAGTAAGTGGTAACATCACTGTATTATATATTTTTTTTAATAAATTGAATTAATGATATTTTTAAATAATTTTAAACTTCTAGATGTGTCTAAATTCGTTTGACCTTTAAAGGGTATGTCCACTACAAGACCACCCTTGCCTCATAGTTTCTGAACCCCAGATATAATACCGGGTGAGTCATAAAGGACGGACGTTTTTAAACTAATCATAAAATCGTTAAATATAAAGGACGGATGTATTTGAAGTGGCTATAACTCACCACCAGGTGGAGGTAGAGATGTGCGGGAGGCGGGGTTATGTTTGTGAGGTGAAAGCATTGTTTTTATTTTAGTTTCAGTTTAAGCTATGGTGCCGTGGACGATAGAACATCGCGTTTTTGCGTACGACAGTTTTGTCAAGAATAATGAGTGTATCACAGCCGTTCAGCGTGAGTTTCGGCATCATTTCAATATTCACAGAAATCAAGCTGTTCCCGCTCGTAACACTATCCTACGTTGGGTTGAAGCACTCCGTACACGAGGTACACTAATGAACAAACGACCACCGGGGGCTCCACGAACGGCACGTACCCCTGAAAATGTGGAACGCGTCAGGCAAGCCATGCTGCGTAGTCAGAGTCGATCTGCTCGGAAACATTCTTTAGAACTTGCCCTCAGTAATCGTACAGTAAGGCGTATTTTGCATTTAGACCTGCATTTCCACCCCTATAAATTGGCCATTGTGCAACAGTTGGAGCGCGGGGATTACGCAGCGCGACTGAAGTTCGCACATGAGATGGAAGCAATTATTGAGCAAAACGACAACCTTATTTTATTCATGAGTGATGAAGCTCATTTCCATGTCAATGGCATGGTTAATCAGCAGAACTGCCGTTATTGGGCCTATGAAAATCCGAAAGAATTACATGAACGACCGCTGCACAGCCCTAAGGTAACGGTGTGGTGCGCTATGGGCAAATATGGCGTGATCGGTCCGTACTTTTTCGAAGGCGATAATGGCAATACTGTTACCGTGAACTCACAACGTTATATCGCCATGATAAATAACTTCTTTGTTCCTGAGTTACGACGGCAACATATCCCCATCTCTAGTGTGTGGTTTCAACAAGATGGGGCAACGGCCCACACAGCCGGAGCAACAATGAACGTTCTTCGCCCTCTCTTCCCTGGTCGCATCATTTCCAGGTTTGGCGATATTAATTGGCCTCCTAGGTCCCCAGACCTGTCCATGTGCGATTATTACTTATGGGGTCACCTCAAATCACGTGTATACAAGCTTAAGCCTCGATCATTACAAGAACTGAAGGAAGCTATTCGAGTGGAAGTTGCCCAAATCGACAGAGTTGTGTTGGAACGTGTTGATGCCAACTTCCAAGAACGCCTTTGGAAATGCATCACTGATAATGGCCACCACATGGCAGATGTTGTTTTCCACACTTGAATTTGTCAAATGCTATTAGTATACATAACCAAATCTGTGAATACATTTATATTTAATAAATATTTAACGATTTTATGATTAGTTTAAAAACGTCCGTCCTTTATGACTCACCCGGTATAAACAGTGTAGTCTCTCCTCCTGCAGTGTTACCATTCCTGCTGTGTCTACTAGATATTCCTGGCTTAACCATTTACAAAGCTAATTAAAAAAAACCTAGCCTACTCTGGAGCGGGTGCCTCTGTTCCCTGAGTGACGTGACCTTGTTGTCACGTGCAGGGCACAGCCAATAAGCGGCTGATCGTCAGCTGCAGACTTTACTATTTCATTAGAGTGGACGTCTGCTAAAACGGAATATTGGCCCGAGATATTACGTCGCTGGATCAGGGTTGCAGAAGGTGAGTATACTGTTTTTACATCCGATGGAGTCCTGAATTGAGTAAGCGGGGGTCGTCAGTAGTGTTGTGGCTGTTTTCGTTCTGACCCAAAGGCAGATATGCCGGATCACCAGTGAGGCCGAATTAAGAGATTTCGCCCCCAGATAACGAGCTTGGAGAAAAGAATGCACACTGGTTCTGAGCAAGTCACTTTTCTGGTTTATTCAAACAAGAAGTAGTATTTTATAGCATTTACAGCAATGTAAAGGGGGTTTTACACATAGCGATATCGCTAGCAATATTGCTATAACGTCACCGATTTTGTGACTTGCTAGCGATATCGCTATGTGCGATACCTCCGACTGGCTCCCCCGCTGTCCATCTCTGATCGCGCGAGATCGGCCGGCTCCATTTCTCGTCGGGCGTTTCCTGTGGCGCCGACGAGCGACGTGTGGAGGCGGGCGGGAGGATGTCAGGATCGCCTCGTCTGACAGGTAAGTATCGTGCGCTGTATCGCTGCTGCATCGCTGTGAGATCTGCCTGTGTTGAAGCTCACTAGCGATCATTTAGCGATGCACCAGCTATCCTGTCCGGGTCGTATCGTGGTCGGGATCGCTGGTGCATCGCTAAATGTAAAAGGGCCTTAACTCATGTAGCCCATGAAGGAGTTTCCTGTGCAGCCGGGGGCTCCACTGTGGAGGGAAAATCTCACAGATTAGACACCAATAACAGATTGGGTGCAGGGCTGATGTGACAATGTCACGGGAGAGCCAGCGCCACCCCACTGGAACATCGCCCACACCGGAGGTGTTATTATTTTATAAGGGAGTAATATAGAGAGTGAAAAAATGATTTTAAGACTAGTGGACAACCCCTTTTATATGCAGCAGGAAAAAAAATGCAGTGTTTGTGAACATAGGAACATGGCCTGATCTTATTCTGGAAGGATTAGGCTAAGGAGAATGGTTACACCTTGCGGTAAGAAGGCGTGCACGGTGTGCCCTTGGGCCCTATACATGCTGCTTATGCAGTGCATCCGGGGATATTTTTCTAATGGACTCAGTGTTTGGTTTTTTTTTCTACGGTGTCTGTCTTTTCAAATAAGCAGTAAAACGTAGTAGACCATGTTTTTATGACTGTCCGAAAAGTCAGGAAAAAGAGGAAAAACTGAATCCATGTGAGTGTATGGTTTCTGCTGGGTGGGAGGAGGCTAGTGCGGGGGAAAGACTCTGAGAACAGTGTGAACAGGATCTTACTCAGTCTGCTAGCATTGATTGGCCAGTGTACGGCTATGATAATACATAGGGAAATCAAGAAATGCTTCAGAATGGTATTCACTACAACAGATGTGTTGGGGCAACTGAGAAGTCTCACCTGAGTATCCCAAATAAAATGATCATTTTTTTTTTCCTTTGGTTTTCTACAAAGTGACCTCGAATGTTTATTTTTCTGCAGACTCCTTTGAGAAGATGGATTTGGCCAATCACGGACTGATACTTCTGCAGCAGTTAAATGCCCAGAGGGAATTTGGGTTCTTGTGTGACTGCACTGTTGCTATTGGGGATGTCTACTTTAAGGCTCACAAATCAGTGCTGGCGTCTTTTTCCAACTACTTCAAGATGCTTTTTGTCCACCAGACAAGGTAAGTGTCCTGTCAGCAAGTCTGTAATCTGTCACCCTATGACGACAGGTGTTCTGCCTCACCCCTTCCACCTCCAGGTTTAATACTTGGGAGTATGTGTCAAAAACACGCTATTAACCTGCAGGTATGGGATTTATTTGCAGGGTAATAGTGTTCTAAATCCTTGCAGCCGCTACACCAAGGGAACGGCTACAGAGATGCAAAATGAACTATTCCACCGTTCAGTAATAGAGGCCCCGCCCTGCTCACCCGCTCAGTACATAGTGCGCGGTGACAGCTGCTGCTCATTATTCGCTGGCCGGTGTCCCAAGTCGCGGCTCTGACTGAAAGCTGCCAGGAAGAAACACGTTACAGTCCTCTCAGTGGCCGGGAAGAGGACGCACAGCTTTACAGCGCTGTTATCTTGCAGATTAACCCCATATCTGCAGTTTAATAAAGGTGTTTTTTTTTTTTTTTTCCTCTTTAATTCATCTTGCATTTTTCAACCTAGACTTTGATCATATAGATTGTCTTCTCGTGATGAGCGAGCGTGCTCGGATAAGGTGTTATTTGAGCATGTTCGTTAATCCAAACGTGTTGTGGCTGTTGAACAGCCGTGAAACATGCAGCTGTGGGGACTCGAGCATATTTTACAAGCACACTGGAAATGCTCAATTAGGACATGAGCATACCCGGATAACACCTTATCCCAGCACGCTCGCTCATCACTATTGTCTTAACTAGTATAATGTTTTTCCTACTTTTTTCTAGTATATTTTAAAAGCTCTAAGATACTGCTCTCTCTATGTCAATCATAGATTTCTTATAACAGTAGTTAGTAAAATTTAATAAGGGAAATAATTTACTTATAGTATTTTTTTTGACAAGAAACACTTGCTATAAAGTCTGTGTTTCATATTCCAAAGTCTGGCTAAACATCAGTGTCAGTGCTTAGAAGACTTAACTTTTTTTGAAGATGTTTTAATGTTGCAGGGTTTTTTGTTTTTTTTTTAACGTCTTTCTGAACCTATTATGTAAATTGTCACTTGCCTTTTTTCATTGCTTTTTTGAGTTTGTGGCTTTGTTTTTTACATGCATTTTTGATGTTGTGGTTATTTCTATTTGGTATTTCAGGTTTTAACCCATTTCCGACATGCGTTACTACAAAGAAAAGTGTATATATACGGTGCATCACGTGGTTACCGGGTTAAGATGGCTGCTGTCCCTGACAGCAGGCCATCCCTGCACTTGGCCCTGAGGTCTATAATGCCCCTCCCCCACCCTTCGGAGATTACTGTAATTGGATGGTTAATTCTGACCAGCCAATCACAGCAATGTGACAAATTGATTAAAAAAAACAAAAAAAACAAAATGGAAGAAAAATCATGTTACATGGTGTGATCGGTGCTGTCTGACAGTACCAATCACAGCCATCACAATGGGTGTGGTGATCGTCACGTCACCTCTTGATTAACCCCTTTTGGATTTGATTGGTCAAACTATTCAGCCAATTGTTTCCAAAGTGGTTAGTCTAAAATAGTGATCCCTGCTCTGCATGCCATCCTTTTGGCGTGCAGAGCAGTTTTGAGCCCCCCCCCTCCCTCCTGTATACATGAGATTCATTGGTGGCCGGTGCGATTACCTACCCCCCCCCCCCCCCCCCGTGATCTGTGCCTCCTGCTGTGTTGTGTGCCGAGATCCTGTGCTGTCTGCTGTGTAAGGGTACCGTTACACCTAGCGATGCACCAGCGATCCTGACCAGCGATATGACGCTGTCAGGATCGCTGGTGCATCGCTAGGTGGTCGCTAGTGAGCTGCCACACAGGCAGATCTCACCAGCGACATCGCAGGGGTCGGGGGTCGCTACTTACCTGTCAGACGCGGCGATCCTGCGTCCTCCCGCCCGGCTCCACGCGTCGCTCGTCGTCACAGCAGGAAGTGGCCGACGAGGAATGGTCCAGGAGCTTCTCGCGCGATCAGCGACAACCAGCGGGGGAGCCGGTCGGAGGTAAGTATCAGACACAGCGATATCGCTAGCAATATAACTGTAGCTGTAACGTCACAAAATCGGTGACTTTACAGCAATATTGCTAGCGATATCGCAGTGTGTAACGGGGGCTTTACTCATCTGTGGTCACTGCAGCAGCAGTTCCCCTGTCCCAGTCCCCTCCCTTCCCCCCACTCCAGATTGAATTTTTGGTGCTCTTCTATGTGTGCGCAGTTTCCTGCCCTGAGCATTTGTCCTCTTCTGTGGCCGCATCGCTCTGATCAGTATCGCTGCTGATGAGAGACTGCGCCAAGGGACCTTTTTTTTTTCTTTAGTGTAGCAGATGTCACATTGTAAATGAAGTCTGATATATTTTTTTGTTCTTAAAAAAAACCAAAACGGTGCCGAGTAGTTTTATAGGTAGGGAGGTAGCGTATTAGAGTAGCTGACCACGTCCGATTTTGTTTTAGAGAATAAAGAATTGTACAGAATAGTTTATAGGTAGTGTATTAGAATAGCGGACATCAGTGTTTGACGTCCAATTTTGTTTTTGAAAAAAAAAAGTTATAGGTAGGGAGGTAGCGTGCGTCTTTTGCATGAAAGGATTTTTTTTTGCCAGGTATTTTCCAGTGTATTACGGGAGCATACGTCGCATTGTTAGTGACGTTCGTTTTTCTTTGGCAAAAAAGTAATTGTTTGCATCGAGTATATTTTTAGGTAGTGTATTAGGGGAGCGTACATTGCATTGTTAGTGATGTCCGTTTTTGTTTTGCCAAAAAAAGTTACCGCCTGGTAAATTTATAGGTAGGGCATTAGTATAGTAAGTGTCACTGTAAATTTTTTCATCTTTTTTTCTAAATTTTTATTTTTTCGCTCTTTTTATAATCAATAGTACTCTTTACACAAGCCCCACATAATGCACATGTAAAAGCACCACTTACACACACCCCCAGTGTTTTAGGGGAAAAAAAAAATGGCCTATTCATCAAAACTCTTCACCAGAGGAGGCATACACTTTCCTTGCCTCCCACACGAATTCAGCCAGTGAGGAAGATCCCACGTTCCTCTATTCCGCCTCGTCAAGTGAAGTAGGACCTCCACCAAGGTGCCCTAGGACACACATGTACTGCATTGGCAACTCAGGAATCTAGTTTGATGTTACTGGCCTCATTGAAATTGACTTCTTCAAATTCTTTTTCAGCTAGGAAATAATAAATGGTGGGCCGACAAACTTGTATGCCCATTAATTTTTCACACAAAATCCCACATCATCACATGCCAGATGGACCCCTGTAAATGCAGCAGAGTTTCAAAAGAAAAAAAAAAAACTGGGGGCATTGTGCTGCATATGGGCATTATCAGAAAACCAGAGCTTCGGCAATACTGGCGTACTGATATTCTCTACAGCACACTGGTATACCCTATGGCCATGACAAGGACGCGATTTGAAGCGATCCAAACATTTTTTGCATTATAGTGATAATGCGCAGTGTCCTCCCCGAGGCATAATAATTTTTATATACCACTAACATATTCCACAGCGCTTTACAGTTTGCACACATTATCATCACTCACAATCTAAATTCCCTATCAGTATGTCTTTGGATGTGGAAGGAAACCAGAGTGCCCGGAGGAAACCCACGCAAACACGGGAAGATCATAACTGAAACTCCTTGCAGATGTTGTCCTTGGTGGGATTCGAACCCAGGACTCCAGCACTGCAAAGCTGCAGTACTATACACTGAGCCACCGAAGACTATGCTAACTTTGATTGTCTATAGAAAATTTGGTCAGTAGTTGAGCACTTCAACTGAAAATTTGCTGAGGCGCACAAGATTAATAAGCAACATTTCCCACATGTCTACTTTACATCAGCACAATTTTGGAAACATATATATATTATTTATTTTTTTTTTTTTGTAGGAAGTTATAAGGGTTAAAAGTTGACCAGCAATTACAAACTTTTCAAATCAAATTTACAAATCCATTTTTTAAGGACCACCTCACATTTGAAGTGACTTTGAGGAGTCAGTATGACCGAAAATACCCAAAAGTGACACCGTTCTAATAAATGCACCTCTCAAGGTGCTCAAAACCACATTCAAGAAGTTTATTAACCTTTTACTTGACGGGACGGCAAAAACGACCCGAATAATGTTCTCCAGTAGCCGAGACACCGATGATTTTCCGACGCTGGGGGGGGCGCTATCATACAATATAATGCTAGGAGCGTCACTCTGTCCGAAACCTTTATAGACTGCGCAAGCACGACGCGCCGGCGCAGTCTGGAACCCACAGAGTTACGCATCCGGGGATGAGGATTGTGGCTCAGGAGATCACGGTATGCGTAAGCACCGAATGCATGCCGCAATCTCCGGCACAACATCTTACCTATCCGGTGGAGCAGTACATGACAGAATGGGGGTGCAGCACATTATAGAATGGGGGCGCAGGATGTGAGCACCACATGACAGGATTGGGGTGCAGGATGGGAGCACAGGAAGAGTAGCACATGACAAGATGGAGGCGCACAAAACAGGATGAGGTTGCAGAATGGGGGCTGCACATGACAGAATGGGGGCGCAGGATTGGAGCAGCACATGACGGGATGGGGATGCAGGATGAGAGCAAACGCTTGGAAAGTGCTTGAGAAAATCGCGGCAAAATCGCGAACAGAATCGCAGTAAAATTGCGGTGAATTCGCGCGGAAAAAAACGCGCGATTTCTGGGAAGGAGTCCGGTTTTCATTGTGCGTTTTAAAACGCTACGTTGGCCCATAGCCTCAAGAAGTTTATTAACCCTTCAGGTGCTTCACAGGAATTTTTTTTAATGTTTTAAAAAAAAAAGAAATGAACATTTAACTTTCTTTCACAAAAAAATTACTTCCGGTTGAATTTTTTTTATTTTACCAAGGGTAACAGGAGAAATTGGACTTGAAAAGTTATTGTGCAATTTGTCCTGAGTACGCCGATACCTGACGTGGGGGGGGGGACCACTGTTTGGGCGCATGGCAGAGCTCGGAAGGGAAGGAGCGCCGTTTGACTTTTTCACTGCAAAATTGGCTGGAATTCAGATCGGATGCCATGTCAAGTTTGGAGAGCTCCTGATGTGCCTAAAAAGTGGAAACCCCCCACAAGTGACCCCATTTTGGAAACTAGATCCCCCCCCCAAAGGAACTTAACTAGATATGTGGTGAGCACTTTGAACCCCCAAGGGCTTCACAGAAGTTTATAACGTACAGCCGTACAATTAAAAAAAATCATATTTTTTCCACAAAAATTATCACCCCCAATTTTTATTTTCCCAAGAGCAACAGGACCCCAAAAGTTATTGTGCAATTTGCCCTGACTACGCTGATACCCCAAATGTGGGGGTAAACCACTATTTGGCGCATGGCAGAGCTCGGAAGGGAAGCAGCGCCATTTGACTTTTTTGGCTGGAATTGAGATCGGACGCCATGTCAAGTTTGGAAAGCCCCTGATGTGCCAAAACAGTGGAAACTCCCCAATTCTAACTCCAACCCTAACCCCAACACACCCCTAACCCTAATGGGAAAATGGAAATGAATACTTTTTTTTTTTTTTTATTTTATTATTTTTTCTTAACTAAGGGGGTGATAAAGGGGGGGTTTGATTTACCATTTGTGGCGGGTTTTTGTGTTTGGCAGCTGTCATACGCTAAAAGACTCTTTATTGTAAAAATAGTTTATACATCACCACATTTTGAGAGCTATAATTTTTCCATATTTTGACCCACCGAGTCATGTGAGGTCTTATTTTTTTGTGGGGAGAGTTGACGTTTTTATTGGTACCATTCTCGGGCACATGACGTTTTTGACGTTTTTTGATCGCTTTTTATTCCAATTTTTGGGATGTAGAATGAACAAAAACCAGCGTTTCATGAATTTTTTTTGGGGGGTGCGTTTACACTGTTCCATGTGCGGTAAAATTGATAAAGCGTTTTTATTCTTCGGGTCAGTACGGTTACAGCGATACCTCATTTGTCTTTTTTTATGTTGGCGCTTTTATGCAATGAAAACAATTTTATATAAAAAATTATTTTTTTTCTGCGAGCTATAACTTTTTTATTTTTTCGCTGATGATGCTGTATGGTGGCTCGTTTTTGCGGGACAAGATGACATTTTCAGCGGTACCATGGATATTTATATCCATCTTTTTATCGCGCGTTATTGCACTTTTTGTTCGGCGGGATGATGATAAAGCATTATTTTTTGCTTTGTTTATTGTTTAAGGGGTTCAATAAAGGGGTTAACTACAGTTTTATACGGCGGGACGTTACGGACGCGGTGATACCAAATGTGTGTACTTTTATTGTGTTTTTTAATTTCAAAAAATGAATTTATTAGGGAATATTTTTTTTTTACATTTATTTAGCTATTTTTGTTAGGCCCTCGAAGGTCCCTGCCGCCATATTGGATCCGGGGACCTGCAGGGAAGGAGGCCCCCGGAGCAGCGCAGCACATCGCGCTGCTCCGGGGGTCTCAGGGAAGCATGGAGGGAGCCCCATACCTGCACGCTTCTCTCCTAATGCCGCTGGTACACTGCGGTCATGTTTGATCGCAGTGTGCCGGGGGTTAATGTGTCGGGTGTCAGCTGTGATAATCAGCTGACACCCGGCCGCGATCAGCTGCGCTCCCCCCCGTGAGCGCCGCTGATTGCGCTAGACGTACTATTCCGTCCTTGGGACTTAGGTCCCAGGTCACATGGACGGAATAGTACGTCTAATGTAGGAAAGGGGTTAAGCAATACTACCCCCGTGCAGTACCCACAGTATGATTTGCAAGAGAGTCCAATCATTTGTCATATTGACCATGTTTTCCAGCATCTAAACATGTAATAACGGAGTGGTTCTAATATAAATCACTAAGTGATGTAATGTTATAGATTAAACAGTTCGAATTTTTTTATTTTCCTTTCAGGTTATTTTTCTACTTCCTTATGTATTTTTTTTTTCTTCTTTCTCTACAGTGAATGTGTTCGCTTGAAGTCAACAGATATCCAGCCAGATATATTTAGTTATCTTCTACACCTGATGTATACTGGAAAAATGGCACCTCAACTCATTGATCCTGTGCGCCTTGAGCAAGGCATAAAATTTTTGCATGCTTTTCCACTAATTCAAGAGGCCAGTCTGGCAAGCCATGGTGGGTTTTCACATGCAGATCAGGTTTTCCCTCTTGCATCCTCTCTTTATGGAATTCAGATAGCAGATCATCAGATAAGACCTCCGGCAAAAGTTACTACTGCATCTGAGAAAACTAACCGTGAGACTCGACCACAGACCACCAGAATTAATCAGGATACTTTGTCGGACAATGTGCAGCTCTCATCATCTCTGCCTGCAGCAAATCGGACAAATTTAACGTTTTCTGAGACCGCACAAGCACCTATGTCTCCAGAGCCAACATCTTCTGTTCTTCCTACAGCTTCTACTCTGGAGGAAAACAGCATGGAAGATTCGCCAAGTGAAGAACAAAATTCATCGCTAACTATTGCTCATGTGAAGCCAAGTATCATGAAGAGGAATGGAAGCTTCCCCAAGTATTATGCTTGTCATTTGTGTGGCAGGCGCTTCAATTTAAGAAGCAGCTTACGTGAACACCTCCAGATTCACACAGGAATTCCTTTTATCTCCTCCGCTGGACAGACAGAAGCCAGCATTTCCCCTTCTTTCTGTAACAATGGATCGGAAATTGGGAAAGAATCGATGGAAGCTGCTGAGGCTGGAATCATCAGTGACAGTGATATGCCACAGATCTCAGACTCCCCGATCATTGATGGGCAACAGCAGGCAGAGACCCCGCCTCCTTCAGATATTGCAGATATAGATAATTTGGAACAAGCTGACCAGGAAAGAGAAGTCAAACGTAGAAAGTATGAGTGCACCATTTGTGGGCGCAAGTTTATCCAGAAAAGTCATTGGCGGGAGCATATGTACATCCACACTGGCAAGCCATTCAAATGCAGCACCTGCGACAAGAGCTTTTGTAGGGCAAATCAAGCTGCGAGGCACGTGTGTCTAAAGAGTTCTGACACCTACACGGTGGTGGATAAGCAGACTCTAGAGTTATGCTCCTTTGATGAGAGTAGCCAAATGGACAACCTGTTAGTTCAAACAAATAAACGTTATAAGTGTAATTTGTGTGACAAAACGTTTTCTACGCCCAATGAGGTGGTCAAACACACGTGCCAAGGCCAAAATTCAGACGTCTTTGCTCTTGAGGATGAAGGAAAGTCCATCCTGTTAAGTAGCGGGGACTCAGAATCTGCAGAAAATGAGCACTCTATGCTGACGAGCATTAAAAAGGAGCAAGACACAGTACTGGATTAGTTTTGATGGCTGTGTATATTCTTGATTTCCTACATTTTATAAATATATATATTTTTTTTTTTACCTAGCGCATCTTTCATTTCTATTTCTTCCGTCCCTTCTGCAGTGCGGCAGTGAGTTATAATTCAAACTTTGAGGACTTTTTCTTTCTTCTTTATGGAACTGGAACATTGTAACGGCCTCCCTAATATCAGTAGAACTACTGAAGTTTAGAAGAAATGTTTGTAGATGAAACATGTTTGAAATGTATTTGTGCATATTGGGGACGCAAGTATTTTTGGCTCGGAGAAGTTTAAATAAATCTAAATGCATACACATTTAATATATGATTGATTTCCTCAGTGCATATCCTCAACAGCATAATGTTGGGCAAGCAGTATCTGATACATTATATATAAATGGAGGATCGATTGGTAATTATGTAGGGAATTTTAATGCTTTTTTTTTTTTTGTTTGTTCAATTCCTTTTTTAGGTTATTATATACTGTTGTTCGGCCCATTTACTATTTTAATAAATTTATTTTCTAATGTTGCTTTTTTTTTTTTCCTTTAATTAACAAAACTAACCTGTTTAGAAGTCGCAGGTATCTAAGACAATGGCTCTGATGTGTTTTTCATCTGTCTTCAGATCAAAGTGTAAAATTAGTATTTGATGTAGTCAAAGCATAAGGTTGGTTTGTCAGAAAATAGTTTAGTATATAGTTAACAGAATGGGTCACCAGAAACGCCCCTTACGACTAGATTCTCATTTCCCAATAATAACTTGCTTGTGTAGCAATTTTTTTTTTTTTTAATCTTAATAGCGGTTTTACTTAAACAAAAAAACAATGTCTGGCTAAAATTTTTATTTTTCTCTATTTCACTGATGGTTTCCAATTATTTTGATACACCGCAAAATTCACATTACAACCTGCTGTGCCTTACTGCTTACAAAGGTGATAATCCCGAGGACCTACTTCCAGTGCAACATCTTGCCGCATTAAGGCTGGTTTCACATTAGCGTTTTTGTGCGCAGCGCATCGTGCGCATGCGTACCTATGTTTAGCAAGGCGTATGCATGGTCTTGCGTTTGCATGCGTTCGTATGCGTTTTCGTGCGCATGCTTTTTTTCGAGGTGTGCGCCTAGACGCGCCGGAATGCAACAAAATAACGCATTAGTCTATGGGAACGCAGGCGTGCGCATGGACATGCGTTCGTCTGCGTTTTCGTGTGCATGCGTTTTTTGAGTAGACATGTCTAGACACTGGTTTAAACTACCCTCTGCACAAAGAAACATTGTTTGATGTCCCATTGGTGGAGTCTGTTTCAAGGATTTTCCTCCTGTGAAATGGGACACATAGAGAACGCATGCGCATAAAGAACGCAAACGCATGCAAAAACGCATGTGCGTTTTTGCATGCGCTTTTACTTGCGCACAATGCACTGTGCACAAAGACACAAATGTGAAACTAGCCTTAGGTAGTGGTGGCCAAACTCTTAGCTGATTATCATAACTTATTTTTGATCCTTAGGTGATTCACCTCTTTACCAGTAGAGAAAATCATTACGTTCATGGGTTCTGGCAAATGCTTCTTTCTTCGAAACTACATGAAACCATAAAAAGAATCTTTTTTTTTTTTTTTTTTTTTTTTTTTTTTTTTGCTGTTTTTTCATAGTTAATCTTCTTCTGGCTATTTTTTTTTTTTTTTTTAATTGCCAGTAAACCAGATTCATTCTAAGTCCAGTATACCTATATATATTTTTTAAATCTTTTCATTTCTCATTTGTTTTCATTCTTAAAGTATTTCAAGTAGCAATGTTTAGAAGTCAATTCAATTAACCTGCTAGCTGATATCCGTTGTCACATACAAACTTTATTTTCTTCAAAATAAATCAATTTTTAAAAAAAATAAAATAAAAGTAGCTTGTCATGTTGTTTGATTCATACACTCTTTTCTCATAAAGAGAAACTTGGTAGCTGACAGTCTTTATTACAATAAGAGCTTTAGGTCTCATGTGCTTGGTTTCACCACTTGTACTATTAGCTAAGACTGCTCTGCTCCAATGGGGAAGACGTGTAAAGCAATGCTTCTGAGACAGATATGCCAATAAATGGAGCATCCCTTGGCTATTTTTTTTATATTTTTTTTGTCCAATTTGACCAGGATTGCATAGGGCATTTATTAGAAGGTGCTTTTTGTTTTAGGGTGGAAATCGAGCATTCTCCAGCTTTAAATTTAAGACCCAAGTAAGCACAAGTATTCCTATTCAAATGTTTTTATAGAATTTTTTTTCAAATATCCACTTCATGACCTTTTAGGCTATGTACCCACGTATGCAGAAAATTCCTGACTGAAAACTGGACTCCTTCCCAGAAAATGCGTAAAAACCGCACGTTTTTTTATGCGTTTTTTTCCGGAGCGTCCCATTCTCATTGAAAATAGTTAGAAATGCGGATTTTTCCGCGAAATTAATGAGCATACTGCGTTTTTTACCGCGATGTTTTTTTTTGCGGAAAAAGACGCATCGATATGCACAAAGTGCAGAATTCATTAAAATAAATGGGATGCTTCTTTTAAGCGTTTTTTGCTGGTAAAAACGTGAAAAAAACGCTTACGTGTGCACACACCCTCAATGTAAGTTTTTGTACAATGGACACAAGGAGTTTATAGAGTAAGCTCAAGAACTGAACCAACACTATACACAGCAGATGCCAGCTATGTTATACAGCCAGAATCTGCCTGTAACAGCAGTGACGGGAGTAAGTGCTCATCACTGCTGTTTAACCATTTAAATGTCCACCAACGCTCATCGCTTCACTTCCCCCATGAGAGCTAAGGGGGAAGGGGGGGCTGCTCTAGGCTTACACAATGTTCCTCATGAAAGGAGGGTAATTTTAATTTAACTATACAGTGCCTTGAAAAAATATTCATATCCCATGAACTTTTCCACATTTATTCACTTTACACCCACAAACTTAAATGTGTTTTTTTTTTTTTTAGGGTTTTATGTGATATTACCAACAAAAACTTACAAGTTCTGAAGTGTAAAGGAAATATAGCATAGTGCGTTTCATTATTTTAGAAAGATAAGTCTGAAAATTTCATTTGTATTTAGGCCCCTGTAGTCTGATACCCATAAATAAAATCCTGAGTGACCAATTGCTTTCAGAAGTCATAATATTTAGTAAATTGAGCTAATCTGTGAGTAATTTATTCTTGATATAACTACAACAGTTCTGTGAAGGCCTCAGAGGTTTGTTTAAGAGCATTAGGGGTAAAATGGCATCATGAGAACCAAGAAACTGTCTTGGCTTGGTTTCAGGACTCAATACAGTGACCTCTTGCTGTGTGTGGTTTGTTATCCCTCTGAGTCACAGCCTGATTTGTGTCTATCCAAATGCTGATGGTTCTTTTGTCCTTGCTTTCCTTTTTCTTTTTTTTTTTTTTTTTCTTTTTTTTTAAACTTCAGGTGTTTTCCATTTTCTTTGTTTTGTATGATCACATTTTAGGATGGGCTTTATATTCACCTTTCACTGACTTTTTTACTGGCTATACTTTTATGTAGATGGTGTTAGGACTAGGAGTTGCATTTCCTCAACTAGTTATTATCAAGCTTGAACAACATCAGTTGCTTTTCCTGCTGTCTGTGAGTCCTCTTCCCCAGCACCCTTCCCTTTCTTTTACGTTTTGGAGTCTGAGTGGTTTTACACTTAGTCCATATATTTTTTGTCCTCTATTTTTCCCTGTCTATCTTGTTTGAAAGTGTTTTGTTTCTTACCCTGGCATCATGTCTCCTTGCATTCTTTTCCTTTTGTGGGATTTGTGTTGTTGCCTCCCCTCTGGTTCTCAGGAGGTTTGAGAAACCCCTCAATGGCCTTTTAGGGATCCAGGTCCAAGGAGGTGTTTTTAGTTGTGTGGTTAGGGACTTTCCTAGCCTGTATAGGGACCAGTTGGGTACAGGTCCTGCATCTTTGTAAGTCCTTTCTACGCTTACCTGTGTGAGTGTGAACACATTCATAACAGAACATACCAGACAGGTCTGGGATAACGTTGTGGAGAAGAGTAAAGCATGTTTCCAGGATGTCCCTCCTGACAGCACAACCAGGAGGTTGTCCTTCTTATTCTTCATAGGGACAGGAACACAGAAGAGGTTAAATAGCCCCTCCACACTAACACCCTTCAGTGTTTTTCCTGTCCCTATTAGGGACAGATGCAGAGGTGCACGGAAGTACCTGTTATGCCAGCGACCTTCGGGGCATCGGGACCCGGAGGAGCCGGGAGCTCCTGGGAGAAGCTGTACCCCTCCAGAGGGTTCTGAGGTACGGAGTCAGGAGCTGGAACCCACTCCGCAACAGGCGCTGAAACCTCGTGAGGTCCCTCAGCGCGCGGTCGAGCTGCATGCTCCCGATCCCTGCCACATCCCCTCAGAGGGCTCTGCGCAGCAGCTGTGTGGCAGCCGGCACCTCGGTGATGACTTCTGGGAGAACAAACATGGTGGCGCCCAGGGAGATGCGGCCTTCGGTGAGGGAGAGTTCAGAGACCAGCGTCGACTGAATTCTGGCGCCCCGTGAGTCAGGAGAGGCGGGGCTTCAGACTGGGACTGAGCCAGATAGATCGGCGTGCATTCCATGAGGAGCATGGCCAGCCACGTCATGATCAACAGTAGCTGGGCTCGAAAGGAGGACGAATCAGATGTCTTGAAGCCGGGTAAGGCGGACTATTTAAAGACACAGACTGACACCACACTTGACTCAGTAAAGATGGAAAGTGTTAACCGTCCAGACGTCCAATCCTGAGCCAGCCCTGGACCATGTGAGTAAAGGGGTAGTAGGGTCCCTTCCAGGTCTCCATATGCAGACATACAGGAGCCTCTTTCCTATACATGTTTTGCAGGCAATCCACCAAGGCTACCAAGCGGAAGCCTAATGAATACCCCCTATACTCAGCCAGATTCCAACCGGGACATACAAAGAAACTATGTGAAGACAGCATATCGGGACTCCTCAAACAGGAGCAATCCTCTCTTTTAGACAATATAAAGTCCATGATCCAAGAATAGGTACAGACTAGTTGCAGCACTTGTACCATCACAGTCCCCGCATCCTAAG
The DNA here is from genome assembly GCF_039654945.1 of Dendrobates tinctorius. NCBI lineage: Eukaryota > Metazoa > Chordata > Amphibia > Anura > Dendrobatidae > Dendrobates > Dendrobates tinctorius. Next base: position 49,869,017 of record NW_027361917.1, on the reverse strand, counting down.
AGGCCTAAATGGGAACTGGAACGGAGTTCGGAAGTAGAGGTGTCAGACTACTCCGATCCTGACTCCGGGGAAGGTTCCTAGGCAGCTCTTCTGGAAGAAAGGAAGAGATACCTTTTTTCATCTGACAATACTGACATGCTCCTACAGGCAGTCAGGAATACAATGAATGTAGAAAATTCTATGGAGCCATGAACAATAGAGTATTTCCTGTTAACAAACATAATAGCAATGATATTGGAAGAGTAGGAAGAAGCGCGTAATAAAGCTGGTAGTCCCAAGAGACTTCAAATACCGCCTTTTCTTTGATCTGGAAGAGACCAATGTGTGGGAATCAATCCCAAAGATCAACACACCCGTAGCCAGGGTGTCAAAGAAGACCGTTATTCCCTTTGAGGATTCATCCGGCCTTAAGGATCCGATGGATAAGAGATCAGAGGACCTCCTCAAGAAAGCCTGGGAAGCGCTGGCAGCTGTTATGAAGGCTAACAGTAGCCACCTTGGTAGCCAGATCAATGTGAGCTTATGGGTGGGTGAGTGTTGTGAATTTGCTTTCTGGCCTACCTCTGGTTATTGCTGAAGGTGGTGGAGCTGGTCAGGTTGACGGAGGGGTTGCGAGTTCTCTTTCTGGGCTCCCTCTGGAGGTAATGGAGCTGATCTGATTAACTGAGGCTTGCCACCTGATAATGAGGACGACAATTGGAGATCTGGGGTTTCAGACTGGACTTAAGACAGCCGACTCCCTCTATCCCTGCTGGTGATTTTTTCCTGCCTCCTGAGGTCTTAGCTGAGCATGCAAGGACTGAGCTGGAAACTAAGTTTTCTTTTACTATTCTGTTCACATTTGATCTGGTTTTGCTAATTTCAGTTTTGTGTTGTTCAGCCAGCTACTGCTGGGGCTGTGCTGAATCACCATCCATATATTACTGCTTGTGCCAGTTTGTTTTTGTCCCTTATTAGATTGGCCTCTTTTTACTCTGCTTTCAGAATATACCATAGTGCTGATATAGTGGGCGAAGTCGTGCGACTTCAGTATTTTTACATCAGATGTGTTGGACCTTTTTGCAGGGTTTTTTGCGTGATTGCAGACAGTGTCTTTCCTTTCCTGTCTAGTCAGTGTGGGCCTCATCGTTTGCTCAGTCTATTTTCCTACCTGCGTTTGTGTTTCCAACTTGTTTCACCGACAATATGTTTGGGGGCTATCTTCCTTTGGGGACTGCTCTGGGGCAGTTTAGATTTCCTCTTTCATGCTTTAGGCTTAGTTAGCTCTCCGGCTGTGCCGAGGCATCTAGGATCATCGTAGGCACGCTCCACGGCTACTGCTAGTTGTGTGGATAGGATCAGGGGTCTGCAATCCGCTTAGATACCAACCTCTCTGGTTTTCTGTGGCTTAGCTTGGGCTTGCTCTCCTCCTCGGTGACCCAATCCTAACAGGTGAGCTAGAGGATCAGATTAGGGACAAAACCACCAGATAAGAGATTCTGAAATTACTACCTCTGCTGAAAATGGCAACCGACTTCATGGCGGATGCCGCAGCAGAGTCTGTCCGCTTCGCAGCAAGGAATAATGCACTGTTTAATGCAGAAAGACGAGTGGTGTGGTTGAGGTCCTGGACAGGAGATACCCAGTCAAAGAACAAATTGTACTCCATACCGTTCTTAGGCTAAGTGCACACCCTGCGGATTGGTCTGCGGATTTTTTATCTGCGGAACCGCAGGTAAATTGACCTGCGGTTTATCACCTCTACAATGGAGGAGATGGTAAACCGCAGCAGAATCCGCAGAAAAGAATTGACGTCATTTTCTGCAGATACAAAACCGCAGCTTTTCCGCAGTTAAAAATCCGCAGCATGTGCACAGCAGAATGTAAATCTCAGACTTACATTGTACTGTACACTGCAGTTCTGCTGCGGCCAAAACCGCAGCGGATCCTCAGCAAAAACCGCAGCGTGTGCACATGGCCTTAGGCCTTCGTGTATTCGGGCCCGTATTGGATGAATTACTCGAGGAAAGCTTCTGACAAATAGGGCTTTCCAGAGGAAAGGCCTAAGACCATGCCATCCTTTCGATTAAAAACACATGTCACTTGCACAAAAGTGAACAGGTCGGTTGGACCATGTTCACACCACCCAAAGACTGAAACACAAAGAAAAAGCACAGTATGACAAACGTGCAAAAGTACTCTGTTGTCGAAGGATCCGCTGCCATCCCAGGCAGGACTGTAAAGGGAAGTCTGGCAGGTGGAGCTACCCAAAAGGGGAAAAGTTCCCCTCAAGATCAGAGGACAAGACCTAGCAGTCAATGACACCAGGAAGGTAGGAGGGAGACTCCTTTACTTCCAAAAGAATTGGCGGGACATTACCCGAACCTGTGGATTCTGAATACGGTCACAAAGGGGTACAAGATGGAATTCACAGAGCGACCTCCCTGGAGATACTGCGTAACCCAAACCCAGTCTCAGGTGACCCACCAAAGGTTTTTAAGACATACAAGAGCTAATAGAGATAGGGGCCATAACCTGGGTACCCCATGCTCAAAGATTTCAGGGTCACTATTCAACCCTATTCTGCATAAAAAAAATCCAGGAGAATATCTAACAATAATAATAATAATCTTTATTTTATCTAGCGCTAACATATTCCACATGAATTAAAAACATGCGACATGCACAAGTGTGAACAAGTCGGCAATACTCACACCACCCAATGACTGAAACACAACAAGAAAACACAAAATTTGCAAAAAATACTCTGCAGTAAAAAAACATGACAGTAATCAGCAAGTGCTGTATAACAAATACAGGGTATTTAGTCGATACGTTTTTTGCAAAAAATATATACCAAGCTGCTTCACCACGTCACGGTAACCCTTCACGAAGCAGTCCCTATCTAATGTATTTAAAACCTGAACATGTGAACAGTGTCTAAATGAACAGGATGCAGACAGGCGCCTCCTAGTATATGGGCTTGTGGTGTAAGACAGCTCATTTATGTGCATGTCACACAGGAGAGGGGTGGGGTCTCCCAAACCATGCTAAGCAAGGAAAAAACGGATTAAAAATATATGCGACATGCACAAGTGTGAACAAGTCGGTAAGACAATGCTCACACCACCCAATGGCTGAAACACAACAAGAAAACACAAAATGACAAATTTGCAAAAAATACTCTGCAGTAAAAAACATGACAGTAATCAGCAAATACAGGGTATTTAGTCGATACGTTTTTTGCAAAAAATATATACCAAGCTGCTTCACGTCACGGTAACCCTTCACGAAGCAGTCCCTATCTAATGTATTTAAAACCTGAACATGGCGCCTGTCTGTATCCTGTTCATTTAGACACATTTAGACACGTCCTTTTTGACGGTGCGCCGAGCGCAACCAAACTGCAGCAGGTTGCGTTTGGCGCAGGTCGGCGCACCGTCAAAAGGACGCATGCGCCGCCAAACGCATACTGCGCACGGCCTGCGCCCCCAGTGATAAAGATAGGGGACGCAGGACGCATGCAGCGTCATGCGCCGGTAGGCGGAGCTACTGGCGGAGGTGCGGCAGGGGGCGGGGCTTAGCGGCGGCCGTGCGCAGGCCGTCGCTGCGCTCAAAAGCGCTAGTGTGAAACTAGCCTTACGGTAGTTCACCTGAAAGGATCAAAGAACCAGGTGGCGGACTTTCTAAGCAGAGAGAAGGTCCACCCTTCAGAATGGTCATTAAACAAAGAAGTCTTCATACAGTTATCCTGGCACTGGGGGGACACCAGAGATCGACTTATTTGCCATTGAACTCAAAAACAAGACTTTTTTTTTTCTCTAAATCCAGGAGACAACCCAATAGGGGAAGACGCTTTGGCACAGAACTAGAACATGAATCTCTCTTACTCCTTCCCACCACTTGCTCTTATACCAAGAGTCTTGAGGAAGATCCAAGAAAGCAGAGCATCAGTAATCTTGATTGCCCCTTACTGGCCCAAAAGGAGCTGGTTCTCCCTACTAAGATGGATGGTGCTGGAAGATCCAATACTACTACCAGCAAGACCGGACCGTCTAACACAGGGACCTCTAGCACATCAGAGACCAGAGATGCTACAGCTATCAGCCTGGATCCTAAAATCAAAACTGCTCTCCGAACTAGTGATATCTACTATGCAAAAGAGTAAGAAACCGGTAACCTCAGCCATATATCGGAAAATCTGGAAGAAGTTGTTCTCAGTGTAAAGTACCAGTATCCATCACCCATGGTCCAAATATCCCCCACATTCTCGACTTCCTCCAGGTGGGCTCTGACAAGGGACTGAGGCCTAGTACACTAAAAGTACAGGTGTCAGCCCTAGGTTCATATTTTGATTATCCACTAGCCAATCATCCCTGGTGATGAGGTTCATAAAAGCCACACAGCATATGAGACCAACAATCCGTAGCTCAATACCACCCTGGGATCTCGGCTTAGTCCTAAATGAACTACGGAAGGATCCATATGAACCACTAAAGCAGGTCCTCCTAAGGTCAGTAACGTTCAAGGCTCTCTTGTAGCAATAACTACTGCGAGATGCATAGGCGAGATCCAGGCCCTGTCCATATAACACCCATATTTAAAAATGCAGGACTGCATGGTCTTAAAATTAAATCCGTCCTTTCCTCCCAAAGTGGTTACCGATTGCCACAGGAAAAAGAAAATAGTATTACCTACTTTCTTCCAGAATCACAGCAACGAGAAAGAACGCTCTCTCCACCTCTTGATGTTAAAAGAACCGTTCTTCAATACTTAACTCACAGAAAACTGGAGAGTGGACTCTAATCTTTGTCCAAATGGCAGGCAAGAACAAAGGGAAGAAGGCGTCGAAAGCTACCCTGGCCAGATGGTTGAAGGCAAGTATTGGCGCAGCATACGTGTCGGCGGGGAAAACTCCGCTAGAAAACCTTAGGGCCCATTCACTGAGAGCCGTTTCTGCCTCATGGGCAGAGAGCGCGGGAGCATCCATGGACCAGATCTGCAGGGCCGCAACCTGGTCTAAATTTAATACCTTTTGTAAACATTACAAATTGGATGTTATGGCAAATCATCAAATAGCCTTTGGGAGGAAAGTCCTTCAGGCTGTAATCCTGCCCTAATTGGAGTAATTTGGTAATTCTCCTGGTGGTGCTGTCAGGAGGGACATCCTGGAAAGTAGGCATTAGTCCTACCAGTAATGGTATTTCCAGGAATCCATCACAACAGCACCCCTATATACCCTCCCTTGAATTTCCAGTCTGATATGTGATGTAAACACGTGTAGAAGGAAGTTCAATAAAATCACATTGTATCCATCCTGGTGTGTTACTTAGAAAATCACAGAAGGGTGTTAGCGGGGAGGGGCTATTTAACCTTGTCTGTGTTCCTGTCCCTATCAAGGATAAGAAGGACAACCTCTTGATGATGCTGTCATGTTGGACTCCTCAGAAATACCATTACCTGTAGGACTAATTCCTACTTTATGGTATTAGAAAGAAATAGCCCAAACTATAAACGTTCAGTCCATTACCAAGACATGGCCATCCACCTAACCTGACATCCCAAGCAAGGTGCGCACTAATTAGAGAAGCAGCCAAGAGGCCCATGGTCACTCTGTAGGAGCTGTAGAGATCCACAGCCGGGTGGAAGAATCTGTCCAAAGGACAACTCTTGTAAATGCCACAAATCATGCATTGAAGAGTGATGTGAAAGCCCTTTTTGAAAGCAAGCCATAAGATGCCTCATTTGCAGTTTGAAAAAAGCCATGTTGGGGATTCGACTAGCTTGTGGAAGAAGGTGCTCAAGTCGGATGGTGCCAAAGTAGAACTTTTTAGTCTAAATGCAAAATTCTTTGCGTGGCAGAAAACAAACACCTCACTCTCAGTGGGCCTCCGATCAGGATGTAGAGGGGGCCTGCCGGTAACTGGACCGCCATAGTTAAAATGGCTAATGACCTGTAGGAGGCTGGCAGCTGAAGTCAGAGTGTGGCGCATTGGATTGACCTCACTGCAATGTGCCCTCGGTGATGGAGTTCAGGTTATAAAAAATTTTTTTATATACATACTGTAAATTTCTGTGGATGTGGTTTGATGGGGGATCATAATAGTCCAGGATGGGGGAACATAGCGGCCTAGAATGGGAGACATTATTAAATAAAAAGGTCAAGGGTGGGGCCCAGGTTGGAAGACATTTAATAATGTCCTCTATTCTTTAATAAAGGGGCCCCCTGGATGATGGACATTATTAAAATGGCCAATGTGGGAGCTATTAACATTTATGACAGGATACAGGGCATTATTAAATAAAAGGGACCATGATGGGAGATATTATTACAAGATGGGGCTAGGATGGGTGTCATAATTAGTGTATGGGGGCCAGAATGAGGATCTTGCATTATTAGTTTAAGTTCCTTTTGGATAAATATTTAGGCTTACTGTGCGCTGCTGAGACCAGGATAAAGTCACCACATGAGAATCTTTTTAACTCTTAAGGGAATAAAGAGTTAATAAGATTCTCATGTGGTGACTTTATCCTGGTCTCAGCAGCGCACAGTAAGCCTAAATATTTATCCAAAAGGAACTATATTGGCGGTCACGGTTGTGAACCTCGGGCGTACAGCAGGCTGACATTGATTTACATGCGTTTGTTCGTTCGTGGAAAGGTGAGTAGATTCCATTTGAATTTATTCTATCTTCCACCCAGATAAGACCCTATTGCGCTCTTTCCTTTTCAGTTTTATCCCATTATTAGTTTAAGGGCTCATACTCACTGGAGAGAAATACGGACAAGTGCAATCCGATAAAAAAACGGATTGCACTCGGACCAATGTTATTCAATAGGTGAGATCTCATTTGCGAGTTTTTTCTCGCACCATGCATGTGCTGTCCGATTTTTATGTACCAGTGTCCTTTGAAAAGCTGGCAATTCATGTGCGGCTACTGTATAATCACACTGACAGCTCACAAAACACTAGATATATACACATAGAATACATACATATATACACATCAGTGACACACACCTATAATATCTATATACTGTACATAATAGATATAATAAATATATGTAATATATATCTAATATACTGTATATATACATAATATATACACACACAAATATATTACATATACATTATATATTAATCTAATATACTGTATATATATATAATTATAGAATATATATATATACATACACAAATATATATTGAATATACAAAGAACATATATATATGTGTGTATTATATATAAGATATATACAGTATATATATACATTTATCTTATATATAATACACACATATATATATATATCTGAATGTGTGTGTGTGTGTGTGTGTGTGTGTGTATCACCAATCAATCACGAAGCATCTTTCATTTCAACAGAGCTGTGATTGGTTGCTATGAGCAACAGTTTTCCTTGCAACCAATCACAGAGCATCTCTCATTTCACCAGAGCTAGTTAAAAGAAGCTGAGCTGTGATTGGTTGCTATGAGCAAGTTTTGCCACTTGACAACACCTCAGCCGACACTGACATGGTGGGAGAAATCTAGCATCCCTGGGAACATAAGCTCCCAGCCATTGTCTGCCCCCCAAAAAGGAGCACAGAGCACATGACAGAAATGAATCCCCCCCTCACTGCCCATATCCCCATCACACATCCTCCATCATATAGGCACATCTTCCCTCTTAAAGGGATCATTGGTATGGAAGTCAGAGCAAATACATCCAGCGCTTTGGTTTTGATCCCAGGCCTCTCTTAAAGGGATCCCTGGTATGGAAGTTAGGACAGTTCCACTCAGCTCTATGATTCTCACCCCAGTTTCTCTTAAAGGGATTATTGGTATGGAATTTAGGGCAATTCCACTCAGCATTCTGGTTCTGACCCAAGGCCCCTCTTAAAGGGATCCCTGGTATGGAAGTGAGGGCAAATCCACTCTTTGCTTTGGTATTGACCCCAGGCCTCTCTTAAAGGGATCTCCAGTATGGAAGTTTTGGTAAATCCATCAGTGCTCTGATTCTCACCCCAGGCTTCTATTAAAGGGATCATTGGTATGGAAGTCAGGGCAAATCCACTCAGTGCTCTGGTTCTGATGCCAGGCCTCTCTTAAAGGGATCCCCGGTATGGACGTTAGGGCAATTCCACTCAGCGTTCTGGTTTTGACCCCAGGCTCTCTTAAAGGGATCCCTGGTATGGAAGTCAGAGCAATTGCCTTCAAATGCTCTGGTACTGACCCCAGGCTCTCTTAAAGGGATCTCCTTTATGGAAGTTAGGGCAAATCCCTCAGCGCTCTGATTCTGACCCCAGGGTTCTATTAAAGGGATCATTGGTATGCAAGTCAGGTCAGGGCAAATCCACTCAGCTCTCTGGTTCTGATCCCAGGCTCTCTTAAAGGGATCCCCGGTATGGAAGTGAGGGCAAATCCACTCTGCGCTTTGGTACTGACCCCAGGCCTCTCTTAAAGGGATATCCGGTATGGAAGTTATGGTAAATCCCTCAGCGCTCTGATTCTCACCCCAGGCTTCTATTAAAGGGATCATTGGTATGGAAGTTAGGGCAAATCCACTCAGTGCTCTGGTTCTGACACCAGGCCTCTCTTAAAGGGATCCCCGGTATGAAAGTTAGGACCATTCCATTTAGCGCTCTGGTTCTGACCCCAGGCTGACGGGATGATGTGGGATATTAGGGGTAGTAGTCCGGTGGCTCTGGCTGACGGGATGATGTGGGATATTAGTGGTAGTTGTCTGGTGGCTCTGGCTGAAGGAATGATGTGGGATATTAGGGGTAGTTGTCCGGTGGCTCTGGTTGACGGGATGATGTGGGATATTAAGTGTAGTAGTCCAGTGGCTCTGGCTGACGGGATAATATGGGATATTAGGGGTAGTAGTCCGGTGGCTCTGGCTGATGGGACGATGTGGGATATTAGTGGTAGTAGTCCGGTGGCTCTGGCTGACGGGATGATGTGGGATATTAGTGGTAGTTGTCTGGTGGCTCTGGCTGAAGGAATGATGTGGGATATTAGGGGTAGTTGTCCGGTGGCTCTGGCTGACGGGATAATATGGGATATTAGGGGTAGTAGTCCGGTGGCTCTGGCTGATGGGACGATGTGGGATATTAGGAGTAGTAGTCCGGTGGCTCTGACTGATGGGACGATGTGGGATATTAGGGGTTGTTGTCCGGTAGCTTTGGCTGACGGGATGATGTGAGATATTATAGTGGATGTGGCTATGTGGAGTGGGCGGGGCTCTACACTCAGCTTTATATATATAATCATTATAATTTGTTATAACCAACTGTAGTTATTTACTATGCCCGGGTAGCGCCGGGCTCTTCAGCTAGGATAATATATATATATACTGTACATACGTTAGTGACAAATACAATTAGTATAGTGTTGATTCTAATATGGACATGTATTTAATTAATAAATGATTATTTCAAGGAACAAAATGGCGTGGGGTCCCCCTATAATTTATAGACAGCAACACTATACTAATTGTATTTGTCACTGACAAAAAATATAAATTTTATATGTGATATATATATTTATTTTATGATATATATATATTCATTTTATTTTTTTACATATATTTATAGTGCACAGTAAGATGGAACAAAAGCCGTTAGTTCATTTGTCGGCTTCTGTAAAATCATTACAGAACCCGACAGGATATGAGACATGGTTTACATACGGTAAACCATTGCATATCCATTAGATTTATATATGTCCCTCACTAATAATGTTAGTTGTGTGTGTGTGTTTAAAATATTGGAGCTGTAGGTGTTAAATTCAAGGATTAATTAATGGAAAAAACTGGCGTGGGCTCCCGCGCAATTTTCTCCGCCAGAGAGGGAAAGCCAGTGACTGAGGACAGATATTAATAGCCTAGAGCGGGACCATTGTTATTGCGCCCCCCCCCGGCAAAAAAAAAATCTGCCCCCAGCCACCCCGGAAAAGGCGCATATGTAAGATGCGCTAATTCCAGCACTTACCCGCTCTCTTCCCATTGCCCTGTAGCGAGTGGCATATGCGGTAATAAGGGGTTAATGTCACCTTGCTATTGTAAGGTGACATTAAGCCTGGCTAATAATGGAGAGGTGTCAATAAGGGCAGTGGGAAGAGCTGGGTAAAGTGCCACAATTGGCACATCTTTGGATGCGCCAATTGTGGGGCGGCTGTGGGCTGTTATTTTTAGGCTGGTGAGGGCCAAAATCCATGGGCCTCACCAGCCTGAGAATACCAGGCCGCAGTAGTCTGCTTTCTACTTGGCTGGTTAACAAAAATAGGATGACACCACACCATTTTTTTTTAAGGGGATTCCACTATTTTTGCTAACAATCCAAGTTAAGCAGACTGCTGCAGCCTGGTATTATCAGGCTGGTAAGGTTCATGGATATTAGATCCTTACCAGCCTGAACTACCAGCCCCAGTAGTCTGCTTCCTCTGGCTGGAATTAACAAAAACATGGGGACCCTATGCCATTTTTTTTTCGAGAGGACCCCACTATTTTTGCTAACCATCCAAGGTAAGCAGACTGCTGTGGCCTGGTATTATCAGGCTGGTAAGGGTCATGGATATTGGATCCTTACCAGCCAGAAATACATGCCCCAGTAGTCTGCTTCATCTGGCTGGTTAACAAAAATAGGGGGACCCCACACCATTTTCTTTCGAGGGGATCCCACTATCTTTTGTATTCCTTTTGTATTTTAGGCAACATTTTTAAAATTACAGAAATTAAAATGGTATCTAGTAGAACCTCCTTTTGCAAATATCACAGCTTGTAAATACTTTTTGTAGCCTGCCAAGAGTCTTTCAATTATTATTTGAGGGATTTTCATCCATTCTTCCTTGGAAAATTCTTCCAGTTCTGTGAGATTCCTGGGTTGTCTTACTGCTATTTTGAGGTCTAGCCACAGATTTTCAATGACGTGCAGATCAGGGGAATGTGAGGGCCATTGTAAGGGTGTGTGCACACGCTGCGGATCCGCAGCGGTTTTGGCCCTGCGGAACCGCAGCAGTTTCTGCTGCAGTGTACAGTAGCATAACCTATGGAAAACAAAAACCGCAGTGTAGACGGTGCAGATTTTTCCGCAGTTTTCAATCCGTAGAAAGAAATGACATGTCAATTCTTTCTGCGGATTCCGCAGCGGTTTGCCATCTGCTCCATTGTAGAGATGATAAACCGCAGGGTAATCCGCAGATAAACCACAGGTCTTCTGACCTGCGGATTTTACTATATCCGCGCCGACAAATCCGCAGAGCATTCCGCAGCGTGTGTACACACCCTAAAACATTTAGCTTGCGCCTTTTGAGGTAGTCTATTGTGGATTTTGACGTGTTTAGAATTATTCATTTGTAGAAGCCATCCTCTTTTCAGCTTCAGCTTTTTTTTATACAACCCCTGGCAAAAATTATGGAATCACTGGAGGATGTTCATTCAGTTGTTTAATTTTGTAGAAAAAAAAGCAGATCAGACATGACACAAAACTAAAGTCATTTCAAATGGCAGCTTTCTGGCTTTAAGAAACACTAAAAGAAATCAAGAACAAAAAATTTGGTAGTCAGTAATGGTTACTTTTTTAACCAAGCATAGGGAAAAATTATGGAATCACTCAATTCTGAGGGAAAATATTATGCAATCATGAAAAACAAACAAAAAAAACCTCCAACATATCACTAGTATTTTGTTGCACCACCTCTGGCTTTTATAACAGCTTGCAGTCTCTGAGGCATGGACTTAGTGAGTGTCAAACCGTACTCTTCATGAATCTGGCTCCAACTTTCTCTGATTGCTGTTGCCAGTTCAGCTTGGAACCTTGTCATGGAACATTTTCTTCAACTTCCACCAAAGATTTTCAATTGGATTGAGATCCGGACTATTTGCAGGCCATGACATTGACCTTAGGTGTCTATTTTCACAGAATGTTTTCACAGTTTTTGCTTTATGGCAGGATGCATTATCATCTTGAAAAATGATTTCATCATCCCCAAACATCCTTTCAATTGATGGGATAAGAAAAGTGTCCAAAATATCAACATAAACTTGAGCATTTATTGAAGATGTAATGACAGCCATCTCCCCAGTGCCTTTACCTGACATGCAGCCCCATAGCATCAATTACTGTGGAAATTTGCATGTTCTCTTCAGGCAGTCATCTTTATAAATCTCATTGGAACGACACCAAACAAAAGTTCCAGCATCATCACCTTGCCCAATGCAGATTCGCAATTTATCACTGAATATGACTTTCATCCAGTCCTCCACAGTCCACAATTGGTTTTCCTTAGCCCATTGTAACCTTGTTTTTTCTGCTTAGGTGTTAATGATGGCTTTCGTTTAGCTTTTCTGTATGTAAATCCCATTTCCTTTAGGTGGTTTCTTACAGTTCGGTCACAGACGTTGACTCCTGTTTCCTACCATTCGTTCCTCATTTGCTTTGTTGTGCATTTCCTGTTTTGGAGACATATTGCTTTAAGTTTCCGGTCTTGATGCTTTGATGTCTTCCTTGGTCTACCAGTATGTTTGCCTTTTGCTTTTAACAACCTTCCCATGTTTGTATTTGGTCCAGATTTTTGACACCGCTGACTGTGAACAACCAACATATTTTGCAACATTGCGTGATGATTTACCCTCTTTTAAGAGTTTGATAATCCTCTCCTTTGCTTCAATTGACATCTCTCGTGTTGGAGTCATGATTCATGTTAGTCCACTTGGTGCAAAAGCTCTCCAAGGTGTGATCACTCCTTTTTAGATGCAGACTAACGAGCAGATCTAATTTGATGCAGGTCTTAGTTTTGAGAATGAAAATTTACAGGGTGATTCTATAATTTTTTCCCCTATGCTTGGTTAAAAAAGTAACCATTACTGACTACCACATTTTTTTGTTCTTGATTTCTTTCAGTGTTTCTTAAAGCCAGAAAGTTGCCATTTGAAATGACTTTAGTTTTGTGCTATGTCTGTGATCTGCTTTTTTTTACAAAATTAAACAACTGAATGAACATCCTCCAAGGTCAGTGATTACATAATTTTTGCCAGGGGTTGTAGTGTTAGGCTTCCATCAAGAATTTGTTGAAATGTCTCAGAACTGTAGAATAGTGTAACACAACTTCAGAGTCTGCTAAATCTTTAACGGTCTTTTGCAATCAAGCGATGGTTCCGACTTGCCTCTCTAGCAATCCTATGAGCAGATCTCACTGAAATTGTGCTTTGTCTTCCAGACATCATTTTAACCTCCATTATTCCCGAAAGTCTAGCACATGCACTGGCATGTAAAAGTTTGCATGCTCCGATAACTTTGACCAATGTTACAAACCTTAGCCTGTTAGGGTAATGGGTTGTGTTCACTATCATAGTTAGGAAAGGCCATATGATGCAAATTTCCTGGCTTTATGAAAATGCAGCATCATTGAACAAAAAATAAAAATGTTCCAGGTCTTAAAAAAAAAAAGGCACCAAGCGGAAAACTTTTTATGATTTCTTTTTCCACTTAAACTATGCATGTTTGGTATTTCCTTTATCACAATAACCTGAAGAATCCTATTTCCAGGTAATTTTTACGTATAGTGAATATGGTAAGCCCAAAGGAGCACACCTGGCATCACACAGGCTTTAAAGGGAATGTATAAAGCAGAAACAGACCTATTGTTTAAATCAGGTTTTTGTATGAAATGTATTTTTTTTTATATATATTTTTGGGCTTTTTTATATTCTAATCTGTATTTAAAAAAAAAAAAAAAAAAAGTAGAATTCTTGTATGTCCTGTTTTTTTTTCCAGAAGACTCTTAACACTAATTCATCAAAACAGATTGCATTATAATGCCAAGAAAGACCTCTATACAGCAGCAGATAACAGGATCCACCATTTACAATTGGTGAGCTTATTTCTGCTCTCCCTCCGTAATGTCCTTTACCATTACATTTAATGCTTCCATACAAAAGATAGGGTCTGAGACAGTCCATTGCTGGTAATGCGCACACATGAATTTCCTGAAACAGGAAGTAGGAGTCTAGAATGGTCCCAGTGACTAGTGTGAAAATTGTAAAAAAAAAATTTGATTGTGATTTGAAAAATAAACATTTAAAAAAAATACATTTACCGTATATAAGCCAAGTTTTTCAGCACATTTTTTCATGATGAAAATGCCCACCTAGGCTTATACTCAAGTGAGGTGTCCAGAACATGGAGGGGGAGTGGCAACGGCGGAGCAGCGTGTCACAGGAAGCAGGAGATGGCTGCTGCGGCTAAAGCCTCTGCCCACTGCTAAAGAGAAATGAATATTCACTGCGCTGGTCATTTCTCTGTAATAGCCTGCACAGTGTCAGCCGCAGCAGTCAGCTACTGCAGCTGCCAGGTGGTCACATGTGCCTGGTACTGGTTATTTTTTCATTTGACTCAGAGTTCCTGTGTTAAGGCCCCATCACAAACAGCAATCGCACCAGCGAGATTACTGATTTTGTGACGCCACAGCGATCTCGCCAGCGAGATCGCTGTGTGTGACATGGATCAGCAACCGTCCCCCCTGCCGAGTATCGCTGATCGCTCTCGAACGTCCTGGGCCGTTTTTTGATGGTTCGTCTCCCGCTGGCCAGTGCGAATCGCTGCGTGTGGCAGCGAGAGACCACCGATCAGCGATGCTGGACGCTGATTTCCAAGGTAAACAGCGGGTATCTAAGAGCCGCGCGGCTCTTAGATACCCGCTGTTTACATTGGAAACCAGCTTGCTCACTGGTCCTGATCGCTGGAGGGGCTGTCTATGTGACAGCCCACCAGCGATCAACTATGTCCCAGCGATCCCATCCACGTCGGATCATTGGTGTGATCACTGGGACACTGATACGTGTAACGGGGCAATTAGGCTCTCACTTTGCAAACAGAAAGCCTGTTGGCATGTTTCCAATTTTCTATTCAATATTTCTAGACATGTCTGTTACCTTTCCTCCCCCCAAGAAGAACTGCTTCTTGTTTAATTTTACATATATTTTTATATGTTTATATACACTTCATTTAATACTTTTTTGAGTGGATTGCGGTTTCTATAAAACTTTTTTTTTTTTTTGCACCGACTAGCTTAATGCAATGTAGATCCATTACTCTGATATATGCCACTTATTATACTGTGTTCTGTACATAATTTCTTTGTTGATATTTCTCATGAGGTGTAATGAGGATATTGAATATATTTTTTGTCTTTTTTATGTACTTATGTATTCCAGTCTGAAGAAGGTCTGAGTTGAAGACTGAAACTTTATATATTTTGGATTGTTCAACCCTGAATAAATGCTCTGTTGAAGTCTATCAAGAGTGCCACATCTTTTTTCTATTTGTATATTGGGATTGGTATCCTGTTTTCGGAGCACCTATTACACACGGAGTGACGTGCAATTTTTTATTTTCAATGCATACAAAGATGGGGATGGAGCCATTCATACCATGATAGGGATGAGGGCCAATCATACCAGGGTAGCGATGCGACCATGCTTATAAGGATAGGGATGGGAGCCATGCATTCAAGGATAGCGATGGGGCCATGAATACAAGGATAGGGATTGGGGGCAATCATACCAGGTTAGGGAGGAGGAGACATGCATACCAGGATAGGGATAAGGAACCATGAATACCAGGATAGGGATGAGGGGACAATGCATACCAGGCTTATACTTGAGTCAATGTTTTCCCAGTTTTTCATGATAAAATTAGGTGCGTCGGCTTATACTTGAGTATATATGGTAAACTGTTAGTTTAAATAGTTTTGTTTTTATATTTTTCAATGATAGTCCTTTCAAATGCCACTGTCAGTGATCTACGGTTGCATTTAAATGGAGTGCATGAGCAGAAAATTACCTATTGTTTACATCAGATTTTTATAGAAATGGCCATAAATACTTTTTCAACATTGTGGTTTTTTTTTTTACATTTTTTGTGTGTGTGTATATATATATATATAAAAAATTATATAATCCTGCAGTTTTCACAATGGTCACTAAGGCTTTTTTTTTTTTTTTTTTTAGACTACCACTTCCTGCTTTTTCAGAAAGAGTTTACTGCAAAGCTTTAAATTCAGATGTAGAATCACAATTACAGGTAATACTTCTATACACAGGATCTACCATTCGCAATAGGTGATTTTTCCAGTAACAGTAGGAAGCCTAAAAAAGACCCAGTTGCCACAACCAATGTTAGATGTAAAAAATGTAATTATATATACACACACATATACACACATAGTGGGAAAAATAAGTATTTGCTGACAATTTTGCAAGTT
Source organism: Dendrobates tinctorius (assembly GCF_039654945.1). Classification (NCBI taxonomy): domain Eukaryota; kingdom Metazoa; phylum Chordata; class Amphibia; order Anura; family Dendrobatidae; genus Dendrobates; species Dendrobates tinctorius. The sequence continues at coordinate 49,852,779 of NW_027361917.1, read as the reverse complement.
TTCCCACCTACAAAGAATGGAGAGGTCTGCAATTTTTATCGTAGGTATGCTTCAACTGTGAGAGACAGAATGAAAAAATAAAAACTAGAAGATCACATGGAATGATTTTTAAATACCATATATACTCGAGTATAAGCCAACCTGAGTATAAGCCGAGGCCCCTAATTTTGCCACAAAAAACTGGGAAAACGTATTGCCTCGAGTATAAGCCTAGGGTGAGAAATGCAGCAGCTACTGGTAAATGTCAAAAATAAAAAGATACCAATAAAAGTAAAATTAATTGAGACATCAGTAGGTTAAATGTTTTTGAATATCCATATTGAATCAGAAGCCCCATATAATGCTCCATACAGTTCATGATGGGCCCTATAAGATGCTCCATACAAAATATGCCCCATAAAGTTCATGATGGGCCCCATAAGATGCTCCATGCAAAATATATGCCACATATAATGCTGCACAAAAGTTAATAATGGCCCCCATAAGATGCTCCATAGAATAATGTCCCATATGCTGCTCCATAGAATAATATGCCCCATATGCTGCTCCATAAAGGTTGATGGCCAGATAAGATGCCCCATATAATGCTGCATAAAGGTTGATGGCCAGATAAGATGCCCCATATAATGCTGCATAAAGGTTGATGGCCCCATAAGATGCTCCATAGATATACACTGCTCAAAAAAATTAAGGGAACACTTAAACAACAAAATATAACTCCAAGTAAATCAAACTTCAGTGAAATCAAACTGTCCACTTAGGAAGCAACACTGTTTGACAATCAATTTCCCATGCTGTTGTACAAATGGAATAGACAACAGATGGAAATTATTGGTAATTATCAAGACACCCTCAAAAAAGGAGTGGTTCTGCAGGTGGGGACACAGACCACATCTCAGTACCAATGCTTTCTGACTGATGTTTTGGTCACTTTTGAATGTTGGTTGGACTCATGCTACCATGATTTTTGAGGATGCGTGTGATCGAGGGATTTTTGAGGATGCGTGTGATCGAGGCATGTTTGAAAGATGAGGGGAAGAAACCATTTGTAAGTGAGAGGTTGAAGAGGTGTGTTAGGGTTGGGATTAAGACTGGCGAGGTTAGGGATGAAGTGGGACTGAAGCGGGTCAAGTGTGCAAGTGGTGAGATGTGATCTTGACAGGAGGGTGGAGAACTGATCTGTCATGGTGTGGAAGTATTCAGACCCCTTTAAATTTTTCACTCTGCTTCATTGCAGCCGTTTGGTAAATTAAAAAAAATGTTCATTTTTTTCTCATTAATGTACACTCTGCACCCCATCTTGACTGAAAAAAACAAACGTAGAAATTTTTGCAAATTAAAAAAAGAAAAACTGAAATATCACATGGGCATAAGTATTCAAACCCTTTGCTCAGTATTTAAGTTTTTCACACCTGAATTTGGGGATCCTCTCCAGTTCCATCAGGTTTGATGGTGAACATTGGTGGACAGCCATTTTCAGGTCTCTCCAGAGATGCTCAATTGGGTTTAGGTCAGGGCTCTGGCTGGGCCAGTCGAGAATGGTCACAGAGTTGTTCTGAAGCCACTCTTTTGTTATTTTAGCTGTATGCTTAGGGTCATTGTCTTGTTGGAAGGTGAACCTTCGGCCAAGTCTATGGTCCAGAGCACTCTGGAAGAGGTTTTCATCCAGGATATCGCTGCACTTGGCCACATTCATGTTTCCTTCAATTGCATCCAGTCGTCCTGTCCCTGAAGCTGAAAAACACTTCCATAGCATGATGCTGCCACCACATTTCACTGTTGGGATTGTATTGGGCAGGTGATCGGAAGTGCCTGGTTTTCTCCACACATACCGCTTAGAATTATCACCAAAAAGTTCTATCTTCCTCTCATCACACCAGAGAATCTTATATCTCATAGTCTGGGAGTCCTTCATGTGTTTTTTTAGCAAACTATGTGGGTTTTCATATGTCTGGAACTGAGGAGAGGCTTCTGTCGGGCCACTCTGCCACAAAGTCCTGACTGGTGGAGGGCTGCAGTGATAGTTGACTTTGTGAAACTTTCTGCCATCTCCCTACTGCATCTGTGGAGCTCAGCCACAGTGATCTTGGGGCTCTTCTCCCATGATTGCTCAGTTTGGCTGGACGCCAGGTCTAGAAAGACTTCTGGTGGTCCCTAACGTCTTCCATTTAAGTATTATGGAGACCACTGTGCTCTTAGGAACCTTGAGTACTGCAGAAATGCTTTTGTAACCTTGGCCAGATGTGTGCCTCGACACAATTCTGTCTCTGAGCTCCTTGGCCAGTTCCTTTCACCTCATGATTCTCATTTGGTGTGACATGCACTGTGAGCTGCGAGGTCTTATATAGACAGGTGTGTGCCTTTACAAATCAAATCCTATCAGTTTAATTAAACACAGTTGGACTCCAATGAAGGAGTAGAACCATCTCAAGGAGAATCACAAGGAAACAGACAGCATGTGACAAATATGAGTGTCTGAGCAAAGGGTCTGAATACTTATGACCATGTGATACTTTTTCTTTAATACATTTGCAAAAATAACTACATTTCTGTTTTTTTAGTCAAGATGGGGTGCAGAGTGTACATTAATGAGAAAAAAAATTAACTTTTTTGAATTTATAAAATGGCAGCAATGAAACAGAGTGAAAAATTTAAAGGGGGTCTGAATACTTCCCCACCATGACAGAAGATCAGTTCTCCACCCTCCTGGTCTGAATACTTTCCATACCCACTGTACATGAAACGGAAAATGTATGACTTAATAAATACATGAAATGCCATCAGGACATATTTGAATAGTTTATTTGCCCAATAAAGAGCCCTTCAGCATAATCACACATTCTTATACACATACATATGAACATTTCTCCTTGAAACATTAACTTATAATACATTTTTGTACTGCCTCAACAATCAGCACATTGTTGCTTTGCAAATATTTTTACCAGGACACTGTGGCAGCAAAGTAATTAAAACGTTGTCCAACAGGTTTTTCAAAGTCGTTTATTTACAAAAATAAGCAATGGCCTATGTATATTCTTTTGTCATACCCAGAGATAATTAGATCAATTACATAAATGTGAAGTAATTCTACATTGTCTAATACATACAAGTGTTTTAATAGCGGTTTCTGTTGAAATCAGATTGACATTGAATTATGCCGAGTGAATCTGAATTAGGTTAATTTAAAATAATGTCCCTGTATTCACTTCCTAGAATAGATATTGGGGGCTTCAGAGGCAACAAAGCCCTCCAGGGTAGATGTAGTATTTTCTACATGACCCCGAAGACCAGCCGTGTTGCCTTTCAAGTGTTACATTTTCAAAAATAAATACCACAAACAGCTTTGTTTAAAAATTCACCTAACTAGTATTAAAATCATGGAAAGAATATGTAGTCTATCCGCAAATTTATGTCAAGAATAGATCTGCGTAGAGATAGTGGCAAGTAGTGCTGTAGCACAAAAAGTGGTGAATGATTTTTATTTATTACAAATGTTTAACTTAACAGTTTACATTTTTATGGTAATTTTTCATAGCTAAATCTTCTTCAGATGAATCAGAATGCAAAAAAAAAAGTTTCACCCGTTTTTAATTTTTTGATATTTGAATATTTATGATCATCATCTTCTCATTCCATTATTTTCACTCCAAAATATAAACCAACTAGGAATAACTAAACTCCAATCACAAAAAGTTTTCAGATCAATTTATGTCTATGTTGTGGTCTATAGATTTGCATCATTATTGACTTAAGGTCTTGAAAAATAATTTAGGAGCCCCAAATATTCTTCAAACACAATCCGCCTTTTCATACCCAGTTGGAGTACACAAGAACCACAACAGAATGTACTACCCAGTGTCTAAAAATAAAATCTGAAATATATAATTCATCATGAAAGAGTGAAAGGCAATCTTTTGGCATCTTTGAAATATGCAAATAGTTACCACTATTGTTAATATCAGTGTAGTGCATCATGTAATGGGAAGAAGAAATCAACTGTACTTGTTTAAAAGACCTTGAATAAATCATTTCATTCGCTCAAGGAACTTCCTCAGTTCAATTAAGCAAAAAGGTTTCCCCACATATATGCCCCATATAATGACTAATCACAAAAGGGTTATTCCTATTAATTAGAGTACGTGCACAATAACTGCCAGCTATGCACAAATTCAAGGCACCTATTGATGCAATTTCTTCAGTGTCTTGCCTCTGCTGATGTTGAAGCAAAAAGGTACGAGAGAAACCCTTTAATCCAATTTCCAATGTGCCATTACAATTAATTTTAACGGTCTGGAATTATTCCTACTCAAAAAGCTACTTGCATGACGAACATCTTCCAACACTTCAAAAACAAGTTCAGTTTATTTTACGTAGCGGCAGTTAGCGCCTATACAGACTTAGACTGCAATCTAGAAATGGCTCCCTTGTTTTTCTTACCACCACATCCTGCTTTCTACAAAACTAAAAAAGGTATATTTCACAGTAAGGTTTGAATGATATTCTACTGCACATTCTCAGAATAAGATATGATCGCAAACAAAAACAGTGGGCAAATTTATGAAAACATTTAAGACCCCTGGCATATCATGGAGGATCCTTCTAAAACATTTTATATAAAAGGTAGATCAGATCACAGCAAAGTTAGGACAAGTTTCTTCTCTTTATTTCACAATCTTCCTTTTGATATAAGAATGAACAGAATTGATGCCCTGAAAATCTGTGTCGGTAAACTAACAAAGAATAGACTTGACATCCTAAATCTATTGGGTTTAACATTTCCTAATTGGTCCTGAAAATGAACTAAAATTAACCAGAATTTTCTTTAGATAGTTTTGATAAATGTGCCCCCAATGTTTGGGGGTAAGGTGTGAAAAATTAGGGATACAGTTGAAAAATATTTCTAGTGCTCAGTAACCAAAGGAAGCCAAATACAGATGTCAGTGAAACATGGTCCGAGTATGGACTGTGATATAAGGATGGCTGCATAGCTCCTGACCAACAGCCTATGAGGTGGTCAATGTCAGGAGAACCGTGGCCAGTTCAAGCATTGCGGTACATACCTGGACCGTGGCACATGGAAGATGAACAAAGCCTTAGGGTATGTTTCCATGGGCTGGAATCCCTGTGCTTTGGATGCAGAGGATACTCCGCGCCGCCCTCTGTTGTACGCACGGTGATTCCAGATGTGTTCATTGAACACATGCGGGATCACCGCATCCTATTTATAGACTGAGTTATTTATCTTGCGGAGGCGGCGCGTCTCTGCAAGATAGACATGCTGCGGCCTATAAAGACGTGCCACATGTCCGGTTATGCAGGGCCGCCGGATGCGGCTGTGCACACATAGTGGAGACGGGATTTCATAGAATCCCCTCCACTATGATGTAACATCTGGACGCTGCAGATTGGACACTGCGGCTGTACGCAGCGTCCAATCCGCAGCAAATCCTGAAGGATTACAACTCGTGGAAACATAGCCTTAATGTGTACAACTTCATTCACATTTTCCAAAATTTTAACCTCTACTAATACTTTGCAAATTTTTTTTGTAAGTCACTCATGTCTGGCCTAACACACATTTCCATGGTAATTATAGCACTGAATTCCGATTTTAGAATCTGTAGTCCTAAGCATTTTATAGGAAGGTATATTGTTATGTGATCATTACCATTTAGCATATTTTACTAGATATTGCAAATTTCAATTTGTTGGAAATGAACAGACTAATTTGTGTCCTGTAACCTATGAAATATGGCAATCACATGTTACAATAAGTTAAAAATATAATTTCCATTTGCTGATCAAAATACACATTTTTTTCAACGTTTTATTACACTTTTGATCCATTTCACAGTTAATATCTATTTACAAGTTCTTTGATTGTTTAAGATTTGAGGCAGCAGATAGTACACACCCACAAAAATTGAAAATTGCACAGTCTTCAAACTGTTTGGCTAGTGATAAATGACTAGTTATCTACATTATTTTACATCAGATAAAGACACTAGATGTAGAAAACAAAAAAAGATCCAATAGAACAGAGGAAAAGGATGATAGCTATTAATGCACAATTTAGTCCAGCACAAGCAAACTATATTAGATGCCATTACATTTTACTGAAACAGATCTCCTAAGACATAGAAACAGTGGCTCTATGTCTCGAATAACTAGGTCTGTGGCATCTGACCAAAGACATTGTCAGGCAGCATTAAGGTCTGTTTACATGGGTCGAGCTGGAGCAGTAAATGACCGCTCATCAGCTACATGTTTTCTTATTAGCAGGTGTTTAGGTGCTTGTTTACACATGCCGGCTTGGCTTCTCGGCAGCACATCGGTCTGTGCTAACATGACAAATACTGCTGAGAGTGATGATCTTTTGTGCAGCACAAAAAATCATTATATCCAACAAACATGCAGCTTGCTCAATTGCAAGGTGATTTTTTTTAGTCGTTTTAGACTGGAAGATTATCATGAAATAAGCATTCATAGGAACTCACATTTTACAATAATCCTGCAGTGTAAGTGGCTCTTTGGTCATAGATACAAGATGGATAAGTAACCCCGATCCAAGACTGGTATGTGGCAACAGGGTTTTTGATGGTCACAAAACCAGAAATAAATGACGCGTCAAGGATCAAACATAGTTTTCAGTCCAAAAGCCAACCTGAACCTGATATCCTAAAATGACCTCCATTTCAAGCCTATTTTTTGCCTGTAGCCGGTCAGAAACAAGAAATGAGCAGCCATTTTGAAAGCATCACAGCATCTTTTCTTACACAAATGATTAAAAATTATTAGTTTCTTGAGAAACATGTGCGCTTTTAATGCAGCTCATTCTAATGACATAATTGCGTATTTACAAGCCCATACACTTAATGCCCAACCCTCGAGGGACATACACATAAGAAAACAAAGAAGCACGTAATATGCTTTTCTTCAAGAGATGATCAGTTTATGACACAGGAAAATAAAGCTTTAATAAAAATTCAGCAGCAATTTTAAATCACTTTAATATTATGGCTGTGATTCATGAAGAGTTAGTCTGGAAAATGGTCCTACACGACGACAGTCGGACTCATTAAACACAGTGTCTACTTAGAAGCCTAAGGACTTCACTAAACAATGTAGATTCAGTGGAATGAAGTCAATGATGAGTTAGTAGGACGTTTGATGGCATTCTGTATCTTATGAATTAGGGTGATCAAATTAAAACACTACAACTAGAAAACAGGTATTTTTTGGTTGCTATAACCAAAGAACCGATCAGAAATGCATTTCCCCTTTTTTTTTTTATAACTGAATAGTCAAACATAATAAACTCGCTTTGCAAAGACCACCATGGTATACACATAAGATACAAAACTTTTAGAATTCTAAGAACGGTGTACAATTGAGGCGGAGGAAGATATTATACTTCACAAAACTATATTTTCATTAATGACCAATAGTCGCCTTTTCCACAAATAGGCGATAACCTACAATTTACGCAATTTGAAAACTCTTAAAAGGGGTGTAACACCAATATAAGTTATGAGAGTGAATACCGGATTGAAACCACGGTGATGCCACCACATTGATCTAGCGTATAAAAGAGCAATTGTTAGTTGTGTTTCTGTCCCCATTAGACTAACGGTATGCCATTATCTAAAATACTAAGAAATCCAATTAGTTGACGGTAAAGAACATTTCCTTAAAATGCCTGCAAACATACACAAATTTGTATTTTATATTACCAATGAAATGTCTAACTTGGTTTCTACATCTTCATCTACATTTATTTTCTAGAAGTGATGCCTGTCCAGAAGTGCACACGTACGAATTTGTCAGGTTATAACTAAAACTTCATCAGATTATGCTATTTTGCTAAACATATGTAGCAATTTTAATGGGGGTGATGAACTAAAACAGGGCAGTTCTAACTGTATAAAAATGATGAGCCTCCACAATTTCTTATGGTATACCATGACATACGCGTATACCGTTAATTTGCTCCTTGCAAAATGTGCCACCCATTTACTCTTCATATATTTTAATTTCATTCTATTATCTTAAGCATATTTAGAAAAATACACAAATATAAAATAAAGTCTTTAATACATTGTTTAGAAGGCAAGATTATCTAAGCAAATTAATTTTAAGAGGTAAATGATAAATGAGAGATCAGACCTATGTGCAGCTTGCCTTATAACCAGTATGAATGTACCATTAAGGTTGTCAAAGATTCAGTGTTACAAAGTATCGAATAACCGCATCTCTGGATCTTATTGTCGTGAGTAGTTCTCCTGCTGAGTTGGTTTCCAACAAATTCCCCCCCCAAAAAAAATCACAATTAAATGTCTTCTATTAAAGCTTAATAGGTTGTCTTGCAATGAAAATATTTAGGTAATTCTGCTGTAGCTTGTTTTGATGGCAAAATGTATCTTCAGAGACTGCAGGGAGCTGGTGAATAGGGATAATTATAATAGACCAATTAAAATTGATAGGTAGATAATGTTAAAAGGCATAAGCCGTAAAGGATTGCCAAATGCAGGTCCCACACTTTGAGGAACCACACATCAATAGAACAGGGTTTCCAACCTCCATCCTTCCTGTTGACAAAGGCGTTAAGCATGGAGGGGTGATAGCTCTTGTGCGGCTCTATTCATTTACTAGAGGTTAACCATGTTAAAGTCCAAGAATGCTCAATTCAATTTGTGCCCCCCCAAAACTGGTGTAGATCCAATGTTTGATACTTTTTGTCTAAAAATGTGGTTGTAGCTTAAAATGTGCCAATATTTTTCCACAAAATTAGTCTAAAATAAGCCAATGGGTGCCATAATGAAAGAAACTATGCCTAACAGGTCTTGTGAGATGCAGCAATGAAGACCTGTATCCCTGTGATAACGTTGGCACATCCTTTGTCTGGTCTAGTCTTAAGCTACCAAAATTTAAGACAGTAATAATAAATCGACCCCATTGTATTTTATAGCTTTTTAAACATATCCATATGAGGACAGATCTTATGTCATCTACAGAAATAGTACCTGCATAGGGGAGGAAAAGTTTATTTTTATGCCCAGTCATTTTATTTAAAGAGGACCTGTCACCAAATCAGAAGTGGCCACATTTAGCTCTTATTTTATGCTCGGGTTTCCAGTTTGTTGTTAAATCTACTATATAGTTCCAGAGATATGGGTCTTTCTATGTAATGACAAATCTTATGGTCTTTATTAAGGGGCATTGCTCACATGTAGAAGCCGCAAATCATGCAGCTACAGTGACAATCTAAATCTCCCAGCACACCCAAACTACTCGGAGAACACCCGAGCATGCTTGGAAATCTCGAGTTATAAGCATACTCGCTCATCACTCTTCATAATCCATGCATTTTGCATTGGGTTGCATGACTCAATTCCAGTGGTTTTTCTATTTGTATTTAATTTTTATTGTCACTGTATTGTTAATTAGTTCTCCAACACAGCAGATAGGTTTAAAATGCTATGCATTCAAGAATCGTTTGCATCACACACATTAATGCTTGTGTGGTAGTATTTGGTAAATTTCCTGTAATGTGCCTAAATTTTAGAAAAGTGTGCTAATCAAAATTCTGTAATGTGCATAGATACCCAAATATCAAACGAAAATGTATATAAAGTGTAACTAAGTTTGTCTTCCAGTGCACACGGATTTAGGTACTAAAGTACAGAAATAAATCCTGGCAATAAAATGATATTCATAACAATGTGCTAGGTATGGTAACTCCGTCCCATTCCATTAAATGGAGCTGTTCAGTAGACAGAAGCTAAGGACACGAGTTGTTCCTTTTCATGCTGATCCTTTTTTTTCTAATCTCATTCAGGCCCACAATTAATTTTCTAACAGTTGGCACCTTTTGAAAACACCAACCCACTCCATAAAAAGTGTGTGTGGGGACAATGAATATTCAAGATGAATTACATTGAGGACCTTGTGACTAAAAATTAAAATCAGCAGAATACAAGGAGACATTGAAGGTGGAAGATACTTGCTACATGACCCTGTGGGATGACAGCTCATAAGTAATGATGAGCGAGTATACTCGTTGCTCGGGTGATCTCCGAGTATTCTGGCATGCTCGGAGATTTAGTTTTCATCACCTCAACTGTATGATTTGCGGCTGCTGGACAGCCTGAATACATGTGGGAATTCCCTAACAAACAGGCATTCCTCAAATGTATTCAGCCTGTCCAGCAGCCACAAATCATGCAGCTGAGGCGATGAAAACTAAATCTCCGAGCACTCCAAAATACTCGGAGGTCACCTGAGCATACTTGGAAAAACCTGAGCAACGAGTATACTCGCTCACCACTACTTATAAGCAGACTGTTATCAGAACAGAATATTTAGGATTTTATGCAGAATAAAAATCTTGTTTTTATTATAAATAGTTCCTTGAATAACAATTTGAGTCAAAATCAATTGGTCACCTCTGTAATTATGTAACAAAGCTAAAATTACACTGTTTACTACAGTTGAGCACATTTTTTCTACTTTTTATGGATTTTATTATTTTTTTTCTCAATTAGCCACATATTACTTATGGTGTATACATATCTTTAGGTTTATTTGACAAATATGTACAGCTATCAGACTAAAGAAAAAATATCTTCGTAAATAAGTCACAGTTAAGCACAAACACTTGATATCAGCAATACAACTATTCCAAATGGTAAGAATGTCCCCTCCAAAAAAAAAACCCAACAACTTTTAGTTTAAATGGTCAAGTGTAGTATAATAAAACATTTACTAGTGTCCATAAAGGATGACAGATGCAGGAATATTACACATACAATAGTCAATGTCAGATTGTCACAAAATGTTTTTGCTAAAAAAATAAAAAATGCGCTAAACACCTCTTGCTTTAGCTTTTGTGACTTTTTTTTGGCAATAAACAGCACTGTGCAACAATACTGCCCAATGCAAACCAGTGAGCCACAAGAAATCCTGACCCAAGCAACTAGCAGGCAGCATGGTTGCAGTACTAAAGTGAAATACAACCTTTATTACTGTAACAGTCAAGCGAGTAATTTCACAATGACAACCCCTTTCTGTAATTTAGGACACTCTGATGGAAATGGTAACTACACTTATGTTGTAACATAAATAGAGAACGTAACAGGGAATCCAGATCTAATGAAAGATTCTAACTCTGCATAAATAACATGCAATTTGTAAAATTCTGGAAGTATAGGACCCTTCACACATAGCGACGCACCAGCGATAATGATCCGACCTGGCAAAGATCCCTGGTGCGTCGTTACATGATCGCTAGATAGCTTTCAAACAGTCCAATCTCATCAACGACGCAAGACAGATCAGCGATCTGCATAACGACCTCGTTGGTCGTTGAGTACCTTTCACACAACTTAATTGTAACCGATTCAGACCTGTATCGCTGAGCTCTGCGTCGCTAACGACGTCGCTCGTCGTTTTTAAGCTTCAAACACAGCGATGAGTGCTGGCCAGCGGGACGCCAACGATGGAAAAATGGACCTGCTCATTCTAGCTCGATCAGCGATAGCCAGCGGGGGGTCCGGTCACCGCTACATTTCGCACTTGGCGAGATCGCTAGCGATATCGCTGTTGCGTCACAATATCGGTGACGCTCGAGCGATATCGCTATGTGTGAAACCCCCTTAACTCAAGCCCTCAAAATTAAAGGATCTTTGAGCAAACTAAATAGAGTTATACAAGATGAAATCAGGATATTAAGGCTTAATTCATAAATTATTGCTGTGATTAGTGGCGCTCATGTATTACCCTATATCCGCAGCAAAATTAGGGTCTCAGCCAAACAGACCAAAGGAGATAAATTATATTATATAATATAAGCGCAAATTATTTTATTTCATAATATTAATTCATAAATTACATTAATTCGCTGCAATGTTTAAAAAATCAGGACAAAAAAAGTTCCAGGTTTTATTGTAATCTTGTCAAATAAAATGTACAGTGACCACACATCCTAAGAGAACCACCTCAAAGTTCCCTGGAAAACCACTAAGCGTCCAGAATAAATTTAGCTTTTTTTTTTTTTAAAAAAAAACAAAAACAACAAACAAAAATCATAAGTTGCCTGTTTTTATACCATTTTAAATAATTCAATGCTAAAATAATAGAATTTAGAAACTATAATTGCTGATCACCTATTCTCGCCCTACTGTAGAAAGCTATTGAAGTCATACCCAATGCAAGGGGCGTAGCAATTGCAATGGGGTCAATTGTGCTTCATATGGTTTAATTAGCATATAAAATAGCTGCAGGTTGGAGAGGAAAAAAAAAACAATGCATAATGCTAGAGAATAAAACCAAAACAATTTAAAATCTAGATAACGCATGGTCAAAGAAAAGAGTTTACAAAAAGTAACAAAAGTTTAATAAAATAAATAAAATAGTAAAAAAAAACTCACGCACCTTATGCAACTTTGATCAGTACAAAAAAGTACAATTCCACCTTATATTCATGTATTTTAAGCCAATCTTCGAAAAAAAATATTTTCCTATATTATAGATCATTGAAATTTAGTCAAGATCTATAAAATAATTAGATCTAATAGCCTAAAGGACTAAATCTAGTGTCCCCCCTTTAGCAACATCTGTAACAATATTCATTTTCTTACAAGATTGGGTGGTCTCGAAAATTACATTTCTATTGAATATTTACAATTGCAAAAAATAACATTTTTCTCCACATGACAAAGACTTGCATTGTCGAGCAAACATTCTACATGGCTAACTTCATGACGTTACGGATACGAACGTTACGGCTCATATATTGCACTATGTAATTAGACTTGATTGTCGAAGTTGGCAACATGGTGACTAAAATTAGTCCAATTTGAAGGATTAATCTAAACAGCTAGTTTGGTATTTATGTGATGTTCTGGCGAAACAGGCCTTTATAAGTGGACCTTGGCACGTTACAGCCTCCTCCGTAGAGTCAAATCTACACGTGATGGCTGCAGTCTCTTATTTCCTTTATATAACCTTTATATAACCTTTCCACTTTAATGAAGGAGGATTTTTTGGATTATTCTTCAACCACATTCCAGCTGATCTGATTAGAAACATATTTCAATATCCGTGCACAGTTTTGTGGTACACAATGGCTTTTTATCTATACACTCACATAAAACTTTAAAACATTCTTTTTGTATTTTATTCCATTTCTAGTCTTCACTATTTTCACACAAACAAAAAAAAACAGCAGTTAAAAGGCAAGAAAAAAGATTTTTTTGGATTTATAAGGCCAAATCTATTTTTCAGAATTTTTGCTCCTAATTACGTACATCTCCTTGTAGTAATGTTATTTTCTTTCGATATCCCGCAGAATAAGGTGGCTTGTTTATAGAACTCTCCATCAGCACTGAACTTTTACGGTCTAGATCCAACTCATTCCCTTCGCAATGTTGAGCTTGCTCGTATACCTTTTAGAAACAATAACTCACTCACTTATGTGGTTTTGTAAGTAGGAAGCGTTATCTGCAAAATTATTAGGTTTCATCCCACAAAGATCAGAACTAGAATTTGAGCTATATTAAAAGGTTTGTCATAAAATCAAGGCTGTTCTGTATCATACAAATCTGGTCATCACCTTTTACAGACTCCACAGAAAAACATACCAATGTTATTTAATAAACCACAATCGGAGATTGGGATTTGGGAATTCTCCACTACAAATATTACATATTTTAGGGTAACCATAAAGGGGTAAGTATATAATTGGCAGTGAGTGATCATTTCCCTGCCGATGAGCTTAGTAATTGGTTCCTTTTCTTTGTAATATTCCATGCTTCCAATAGCCTCCACTGAGTAATTTTCTCCTTTCATCAAGCTCCGCTAAACTTGAGCTGACATTACTTATTAGAAGTTCATCAGTCAAACTGGCAATTTTGGCAAGACCGGCTTATTTTCTAATGCATATGGGAGACTCTAGACTCTCCTGCGACAGAAGATGTCGGCAGAGATCAAGATTTTAACATCAACTGCCAGATTCTTTTTCTTGGGAAGTAAATATGTGATAGCAGTCTTCCTTTTTCCTTACGAGATCACTTACATGCTTGCGCGGGCCTGCAGGTACATGGAGGGGGTCAGGGTAAATCGCTCTCTAAATGTGTTGGCTAACTTTACAATGCCGTGTTCATAGCGACAAAGTGAATTGAATGTTTTGGCACAAATTCCGGATGCACATATCATTAACACATATACAATACATTCAAACTCCACCTTATTAAACAAAGAAAATATAAATCTATTTTAAATCTTAATTTAATTAGAAAATATAACATAAGGCATCTGCTGGTAATTTCAACTTAGAAAAATATGTTTTAAACTAACGTGAAACAGGTTGTTAATTGTTGTTGATGCTGAAATGCCACGTAAAATATTTCTAGCCAATGAACGGTCATACGAGAGTTAGCTGAGGTAGTATTCATCAACTTTCCTTCCGGTCTAATCAGCAGTATGCTCACTTCGTTTTGGTAAATATGGATAACACTAGTGGTCTAGTTTCATGATCATAAAAAGAAAAAAAAATAATGCATGTAGAGATCATGTACAAGGGCATCAAAATATTCTCTGATCCATGTATGATGAATCCCGGAGGTCCAAAAGAGGAGATTTTTTTTAAATGCCTGAAATTTCATATGTTTATCGTCATGTGGTATGATGCCCATGTACACAAGTCCCTAAGGATCATTTGAAAAATTTCTAAAGCTTTTTACAAAATGAAAATCCAGCATGTCCCCATTTTAGTCATTTCTAAATGTGATCAGGCTGTGCAAACCATGTATTACATGTATTGATGTGGGACGACTGTTGGATCAGATTATTCCCAGCTGTGCCGTAATATGTAAAACTGAACGCCTATTTGTGAATGTTTTCTAATGGCAACCACTGCATGGGATGGGAGTAGACAGGGAAATGTAATGTGTTCCTCCAAGATATCCAAAAATTTGAGTTAGTATGAAGGCATCCAAGTGTAGAGCCCATTTTCACAGGGTTGCCTATTCATATCATTAAAATCAGCTGTGATTAACATTAAAGGAGTTGTCCATTTCAAAATTAGCTGAAAATTAAATATATTTGAATTATAAATACGTATAATGTACGATCGCTTACTAAATCAGCCCACTTCTCTTTTACAGCTGAAGCGCAGACAGAGAAGGAGACTGGCTTGGCTATTAAGGTAAGCCAGCCCCCTTTACATACATCAATGGTCTCGTGTCACTATTAGAAACACTTGCTCTGTGAAACATAAGCTAGAGCCAATGACGGTATCTCGTAACACCTTTGTCAGTTTACATACATTAGTACGCTGACTGTATTTATATTTCAAAAAACACACATACGTTTGAATGTATACGTGTAATGTATATTTTAGAGATAACCAATTCAGTGGGGTATTAGAATTACATCGGACTACTTTAAACAGTACTTGGAAAATTATGTGCTAGATGTTTGACAGACTTTAAAACAATATTTGAAAGGAAAGCATTTTGCCTCCTATGAAGCTAACGTGCGTTCCCACATTGGCAAGAACCTCATAATTCTGTTAAATCTAATCGGCCAAAATAACTGAACAGTTACTTAGTCCCAGTAGTTAAATCTTGCACGCACAGATGGAAATAAAAGTATCTCGATTATCATGTAAAATACTGTTATGTTTTAAAAGCAACCTGTCTGACGTCTTCCCTCTTTAAACCACCATCACGTATTAGAATTCACTTGTGCTCTTTCTTAAGGTGTTTTTGTATACAGTAACACAAGCATGATTTGTAAAAAAAAACAAAAAAAAAAAAAAACCTAAAAAATAAATATCCCTCTAAATCTCCACATGTTAATTAGCCAGCAGGATTCAAGTAGGTTGCAGCTCTTAGGAAAAGATGCTAGCTGGCCATGCCCAAATTCTACGTAACCGGCTTGATTGCTGCCACCGTCCTCTAGTTCCAAGGCATAAAATATCACATAAGCAGATCAGGCAGGTTTTGGGGATGGCCAGGTTCACTCTTATCCTGAGAGTCTACAAGTACTTGACTACAAAGTACTTAACATTTTATAGCCTGGATTGGATATTTATGTCTGTACCTCTCAACGTTTTTTAAAGCAGGGTTCCCCAACTCCAGTCCTCAAGGCCCACCAACAGGTCATGTTTTCAGGATTTCCTTTGTATTGCACAGGTGAAGCAATTATCACCTGTACAATACAAAGGAAATCCTGAAAACATGATCTGTTGGTGGGCCTTGAGGACTGCAGTTGGGGAACCCTGTTTTAAAAGCTTACCAACTTCAAGTCTTTCCTATGCATTAGAAACTCTAACTTTTGCTCAGTGGTGCTAATGATGAAATGAGGATTTATAAAAGTTTATCCAAAGTCGAATTTGTAGTGGCACATTTAATCACCTTTCACATACATCTCTGCAAATTTGTTTTATTCGTTGTCACCTAGCTCAACTGGTGAATTACTAAAAGTATCTAGGGTCTCCATTGTTTGGGTTGCGCAAGGTGGATTGTTAAAGTCCAAAACATTGAGTGCATTGTTACTTGAACACTAAATCATCGACAACTTGCTGCGACATGACATGTATCACTTGTATCTACACAGCTTACTGCATGGACAAGTCAAGCGCATAGGTCAATACGCAAGCAGATTAGGCACATTTATTCCATTCAGTAGGATAAGACAAGAAAGTCATTGAAAAGAAGGCTTCTTTAGCCACCTCAATACATTTTAGTTAAGAAGGTCCCCTGATGCTAATAGAGTGTCGTAGTGTAGTCACCCAAAGCACTCGAGCTAAATTCAATGGCCTGCCGATGTGAAGTAAGAGCAAAAGAGACCTTACACTGGTTCTCTGATCTGACTAAATTATTATAATCAAGGGACTCCTCTATTAAAAGGGTTTTCTGATGCACAGTTTGCGTATTATAGGCTTCGTTTTCCTGTAAACAAAATCAACTAAGCATTTGAAAAACATTTAGTCAAACCAGGCAATATATGCTGTCCCTGCAGTAAGTGTAGGCAATAATAAACCTAAACCCTATATTTATGTAATAATTTCAGAGATCTGGTTTACTTCATGAACCCTGCCAACGATTTGCTATACTGACCTATCGCTACCTCTCAGCCACTGTCAACGATCAGTGTTGACAGGCTGCAGCGGTCATGTCACGTTTATACTTCACATGACCATAGCAGCTGAGTTCAGAGATTGTGCGCAGAGGAGGTGCGACATCACCACTGCCACTTATCAACATCAACACAGACAAGCAGCAGCAAAAAGTCATCTCACGAGCAGTGAGGGGCGATTACCCCAAAATGCCATTTTTAATCTCCCCAAGACCAAAACATTACATTTGATCAGATAAATTCCTTTTAAAATAACAGATATCTGTTGAAATACTTTTGACTGTCGGGAAGTTTCTGTAACAAGAATTATATAGTATTCCAGTACACAAACGGACAACATATTTAACAATACTTCCAAAAGATAGCTGCCCTTAAATAAATTAAATCAAAGGGAGGAGCAAGAATATTCACCTTCTCAACAAAGCTTCTACGAAGCTAGCCATTTAGTATTGTATTCTTCTTCAAAGTGATGGCAAGGTGGGAGTCAAGCTTGCAGTATAGCTTCTGCCATTTGAACTTAAGCTGCCTTTACACTAAAGGATATCCTTGGGGGCAATTCATTTTAGGCTAAAAATGAAAATGTTTGGCTCTTTGTTTTCCTGCATATTGCTGGCCATAGATCGCGTTAATTGAACATTGAGCTTGATCTGAGAGGGGGTTAATAATGCTCATCTTTTTTCAGAACTCCAGTGCATTTGATTTAGGACCGGAAGATTTAAGACCACATTAAACTTGAGCCAAACTGTAAAGTGGTCTAAAATCACCTGAGAAGTGGTCAGAAAAGGATCAAAAACTCACTGACAGATTCAGTGACCCCATAGCTACCAATATAAATCATATAAAAAAAATGTCCACAAGAATCAAGTATTACATTTTATCATAACAATACAAAAGACAATGTTAATTAAAACGTTTATATATAAAAAGTGGGAGACCACAAGGTGGCGCCACAGTCCCATAAATTTTAAGTACAGGCAGAGAAATGCATAAAGTCAGCTACAAGAACACAACCCATAAGTATATAGACAGATCAAGGGCGAGGAAATCATCTACAGTCTGCTGACATGATATGCAACAAGCCCAGCTATATAGGGTAACATCTTAAGCAAAAGAAACATCATATAAAAATCATCCAGCAGTTGTTCAAGAACAAAAGAACACAATAAAGCGCATGCTGTTACCTGTAGAGAGACGTGGAGCCGGCTTAGAATCCGACGTACATTTCAGCATATAGACTTATGAAGGCTAGATGCCAAGACGTACGTTGGCGTTGGGTTCTAGGCCGGCTCCACGTCTCACTACAGGTAACAGCATGCGCTTTATTGTGTTCTTTTGTTCATGAACAACTGCTGGATGATTGTTATATGAGGTTTCTTTTGCATAAGATGTTACCCTATATAGCTGGGCTTGTTGCATATCATGTCAGCAGACTGTGGAGAAGAACTTCCTCGCCCCTGATCTGTCTATGTACTTATGGGTTGTGTTCTTGTAGCTGACTTTATGAATTTCTCTGCCTGTACTTAATATTTGTGGGACTGTGGCGCCACTTTGTGGTCTCCCACTTTTTAATTAACATGGTCTTTTGTATTGTTAGGATTAATAAAACGTAATACTTTTTGATACTTTGTTCTTGAGTACACTTTTTTTTTTTTTTTTTTTTATAGGATTTATGTTTTCGCATGTACTGAACCCACTACTTTGTCCAGGCAGAAAATTTAGTCTGCCACATTATGGGTTATACTGTAAACGTATAAGTGTGCTGTGTGTGGACATATTTGCCAACATCATAGCTACCAATGTGCAGAGACTAAAATAAAGTCCACAAAAGCGTTCATATATCCTGTAAATTACTTTTCACACCAAAAGATCGATCACTTGTCAACTTGAGCTAGAATTATCTGTTAGGCATTTTCATCAGCAACGTTTCCCAGGAAGCCATGGACTATCAGAAATTGACAAATGTATTTACTTTTCGAGCCAGGATTCCCTTCTCCATCTCACTGGCCAATTGCTTGGAAATAAGGAAATCATAGAGAAAATCAGCCAGTGAAAATGGGGCTTTGAGAATTCGGATACTATTGCAAATATAAATCATTGTGAATCAGGGAATGGCTGTACAATGGTGTTGTAACTGGAGTATAAAAAGGAAGTAATGCCACCAAGGAGAGCTGCCCAATGAAACACACCAACTTTTCTAACAAAATAAAAGGCTTATTATATGAAAATATGATATATTACATTTACTCAACACTGAATTCCCTTTTCCAGATGTCAGACATTATACCTCTGTATACATAATGCCAAAACTAAAAGGTGGAGACTAGTGATGAGCGAGTATACTCGTTGCTCGGGTGGTCTCCGAGTATTTTGGCGTGCTCAGAGATTTAGTTTTCATCATCTCATCTGCATGATTTGTGACTGCTAGACAGCTTGAATACATGTGAGGAATGCCTGTTTGTTAGGGAATTTCCCACATGTATTCAGCCTGTCTACAAGTCGTAAATCATGCAGCTGAGACGAAGAAATCTCCGAGCACCCTCGGGAAAACCCGAGCAACGAGTATACTCGCTCATCACTAGTGGAGACCTTACAAAAGAACCAGTGAGAAAAAGTATCAGCAATTCTAGGGATTCATCTGATAATAGTCGGAGAAGTGATATAGTTGAGGCACTTTGTAAATTCACAAGCAAGTAGTCAGCAAATTTAGCAAATTTACCAGCTTCTTGTGAATTAAGGAGGCCACATCCTCATAATGTAGATCACGATCGAGGTGAAACAATTCGAGCCATATTAAGACTTGTTTATGATGGACGTAAAAAGCAACACATTGAAAAGTTTTACATGATCAAGAGAATGGCAAAACTTAATGTTTACTATTAAAATAATCATTTCCTCCCGCTGCAACTTAGGATTTAATAAAAAATATATTGCATTATGATCTATAAACTGAGTAACCGTATGGTCATTTTATTTTATTTCAAACCTTAATAGTTTTATTTTTAATTGTATGTGCAGACAACAAGAAAGGGATAAGATAAGCAGAACAATAGCTATAATGGCCCAGTATTTGCTTTGGGTATACCGGCAGGGATCAGTGAATCGTAGTGGAGAAAATGAATGGTACATAGCCTTCACATTTCTATACAGCTTCTAAGGCTACCAGTAGACATGATCTTTTTAGAACTCGACTGCCAGGTGTCGCCTTTTCTTCACGAGTGTGACAGATCAGGAAATTACCATGAACCCAAGTCTAGGAAGCTAGGCCATAAATTATGGTAGTGTGAAAATAATATTTCCATGAGCCCAATCGGCGGACACTTCTGTACATAGTTTGACAAATAAATACTATATTCAAGTTTGATAACTTTAGGGATTTTGGAAATGTGCTTGGTAGCAAAATATTTATCTCGAGTCTCAAAAAAAAAAAAAAAATATACACAAATGCTTAAATTCTTTATAATTACAAGAAAAACAGCTTAAATTTATATTAACACACATCTGATAAATACTAAATTCATCACTTTTCCTCTATTTTTCTACATTATATATTGCACTGCTTGTGACCATACACAAATAGTTTGTGTTTCTTATAAAATTAACTCAGTGCCTATTTGCAGCGCTTCCCTCATCACTGAAATTGGAGTGTCTACTTTATTATACTGAATGTACAGAAATGACATCACAATCATGAGACAAGTCCGTACATGACCGCGTCATGCCGGAGAGACGTTGGTGGTCAACAACCATTTGAAAGGTTAAAATAAATAGAAAAATATATCTTTAGAACTGCATGCGCCAAAACGTGATAATACTGGAATTGAACATGCAACTACAAATGTACAACGCTGCTGTAACAGAAATGTCGCCTCATTTCCTAGTTACTATTATAGGCACTTAAAAGAAATGAACTATTAATAAATGGATGGTGGTCATCGGCCGATGAGTCAGGTGGGTGGTTGGGGGAAGGACACAAATAAGACATCTCCCCAATCATTCGGTATGTGGCTCCTTCCATGGTATAAACCCTCCACGCTACCCCTCACTGCACAATAGGATCAGATGCATTTTGTTTTCAAGTAGACCTTTCAGCTTCTAATAGAAATTATATCTCTTAGCACTGAATCCTAGAAGTATCTCACCTCTAGGCAAGAGGTGACCTTTCATTAAGGTGTAAGCATACATCTTACCTCTACATAACAGGTCTAAATATAATGTAACCCACAAAGTAGATTTTTTTTTTTGTATTTTTCGGGTTGACAATGAGTTAGTGGTTCGATATGGGTCACAGGGAATTTGGCACCATATCGGCTAAGCCTTCAGTAACGGAATCTCAATCTCTTGCAAGACACACTTTGTTAACAGGATTAAATATCCAAATAAAATGTAACCCGTGGAATACTTTTTTCTTTTTTTAGTTTTAACAGTAAATTAATAGTTTGATATGGGTTACAGTGCATTCGCCTTCGGCAATCTATTCTGTCTTTTGCAAGACACACTTTGGTATAGATAACGAATTTGGGATTATCCGGATAGAATAATAATCTGTGCTGTGCACTTAAACCATCGGTCTGTTTCTTTCTTTTTTTTTTTTTTTTTTTTACTTGGTGAACAACGTATGCTAGTCATGTTTGACATCAAGTCCTATTAATGCTTCAGCTCAATTTGCTATATTCCTAAAATCTACTAAAACAAGGATGCTAAACGTGTACAAAACTGGTCCAGAAATTCAACTTGTAATTTAGCAGTTTCTTTCAAACATAAGTTAGTTAACAAACAGTAAACACAGAATGGCTGGAGATACCTCCACAATCTAGTCTTCGCTGCAGCACGCCCGCCCCCAGTGAACAGAGAAACAGCAGAATTATTTGATGCAAGAACCAAAAAAATTCTTGGGTGGGTAACGACTCGAGTGACTGAGGCAGAGGCCCATTTTCCCTAAGTAAACAAATTGTAATACACAAAAAAAACTCAGCCAAAAAGATTCATATGGACAGTTTACCAATCCGATGTTGAGCTTGAGATGAATGGAGTATACGGAATGGATGAGCAATGAATCTTCTCAATAGAAATCTTTGCACAGTCTAAAGATGAATGATTTGTGACTACCGCACTTGTGCAGTTAGCCAAGTCTTAGAACGGTTTTATGTCCCATCCCATGTAAGAGCCTGTGATATTTGTGGTCAAGCAACAGAGGTTGTAAGCTCATTGTCCAGATGTACCTTCTCCTTTTTTCAGAGACGTGAAACATCCGTCAAAGGCAAAAAAAAGACCAAAAAAAAAAAAAAAAACAAGAAAAATTATTTCCACTGCTTATTCTTGTGCCGTCTTACCACCACTTCCTCATATCTTGCACCTCATCACCTAACCACAGCTTAGAGACAAATACTGAGTTTGTTTCTATATTCTTGGATGTAATGCTCCTCAGTTCAAACCAAGACACTGAGGTAAGACAGTATATGATTTGTGCTAGGAAACAGTAACCAAAGATGAATGTTCAACCCTTGTTCCCAACTGTCCAGCAGAAAGAAATGGAGAGAAAATGGATGCAGGTTGTGTTTAAAAGTTTCCTTCCCGGTGAAGTTAAAATAGATGTATTTGGGTCTGGCTCATCAGAACTGATACCACTTCTTTTCTTTGTATTTTAACATCATCTGCAAAAGAAAAATAATTACAAAATTTGCATTAAGAAAAAAAAAGAAAAAACTTTAAAAAGTTTAAAGAAAAGGTATGGGCAGAATGGCACTGTCATTCAGATTTTATACATACCTTTAATGTCAAAATCTGCAGCCTGGTTTCTGTTAAATCAACATGATATATTTTGGTTTCCTCATCTCTTTGCGCTTTGGGGCAGGACAGCTCAGACACACCCTTTACTGCCTCTGTTATATTCATTATCTTCGTAATTAATATTTTGGGTTGACGCCGTCCTAGCTGTGGGTGGCACCCTTGCAGGTTTGGCTGGTGGTGATCTTCATGAAAATGGCTCCAGCGCATGCACAGATCAGCCTCCAGCAGTCTTCAGGAAAATGGCGAGGGAGGCGGCGAATGTGCAGAATGAGATTTCGGCTCATTAAGCTGAGATCTCATTCTGCGCATGCGCCACCTCCGGCGCCATTTTCCTGAAGACCCCCAGAAGCTGATCTGTGCATGCACCATATTCATTAAGACCACCACCAGCTGAATCAGTGAGGGCGCCACCCACAGCTAGGGTGTGGGAGAGGAGGGATTTAGTCTGAGCCGCAAATCCTACTCACAGTCCCGCCCTGAAGCACCAAGAGATGAGAAAACCGAAATTTATCATGTTGATTTAACGAAAACTAGGCTGCAGATTTTTACACTAAAGATATATCAATTCAGTATGACAGTGCCATTCTGTCCATACGTTTTGTTTAATATGGAAATTACTGGTGACGGGTTCTCTTTAAACTTACTGTCAAAAGACACATTATTAAAGGGAATCTGTCATCAGGTTTTTACAATGTAAAACGAAGAACAGAATGATGTAAGGTCAGAAACCAAAATCCAGGGATGTGTCATTTACTGGGCTGCAAGATGTCATTTTGATAAAACTGTTTTCTATGCTGCAGATCTATAAGTTCTCTGAATGCTGAGCTCTGTATAACCTCAGCCAGACCACTGATTGGCTGCTTTTTGTATACTCTGTACATTGGCAGAGAATTGGTAATCAGTGGTGGGGGCGTGGATATACAGAGCAGGAGGACTACAAAGCATGGTACAATTAGTTTGGCAATAATCTATTGCTGATAAAACACTGGATTTTACTGAAAATATAACAAACTGCCCAGTAACTGAAAGATCACTGGAATCAGAGTCCTACATTATGCTGACCTCAGATTAAATAGCAAAAACCTGGTGACAGATTTCTTTTAAGTTTGAATCCTTATATATTAAAAAGTCCAATAATAAAGTTAGTTGTAGATGACCATTGGTACAGCTGGAATTTAAACTGAAGCACAAATGCATTCAACCACAACAGGCCGAGAGTATGCTTTTGGTCTTGGCTGGGCTTTAATCTGTTTTCATACTTTTCTTTAACTGTATATGTATATTAAAAAGTAGACTGTACTACAAATCATTGTAATGGCCATACAATAGCTTTCACTGGAGTCTTCCAGAGGAGATAGTCATCAGGGAATGCTCTTAAGAGGTGCTTGATAACTCAGACAATGACTAGAGTCTAAAGCCCCCGTTACACACGGCGAGATCGCTAGCGATATCACTGAAGCGACAACGATTTTGTGACGCAACAGTGACATCGCTAGCGATCTCGCTATGTGTGACACGCGGAAACAACCGGCTCCCTGCTGCGATTTCGCTGATCGTGCGCGAACATTCAGGATCATTTTTTGATCGCTGGCGTCACGCTGACCAGCATGCATCGCTGTTTGACGCCCCTTATCAACGACGAGCGACCTCGTTGGCGACTCCGAACTCATATAGATAGCGCTGAAGGACGCCTATTCAAAGTCTGAATCGCTATTATAGACAGTGTGTGGTCGTTAGTGACATCGCTGATCGCTGATGTGTCGTTATGAAGATCGGCCTGTATGACTGCTTACTAGCGATGCACAAACGATCTTAGCCAGATCGTATCGTTGTCAGAATCGTTGGTGCGTCGCTACGTGTAACGGTACCCTAATAAATAACTGATAATAGACAAGTAAAAAAATGAGCAACCAATATTAAAGGGATAATCTAAAATAATATTAACCAAACATACAATATGATTTTCTGGTTTATATTTTTATAATCTGTCTCTCACAGTTGAAGTGTACCTCCAATAAAATTTACAGGCCTCTTCATTCCATTGTAGGTGGGAAAACTTGCAAAATGTTCCCAATGTATTATCAAAGGGAGCCTGTCAGTCAATTCATGCTGCTCAAATCATGGGTAGCATGAATCAAGAGATAGTTTATAGATCTGCCCGGGGACCATATGCACGGACAGACTAGTCTGGCCCTGGCCCCACCTGGCATCTCCTATTCCCAGACATGAGAGAGACTTGTCAATCACCCGGAGAGGGTCAGGAAAAAGGAGTCTTGAGGCAGCACTGGACTAGTCTAGTCTCTGCCTATAGACCCTAGCCAAATCATTAAACTTGTTTCTTTCTCAAATACTGGAGCATTTTAAAGAGAAACAAAGCAGGTTGCAATCATGCAGCCAGGCTCTGATTTGTGATATCCATGATTTGCGCAGCATGAATCCTGTGACAAGTTATTAACAAAAAAAAAAAAAAGTATTTTTTGTACTGTATATTCCTCTACATAAAAAAATAAAATGTAATAAATTATATTAATATTTCAATTGTTAAAATAAATGCGTTATTATCGCCACATTTCCATAGAACCGCTGTTCTGTACTTTAAGGTTCAAGCAGAGCATTCTTCCTTCAAGCTTATGTGAAACAGAAAATTAAACTATGTGTAAATTACCAGCAGGTGTTAAATATACAGTATAATGAGCACCATATTCTGCTCAATGGTCAACATGCTCAATATAAGATGACTGGAATACTCCACAAACATAGGAATTTATTTAATACCTATTTTTTTGGCTCTTTTTCTACATGCATAACATAAACTGACTTGACTACTCGGTTTCACATCTGAATAAAATGTAACATATCTTAAAGGCAGGAAAAATACAAGTTTTAATACCTCATGAGCATGTTTTGAGAAAGAGTCCGCACTAGCAAGCATGGCAGCTGTCCTTTCTTCTAACTCCCCTAATTTCTGTCCCCTCTCGTCTAGGGCCCATCTTGCTCGTGCGAGTTCGGCACCAACACCTGTTGCAGCGCCTTTCACTCCTTCCATACCCCCTGGTCCAGGAATGTGCGTAACAACAGTTGGTCGTGGTCTCCCAGATGTTTCTCCAACTAAAACAAAAACATTAGAATTACTTATTAGTTTTACAATACAGTACATTTTAGAACTTAAAATCTGTAATATGTGTCCTGTGATCTTTTGCTGACCAAAGTATATACAACAGTCAAAAACAATCTGAAATGTTGAATATTTTGGTTTCTACTTGGTTGTTTCAGAAAATCCGCCAAAACTAATGACAGATGGTCACCACATTAAAATTCATCTGTTGGGCCTTGTCAGACATTTTCAGAGAGCTCGGTATTTTGTAATTTTCTCTCAGCAGATGAAATACAGGTAATTAACCCCTTCACCCCAAAGCCTGTTTTCACCTTCCTGACCAAGCCATTTTTTTCAATTCTGACCACTGTCACTTTATGAGGTTATAACTCTAGAACGCCTCAATGGATTCTGCTGACGCGGAGACTTTTTTCGTGACATATTCTACTTCATGATAATGGCAAAATTGATTTGATATGACTTACGTATACTTGTGAAAAAAAAAAATGGAAATGTGGCAAAAAATGTTGGACATTTTTAATTTTCAAACTTTTAATGTTTATGCCCAGAAATCAGAGTCATGTCATACAAAATTATTACACAACATTTCCAACATGTCTATTTTACATGAGCACAATTTTTGAAAATTTTTTTTTGTTAGGAAGTTAGAAGGGTTAAAATTTGACCAGCAATTTCTCATTTTTACAACAAAATTAACAAAACATGTTTTTAGGAACCACATCACATTGTAAATGACTTTGAGGGGCCTATATGAGAGAAAGTACCCAAAAGTGACACCATTCTAAAAACTGCACCCCTCAAGGTGCACAAAAACTACATTCGAGAAGAAGTTTATTAACTCTTCAGGTGCTTCACAGGAATTAACGGAATGTGGAAGAAAAAATTATACATGTATCTTATTTTCACAAAAAAATTCCTTTAGACTTATTTATTTACTTTCACAAGGGTAACAGGAGAAAATGGACCATACAACTTGTACAATTTCTCCTGAGCATTCCGATACACCGTATGTGGGGGAAAACCACTGTTTAGGTACACATCAGGGATAGGAAGGTAAAGAGCGCCATTTGACTTTTTGAATGCAAAGTTTATAATGTTGAGCTGTGAAAATAATAAAAATAAATAAATCACACATTTTTCTAACTAAAAGATTTTTTTAGCCCCAAATTTTGCATTTTCACAATGGTAACAGGAGAAAATGGACCCCAAAATGTGTTGCGCAATTTCTCCTGAGTACACCGATATCCCATATGTGGTCCAAAACTACTTTTCAGGCATCGTGCAGAGCTCAGAGGGGAAGGAGCGCCATATTACAGTGCAGATTTTGCTGCACTTTTTTGAGGGTGCCATGTCACATTGTCCGAGCCCCTGAGGTGCCAGGACAGCAGAACCCTTCATAAGTGACTCCGTTTTACAAACTACAGCTCTCAATGAATTCATCTAGGGGTGCAGTGATCATATTGACACCACAGGTGTGTCAGGGAATTTTATATCACTGAGCAGTGAACAGAAAATAATTTACATTTTTACCACAGAGATTGTGTGTTCGCTCTATATTATATTTTTGCGCCAGAAGCAGTGTGAAAGGCTGGTGGCAAGCATGCCAAGACGCATGAAAGTTGTTTTTAAAAATCATGGTTATTCCCCAAAATATTGATTTCAGAACTCTTCCCCAGTTAAACCATTAGTATTGTTGTTTCTAAATAATTATGATCTTGTTTTCTTAGCATTATTTGAGGTCTGAAAGCACTGGGTTTTTATTTTTAATTCTGACCATTTTTCTTAGTCAGAAAAAAACAAAATTTAGTTGCTTGGAAATTCGGAGACGTGTTGTCAGAAGTTTATAGACTAAAAGAAAAATTTACATCTTACTCAAAAATATACCTATAAAGAGAAAAATCAGACAAACTGAACATTTGAAAGTGGTTTCTTAATTTTTGCCAGGGCTGTATACGGTGCATGTCAGGAAGGGTTTAAAGGGGTTGTCTGGTCTTGTGGTGAAAGACCGAGTGACTGCAGACTTCTAAATCCTTACAGTGTGTGCACCATGAGCTGTCAGAATTCTTTGGTGTCACTGCTGAGAGTAGGTAGTCACATGACAGCAAGTATGCAATCTGAATACATGTGGTCAACTGATTAGCTTCACTCAATACAAGTAAAATGAGTAAGGGCCCCGTCACACATAGCGACTCACCAGCGATCCCAACAACGATATGAACTTGTCAGGATCGCTGGTGTGTCGCTACATGATCGCTGGTGAGCTGCCAAACAGGCAGCTTCACCAGCGATCAGCACCAGCGAGGACGAGTGCGCGCGTCGCTGTGTACCTTAGATACCAGTGCGCTGGTGCAGGGAGCTTGTATCCAAGGTAAACTGCGGGTTTCTAAGCGCTACGGCGCTGATACCTGTCACACACAGCGATCTCGCTGGTGAGATAGCTGTTGTGTCACAAAACTTGTGACTCAGCAGTGATCTTGCTAGCAATCTCGCTCTGTGTGACGGGGGCTTAAGATCGAACACGTAGTCAGAAAGTGAATGGAAGTAGGTCTTCAAATCGCCTATTTGCGGTCACGTGACCACCCACTCTCAACAGTGATGTTAAAAGCATGTGGTGTACGGACTCTTAAGGATTCTGAAGTCTGCAATCAAAATCACTGCAGACTCTCACCACAAGTATGGAAACCCCTTTAAGGTATGTTCACACACAAATTTTCCACTAAAAATTTTGCTGAAGATATAATCTGCTGTATCATTTGCGAAGGTTAAAATGAGCATTAAAAACCCACAGTACCAACTGATATATTGCGGATGAAATTTGGTAAAATTTCATCTGCTCTGCTGCTATGATGCGTTGCAGATTTTCAACCCACAAATATGGACATAAAATCCACAGTGCCCTCCCCATGTTATCTTTCCATTCTATAATCACTAATGTAAGGTCATCTTCAGAAAACGAACACTCATTTTATTTTTTCTAGTTATCAGCTAGCTAAAAGCAAAATACAAAAAAAACTCACAGAGGTCTTCTCTGTCCAATGACTGTGCACCTCCTCCAAACAAGCCTTTGAAGAAACCTCTATTTGGGGCTTCAGGTGTTTCAACTGGAGTGAACATCTCTCCTAGCATTTCCTACATGAGTGAGAAGGAATCAATTTAAAAAAAGTTAAAAACTGAGAACGTGTTATCTTAATTGAGGTCAAATTCTTAAAAAGCTTGATGACAAATTAATCGGATTTTCATTTATCAGTCATTTTACACGAAATTTCATCAGAAATAAACTGGTGTAAATTTCTGATAGGATTTACACTACATTTCTGGGGGACACTTCTGAAGCATTAGCTCAACATAAATATGGTGTTCATAAATAGATCTCTTTGTATTTATTTCTATTTGGTAGTATATCTGGATAAATACATTGACATACCTGCCTTAAAGGAGTCAAGAGCAACATGAAAAACAAAAATTATTGTACACCAAGAAGTGAAAGCAGGATTTTATCATTTTCATTCTTTGCTGACCGTGTTTGCGCGGTCATTTCTCAATGTAGGTCTATGAGAACAAGAACGAGCCCAAAATGAGGCTACCAGAATTACACTGAGCGCTTGTGACAACTAGCTCTGACTTCCGGTTAGTCAGAAGTTGCGGTCACCAGATAGCGGATTCGGACAGAAGGAGCGCTGGGAAGAACAGAAGATGGCGTCTGATAAGGATATTACTGGGGAGGGGTCAGGGATCATGGATTTGTAATACCACTACAGTGGTGGAAAAAAAAAAGCTGGAGTGGTGATTTAACATCGAGAACATGTTTGGGCATCAGCTGGATAGCGTAGAGATTTTAGAGGTTGTGGCACCAAAATGTGGTGGGAAATGTTGAACTCAGAAGATGTAGTAGTAATATTTTTGATTTGGTGCCATCATTGGTTGCTTTTATTACCGTGCTGCCAGCTGCATATACAGGATAGTAACCAAATTGGGGAGGGTAACAAGTGAATATCCCCTATGTCTGGGTTAGGCTGTTGTAGAAAAGATGTCTGTATAATTTGGAGACATAACCAAAATTAGAAATGGGCAGCCAACTAGAGAGCAGAACATAAAGAGTGGAGGCTAAAGTTTTGTCAATGCTGAATCCAGAGTGGAAACAAAGTAAAGCAGAAAATTCAGGCAGTAAAATGAGATGCTAGGAGAGACACAATTTCATCATTTTTGTTTTACAGGGCTGAGAGAGTAGAGGATAGTGATCTGTACAGTGGTAATGAGAGATATTTACTATAATTACAGCTTGTGATCAGATATTAATGTGAATGGTGATTTAAACCCAATGAAGGCATTTTTTGAGATTTCCAAACCTAAGAGAAAGTGGTTATTGAAATATCTAAGTGCATCATATCTCTGCACAGACCAGCTAAGTTACACCACTGGAAGCGCTGGCCATCAGTGGAGTGGAAAGTGATTTAGTTAGTATGAACAGTAGTCCTGAAAATTGTAAAAGATATCATGATGTGTTACCTGTAGGTTCTCACAAGTTTCTTGACTGTAGGTAATTCTTTGTATTTCTGTAGCTGAGACGAGATACAAAGCCTGCCCATTGTTCGTGAAGCAGAATGTTCGGGCTATCCGCATGTTGGTTAGCGGCAAATAATTTACATCCAACAGCGGCCTTAAACTTGGCAAACTTAGAAAGAAAAAAAAGTAGAAAAGAAGTTTCATCTCTAAACCATACGTGTCAATTTTCACATGTAAAATACACAAATCTGTAGAAAACCGCCATACTACCATATGTTCCTCTAATTTGTCTTATCTATCATATGCTTACTTTATAGTGGGGAGTCGAACATATTATTCGAGCATGAACACACTCGGTTAGCACACGAGCATGCTCTGAAAACATCTTATCATTACTATTGGTTACTACACGAGTTTAACTCCTTGTCAATAGGAATCAATAGGAACAATTTTTGTCTCTTATGTACTTTTTTTTTCTCCTGATGTCTCAAGCGCTGTAACTTACTTTTTCCTCATAAACATAACTGGTCAATGACTAATATTTGTGGGACAAGTTTTAGTTATGAATTACACCTTTTACACAATATAAGTCCCGTAAAATGGGAAAAAACCCTAGTTGTGTGAAAAGAAAAAAAATATATAAAGCAATTCAGCTATTTTTTTAGATTCCATTTTACAGCGTTTGTGGAGTAAAATAACCTAGGAACTTTATTTCACAGGTCTGTACAATTACGGTAATACCAAATTTATATTGATTTGCAAAACAAATGTTTTACTCCTTTTAGAAAAAAAATAAATAAAACATCAAAATGGCCATTTTAAAACACTCATAACACTTCTTTTTTCATTGCAGGAGCTGTATTTTGGATTTTTATTGCAGGGCAAAGTCACTTTTTTAAAATACTTTTTGATCCCTTTATGGACAAATAAGGGGAGTGCATTATACTACGTGGAGGACTATGGGATGCATTATACTATATTGAGGACTATAAGAAGTGCATTTTACTCTATAGAGAACTATGGGGGTTGAATTAGACAATATAGAGGACTATAGGTAGTGTATTATATTATATGCAGGACTTTGGGGTGTGTATTATAGTGTATGGAGGATTGTGGGGCACATTATACTATGTGGAGGACTATGGGGTGCATTATACTTAAGCAAAATGCTGTCTAGTCATCAAGTGATTGGATTGTTTATGCTGGAAAAAAAGTAATTGCTCTCAGCTGCACATTGCCTGGAGAAAACTGCAGATATGCTACTGATAACATGATACTGTATGGGGACAGACTGATCTACTAGTAATCGTTCTAAGCACATTATTCTTCCTCAGCCGGTGCATAGAGGCCAGGAAACCTGCATTAAATGACTTCAATATTGTTGATAATGCTCCTTTAACAGCCTAAAAGCAGCACATAAAAAAACAACTGAAATATTTCTGTGTGATGGTGCAATGTGTTAGCATTTGTGGCTCCACTATAAGCTTTTGCCCAGGGCCCCACTTTGTCCAAAACCAGTATTGAGGGTAGCCCATGATGGGCAAGTAAATGTGACCCCTCCCTTATGACTAAGCTATCCAATGTCCCCATATCGTTTACTAAGTGGTGACCAAACTGCAGCCCTAGATTGAATTGATACTCATTGAATGACATCGATTTACAGCAGCAACCAACCAAGGGGCTGAACAAACAGCAGCAATCAGAGCCAAATCCAATTGCTCCTTTTGGAGGCAGCTGCAACATGTAGTACTGATTTCAATAAGGGGATAAAAGAGTTTTCTGAGATCTTAAAAAAAAGCCTAACAACAATTCTAAAATAATTAAAGAATTATTCCAACTTTTTCATTCCTCCTCCCCCCGCTGTACATTCAAGCGTTCTCACTGAGGTCCGTGATTGTGTACTGTGGTCAAATTGAATGATGGATGCAATCATTTCAGATACAGCCGAGATCACCCCAGCAGTGATGCTTAAGTGCAGGGAAACTCAACTGTTAAGTAATGGTCCATTTATTATATTAGAGCAGTGTGTGTGGGGGGGGGATAGCAGTTTATAGCTTGTGATGACCTTTTATCTGGCCACCAGGCAGATTCCCAGGTACCTCAGTGCTTGGTTTACCAGCTGTGTTTTGATGGCTGCTGGACCTTTAGTTTCTTCTTGCTTTGTGACCACTTGCACACACACAGCATTCATAACTCAACGATGAGGTACGTACAGTGAAAGATTACGTCCTGACACCAGTGCCAGGACATACTTTGTGGGCGGCGGTAGCAAGCGATTTGTACCAAATGGCCCTTGGCAGACAAAACGTGCCTCACCTTTGCTTTAGAGCAATGCCTGCATTAGGCAAAATCCGGGAAAATCTGTTATTAATTTGTAGTAGTTGAGGCTTGAAAGGCTGCCTGTTTTTTTCCCAATTTAGATTTATGATCTATAATAATGTTGGCTATGTGATCCCATGTCCAAAAGATAAATTTGCTATTCAATCAGTTATAAGTAATTGTAAATAGCATTAAATATGAATGCCCATTAAAACAATCATACCAACAAGATCCACGCCCACCCCTCCCAAATTGAATATATGGACTTGCAGGTCTTAGAAGATTGTAAAAGGTGACAATGAATTTACATTTCAATCTGCTGCTGTGTTAAAAGAGTAATAAATCTTTTATTCACAGGAAAATCAAGCATTCAGTGCTTTTAGCATGACATAGCACTTAAGCCGCTACCTCCCCAAGTTATTTCCTCGCCCAGCACCAGCCTCTTTCGTTTGACTGATAGCTGTCAGATTTCCTCACCTGGATTCTGATGTCAGCCACAAGAGAAATTAGATAAAACTAATCAATTCTTAATATTGAAATGTCATACCCCTTCTCAACCCCCCCCGCCTCCCACCCCATGCCTTTTATGACCTTATGAGGAGCATAATATGTGAAATAAATGAATAAAATTAATTAAATGTAGCAGGTGAAAAAATAAAAATGCTATTGGCTGCTACAAACTATGCTACTGTAAAAAAAAAAAAAAAGTGTCCGATATATAAAAACATTTGTTATCGAATGGGGAACAATTTTTTTTAATGCATTTTAATGTCCTTTACGGCCATAAGAGGAAATAAGTGTCTGCCTATCCCTTTTATATTCCCACTGATGAAGCCAGATGTCTGCAAAAAAAAAAAAAGAAACTGTAAAATGAAAGAACAAAACTCAGTGAAGTCACATGCAACACAAAACAAAAAAGGACAAAATTGAATCCACAAAAATTACTTGAACCCCATGTACAAAGAAACAAAAACAAAATGTGCCTGGTCAGGAACAAATACATATGTCCCAGTCTTGAACCACTTAAAAAGGATGACCATAAAATTAATTTAAGGTACGTAGATATTACTCTATGCACGACTTCCAATTTATGTTTCGGAGATAAAAGTATAAAATTTGGGAAGTCCAAATGTTCAGTATTTTTTAAAATATAAATTAAATAAATATTTAATTCAAAAACGTTGCTTACACAAATCAACAATGATTTTCATTGTGATACCTCCCAACTTTCCATTTGTAAATGCTCGCAGAAAAATTATCACGTATGATAAGTTATTAAATATGTTCTCTACAATATGTGCGTTACAGAGTATGATATTAGGTGCGGCAAAGAAGACACAAGACAACATACTCAGAAGGGAGGTAAGAAAATTTCTAAAAAATCTACAGGGAGGAGATTAGAACAAAACAAAATCCTCTAACCTGCATGCTCACAAATGTCAGAAGCCTGACAAACAAGAACTAGAAGCAGAAATATCTACTGGTAACTATGACATAGTGGGAATAACTGAGACATGGTTAGATGAAAGCTATGACTGGGCAGTTAACTTACAGGGTTACAGTCTGTTTAGAAAGGAGCATAAAAATTGGTGGAGGAGGAATTTCTCTTTATATAAAGTCTTGTCTAAAGTCCACTTTAAGGGAGGATATTAGCGAAGGGAATGAGGATGTTGAGTCCATATGGGTCGAAATACATGGAGGGAAAAATAGTAACAAAATTCTCATTGGAGTCTGTTACAAACCCCCAAATATAACAGAAATCATAGAAAGTCTATTACTAAGGCAGATAGATGAAGCTGCAACCTATAATGAGGTCCTTGTTACGGGAGACTAACTATCCAGATATTAACTGGGAAACAGAGACCTGTGAAACCCATAAAGGCAACAGGTTTCTGCTAATAACCAAGAAAAATTACCTTTCACAATTGGTGTAGAACCCATCCAGAGGAGCAGCACTTTTAGACCTAATACTATCTAAAAGAACTGACAGAATAACAAATCTGCAGGTTGTTGGGCATCTAGGAAATAGCGACCACAATATTGTACAGTTTCACTTGTCTTTCGCTAGGGGGACATGTCAAGGAGTCACAAAAACACTGAACTTTAGGAAGGCAAAGTTTGACCAGCTTAGAGATGCCCTTAATCTAGTTGACTGGGACAGATGTTATGGAAATTTGGATGGATAGATCCCTGTGTGTGCTGCGGCTGCTCTCAATTAAAACAGAGTCTTTTTGAGCGCTCAAAGGAATGAAGACGCTATACACTGTTAGCAGCACAACATTCCACCAGAACTCTGGAGGTTTATTGCACATACATAGTTTTATAATTACGTATAGAAAGGAGTGGTTATTAAATTAACATAAGGCTGAACTTCTAGCTTATTGGCTGGTTTGAGTATATGAACGTATATGGAAGTGTTCAACAAAAGGGTGATTTAGAAACACATGATGTACTGTAGCCATTTTCCTGCCATTGAGCAAAAATCAGACATTGACTGGTACATCTGTTCCTACTTCCTCTTTTCTCATGTCTAGCAAATATATCACAAGACAGTCTGGTTTGAGCTAGATGGCTCACGAGGTCACTGGGTCATTCTGAGCAATTGATTATAGAGTTCATCTTAGCTTGTGAATATATATATATATATATATATATATATATATATATATATATATATAGATCAGTATATAGCTATGTGCATGCAAGTGAGATCTATATGAAATACATATATATTTCCATCACACAATGTCCTCAGAAATAAGAAAACAGATAATAAATGGGAAATGTTTAAGAACATTCTAAATAGACACTGTAAGCAGTTTATACCTTGTGAGAATAAATGGAGAAGAAATAGGAAAACCCAATGTGCCCCTAAACAAAGAAGTAAGGGGCAATTAACAGTAAAAATAAAGCATTTAAACTACAAAAGCAGGATGGCACCGTTGAAGTTCTAAAAAACTAAAGGGAGAAAAATACTTTATCTGAAAAACTAATTAAAGCTGCCAAAAAGGAAACAGAGAAGGACATTGCTAAGGAGAGTAAAACTAATCCCAAACTGTTCTTCAACTATATCAATAGTAAAATAATTAATAGTGAAAATGTAGGCCCCTTAAAAAATTGTGAGGAATGAATGGTTGTAGATGATGAGGAAAAAGCTAATATATTAAACACCTTCTTCTCCACGGTATTCACGGTGGAAAATGAAATGCTAGGTGAAATGGCGAGAGACAAAGAAAACCCTATATTAAGGGTCACGAATCTAACCCAAGAAGAGGTACGAAATCGGCTAAAATAGATGAATCTCCAGGTCTCGATGGCATACATTCACAAGTACTAAGAGAACTAAGTAATGTAATAGACAAACCATTATTTCTTATATTTAGGGACTTTATAGTGGCGGGGTCTGTTCTAAAGGACTGGCACATAGCAAATGTGGTAGTAATATTCAAAAAGGGCTCTAAGAGTGAACCTGGAAATTATAGGCCAGCAGCAAATGTGGTAGTAATATTCAAAAAGGGCTCTAAGAGTGAACCTAGAAATTATAGGCCAGCAGCAAATGTGGTAGTAATATTCAAAAAGGGCTCTAAGAGTGAACCTGGAAATTATAGGCCAGTAAGTCTAACCTTTTGTTGGCAAAATATTTGAAGGGTTTCTGAGGGATGTTATTCTGGGTTATCTCAGTGAGAATAACTGTTTAACTCCATATCAGCATGGGTTTATGAGGAATCGCTCCTGTCAAACCAATCTAATCAGCTTTTATGAAGAGGTAAGCTATAGGCTGGCCCAAGGTGAGTCATTGAACGTAGTATATCTTGATTTTTCCAAAGCGTTTGATACCGTGCAACACAAGAGGTTGGTACACAAAATAAGAATGCTTGGTCTGGGGGAAAATGTGTGTAAATGGGTAAGTAACTGGCTTAGTGATAGAAAGTATAGGGTGGTTATATATGTTATATTCTCTAACTGGGTCGCTGTGACCAGTGGGGTACCGCAGGGGTCGGTGTTGGGACCTATTCTCTTCAACATATTTATTAATGATCTGGTAGAATGATTACACAGTAAAATATCGATATTTGCAGCTGACATTAAACTAAGCAGTCAATACAAGAGATGATAGTATTCTGCTACAGAGGGATACGCATAGGTTGGAAACCTGGGCCGAAAGGTGGCAGATGCAGTTTAACAATGATAAATGTAAGGTTATACACATGGGAAGAAGGAATCAATATCACCATTACACACTGAACGTGAAAACATTGGGTAAATCTGACGTGGAGAAGGACTTGCGGATTCTAGTTAATGATAAACTTACCTGGAGCAGCCAGTGCCAGGCAGCGGCTGCCAAGGCAAACAGGATCATAGGGTGCATTAAAAGAGGTCTGGATACAAATGATGAGAGCATTATACTGCCTCTGTACAAATCCCTGGTTAGACCGCACATGGAGTACTGTGTACAGTTTTAGGCACCGGTGCTCAGGAAGGATATAAAGGAACTAGAGCGAGTACAAAGGAGGGCAATAAAATTAATAAAGGGGATGGGGGAACTGCAATACCCAGAGAGATTAGCAAAATTAGGATTATTTAGTCTAGAAAAAAGACTGAGGGGCGATCTAATAACCATGTTTAAGTATATAAGGGGACAATACAAATATCTCTCAGAGGATCTGTTTATACCAAGGAAGGTGACGGTCACCTGCGTCTGGAGGAGAGAAGGTTTTTCCACCAACATAGAAAAGGATTCTTTACTGTTAGGGCAGTGAGAATCTGGAATTCCCTGCCTGAGGAGGTGGTGATGGTGAACTCAGTCGAGGGGTTCAAGAGAAGCCTGAATGTCTTCCTGTAGCGTAACAATATTGTATGTTACAGTTATTGGGTTCTTTAGAAGGACGTAGATCTGGGGATTTATTCTGACGGAATATATAAAATCAACAATGTGAATCCAGACAATCACCACCGTCCAGAGCACAAAACATGAACCATGAAAGCAATTGGTTACGTTTAAAATAATTTTAATTAATTAATATTAAAAGTTAATGAACCAATTTAACAGCAAAAAAGTCATATCAGGTGCCTCTAAATTTAAAGGAAACAGAACCACCATGCAATGTATACATATAAAGATGAATAGACCACCCAATATAGATTACATAGAAAAAACCTTTTTGTACTATAGTTGAGAAAGGTAATTAAATTAATAATTTATCTTCATATTGGATATCTTTCAAAGGCCGATGTATAGATGAAATCACAAATCAATGTGCAAAGTACATATAAATTGTCTTTTTGTGCCAAGAATTATCACTCAAGAACATCTACTATAAAAGAAATATATGCACAAAATCCCTAAAGATAAAGTTTTACCTGTTAGGAAGGAAAAAGTAGGCAGAGAATATAAGGTCACTATAGAGATATCTAATAAGCCAAATATAAGCGCTATTACATAAAATCCCCAATTAACAATTGTAAAAGAGAGTATACACTAATTATCCGTATCAAAATAAAAGTAAATGGAAAGTGGATACAGTGACTCTCTATGGAGAACAAAGTATAAGCGCTATTGCACAGAGTGTATACAATGAATCTCTATGAGGAATAGAATGTAAGAGCTGTTGCACAGAGTGTATAAAATAAATCTCTATAAAAAAACAGTATAAACGCTATTGCACAGAGTGTATACAATGGATCTCTATCGGAAACAAAGTGTGAGCGCTATTGCACAGAGTGTATACAATGGATCTCTATCGGAAACAAAGTGTGAGCGCTATTGCACAGAGTGTATACAATGGATCTCTATTCATTATATACACTCTGTGCAATAGCGCTTATACTTTGTTCTCCATAGAGAGTCACTGTATCCACTTTCCATTTACTTTTATTTTGATACGGATAATTAGTGTATACTCTCTTTTACAATTGTTAATTGGGGATTTTATGTAATAGCGCTTATATTTGGCTTATTAGATATCTCTATAGTGACCTTATATTCTCTGCCTACTTTTTCCTTCCTAACAGGTAAAACTTTATCTTTAGGGATTTTGTGCATATATTTCTTTTATAGTAGATGTTCTTGAGTGATAATTCTTGGCACAAAAAGACAATTTATATGTACTTTGCACATTGATTTGTGATTTCATCTATACATCGGCCTTTGAAAGATATCCAATATGAAGATAAATTATTAATTTAATTTCCTTTCTCAACTATAGTA
Source organism: Dendrobates tinctorius (assembly GCF_039654945.1). Classification (NCBI taxonomy): domain Eukaryota; kingdom Metazoa; phylum Chordata; class Amphibia; order Anura; family Dendrobatidae; genus Dendrobates; species Dendrobates tinctorius. Next base: position 49,813,702 of record NW_027361917.1, on the reverse strand, counting down.
CAAAAAGGTTTTTTTCTATGTAATCTATATTGGGTGGTCTATTCATCTTTATATGTATACATTGCATGGTGGTTCTGTTTCCTTTAAATTTAGAGGCACCTCATATATGACTTTTTTGCTGTTAAATTGGTTCATTAACTTTTAATATTAATTAAAATTATTTTAAACGTAACCAATTGCTTTCATGGTTCATGTTTTGTGCTCTGGACGGTGGTGATTGTCTGGATTCACATTGTTGATTTGATGTTCTGTTTAGAACTATATGATATTGTAAGGGCTTTCTTATATTGATTTTTCTGACGGAATATAGGCTGAACTGGATGGACAAATGTCTTTCTGGCCTTGCTAACTATATATTATATATATATATATATATATATATATATATATATATACACATATACACACATACTGTATAGAATTAACAAAAAAGTGTGAAACAACTGAAAATATGTCTTATATTCTTCAAAGTAGCCACCTTTTGCTTTGATTACTGCTTTGTACACTCTTGGCATTCTCTTGATGAGCTTCAAGAGGTAGTCACCGGAAATGGTTTTCCACTTCACAGGTGTGCCCTGTCAGGTTTAATAAGTGGGATTTCTTGCCTTATAAATGGGGTTGGGACCATCAGTTGTGTTGTGCAGGAGTCTGGTGGATACACAGGTGATAGTCCTACTGAATAGACTGTTAGAATTTGTATTATGGCAAGAAAAAAGCAGTTAAGTAAAGAAAAACGAATGATCTTTGGTTCCAACTCTACTTGCCTGGTTCCCACCGTGAAGCATGGAGGAGGAGGTGTGATGGTGTGGGGGTGCTTTGCTAGTGACACTGTTGGGGATTTATTCAAAATTGAAGGCATGCTGAACCAGCATGGCTACCACAGCATCTTGCAGCGGCATGCTATTCCATCCGGTTTGCGTTTAGTTGGACCATCATTTATTTTTTAACAGGACAATGTCCCCAAACACACCTCCAGGCTGTGTAAGGGCTATTTGACCAAGAAGGTGAGTGATGGGGTGCTACGCCAGATGACCTGGCCTCCACAGTCACCAGACCTGAAACCAATCAAGATGGTTTGGGGTGAGCTGGACTACAGAGTGAAGGCAAAAGGGCCAACAAGTGCTAAGCATCTCTGGGAACTCCTGCAAGACTGTTGGAAGACCATTTCCGGTGACTACCTCTTGAAGCTCATGAAGAGAATGCCAAGAGTGTGCAAAGCAGTAATCAAAGCAAAAGGTGGCTACTTTGAAGAACCTAGAATATAAGACATATTTTCAGCTGTTTCACACATTTTTCTTAATTATATAATTCCACATGTGTTAGTTCATAGTTTTGATGCCTTCAGAGTGAATCTACAATTTTTATAGTCATGAAAATAAAGAAAACTCTTTGAATGAGGTGTGTCCAAACTTTTGGTCTGTACTATATATAATATATATATATATATGTGTGTGTGTGTGCATAGATAGATAGATATATATATAAAATCTATATATATATAATTTTAGGGATTAATAATGATTTGTCTAAATACCTGTACATAAACAATTTAAAAACATTGGCCTTGAGCATGATGATGTATAATAAAATGTACTATGCAAAGTTTACAAATAAGGAATAATTTTCTACAAGTAGATTCTCCATAAATCTACACTAAGCTATTGTGCTGGATACATTCGAAACAGACCAAAAGTGTGCGTGGAAAAAAAACGTAGAGCATTTTGGTGTAAACATACAGATGGAGAAAGCTTTTGACACAGGCACATATATACGTATATTTATGGTAAATGTCACAGCGGGTTGTATTAATGTTCACTTCTTTCTAAGCAAATAAAACCCTATACATCCACAGTGTGTGGCCCCACTTGGCACCATAAGCACATAAATCATTAATGTAGGATGGTTATCACCCCAACACTGCCTCTCACGCTGGGTCTGCGGCTTGCCATCCATGGCATTTGATTGTGCTCAGATCACTCCATAAATGAGGTTTACTTCTATTTCTGACAAAAATCTATTCTATGTTTTCATCGAACCACTGCACGAAGAATACTCCCCCCCCACTTTGTTTTTTACTTGTAAAGTAGAAGGTAAATACATTGCTATCCACTCCGTTAATTGAACGTTTTTTACTGACCACATCATTCGATACCGTATATAAAAATCCCAAAGATGTTTAGCTGAAAAGTGAAAGACTTGTCCAGGTACAGCACGTTATAGATAGGTCTCTGCAAAAGCCCATAACCATTAAAAAGTAATAGTTGTTATAATTTTTCTTTTTTTAAATCAATCGTACACATGAAAATAAGCAAATTTGTAATTTGCTTCTTTTTCTGCCAAGAGTGATTTTTCATTCTCGATTCAATGGTAAAAGCTGTATTCATTCAGGGAGGACAGATTGTTACATTACTGAGATAGGAGATGACAGCTGCTACCGATAAGATTCTATGGAAACGGAGGGGCAGGAGGAGGAAGAAGTTCTGCCTCTCGATCCTCCCTTCTACTTTCTCTCCCATCTGCACAGAATCTTAGTAACAGCGGTCATCTTTTATTTCAATAATGTAAGTCTTCATTGAATACAGATTTTTGGATTGAAAATTTGAAAAATTAATAATCGGACTTGGTGGAGAAAGAAGCAGATTTCTCTAATAATATATATTACATATTTATTTATTTTCATTTGTACTATTGATTTACTAAATACAAATTTAATTGATGGTTACATCAAACCACCAGGCACCTCTACAGACAGTGTATCACATTACTTTAGTTTCATCACATTTAGGAACACTGTTGCCTAGAACTGAATGAGGTTTTCATGTGATATTAAGGGCTCTGTAAGCAGTACTTCCTAAGGGCTCATACTCACTAGCGAGACACTTGCACGATTCTCTGGCATGAAAACCTGGCACTGCTGCCAGCACTCGGACCAGAGCGTGCGGCTACACATATTTCTATGCAGCCGCACGCTCCGGTCCAAGTGCCGGCGGCAGTGCCAGGTTTTCATGAGAGAGACTCACAAGAGAATTGTGCGAGTCTCTCGCAAGTGAGTATGAGCCCTAAGATGCATTACATCTCCCTCCATGCCTCTAACATAGTTGACTTCAGGGTTGTGGAGTCGGTAAGGCCAAACCTCCGACTCTTGACTCCTCAATTTCCATGACAATGACTCTGACTCCACGACTCAGACTCCCTTATACATGGCTCATGTTTAATCTTAAGTGATAAATTCACTGCAGTAAAATGGTTACATCAGTTTTTTAATCATTATTATCATACAATAATCAAGCCATTTAGATAGAACATAAAATATTTATTGGAATACAACTTTAGAACAAATTTATTTTTGCATATTTACAATTTATTAAGTGGAAAAAAAAAAGTTTTCAACAAAAATATACTGAATAACATTTGTGCAGTCTATGAATTTGTTCTGAGACATAGTATCGCCTCCATCAGATCCTCCATCATAGATGACCTAATCTGGCCTAATTATTTTAAGGCTAGAGAACAACCTCTCTACACTAACTTGGGTTGGTGGCAAAGCAGTAACCACATGGGCAACATCGCTAACAATTTCAGGGTGTAAAGGAATTGCCTCGTGCACAGTCAGTTTTGATGAACAATTGAACTCTTCTACTTTGAGAGCAAGTGAAAAATGTTGCTGAAATATAGCCAATCTGTTTTTTATGGGAGTGGAATCTTTTTCCCTTCGGTAACGGTTTGCCTGCTCCATGTCATCCAAATACTTTTCGAAATCAAACTCCTCATCTGTTGAGGATGAAGAAATGGCAGCAGCTCTTGGCTGTCCTGTAGCCCACTCATCCTAACTGCTACCTCTGAGCTTCTTTTCCTTCAGTAAGCTGTTGATCATCCAGCAATATATGATGATTTGGGTCCACAAACAGCTGCCAGAAGAATTTTATTTTGTAATAGCAGTGTCTCTCTCTGCTTCATTGAAGCAGCAATGCCATCTGCGATTAAACCTCCTCTTTGGGACAGGCAAAGCAACAAGTTCTTCCACTCCTTTATAAAAATGCCAGGAGGTAAATCCTCAGCTTGTAACTTTTTAGTCACTTCAATTCAGCCACCCATGTCCATTGACCTTCATGTAGTGTTACCTGAAGGTTGGCCATATCTACAAGGATGGGGTTTCAGCTCAAGCAAACAGGTGCTGCTCCACCGAGTGACTTGATCCACAACTGACCCCATTCCAGCACGTCTCTTCAAGATGGAATCAATTTTAGGGGTTCTGGCAGCACTAGCCAATTTCCTCACTTTGCTAATCAGAGTTCCAGCATGTCCTTCTTACAGACTTTCTCTTATTGCCAGCTGCAGCGTGTGCACAACATAGCGCCTGTGAATAGGAAAGAGGTGTGAAGCAGCTTTAACAAAGTCATCTAAATGTAAAGAATAATTTTGCTGTTCTTCTGTAGTAATATCTGTTTGTTCCTCCGTTATGGAAACAGGACTGTTGCCTTCCATCTCCAACATACTGAATGTGAAATGTTCTTCTAGCTGCTGTTCACCTTCATTATTCTTATTCATCAGTTTAATTGTACTTATCATGTTTTAAGCATTATCAGTTACAGTAGCAAGAACCTGTTGAGTTCATAATCTTGCAGAACTTTTTCCACTAAGGTCTGGAGAAACTGGCTGCTGTGATGAGCTTTAGTATCTTTTACTGCCAGCATCTTAGTAACAGTTTTTTTGTAACAAACATATCTAACGTTGATAGCAAAATAGTTCACTCTGTGACATGTGCAGGCATTCATTTTACGAAACACAAAGCGCCTAGAGAGTCTTTTTAAGATCTTCCTTTTGGTTAAGGGCTTATTCAATCACTATTTTTCTAATACTTTCTTTTTCCAGAGAAACACCAGGTTTGGGGGCTATTTCTCCATTAAAAGCTGGTCGTGCAAATAATGATAATGGTACACTGTCCTTCACAACAAGCTCGATGAGCTGTCTTTTAAACACATCTGCTGTCATTGTTACAGTAACTGTCACTTGCAAAATATCTTGGAACTGATGTTTGAGATGCTCTTTCCTCCTCCTTTGCTTGGTGGGAAGTGATGGGCTCTGGTTTCTTGGTGCTGCTGTGATCTTTTTCAATCACAGCTTTGTAAACTTCTGGCAGTGGCAGTGTTGTAAATGTCTTTTTAAATTGGAAGCTCTTGAAGGAGCATTTTTATCACTGCCTGAGTATCACTGATTTTGGCATCACAGCATTTGTTTTCATCTGGGTCACTTATACACTGACACACAAAATGTTTTTTTTTATCTTGAGTCACTGTGAAATGCTCAAATACAGCTGACTTCATAAGATGCTTCTTAGACATTTTGTAATTCTGTAAATTCACTCTCAAAATAATTTTGTCCTGTAAAAAAATATACGGTATATTGAAATTTTTTCAAGAATAGGGAATCATGCACTGTATAATTTAGGATAGAAATAAAACAATGTTTGCATAAATCAATAGGATAGATGATAAGTATAAAGTTTGTAAAATATGTTGTTAGATAGCTTTACTCTGAACTTTCAATGTCAGGTTTGTCTCAGGGTACAGCTCACTAAATGCTTTACTTCATATTTCTTCACAGTCTATGAAGAGGGGAGGAGGGAGGGAGCATGTTTGTACTGAATTACATTCCAGAACACACACACAAATATATGTCCCCATCGATCCTGTTACTGTATTTCCGAATTTGAGATGTTAGAAAACTATTTTTCCCCTTTTATTCTACGTATAGTGTATATAAGTCATCAGAGCAGCTAACCCCTCCAAACAGGAGCTAAGAAGAAAAACAAACTACAACATCAAGCAGACATCGTCAACATATACTGGACTATTGATTTATGCACAGTTTATTGAAAGTTTAGATATGCTTTAAGAAGTACTTACCTTAATCCTGCTTTCCTGTTCACTCCAGAAGTTCTGAGATGAATGCAGGCATTCTTTCCCTGTGTTTGTTATTTTTTCCCCTTATCTGTAGAGGAGGCGCTTCACTACTTATCATGAACATAAACTGCAGCACAGATTCATCTCAGCTAAAACTCTAGACCTTACATCAGGAGTAGGAAAAAACATTTATAAGACATTTCATAACTTTCCCAAATTCTTATGAAAAAATTAATCCCCACAACATGCACTGAACTACTGTACCCAATTTATTATATATTTTAGGAGTCAGAGTCGGTCCATTTTATACCGACTCCAACTTCACAGCCCTGGTTGACTTCTGTCCCCCTAACCATCCACACAACTATCTATGCCACCATTGGCTTATTTTATCGCTATTTTTTTTTTTTTTTTGCAGTTTTCCGCTTTCTACTTTGTAATAGTGAAGGACTCCTGTTAATACCTTTCACTCTATTTCTTAACATTGTTTTGATTGCTGCATCACCCTTTCTAGATTTCCTCCTTTAATTTCTCCAAGATCTGCAAGATTTAGAAATTGTCCAATGTTCATCTGAGATTTCTCTTACATTTAAGTAAAGGTCTAGCTTTTTTAGTATGTCAATGCAATAATGCCTGTTTTTCTTCCAGTCCTTTACATTACCATCCCTTTGTCCACTCATTAATCCCATTTTAAATCGTCGTATCCTGCAGATATACCACTATCAAAAATTCAGATACACTTTTTGATAGCTGAAACCTCCTTCTGAATTATCTTTCATACTACTCAGATGTCTCTTAGCCATATTGATGTCTTTTCTAGAGAAGAGGTTCTACTTGCCAATTCATCCCTCCCAGTCCAGGTCAACCTATTTTACATTAATTGCTGACCTGCTGTGTAGCTTAATCCAGAACAGCCAGAGTAGGCCGTATAGCTTTCACTTTGTGATTCCCATTCACAAACTAATTTTGGTGTTCCTGAGTATATAACAAGATCTATTTAATTTAATCTATCAGCCAATATTCCTGAGTATCTTTGTGTCCAAATTATTTCAGGAGACTGGTCTTTAGGAGGTTAGATTCATAGCATTTGCTTTTTTAATTATCTCTATAAATCGTATCTATATCCTTCCACAAACATGGGATTTCTCCTGTTTGAAGCAGCATTATTGGAAAGAGCTCTGCTGTGTATACATCAGGGCCTGTTTTTGTTTTGTTTTTTATTTATTTATTTTTTTATAAGTAGCTCTATATAACTAGGGTGATATCAGTTATATGTGTTCATTCTCTTAAGATTTACTTCCACTTCTGGCTTATTACTATTTATAAGCTAACAACAGAGCAGGGACAGCACTGTGCACAGGGGAGACACCACAGCTACTGAAACAAGCATCACCGATAACTCAGCTTCAGGGAGGGGGAAGGGGCTGTAGCCTCTGCCCCCTGATGATGCTTCATTTGAGTATCCCAGCATGCACTGGTGATACTCAACTAAACAGTCAGACAGGAAATAGAAAAAAAAATACAATAGCTGTTGGTGAAATTAGGGAACAGTGAGAATTTTTTTTAAGTATATTAGAAAATAGAGTAGATTATGGGACTAAATAGATAGGGAGTTAGTAGCAAAATTAATTTGCCTTTGGACCATCCCTTTAAAAGGAGGCCTCCTTATATAATTTACTTAATGAAAATTATTTTTCCATTTTGGGGGGGCATTTTCTCATATTGATTGTTCCCTATTGGTTCAATTTTCCATTTAACTACATTACTTTAGATTATCAGCATATTTCCAAGACAACGGGAACTTGGTCTAGAACAGAACATTTATGTTCTGCAGGTTTTCACAATCTCCATATGTAAGCCACTGAGGTTACCGTAAACTGCTCAGTAACTCAACATCTTTTCCATCTACTGGAGTTGTCCTTCAACTGGCGTGGAAGGCTGAACTTTCCAAAAATAGTTTCTTGTCCTAGTAAATTCTCCAACCATAAACTTATATTTCTTATCAGTGCTGACCCAGTTAGCAAAAATCTTTAATTTCACTAAAAGCACACACGTTATCATTACCTCCTAGTTTTCATTGATCTTCTCTCCTCACCATATTCTGTATATATAATTTTTCCTTTACAGCTAGTTTTTATTTTTAAGTATCGTATATCACCCCTTTCTTCAACACAGTTATCTTCTTGTCCTTCTCACCTGGTCTACCCAGATTCTATTGAGTTTCTGTATCCAACTCTCTGAAAAGTACATTCCCTATAGTAAGGCTATGTCAGTTTTCAACCTTGTCAAGAATATTACATAGCTAACATAGCTAACTAGACCCCTTAAATTCCAGTTATATTTAAAAAGTCAAAGCAAAGAAAGCTATGTTGCGAAGGGGTTAATAAAATGATTTGAATCTTGTTAAATCTAAACACAGTGTTGCAAAAAATGTATTGTTAAGTTTGGGCAATCCCTTTCACCAGTGTTGTACATGAACAAAAGGAAGCCTCCTATAGAACAGACTAAACTTTGTCTCCAGGTGCTGTCTTTTACCACTTAAGAGAAAAAAATTTACTTGTTTTCCCTGGATTTTCCATGGACCTTGAGCAAAGTTGAAAGTCTCTTCTTTGCAAACACAATGCAGCTCCATTGTGGGAGGAAGTTATGTACAGAGCTGGTCCAGCTCTCTACAAGGGTACCACAGTTTGCTTCTGTGTTACACATGATCTTGAGTTCCACTTCCCAAGTATTATTGTAATTAAAGACTAAATAGAATATAGGTGTTACAATTTGTTGCTAAATATTTCTTACCTAAATGTCATAATGTGTCCATTGGCACAGAAACATGCAAGGCAGGTACTACTACTCATTGACACTATATCTCCACGAAGGACAAAAGAAGTCTCTGTAATATTGTGTTTATAAATGCAGTTCTGGGAGGGCAGTGAGATCACCTTCGCCTGTTTTTCTGAACATATTACTGCATATTGGTTTTCACTGATTTCCTGAGACGAAGACGGTGACACTGAAACTGGCCTCCTTTTTTTCAACCGCTCCTTGTCATCCTTATCTTCAGGTGCATTGGGTTCCCTCCAAGCTTCATATGCCGGTGGGATTATAGCTCCTAATGAGTCCAGAAATGCCATTCTTAAAATTGCACCCTTTAGTCTTAGTATTGTTCCTGTGAAAAAATAAAAAAAAATCTTTTTATTTACTTTGTTTTAGCAAATACTGCATTATTTTTTTACTCTGTAGTTGAGGCAATGCTAAAAGTGATGACATAAAAATGCCAAGTTTCACAAAAATAAAAATACTGCTTCAATCCTGTTGAGTCTCCGCTAAGAACACCTAAGAAATGCATTCACTTGGTTTGGTACCTACCACTTGGAGATACAATAACAGGCTGAAGAAGTCTCTGGTCTCTTCCTGGTGGCAGGTTTAGTACAATAACTAACACAGTCCCCAAGGTGGTTCCAACCCATAAGCAAGGTGATGTCGATGTGTCAGGTTTTCTTGTGAATGTCTCACAAAAATGGAGAGCAGATATTGCTTCCCGCGACTCTTTGTCTATGCTGGTCACACTGGAACTCCGGGAACGACTGAAGGAGTTGTCTCTGACATCTACGATTAAAAGAGCTAATTAATCACTGACTATTTGAAAAAAAAATAAAAATTAAAAAAAAAAATTAAAAAAAACATATTTAGGATATATAAATACTAAAGAGCACAAAGACTAGTGTACACAAAATGTACACCATGGCTACAACATATTTTTATTCATCTACACTAAATAAGACTTTTAAAAAGGACCAATAACTACATTCACTAGTGATAATAGAACTTTATTGTCAATCTTTCTTCATTGAAAAAGTTTCAAAAAAAATAATCAGAAGCAGCAAGAAAAGGCATTGAATAGAACGGAAAACTATAAAATAAAATGTCAAGTCTGCACTGGCATATGATGACAAATGCATAATGTACTTGCAGTCACATAGAGCATAATGAAGTATGTAGAAAGCAAAATAAATCAGAACTGGTTCTAGTTTACATAATGAAAAACATTATTGCATAGTAGGAGAGTAAGTTAGTGAATGAATCAGCCTGACAAAAGAGAATGAATCAGAATATGAAATAAAAAAAAGGAAGAAAAAAAGTGGAAAAGAGAAAGAGGGGTGGGGATCAAATCAATAAGAACAGACCACAAGCCTTTGGATTTCCAGTGTAGACTGGAGCAGCAGCCAGCAGGCCCAAGTATCAGAGCATATTTGGTAGGAATTTTCAGCTTATTCCGCAAAGAATTAATCCTCATGGTGCAATTTATTTTCTTGAACCACTTAAAAAACACTGAAAAATGAAAAGAGGATCTGCCTCTCACCAGTGACTGAATGTAACAATATAAGCAGCATTGAGAATGTGATGGATAATTTATTGTTCTGCCGAAGTTCTCAAACCAGGAATGATAAATAGGAGTGCCATTTGGGGGGCTTTTACTAAGCAGATTCCACATACTGAATTGAAGAGCAGTCTATGACAACGCCACCGAAGGTGGGCAGTTTTTTCTTAAGCGGTGCAGGCTGTCAGTAGCTTCTGAGACTTAGCCCAATCATCTGCAGCTATTGGGTCTTCCAATTTCTTTTCCCAGGACCTTTGAAAAGAGGGGACTGAGGTATCCATATAGTCTAGGAGGACTACATGAGAAAAAAATAAAGGACTTCAACTGAGCATATGCTGGCCAAGAGATATGCTGATCCAGATAATGCTTGCAGTTAAAATATAAAACAAGCGAGCGTCATCCAACTTCTAACTAAATTAGAAAACCATTAGCTATCTTTCTTAAATAAATGATGGATTAGTCAACAGAAGGGTCAAGAGGTCCAGATATTTAGCTAGGTGTTCCCCAATAATAGTGTAGTTCCATAAATGTATGGTAAAAAAAATTGTTCTATAATATATATAAATAAAAAAAAAGTATAGTATGTTGGATGGCAGTATACCTGCTTTGAGGTGGGCTCCAGCGGTGAGCCCATCTCAAAGCCGAGACATGTCAGCTGTTTTGAACAGCTGACATGTGCCTGCAATAGCCGCGGGTGGAATCGCGATCCGCCTGCGGCTATTAACTAGTTAAATGTCGCTATCAAACGGTGACAGCGGCATTTAACAAGCGCTTCCGGCGATCGGGCCAGAAATACGCTTACTGGTGACCCGCGTCACCGGTATGTCGGCATGACAACCAGAGGTCTCCTTGAGACCTCTATGGATGTTGATGATGGATTGCTATGAGCGCCACCTGGTGGTCGGCGCTCATAGCAAGTCTGTAATTCTGCTACATAGAGGCGATCTGAGCATCGTCTCTATGTAGTAGAGCCGATCGGGCTATGGAGGCTATTGAAGCATGCCAAAAGTTAAAGAAAAATTGTTTTAAAAATATTTAAAAAAAAAATAAATCACCCCAAGTCAAACACACACATATTTGGTATTGCCGAGTTCAGAATCGCCCGATCAATAAAAAAAAAGATTAACCTGATCACTCAACGGCGTAGTGGGAAAAAAAATCTAAAACGCTAGAATTACGTTTTCTTGGTCGCCACAACACTGCATTAAAATGCAATAATGAGCGATCAAAAAAACGTATCTGCACCAAAATGGTATCATTAAAAAAGTCAGCTCGGTGCGCAAAAAATAAGCCCTCATCCAACCTGAGATCATGAAAAATGGAGACGCTACGGGTCTGGGAAAATGGCGTAATTTTTTTTTTTTTAGCTAAGTTTGGAATTTTTTTTCACCACTTAGATAGAAAAAAAACCTAGACATTTTTGGTGTCTGTGAACTCGTAATGACCTGGAGAATCATAATGGCAGGTCAGTTTTAGCATTCAGTGAACCTGGCAAAAAAAGCCAAACAAAAAACAAGTGTGGGATTGCACTTTTTTTTTTTTGCAATTTCACCGCACTTGGATTTTTTTTCCTGTTTTTTAGTACACGATATGGTAAAACCAAAGGTTTTATTCAAAAGTACAACTCGTCCCGCAAAAAAATAAGCTCTCACATGGCCATATTGACGGAAAAATAAAAAAGTTATGGCTCTGGGAGGACGAAAATGCAAAACTGAAAAAAGCCCTGGTCATGAAGGGGTGAAGGATAATTTGCAACAATATCTTCCTCTAACTGTACCTAGTGCTTAGTCTCTACCTGGAACATGATGGCTAAACAGTGTATTTTTAAATATGAAAGACCTTTTCTTCCTGTGCATTTAGGAATAGGTCACTAATCCACAAGAAAATGGAGTATGAGGTATGAGTAAACAGTCTAGAAAAAAATAATCTTAGAATCATAGCCATTTGTAATTTACTTTCTCAGTACACTCAAGCAAATGAACATAATTCAGAGAACAAAGGTCATTTACATCTGAAGATAAATAAATCCTTTTATAGAAGTCCTCTGTAAACGGAAAGGGAAGGTCCTCCATGAGACTTAAGCCCCCGTCACACATAGCGATCTCGCTAGCGAGATCACTGCTGAGTCACAAGTTTTGTGACGCAACAGCGATCTCACCAGCGAGATCGCTGTGTGTGACACTGACCAGCGACCGGCCCCCCTGCCGGTTATCACTGATCGTCCTGGAATGGCCAGGACATTTTTTTGATCGCTGGTCTCCAGCTGGCCAGCACGCAGCAGGGTCCAACAGAAATCCATTAACCCTTACCTGGGCATAATGATTTCTGTACATTACTAGTATTCTAGTAAACCAGGACCAAATCCAAATCATATGTAAGAGGTCTGCCAGCAATAGATAGAAAGGAAGAAGATGAAAGGAGACAACCAGGAAGGTTGAACTGGATACTCAGATGCAGAATAACAGGTAATGAAAGTGGTAACTAAAGTCAGAAAATGGGTGGCACTATTTAACAGGAGGGTATTCCTTTTGTGACTGGTACTACAATGGCTCTTGCAAGGGTAATACCAGCATCCAGAGAAACCAGGAGTCATGTCTTGGTTTCGAGACTCGATCCAGTGACCTCTTGCTGCGCAGTCTATTTCCCTTTCTGCTGAGCCACAGCCAGTTTGGTCTCTGTCCAAACTGCTGGTTTTTTTTGTATGTTCTTGGTTTGCTCCTATTCAGGCATCTCTCTCTTACAATTTTGGCTCTGTCCTATCACTCCTTGGGGGGGGGGGGGCTATTTATATTCACCTTGCACCTGCATCTTTGCTGGCTATATTTCTGCTCAAGCTAAGTTCATTTCCTTTGTCTGCCTACCTTTTTGTCTTTAGTTTACAGTGGGGACTGACCAGTGCTCATCCCACCCCCTCTTTATCCAGGGCTTAGCTCAAGGGAGATACAGGGCTTAGGTTTCCCGCTTGGTTATTGGTGAGGTACCAATTTACGGATGATAGGGCAGGTAAGATGTTATTAGATCTGCTTAGGGGTCTCCACCCTTTCCCTAGTGTCTGCACTTCCTTCTCCTCATTCCTCCATGTTGCTCTTATTCTTTCCCACACTGAGCGTGACAATACCACAGGGATACTCTCTTATATCTAATGCCCTGCTATGTGATTCTTGCTCACATTGCGTGGGTTACAGCTGGTGTTAACTGTGTAACAGCTTTTTGCTCGCTCCATAAATTGACACCCTACACATGACTTGCATCGGGAAGGGATCTCAACAGTTCCACAGTGGCCACATCTTACCTAGTTCAGGCTTTAATTCTGTAGGTAGGCTCAACTTCCTTGACATCTTTGCTGAAAGAAAAAAGAAATACTTTTAAAAGTTGCTAAGGTACATAAATTCATCAAGATGTTATAAGAGAGATCCCATCAGGGTTCAAGCACTAATTATTTTGCTTCATGGACAGTCAACAAGAATTGAAGAAAAATCATTCCAGAAATTAAGATTAGTTGGTTTGATTGCAGTACAACTGATTTTGAAATCTTAGAATAAAATAAGTAATACATCAACTAAAAATGATAGCTTTTTAAAACACAAAGCAAATATATTTAACAACCGAAATCTGAAAGCAAATAAGGGGTAATTTAATGAATTTCATGTCAACCGCAGCTCAAAAACATCTCCAGAATCTGACTTTTTCTAACCTTCCACCCTGCAAGAAAATCGGACATTCAGCTGATGCTCTCTCATCTTTACTACTGCAATTCACTACCAATTGGTCTTCCGTTCACTAAACTCCATCCTTAATGTTGTAGCCAGACTCATATTTCTTATACTGTTGCCTCCACCCTGTGCAGCCAATGTCCTTGTTGCCCATTTTCTACAGAATACAACATAAAATTATCATGCACACAATCAGAGGTCTCCACTATGCTGCACCACCCTACATTTCCTTCCTCATCTGTCTAAGGAGCTCTCCTTTCTGGTAATGATCTAAGACAAACATGCTCCATAATCCAAATCTCCCACTTCAGTCTTTAAGACCTTTCACATGATCTCAGTTCTCTGTAAAGAACTACCATATAACAATCAGATTAATTCCTATCAACCACAGTTTTACATGTTCCTTATAAACTCTTTAGGCAGGTATTCCACATCATCTCACTAATCTACCGAATTTTTCAGACTATAAGACGCACCGGACCATAAGACGCACCCCAAATTTTTAAAAGGAAAATAGGGAAAAAAATTAATGCGTCGAATGGGGGTCCGTCTTATGGGGGAAATCGGCAGTTCTGGTGGAGTGTGGTCACAGGGTATGTTCTGTGGTCCGGTGATATGACTCCCATCCCAGACTGGTGCAGCAGATTCTGTGGCGCTCGTGGTGCGGGGGCTCCGCTGACATTTTATGAAAGGCCAGAGCCCCGCACATCCATCCCGCGCCTCCAGCCTCTGGACACTACGCTGACAGACACAGCAAACCTTGCCACAGCTCGCATTGATGTGCCATCATGGATGAGCTGCACTACCTGAGCCACTTGTTTGGGTTGTAGAGTCCGTCTCATGCTACCACGAGTGTGAAAGCACAACCAACATTCAAAAGTGACCAAAAACATCAGCCAGAAAGCATTGGTACTGAGATGTGGTCTGTGGTCCCCACCTGCAGAACCACTCCTTTATTGAGGGTGTCTTGATAATTGCCAATAATTTCCATCTGTTGTCTATTCCATTTGCACAACAGCATGTGAAATTGATTGTCAATCAGTGTTGCTTCCTAAGTGGACAGTTTGATTTCACAGACGTTTGATTTACTTGGAGTTATATTCTGTTGTTTAAGTGTTCCCTTTATTTTTTTGAGTAGTGTACATATAGCTTCATTGTACTTATTACTTGTAGAATAATTTAAAAATTGAAAAAACAATGATGGAAAACAAAGATAGTATAAGAACACACAAAAGTACAAGATACAGGTATAACAGACTTACTGATTCCACAGCACGTTGAGAAGGAAAATACAATTAGCCAATTGAGATTTAGGGTTATCGATTATGTTCCTCATCTAAGAGGAGAGGTCGACAGATTCTACAATTATTTCTTTAGATTAGTAGGGTCGACTATAGGAGGTTTATGTGCCTGAGTATCTAATGTAAAAGTGTGCAGATTGTGAGAATGCATTGCCTTGTATAATTTTTTTTTTTTTTACTATTTGTGTTTCTGCATTATAGAATCTTATCTACGACTGAAGTAATGAATAGTATAAGAGGGACAAGAAAGGGTTACTGCTTACCAGGGACATGAATAAGCAGGTACATCTAACTACCCATATATGTTTCCCTTTTGATACCAATCAGGATAAGCTGGGCATTAAGAAATCTGTGGCGTAAGAGGTAAAACATTTGACAACCTAGGATGGGTTTGACCTTGAAGTGTTATTTTGGTGCCCACTAAAATTCTCTTCCAAATAGTTACACTTTCTGCTGCGGTTACATTATGAATTAGGGGCTTAAAGATGGGTTGGTGTGGATGCTGGGGGCCAGAGAGTAGTGCACACCCGACATTGATTTATTCGTGGCATTGGTGCATTGGATAGTGCACCTGAGGATGCCCCCTATTCTTTGTATGGTGGTGAAAGGGGGATATATGCTAGTAACTCAGCCTATATATCCACGATAAGACCCTTTCAATTTTATTTTATTATTTCCAATAGCAATGCAATACGTTTTACAATATGCCTGACAGATATGGGTCATCATCAATTGTCTGAGAACCTATATAGTATGATGCCTATAAAATCCTTATAGTATGATAGGATTAGGTCAAAACATTAAAGTGTACCTGTGTTAATTTTTAATAAATAGTACTCAAAAATAAGCAACTTTGTAATATATCTGATCAGAGAAATCTGCTTCTTTCTCTGACAGAATTGGTAATCAAAAGTCTCAATTCTGAGGGAAAATCTGTATTCTGTGAAGACAGACTCTCCCATTACTGAGATAGGTGTAGTAACGATTTTGACTCCATG
This sequence comes from Dendrobates tinctorius, assembly GCF_039654945.1. Lineage (NCBI taxonomy): Eukaryota > Metazoa > Chordata > Amphibia > Anura > Dendrobatidae > Dendrobates > Dendrobates tinctorius. Next base: position 49,797,412 of record NW_027361917.1, on the reverse strand, counting down.
GGTATTTTCCAGAAACAAGCAGCCATGGATGTTGAAGTAAAAACTGCAAATCTGTCATTGCAGTGCCTTTACATTATGCCCAGCTCTTACTCCTGAAGACACACACCCCATAAATTAAGTGGGCTCCCATTACTTCAGAGATTCCAAACAAGTGGTTTCAGCACACTATGGTGCTTGAAAGGGAGGGGAACATTTGGATTTGGATCAGATTTATCTGGCACTCTACGCCGACCACTTACTTTGAGGTTTCCATCTAACTCTTTGAACTACATTATTCAGATGAAACCCCCGACAGATCCATTCACTATAATGAGGCAGCAGAGTTACTCTGGACTTTGTCTGGCCTCTATTCAGTGGTGTCAGTCTTTTTAGAAGTACACAAAACTATAGCCGATCATGCTTTTGTGCACACTTAATAAGACAGACACAGCTGGATCATATGTCAGATAGTGTCCACAGTGCCTCATTATAGGGAATCTTCCATTGAAGGTTCCATCTGAATCACGTATTTTAGAGCTTTACATGGAAATTCAGTTACACAAGTGTTCAGTGTAGAATGCAGGATTAATGTGAGCACAGCCTTACTGCAATCTTTGGGATGCAGAATAAACAAATCAACAGCAGGTCTAAAATCAATTTTATTTTTTATGCTGTTCCTCGTGCGTTATAAGTGATTAGACGACTATTCTTTGGGGCGATGCAACTACAGCAACACCAGATTTATATTATTTTTATGTTTGGCTGCTATCACACACAAACGCTTTTTGCAAAAAAAAAAAAAAAAAAAAAAAAGTACTTGCATGGCCATATTTTAAGAGCTATAATTTTTCCATATTTTTGCAGAGTCGGGCCAAGCCCCTCACATGCATGTTTAATTGCATCCACCGACATAGGAAGAAAATGGAGGCAAAAACTTAATTTAAGGATATGGATGTCATCAACATGCCAAATACTGTATATTACATTGTTTACGCTGGTTTAGGCTCTGAAAACCTGCTGTCAGGTTCCCTTTCATTTTCTATCTATGTAAGATAGTTGTGAAGGTATAATATGTAAGCTCAGTAAATACCATAAAGGACAAAAAATGCTTCTTTTTCCGTTTACAGAATATTATAAGCTCTATTCCTTCTTCTTAATTGTTTAAGCTGCGTGGATTCCTTAGCATTTTGTCTTTGCCTCCTTTATAGGAGTGCTGTGGAAGCTTTTCAATTTCTGAACAACCCCTATAAGTCTTGTTCAAACATTTAGTATTCAATGAGAATTTCTCATGCAAATGAAAAAAAAAATCCAAGTAAATTTTTGTCTGTATTATGGCAAAAAATAAATGAAAAAGGATTCCTCTTGTGTATTCTGCATAGAAAGCGCTAGTTCAGAATAGCAGGCACAACTGGGGCAGAAATGCAAGGGTCAACTTCAAATTCCTGCCATGGATTCTCTGATAACCGCACACCCAGGACTCATGAACATTACCCCATTTATCCATTCTTATTGTTTAAAGTGAATGTCCAGCTTAGATTACATTTTCAAGTACATCTTTACAGGTGAGGGAACGCTGGTTTCCTGATATTGAACTCCACATGCCTTGCACAGCCTAAGAATCCACCAATAAAGGGATTGAGCCGTTGCAGCCATCTTTTCCCCATATACAGTTATGTTCAAAAGAGAAAACACAGTAGTTTGACAATAAATGGCTTCACTCAACCACTAACCATGAGTGGAGAAAAAAGTTTTGATGTTATCATTCATATTCTCTGAAAAAGGCCAAGAAAGCAAAAATTCTGCCAGGGTATGTAAACTTTTGAGCACAACAGTACATAGTTTGTTGCGCTCAGTGGCTACAATGATGTCAACAAGACAGCACTGCTGCAGACAAACAACAGATTGTGGCAGCCCCCAGAACCGGACATCGGGAGGTTAAATAAAGCACAGTTTGCTTGTTTTTACATCAAATTGTGCAGATAGGGAAACAATTTCTGAAAAGGGACAACTCCTTTACCTCTAACATTTACAACTACAAATTCAGAACTAGCTCTTCAGTCTTTTTTTCTCTTTTTGTGATTCTTGCTCTATTTGTCCTTCTCTATATTCATGCCCTATATTTTCATGCCAGTACTCCTGTTTTCGTTAAACATATTATGCACCAATATTAATTGAATAATCTCTACTATATAAAACATTATGAATCATGAGATCTATTGCTACAGGAATATTTAACAGGATGATTGTACTTACCTCTTACATAAAGACTGATTGCGAAGCCATATCGGCTTATTAACTGTGGTTACACCTTGTTAAGAATACATGTAACGCGCCATGGAATAAATGGCGCTATAATAATAAAAATATCTTTGACTAGTATATACTTTACCTTGGCATACTTCGCTCTCGCGATATGGAATATCTGGACAATACTTAAAGGAACGCACAATAATAAGATTTAAGGAAAAATAATTACCGTAGCTAATCAGTTTAATTTTTAGAACAGATGATTGAATATATCTGTATAAAATGACAGTGATATGCTAAACACTTCCTCTTCCCGGGAATATAAAGTGAAGAAGACCCCTTACTGGAACATATAAATAAAGCCAACATCTGAACCAAGTGCAACTCACCTTATAACTGGTCAGACAGCATGGTTCAACATACAAATACATTGTGTTACCGGTCATTTTAGGAGAGATTTTGTAATGAACTTTGTGACTATTGAGATTGTTCATTGGAAAAATCAAATTTGCGTGTGTGTTGTTCGCCAGAGCATGTTGTATTACTTGAACCTTGCTATTTCCCAGACAAACCACAAACTCAATTATCAAGAAAGTATTTATCCTGGAAAAATGATTTTCCAATCCATGATTTTTTTTTTTGTTAATTGAGTCACCAAACCCCAAAACAGAAGCAACAAAGTGATTAGTGTGGTGCAATCAAAGAAGAGATTGTTGCCCTTCCCCTTGTGGTTAGTTTCTGATAGAGCAAGACACAACAATAGGATGACAGGAGAATTGTGTCTGTCCTACCTAGATCAGTGGCTACCGCCCTGGAAAACTTTCTGCTTTTGCTCTTCACTGCAAATAACATGTCAATATAAGTTGTCAGTGTCTAAAAGGAGGACATCTGAAACTGAAAAAGGCTGAGTAGTTATGAACAACATCAATACTGTACCCCTTTCTATAAATAATTTCATTTCCTGTTCATCATATTTGGGAGAGCCATAACCTATACAAGTGAAAATAAAATTTAATGTACAGATATAGCAAAGAATCAAGCTAGACGTATAAGGACGCAATGGTGGTTATGGAAAAGCAAGGTTAGTAACTGCAGTTATTCACACATTGAATGCATAACGTAAATTACTTAACTGGCACACAATTATAAGCAGTCGTGGAATTTATTCAAACTGCAAGCAAATTAAACATTTACGCATAATTTGTATTATTCACACATTTTACAGAATGAATAAGCAAGCTGTTGCAAAACAAAATAAAAAACAACTAATTATCATAGTTTACAGTATTAAACCGGTCACATATCCCACCCCTGCTTTTCACATATCCCACCCCTGCTTTTCACATATCCCACCCCCTGCTTTTCACATATCCCACCCCCTGCTTTTCACATATCCCACCCCCTGCTTTCAACAACTGAAGAAATTTTCTGAGGTTATCTTAAAGTGGCTGTCCACTAACTCCTAGGACAGCCCCTTCTTAGCGCCGATAAAATAATAAAGCCTATACTCCCCACCCGTGCCGGCACCATTCCTGTGGTGTCAGCACTCGCTCTCCCCAGGGCTGGGATGTGATGGAATGACACATGCCGCCGGCACCCAATCAGCGCTGGCGTCACTGTCTACAAATTTGTACAAAATGTACATGAAGAGGAAGACAGGGCTGCAGTTGATCCTGGACTCCCTTATGTTCAGTTTGTCTGAAGGCGGGGACACTGATGTCAATGCTGATTGAGCGCCGGCATCAGAAGTCATTCCATCACATCACAGCTCTGGGACAGTGAGTGCCGACACTGCTGGAAGGGAGCCGGCACAGGAGGCAAGTACAGTCTTTATTATTTTATCGGAACATAACATTTAGTTTAAGAAGGGGTTGTCCTAGTAGTGGACAACCCCTTTAAGAAGATTTCAACTACTTGAACTCCTGTGTGCTAACCAAAAGAGTGTTTACTACATTGTAAATACAGTATTAAAGCTTTCCTCTATAAAAAAAAAAAGTCACAAAATGTATTCTACGAATGATCAAATAAAACCAAAACATAATGACAGCTCATACAGGGGTCTATCAATCAGAGTCTCGATTTTGAAAGAAACTAAGTCATTATGATGTTATTATGCAGAAGTGTCGGTCTTCATTGCAATTCCAGCACTCTAGTCAAAAATTAAGAAAAAAAAAAGTTTCTTGTGTACAGAAAGAAATCTATTCCAAAATACTGATATGCATCACTGCTGTGCACACCCTTTCCCCATCCCATAAAGACATGATGGCCATGAAAAGTAGGCTACAATGGTCACCATTGCCATTAGATGGATGTCACATGGATAATTCATTTGGGAGCAAACATTTGGGGGAATTAATAATTCACTCTACACTAGTTTCCTGGCGTCAAAAAGTCGTTAAAATTGTAGCTGGATGTTTTTGTGAAAAAGTGAGTGAGGCTTTGCAAAAGAGTGTGACCAACAGCTGAGCAACACGTTTACTATAATGCAAGCCAGAATATACATTGAAGCTGGAATCTACGTCAGATAACGGCGGCAGTAGATTCTTTTTTTCTGAAGCACAGATTGTCATGAGAGGTGCCAAGTTTATTAAGAAGCATGTACCTAATAAACTTGGCGTATCTAACTCCTGCGGGATCTTGGTTCAGGATTGAAGTATTAAACGCAAGTATGGATCACTTTGAGTCATATGGTTGTGAAAGGCAGCAGATTATATCAGCTCCTGGTCATCTAATAAGCACAGACATCTCTTCCAAGATAAAACATAAAAGGAATATTCTTGGCTTTGCCGTACAGTGCAACATACTAACAGGACGACAACTACTAATTATGGTTGTGACGAGGTTGAACACATACTACAGACTGAAGTCTTTATCTCTATAACGTCTAAACAAAGGGATGCACAAGGTTCTTTGAAATTATTGCGTTTTTTCTGCAAATATGCAAAAGTTACAGAAAGGCTGCTATTTACTGCTACTTGTCACCACACTGTAAAAATCTGACTCTGCTCCGTTTTATACATGCTTAAATATGCAGAAGCACTTTTCCAACCCAATTTATAATAGCTGCTTTGAAAGGGAGCAGCAGTTTCAGCCATTCAAAATGGTGGCCGACTATGTAGGACATGTACAGGTAGGAACTTCTAGAGATAGGGACTCTCCTATATCATAGAATGGTAGAGATGGAAGGCTACCATTCTGACAGCTATCCAGTCTGGCTAAGCTTTGGGGAAATCCAAAGTGGCAGCTTCATCTATTATATGAATGTGGGCACAAATTGTCCATAGGAGACAACCTGCTAATGGAAAGTGGCTGCTGAGAGCTTCAAATATGTAACAGAATATTTCACCTGCTACAAAATATATAGGCTGTGGTAGATTCCCACTGCATTTCCTTTTTGCCAGGGTCTCCAGCAGTCTGATTCCTCCTGATCAGCTGAAGAGAAGGTTTAGCATACAGTTAGGTCCATATATATTTGGACAGAGACAACATTTTTCTAATTTTGGTTCTAGACATTACCACAATGAATTAAAAAAAAAAAAACAATTCAGATGCAGTTGAAGTTCAGACTTTCAGCTTTCCTTTGAGGGTATCCACATTAAAATTGGATGAAGGGTTTAGGTGTTTCAGCTCCTTAACATGTGCCACCCTGTTTTTAAAGGGACCAAAAGTAATTGGACAGATTAAAATAATTGTAAATAAAATGTTCATTTCTAGTACTTGGTTGAAAACCCTTTGTTGGCAATGACTGCCTGAAGTCTTGAACTCATGGACATCACCAGACGCTGTGTTTCCTCCTTTTTGATGCTCTGCCAGGCCTTCACTGCGGTGGTTTTCAGTTGCTGTTTGTTTGTGGGCCTTTCTGTCTGAAGTTTAGTCGTTAACAAGTGAAATGTATGCTCAATTGGGCTGAGATCGATCAGGTGACTGACTTGGCCATTCAAGAATATTCCACTTCTTTGCTTTAATAAACTCCTGGGTTGCTTTGGCTTTATGTTTTGGGTCATTGTCCATCTGTAGTATGAAACGACGACCAATCAGTTTGGCTGCATTTGACTGGATCTGAGCACACAGTATGGCTCTGAATACCTCAGAATTCATTCGGCTGCTTCTGTCCTGTGTCACATCATCAATAATCACTAGTGACCCAGTGCCACTGGCAGCCATGCATGCCCAAGCCATCACACTGCCTCCGCCCTGTTTTACAGATGATGTGGTATGCTTTGGATCATGAGCTGTTCCATGCCTTCGCCATACTTTTCTCTTTCCATCATTCCAGGAGAGGTTGGTCTTGGTTTCATCCGTCCAAAGAATGTTCTTCCAGAACTGTGCTGGCTTTTTTTAGATTTTTTTTTAGCAAAGTCCAGTCTAGCCTTTTTATTCTTGATGCTTATGAGTGGCTTGCACCGTGCAGTGAACCCTCTGTATTTACTTTCATGCAGTCTTCTCTTTATGGTAGATTTGGATATTGATACGCCTATCTCCTGGAGAGTGTTGTTCACTTGGTTGGCTGTTGTGAAGGGGTTTCTCTTCACCATGGAGACTATTCTGCGATCATCCACCACTGTTGTCTTCTGTGAGCGCCAAGGTCTTTTTGCATTGATGAGTTCACCAGTGCTTGCTTTCTTTCTCAGGATGTACCAAACTGTAGATTTTGCCACTTTGCCACTCCTAATGTTGTAGCAATTTCTCGGATGGGTTTTTTCTGTTTTTGCATCTTAAGGACGGCTTGTTTCACCTGCATGGAGAGCTCCTTTGACCGCATGTTTCCTTCACAGCAAAACCTTCCAAATGCAAGCACCACACCTCATATCAACTCCAGGCCTTTTATCTGCTTAATTGAGCATGACATAACGAAGGGATTGCCCACACCTGTCCATGAAATAGCCTTGGAGTCAATTGTCCAATTACTTTTGGACCCTTTAAAAACAGGGTGGCACATGTTAAGGAGCTGAAACTCCTAAACCCTTCAGTGTGGTCCCCTTCTGCTGGTATATCTTGTGCACGCTGCACTTCCTGGCGGCACGTCACGCGTTCGCTTCCACCTTCTTAAAGGGGCAGCGCACATATAGTGAAATGCCCTCAGTCTGTTGCTGAGAGGCACTTATTATAATTAGTTCACCTGCAGGATGGCTCCCAGTCAATTGCTGAGCGTCATCCTGTATAAAAAAGACTCCCTTCTCCCTTAGGGAGTTGCTGAAGCAACAGCATTCATTAGTCTCCCCTACTAGCGAGTTGTTGATCTGGTCCCGGTGTGGCCAGCATCCTGAACATAGTCCCTATCTGAATCTCCGAGTCAGTGCTGTTCTGCAGTGAACTCAAACTTAACCTGTTAGTCTGAACGGAGCCCTATTCAGTGCGAGCGTACCGGACCCCTGGGGTCAGCCGCTGCAGTACTGGTTTCTGCCTAGGAGTGGTACCTGAGAAAACAAAAAGCAAAAAACACAAATATCCTGAACTAAAAAGTAAAAAATATACTGCAAATAATGCATAAAGGTAATAATAATAATAATAATAATAATAAGGGTATTTAGTAAACATAATTTTGATCAAAATAATGTACAAGCCATCCCGCCACGTCACGGCAACCCTTGTGGGACAGTCCCTACTCTAGTATTTAAAACCTTTTCACTTGCCAAGTGGCATGAATGTGAATAAGGGTCGAGCGGCTGAACCACTAGTAACAGCTTAGGCCAGACTGGATGGCATTCCCAGCTCAGAAAGAGGGCGGTCACACCCCTATATGCACTGAATGCACAATGGAGTGGTACCTAGCAGCTACCTGCTGCACAAGCCTGACTTCACCACGAGAGGCTCCAGTTGACACCACGTAGCCGCTTAGCCACAACCCTTTCTTGGCAGACCCGGTACTGTGGCACAGTGGGTCCACTAATCCACATGAGCCACCACTGGTTGTAACACCTATGTGGATTTAAAGGGGTATTCTCATCCAAGATCCTATTTCCAATATGTACTAGGTGTAATAATATTTGTAAATCCCTTCAATAAGAAATGTATTATAGTTCTTCTGATTCGCTGTGTCACTTACCCGGTGTGCAGGGCATTGCAGTAGCTCAGATATCTATGGTTACGACCACTAACAGCTGTCACTATGAGTGGTTGTAACCATGGATACCTAAAATACTGCAATGCCGTGCATATGGGGTAAGCCACATAGCAAATCATAAGAATTATAATACACTAGCTGAAGAGCCCGGCGCTGCCCGGGCATGGTAGCTAACTATGGTTAGTTATAACAAATTATAATGATTATATATATATATATATATATATATATATATATATATATATATAAAGCCGAGTGTAGAGCGCCGCCCACTCCGCATAGCCACATTCACTATAATATCCCACATCATCCTGTCAGCCAGAGCTACCGGACAACAACCCCTAATATCCCACATCATCCTGTCAGCCAGAGCCACCGGACTACTACCCCTAATATCCCACATCATCCCATCAGCCAGAGCCACCGGACAACTACAACTAATATCCCACATCATCCCGTCAGCCAGAGCCACTGGACTACTACTCCTAATAGCCCACATCATCCCGTCAGCCAGAGCTACCGGACTACTACCCATAATATCCCACATCATCCCCGTCAGCCTGGGGTCAGAACCAGAGCGCTGAGTGGAACGGTCCTAACTTCCATACCAATGATCCCTTTAATAGAAGCCTGGGGTGAGAATCAGAGCGCTGAGGGATTTACCCTAACTTCCATATCGGAGATCCCTTTAAGAAAGGCCTGGGGTCAGTACCAAAGTGCAGAGTGGATTTTCCCTCACTTCTGTACCGAGGATCCCTTTAAGAGGAGACTTGGGTTAGAACCAGAACGCTGAGTGGATTTCCCCTAACTTTCATACCGGGGATCCCTTTAAGAGAGCCTGGGATCAGAATCAGAGCGCTGAGTGGATTTGCCCCGACTTGAATACCAATGATCCCTTTAATAGAATCCTGGGGTCAGAATCAGAGCGCCGAGGGATTTGTCCTAACTTCATTACAGGAGATCCCTTTAAGAGAGCCTGGGGTCAGTACCAGAGCATTCGAAGGCAATTGCTCTGACTTTCATACCGAGGATCCCTTTAAGAGAGGCCTGGGGTCGGAATTAAAGCGCTGGATGGATTTGCCTTGACTTCCATACCAGAGATCCCTTTAAGAAGGGCCTGGGGTCAGTACGAAAGCGCAGAGTGGATTTGTCCTAAATTCCATACCAATGATCCCTTTAAAAGACCCTGGGTACAGAACCACAGAGCTGAGCGGAACTGTCCTAACTTCCATACCCGGGATCCCTTTAAGAGAGGCCTGGGGTCAAAACTAAAGCGCTAGATGGATTTGCTCTGACTTCCATACCAATTATCACTTTAAGAGGGAAGATGTGCATACGGGATGGAGGATGTGTGATGGGTATATGGGCACAGGAGGGGGGATTCATTTCTGTCATGTGCTCTCTGCTCCTTTCAGGGGGCAGACAATGGCTGGGAGCTTATGTTCCTGGGGATGCTAGATTTCTCACACTATGTCAGTGTATGCTGAGGTGTTGTCAAGTAGGAAAACTGTTGGTCATAGCAACCAATTACAGCTCAGCTTCTTTTAACCAGCTCTGGTGAAATGAGAGATGCTTAGTGATTGTTTGCAAGGAAAACTTGCTCATAGCAACCAATCACAGCTCAGCTTCTTTTGAACAGCTCTGGTGAAATTAAAGATGCTTCGTGATTGGTTGGTGATACACACACACACATTCATTTTTATATATAGAGATTTCCAATTAAAGGTATTTTCTAATAATATTATTACTACTACTACACCTAGTACGTATTGGAACAGGATCTTGGAGATGGGAATACCCCTTTAAATCGAGAAATACAGTTGGAAGTTAAAGTCCAATTCTTTTCAGAACAAAACGTTGCTGTCAAATATTAGAATAGGCTACACTGGCCGATAGTATGTCAGACTGTAATGCTAATGACTCATTGTTCACAATAATTGTGTAATGTGAATGCATCGAGTGACTGAATGATTTCTCCAAAAACGCTTGTTCATCAGGCATGCATTATTTTAGGAGCGCGAATAAATTTTTGAACAGTCTTTGAAAACTTTGTAACAAAAATGGAGATTGCTTGCTCATGTCATTATTTGACCGACAAATTCACTCCCTAAATATGTATCTGTCTATGAATAAAGTGCAATATGTACAATATAACAATTGCTATTCAAACTTTTCATTTATGATTCTCATCCTGTATAAATGGACCAAAAACAGCAGAAAAAGTTGAACGGCACTCACCGGGTAAAATTTTCTACACTTTATTGGGAAGTTTTCAATGGGAGCCAAAAACAGGAGTGACGACAATCGTTTCGCGCACACAATGCGCTTCCACAGGTTACGTGGTAGGATGGGATTATTGGAAGGAGAAATACCTGCTAGCAGAAAAATTCCTCCCAACGAACCCGCCCACAACATATGCGCCCATACAGCCAGTTTCTAACGTGGGCGATGTTTCTTCTTTCTCCACCCCATCCGTGGCCCCCGTCCGCGATCTTTTCCGGTATTAGAGAAGTTCAACTCCATAATTCGCGCATGCGCAAAGCAATCTTGCTTCAAGCACGCGCATTATGCTTTGCCCAACTGCGGGCAAAGCCGAAAATTATTACTGTGCATGCGCCGGTACACTATGTCCCGAAACACAGCGAAATACTTCCGGGGACATAGTGTACCGGCGCATGCGCAGTAATGATTTTCGGCTTTGCCAGCAGTTGGGCAAAGCATACTGTGCGTGCATGAAGCAAGATTGTTTTGCGCACGAGCAAAATATGGAGTTGAACTTCTCCAATACCGGAAAAGATCGCGGACGGGGGCCACGGATGGGGTGGAGAAAGAAGAATAAACACCACCCATCGGACCGGACACAGGCCATTTACACAGGCCGCCAACTTCCGGTGACAGATTCCCTTTAACAACAGATTCTGATTCAAGTATTGGTGAGGACTGTTCCAGTGTTGCACCTGTCCCTTTAAACGGAGGACAAGGAGAGGGGGCAAGAGGAGAAAACATTACACCACGGTACTAAAGAAAAACATTATCGTGGAATCGAAGGGAGAAGTAATCCTCTCTAAAGATCTAGTGATCAATCTAACCAACCATGTTTTGACTCCGGCACATTTTTCTTTGCTATCGAAAGGATTAAACTTTTGTCTCCCAAGGGAATATGATTCTGTGGACTTTAAAATTGATTTAAGGCTACTAGAAAAATTCATCTACATAAGTCTTTTTCTTAAAAACCTAATGGTGCTGTAGTCGAGAACGCTAGCCCTTTCACTGTGGGTCCGTTGGGTTTTCTTGCGGACTCCAGCTCTTTTGCTGACATCAGAGACGATGTATTATTGTTGAATAGCTTATGTGAGACAAAATGTTATTGCTGATACGGTAACTAATACATCTGAATCGCAAACCTTTTATGGGGTGTCTGAAATCTTCATATACTGTATGCCCCCAATTTCACCAAAAAACATTACTGTTCTTTTTGAAACCAAGGTATTAAAAGAAATGGAAGCTATAATCTATAATAAAGCCCCCTCTAATTTAACTATTGAAGAAAAACAGGCGTTTTCTGAAAATTGTGAGTTGGTCAGATGACGTGGTGAGAGCCTGACAAAGGTGGCAACACAGTATTGCTGCCAAAGTCTCTGTATTTAAATGAGGCTAATAGGCAACTTTCTGATGTGCAGACATATTTGACACTCAAAAATGATCCTACTTACAAGTTTAAGAATGATCTTAGCTCCTTTTTAAGGAAACATGTTGAACTGGTTGTAATCTCTAAGAGGATGGCGGAGAGACTGCTGCCGGAGTTCCCCAGAAAACATATTGGTATTGCATTCCCAAGGTGCATAAGTCCATGTCTTGTCCTCCAGGCTGACCCATAGTATCTGGGGTGGGATCCCTCAAGGACCCCCCTATCCCAGTACATAGATTGTCTTTTGCGTCCTTTGCTCAAGGAGGTCCCCTCGTACATTAAGGACACTAACAATTTTTTGGATGTTATTAAAGGTTTTTCGTGGCAACCCAGGATTTCTCTCGTTTCCATTGATGTTGAAAATTTGTACACAAAAATCCCCCAGGATATGGGGGTAAGTGTTATAAGGGAGATTTTGGACACAACAGATAACGAGGCCACTTTTGCTGATTTTTTGTGCGAGGGGATACAATTTATCCTTAGGCACAATGCGTTTAAATTTCAGGACACAAGTTTTTGCAGCAGGTTGGGACTGCTATGGGGACTCCGGTGACATGTACTTTCGCCAATCTCTTCCTAGCAGTATTTGAGAATAGATACAACTATTCTCACACCAACTTATATTTGAAACATATCAAATTTTTTATTCGTTATGTTGATATATTTATGGTGTGGGATGGTCCCAAAAATTCCTTTAATGATTTTGTCTTATGCCTTAACCCCTTCATGACCAAGCCTATTTTGACCTTAATGACCAGGCCATTTTTTGCAATTTTGACCAGTGTCCCTTTATGAGGGAATAACTCAGGAACGCTTTAACGGATCCTAGCGATTCTGAGATTGTTTTTTCGTGACATATTGGGCTTCATGTTAGTGATAAACTTAGGTCGATAATTTTTGCATTTGTGAAAAAATCAGAAATTTGGCGAAAATGTAGAAAATTTCGCAATTTTCAAATTTTGAATTTTTATTCTGTTAAACCAGAGAGATCTGCGACACAAAATAGTTACTAAATAACATTTCCCACATGTCTACTTTACATCAGCACAATTTTGGAAACAAAATATTTTTTTGTTAGGAAGTTATAAGGGTTAAAAGTTGACCAGCGATTTCTCATTTTTACAATAAAATTTACAAAACCATTTTTTTAGGGACCACCTCACATTTGAAGTCACTTTGAGGGGTCTATATGGAAGAAAATACCCAAAAGTGACACCATTCTAAAAACTGCACCCCTCAAGCGACTCAAAACTACATTCAAGAAGATTATTAACCCTTCAGGTGTTTCACAGGAACTAAAGCAACGTGGAAAGAAAAAATGGACATTTTAATTTTTCCAACAAAAATTTTCTTTTAGCATCAATTTTTTCATTTACACATGGGCAACAGGATAAAATGGATCCTAAAATTTGTTGGGCAATTTCACCTGAGTACACCGATACCTCATATGTGGTCATAAACCACTGTTTGGGCGCATGGCAGGGCTCAGAAGGGAAGGAGCAAGATTTGACTTTTTGAATGGAAAATATGCTGGAATATTTAGCGGTTGCCATGTCACGTTTGGAGAGCCCCTGTGTGCCTAAACATTGGAGCTCCCCCACAAGTGACCCCATTTTGGAAACTAGACCCCCCAAGGAACTTATCTAGATGCATCGTGATCACTTTGAACCCCCAGGTACTTCACAAATTGATCTGTAAAAAAAAAGTACTTTTTTTTCACAAAAATTTTCTTTTAGCCTCAGTTTTTTCATTTTCACATGGGCAACAGGATAAAATGGATCCTAAAATTTGTTGAAAAGTTTCTCCTGAGTACACCGATACCTCATATGTGGTGATAAACCACTGTTTGAGCACACGGCAGGGTCCGAAAGGGAAGGAGCACCATTTGACTTTTTGAATGGAAAATTAGCTCCAATTGTTATAGGACACCATGTCGTGTTTGGAGAGCCCCTGTGTACCTAAACATTGGAGTTCCCCCATTTTGGAAACTAGACCCCCTAAGGAACTTATCTAGATGTGTAGTGAGCACTTTGAACCCCTAAGTGCTTCACAAAAGTTTATAACGCAGAGCCATGAAAATAAAAAATAATTTTTTTTCCTCAAAAATGATTTTTAGCACACTTTTTAATTTTCACAAGGCTAACAGGAGAATTTGGACCACAAAAGTTGTTGTCCAGTTTGTCCTGAGTACGCTGGTACCCCATATGTGGGGGGGAACCACTGTTTGGGCACACGGCAGGGCTCAGATGGGAAGGAGCGCCATTTGACTTTTTGAAATGCAAATTACTTCTAATCGTTAGCGGACACCATGTCGTGTTTGGAGAGCCCCCGTGTGCCTATACATTGGAGCTCCCCCACAAATGACCCCATTTTGGAAACTAGACCCCCTAAGGAACTTATCTAGATATGTAGTGAGCACTTTGAACCCCAAAATGCTTCACAAAGTTTATAAGGCAGAGCCTGAAAATAAAAATTTTTTTTTCCTCAAAAAATTATTTTTTAGTGCACAATTTTTTATTTTCACAAGGGTACCAGGATAAATTAGACCCCAAAAGTTGTTGTCCAGTTTGTCCTGAGTACACTGGTACCCCATATGTGGGGGGGAACCACTGTTTGGGCACACGTCGGGGCTCGGAAGGGAAGTAGTGACATTATAAAATGCTGACATTAATGGAATGGTCTGCGGGCATCATGTTACATTTGCAGAGCCCCTGATGTACCTAAACTGTGGAACCCCCCCACAAGTGACCCCATTTTGGAAACTAGACCCCCCAAGGAACTTATCTAAATGTGTGGTGAGCACCTTGAACCCCCAAGCGCGTCACAGAAGTTTATAACGCAGAGCCGTGAAAATAAAAAATATTTTTTTTTCCTCAAAAAAATGATTTTCAGCCAGCAATTTTTTATTTTCACAAGGGTAGCAGGATAAATTGGACCCCAAAAGTTGTTGTACAGTTTGTCCTGAGTACGCTGGTGCCCCATATATGGGGGGGAACCATTGTTTGGGCACACGTAAGGGCTCGGAATGGAAGTAGTGACGTTTTGAAATGCAGACTTTGATGGAATGGTCTGCGGTCGTCATTACGTTTGCAGAGCCCCTGATGTGCCTAAACAATAGAAACCCCCCACAAGAGAACTCCATTTTGGAAACTAGACCTCCCAAGGAACTTATCTAGATGCCTGGTGAGCACTTTGAACCCCCAAGTGCTTCACAGAAGTTTATAACGCAGAGATGTGAAAATTAAAAAAAAAAATTTCCACAAAAATATTTTTTTAGCCCCCAATTTTTTATTTTCCCTAGGGTACCAGGAGAAAATAGACCCCCAAAGTTGTTGTGCAATTTTTCCTGAGTACGCTGATACCCCATATGTTGGGGTAAACCACTGTTTGGGCACACGTCGGGGCTTGGAAGGGAGGGAGCACCGTTTAACTTTTTGAACGCAAAATTGGCTGGAATCAATGGTTGCACCATGTCGCGTTTGGAGACCCCCTGATGTGGCTAAACAGTGGAAACCCCACAATTCTAACTTCAACCCTAACCCCCAACACATCCCTAACCACAGCCCTAACCCCAACACATCCCTAACCCTAATCCCAACCCTAACCCCAACACACCCCTAACCCTAATCCCAACCTTAACCATAACCCTAACCACAAGCCTATCCCCAATTCCAACCCTAACCCCAACCCTAACTCCAACCCTAACCCTAATTCCAACCCTAATCCTCTTTCCAACCCTAACCCTCTTTCCAACCCTAGCCCTCTTTCCAACCCTAACCCTAACGGAAAAATAAAAATAATTTCTTTATTTTATTAGTTGATCCTGCCTATGGGGGTGATAAATGGGGGGTTTATTTAATTTTCATTCAATTTTGATCACTGTGAGTTTATCACAGTGATCAAAATGAATGGAAATTGCAGCCGGCGGGTGCACTGCGCATGCGCCCGCCATTTTCCAATATGGCGGCGCCCATGGTCCGGGACCGCGGGAGCCATAACGGGACTCTGTGAGTACTGGGGGGTGGGGGGGGCGATCGGAAGCCGGGGGGGAGCGGAGGGAAGGCAGGGGGGCAGATGATGACAGCGGCGGGGGGCAGATAGCCCCCGTTAACGGGAGGGGTCGGATCGCTGTCACCAGCCATGTCCGATGCTACAGCAGCGTCGGACATGGCTGGATTATAATATTTCATCAATTTTCATTGATGAAATATTACTATCGCTGATTGGCTGTTTCACTTTTAACAGCCAAGCAGAGCCATCGTAGTCAAGTGGGGGCGAAGCCACGCCCCCTATGAAGAACAAAGCCCCGTGTATCTGCGGGTCAGGTGACCTTTCAGTGACCTAGGTCACCCGACCCGCAGGGGTGCTTTAAAGTCATGACGCCACATAGGCGTCACTGGTCAGATTGGCACCAGTTTTCATGACGCCTATGTGGCGTCATTGGTCGTGAAGGGGTTAATGGTTCGAATGACATGAATGTCTTTTACAGCAAAATTTGGGGGTGAATCGTTAGAGTTTCTGAATGTTTACTTAGAGATCAGGGATGGGTTTCTATGTACTATGGTATACCGCAAGCTATCTTCCACAAATGCTATGTTGCATTATGACAGTTACCATCAACCTTATATGAAACATTCTCTACCATACAGCCAGTTTCTAAGGTCGAAACGCATAAATAACACAGCCATAGGCTATGATAGCCAATCTATAGATTTGTGCAGGAGATTCAGAGAGAGGGGGTATCCCAATAAATTGGAGATACACAAACTAGGGTTATCCAAGAATCTAATCTAATCTTTCTGGGAAGAGAAAGGATAAAAAAAGACAAGAAAGAGAAGAAATTTGTCTTCAGTTTGGTAATTATGGTCCTATGGATAGTCATATTAGATCTGTAGTTCGAAAAAATTGGTATATCCTAGGGCATGAAAATGATTTATCTGAGGTAGTAAAGAGGGGTCCGCTTTTTGCGTGCAGGATGAGAACTAGTTTAAAGGATATACATGTTCATAATCGTACTGATCGTTAACAGAACAATTGGCTTAGTTCTTCTGACCCTATGGGAAATTATAGATGTGGACATTGTCCTTTTTGCGCACAACACTTAACGGACCGCTGTTTGCATATAGGTTCGGTTACGCACCGTGTTTTTGATTTTATTTCTTGCAAAACCACCCATGTAGTTTACGTGATTTTCTGTTCCTGTTTTTTTTTAACATAGGAAAAACAATACGCCCCCTGTATGTTAGATTTAGAGAACACTACAATTCTATCATCTCAGGAAAAAGTGTTCGTAGGTTAATTAACCACATTAGGGAGGCATATGGTGGGACCCTAGTGTTTTGTTATTTGCTGAGATAAAAAGAGTTGTATCTTCACCTCGGGGAGGTGATCTGCATAAAAATATTTTGATAGGAGAGGCAAGGTGGATCATGCGCACTCACGCATTTGAATCCATGGGCTTAAATGAAAGGATTGCTATGTCCATTTTCCTCTAAATTAAAGGTTTTGTCGCTCAAAGTATTTTGTACATATTATTGTTTTTAACTATTATGGCATTGTCTTTTTAATTTTAATTTGTCAGATGCATATGTTGTGGGCGGGTTCGTTGGGAAGAGTTTTCTCCTTCCGATAATCCCATCCTACCACGTGACCTGTGGAAGCGCATTGTGTGTGCGAAACGATCATCGTGACTCTTGTTTTCGTCTCCCGTTCCCGTCTTCCCAATAAAGTCTTGAAAATTTTACCCGGTGAGTGACGTCCAACTTTTTCTGCCGTTTTGGTTCGTGGACATTGTTGCTTCATGTCAATGAGCACCTGTGGGTTATTTGGGATATTTAGCCGACTGCGGCTCCTGTATGTTATTATAACCAGATGTGTGAGCTTAGTAGCGGTGCCGGCCAACTGTTTCTCTTTGGATGAATCATCCTGTATAAATACTTGTCTAACATTGCTAGTCGTGAGTTACGATTGCATTGTTCATCTTTTAAATAATTATCTGTTCATGTAAATAAACTTTTAGCCACTTTCACATGTGGGTAAAATATTGCTCAAGTAAAAAAAACTTTTGTACAGAGCTAAATATTCCACTTTATATTTCAATATCCTATTTAAAGAATATACTATTCTCCTGAAGCTTTGGCCGCTGCTTTCCTCTGACAGGCAGCAGCACCTTCCCTTCTGGTAAAACTCTTCTAATGAGCCAATAAATTTACAACTGTATCTGCTTCCAAGTACATGAAAAGTACAGATATACAAATTTGCACGATCATCCATCTTGATTTAGCAGAACACTGCAATCTTATATTAAATCAATAAAACATTAGGACCATGATTCATCGTTGTCTATATGCTTTTCTTCTAGAATTAAAATGGTTTTAGTAGTGACTTAGGTTATGCTTTATTATTTACCTTTACTTGTTTTCATTTTTTGAGGGGGAAGATGGAAGGAAATTGCGATTTTACCAAATTATTTTCAAAATGTTGCAAAATTCTATCAGTATGGAGTGTGGAAAGAAACCAAAGAACCTGGAGGAAACCATTGATATAGATGGCTATGACTAAAAGGGTTCTCTGAAAATGCGATCAAAATGGACTCCATCACATATTTAAAACTGCAACCCATTCTAAACCTGTGCCTCAGGACAGGTTTCCTGACTGAAGAAACAAAGTTTGAGACCTGTGTCTCAACTGTAAGGCTGAGAAGCATGATCATTAACAAGCACTACTGATCTGCTCACTCCAGCATGATGCAGAAAAACCTTTTATCCTTCAGTCTTACTCTTTGCTCAATTAGTCTTTGTGCTCTGCTGCAATACCGACAACAGAACAGGTTTACAGAACTTGCCTCATACATAGATACAACAACATTACATTTTTACATAATTGCAAATAGGCTTCTAATTCAGAGTATGTACTAATGAATCCTACAGTCTTTACTATTTGTACAAGTCCCTTATAAAATGTAAAGTGCTGCAGAATATGTTGTCACTATAATAATAATGGGTTTAAGTTATACCCTATAGATGCGATAAGACTGACATCCTCTATGATCTGAACCCATCACTCCTGTCTCCAGCAATTCTTTTGTGCTGCGCCAATTTTTGGAATGCACTACCTTCGAAAATCCAGATAATTCCCAGCATCCATTTTGAAGAATGTCCTAAAACAAAATTTCATTAGATTGTCCTATCACCTCACCTGTTCCTTAGTTTCCCTTCCATGCACTCAATAGCACATTGTATCTGTACTTGTACAGATACTGACTGGTTCCTGCAGTGTATGAATGCACCTATGTATTATATCGATGGATGGACCTTACACGATAAACATCATTTTATACCTTTTGTGTACCCTCTATTTCCTCGTAGATTGTAAGCTTGCGAGCAGGACTGTCACTTCTTTTGGCAAGTGTTAAAACAAAGTGTTACTCTAATGTATTATCTTGTTTATACAAGTAAACTGTAATGTAAAGTGTTGAAGAATATGCTGGCGTTAGAGAAAAAAAACCCCATTTAAGTTAAAGCGGACTTCCTTACATTACATTTAAACATATATTCTGCTTATTGTTTTAAAGGAAAACACTGTAAATAAAAGTTTGAAAAACATGAAGCTAATTCTTCATTGCAAGGTTATTATTTCATACTAGCGATTTGCAGTGATATTTTAATGTATCTCACCATATGACAATTTAAATTTTACACTACCTAAAGGAAAACTGTCACATCCAAAATGTTAATTAGTGCTAATGCGGTGGCAAGCTGCAGGTAAATGGCAATTAAACACTTATGTAGATCAGTCTGCTTCTCAATGTGCATGCGAGTGAGCACAGTGCGCTCACTGTATAGTGACTGGTGACTGTTACAGCGCCTGCCCTGATGACCAGAAGCGAGCGGCTGCAGGGAGAATGAAACTTTATTTTCTCCCTGTAGCCACTGCTCCAGAAACCCGGCTACACAACATTTATCCTTTTTCACCGTAGAAATGTTGACTCCTCACTAGTTTTAATAATAAACGCCAAAGCAAATTTTCCTACTTTTGTTGTGACAACCCTTTACCATGTTTATTTATATTACTGAATTGTGCAATAAAAATAAAATAAAGTTATTAAATGGTTTAACGTTTAGGATATAAAGGAAACTGTTTTATTTTATACAAAAGGCTGCAAGGACTGGCTTACATGGTCAAAAGCATCTTCCCGATGATTGCAGATTTTCAAGTTTTAGAGAGGTGTGCTGCTTATTTTTTATTCCTCACAGCATGATAGTTCAAAAACTTATGAAGTGCACCTTTAAAGCGTCATTCCAGCATGTTTTTTTTTTTATATTGCAGCACTGGAGTGGTGCCACCAATATAAGGCAAGTGCACTTCGTCTTATAATTACCGTCCATCTTCTGCTGTTATCTGCGCCACTATGGTCGGTCTCCAGCAGTTTGTGACCTGCCAGACTGCTCCAGTGTTTGCTGGACGAGTGGAAGATCACTTTTCAATGCAAGTCTATGAGAGCCTCAATCTGGCTCCTAGACTTACACTTGAGAGATGATGGTGCAGGACCGGAGGGGGCTACGGTGAGAGCTGAAGGTGATGGGGTGTGAGTATAAAATTAGGTGCAGGGATCTTACATTAGTATCACTAATCCAGTGGTTCAATGAAATAAACAAACACTGGAATGGTGCTTTAAATTTACTACTCAAAAATGACAGGACCTGAACCAGTCTACCAATGATTCCTATACAGAGAAGAGCATGCTATACAGGCACGTCGCCAAGGAGACGCGTGAGTCTCTTAATGGTGTCAGCATCTCTGGTAGGGGGATTATGGACACCACCCCCTGACTGACGTCAGTCACCCAAGCTGGGGAGGAGAGACTGAACTAATTCTCTTATACATACACCATCCATCTAAGGATAAACGTACCCTCATACCCTCCGTACATTCAGGCTGTGCAGCACTCCACACACTCAATCAGGGATCCCTGTCACTAAAAGTCTCTGCTGTGAATTCCCCACAAAAACACTCCAGTTATGATTCCTCTTGACAAAGGATGAAAAGCATCAGGATGCGAATGGGGGTCTTTTGTAGCATGTGGCACAGACAAATTGCAACAGCCCTTGTAAGGGTGGGAGCTACTACATGAGGCACAATAGGCTAATTACCAAGCGCACCTTCTGGCTCGTGGTCCCTGCTGCTCTCTTTAGATGGTGAAATATTATTGCACGGATCAGGTGATATCTAACTAATTTTTTACAAGCGCACTACACAGTTGGGCATGTACAGAATACAATACAGTTCACGGTTTTATATGATTTGATCCTGAATGTTCATCTCGTTCATACACGAGACTGCTCCATTTCTACGGTACTCATGGTTTGCCCTAACCAGTTTCATTGATTATTTAGGCTTTGTTCCTTTTTATCAGTCTAATAAAAGTTATCTTCCTATATGTATTCTCTCCTGGCTGGGTTGTGCAAAAATCACTCCAGCAACCTACATTTCTTAAATGACAGAATTCTTTGTAATTGTGGACCGATGACTTGGTGTTCAGATCTACTACGTTACAAGTCATTACATTTTTACCTTTACGGCCAACTTCATCAGATTCCTATATTAAGCCAAAAGACCATAACAGAAATGCAATTTATAGTATGACTACCCTGACGTCATGGCCGAGACCACTGGAGTGGTTTGCGCTGGATCCCCAGGAATTAGCCGGTTAGGAGTCTCTATATTGTTTATAAAAATATCCTTATCATTTGCAAAATTCCTGTTTACGTGTCAGACACTGATCAGTTTATGGAAAAACGTATATGCTCATTTTGGTAACAAAGTCATACGCTGATGTTAAGCTCGTCCAAAGCTGAGAAATGATAGATCATACAACAGAGGCAACTTATGAACACTCAAAGATAGTGAAAAATTTACACACTTTATTCTAGCTGTACGGTGACATCCCCATCCAATTTGTTCATCATTAACAAGCTTAACCCCTTTCTTGCTGGAAGCAATTAAAAAATTGGCCAAAAGTTCAAAAAGCCAGAACGGTTTGTAAATTGACCTTTAAACGTTTCTGTGCCGTGCAGTGCCACAAGAGAAGTATTACACTGTGATCGCTCTAAGCAATGGTCTTCCTGTGTAGTGTAGGACAGGACCAGGTCTCCAGAGTTGGACATGCTTATTGTAAGCACTCTTTCTTCTGGTCTAGAGATAAGCATTCCGAGCAGGGGTTCACTGCTCTTAGTCCTAAGCTCCATAATATAAAATAGTTGTATCTCAACAAACTCTTTAAATATAAAAGAGCAGCCTGTTACCTAAAATTCTGCATTACTTCATATATGCTCAAAGAATGGCCATCACTGTGACATCCCATCCATTCCAGGGTTACACGACAGAACTGCATGTCGCCTAAATGCTTCCTAGTCACACTTTTTTTTGCGTTAATCAATGCTATAAAGTGTTACTAATTGTTCAGCTTGTCAAAAGATTTTTTTGCAACTGATACTTATGTTGACAGAATCTCTTTTTTCAACGCCTTCCTTAGACCAGGGTTCCCCAACTCCGGTCCTCAAGGCCCACCAACAGGTCATGTTTTCAGGATTTCCCTTGTACTGTACAGGTACTGCAATTATCACCTGGGCAATACTAAGGAAATCCTGAAAACATGAGCTGTTGGTGGGCCTTGAGGACCGGAGTTGGGGAACTCTGCCTTAAACAACTGGGCAAATTCTTGCTCTTATGGCAAAGAAGAATTTGAAATGATGTCTTGGACATACTAGAACAGTGGTTTTAAAGTACCATTGAAAGAAAATACACTATAAGCACCCATTTTGGTTGCCACACAAATCTTGGAAACTAATACATGTAGCTTTCCATTGGTAAATATGCAGTCAGAGTAATTTTGCAGGCCAGGGTAAAAATAATGTTTTAATGCACTAAATATTTGTTTTACAAAACATAAGGCTAACAAAGTGTACTACTCTTTTTCCCACTGGAATTAAAAAAAACAAAAAAATACTTAGACAAAGATAAGCATGATATTTTATATTTAGTAGTTAAAAACATATAGCCACAATAATTAATACGGCTAGATTAGAAATTAAAACATGCAAATTAAGTCACCCTCACAAAAATATGCTTACTTGAGGTGGGGGATTTGCATCGGTCTTCTGATGTTGTGGTAGTTTCATTAATGTCACAAAGACCAGCTGAAATATAAAACATTGCAGGAGGATTATTGCAGTGTTCAATAATTCCTAAAGATCAATCATTATGGTTGATAGATATTTCATTCCTGAAGATGCCTGCATTCACTGAATTCGTATCTTATCACTATTGTAATGGTCAAACATCTCGGAAGCCTCAGGAGAGGGGGGCTTGGTTTAAACAGAAAAAAGAACTGGATGATATGGAGAAGGTGGAAGAGATAAAAAAAAATAAAGTTTACGCCCTTTCTATTAAACAGGTGTTACTCTCTGATAGACGAGCATCAGACTTGCAGATTAGCAAAAATGGCTCTACCACATGCAACCTTATTAGGCTATGTTCACATAAGGTCTGACACTATATAGAGGAGGCAGGGAGTAAGACTTGATAGATTATGACTTGCTATCAGCCTCAACTAGGCATATATGACTGAAAATGATGTATGATAGAGCATACTGTGACTCCTTCTGCATCACTGTAGTAAATAGCTCGTCAGCATCCATGCCTGAATGCAGTTTTGAGGTCTGGACACAAGCCCCAACAGAACCACTAAACGTAGGGTCAAAAGTGATGTGCATCCTACAGAGTCATCTTTGTGTATTGCCCTGCCCTATATGATCCGCTGAACACATTCATTTAACCCCTTTCCCATGCATGAATTCTAGACGACATAACCAAAGCTAATTCAGTGACTTAGTATAGAACAGGCTATAACTTTGTAGAAAACTAGATGTTTACCCATGAATTGTATTTTTTTTTTCAGGAGGAGCAGGGCTTTCTTTTAGTGGCCTTTAGTGGATTTTTTCTTTCCAAAAATGTTACAAAGAGCCCAAAAATATGGGAGAGGGGATTTTTTTTCTTTTCAATTTTTAAATAAAAGTTGTAAGTCTGCTGTCTTGGATCCGTGCTTGATCCTCTGCAGACCACTGCCGGCCGGTCACGTCTGTTCTCACACTGGTTTGAAACAAAATCTGCGGCCCTGTGCCTGCGTGACCTCACTAAAACCGCAGGCTCTCCTTCACAAAGGGAGAGAAAGTACTGGCTTCCATCTGGATGAACAGTGGGTACTTTCTCTCTCTTTGCACAGG
Source organism: Dendrobates tinctorius (assembly GCF_039654945.1). Taxonomy (NCBI): domain Eukaryota; kingdom Metazoa; phylum Chordata; class Amphibia; order Anura; family Dendrobatidae; genus Dendrobates; species Dendrobates tinctorius. The sequence goes on along the minus strand of NW_027361917.1, from coordinate 49,773,150 downwards.
GCCGCAGATTTTTTTTCGAACCAGTGTGAGACCAGACGTGACCGGCCGGCACGCTGTCTACACAGTTGTTGGAGGATCAAGCACGGATCCAGGGCATCTGACGCACCACTCAAGTGGATCCAGGACAGCTGAATCATCACGTCTCCAAACCTTCGGGTGAAACCAAGGAAAGCACGCCACATCACAGACATATATAAGCGCAGGAAGGCTCCTGATAAACACCAGTTATTCTTAGCACATATAAGAGCTTTTTCATTATTAACAGTTTATTTGCGCACGTGTGGAGAAAGTGCGCTTATATGCAGCTTTGTTTCTATATACCTCTGATTAGTGCCTTCTCTCATACCCACTATATTGATTCATGATACTCATTGCTACTATTTCTTCATTATGGGAGAGCTGATGCACATATTTTAACATTTCTTACTTAATTTTATAAATAAAGTTAATTTTATGGCTCTAGCTAACAATTATATTATAATACATAACTTTTTAGGTTTATTTAATTTTTCTGTAGGACTAATAGATGATGATACACCTTCCCCCTTTTTGGGGTTTGGAAAAACAAAAAGACAATTGAGAGTATAAATGGGGAGCTGCAGGAGAGCACAGCTGTTTATTCACTATTGGGCCAGATTCACACTAATACAATGATCTCCACTGAGCACTCTATCGGATTTCTGTCGGAATCCCTGAAAAACAGAAATCGGATGGGAAGTCTGAAAGATACATTCACTTCTATTAAACGGACAGGGTCACTGTTTGGCCTCTATCTTGGCAGCATTTTTCAGATCGGCACAACTACATAGCACAATTGCTCCGTTGGGGCTCGGTCAGGGTTCCCGATGGCGTCCCATTTTTCAGCGATTCCAACAGAAACCACTGATGTAGTTTTCAGCGGCGATCACTGTAGTAGTGTGAACCTGGCCTTAGCTGAGCTGTGAAGACTGATTGTTTCATCACAGAACTCAACGCTATGAGAAACCTATTCCAGCTTCACCCCGTGCTGCACGGTCAGATACCACGACGATCGACAAAGAAAAACATGCTGGGAAAGCATTTAATAAAAAGGATACTCATCTTTATTAATGAAATTTAGCAAGTTGGAGACGACAAATAGACGGTGGGGGAGCATCATGCAGAGTAAATAAATATATAAAAATAAATATTTTTTTTATAACAGATGACATGAAGTGTACCTTAATTAACAACTAGGTATGAAGAAATAGTAATGATCAGCATCCTGAATCAAGATAATGGTTATGAGGGAAGGCACTAATCAGAGGTATTTGAAAACAATAGCGATGGAAAGGAAGAAAATGCCAACACTATTAGAATATCCGAAGAAGCATATGAATAAAGATGCAGTAATGCAAACGTTTCAGAGGATATAGGAAATAGTGGACCAAGTGCAGAGATGCTTTCCACCACACCCTACGCACGTTTCACCAATGCTTCATCAGGGGTCCTCTTACACTTTTGCATTACTGCATCTTATATTTATTCATACGCTTCCCAGGTTATTATAAATAGTGTTGGCACTGTCTTTCTCTCCAGCTCTATTCTTTTAAAATACCTCTGATTAGTGCCTTCTCTCATACCCATTATCTTGATTCATGATACTGATTATTACTATTTCTTCATATCTGGGTGTTCATTAAGGCAGGGTTCCCCAACTCCAGATCATGTTTTCATGATTTTCTTTGTATTGCACAGGTGAAGCAATTATCACCTGAGCCATACAAAGGAAATCCTGAAAATATGATCTGTTGGTGGGTCTTGAGGACGGGAGACCTATTTACCATAATAAAATATTTTTATATATTTTTTTACCCTGCTTGGGGGTCACCCACTATCTGTAGCTGCTATATTTGTTTTTTCATTTAAATCCTCTCATACTTCCTTTTTATAATACTACATTTCATTAATAAAAGATTTGAATTCTTTATAAATTTCTTTCCCAACACGTTATTCTTTTTCGGTCTTATATACTTAGTGCAATTGAGACATTCACCCTGCCTCGGGCTAAAATACCTATGACTGTAACTAACAGCAGCGGCATGTAGATTTTAGCAAAACTTGCAGCATGACCTTACTTTACAGCCCTGCTGTAAAAAGTTGAAATTGGAAAATAAAGCTTGTGAATGACTCATTAAAGCACATCCACAGTCCACTAAGGGGTTAAACGTATGCATCCAGTGCATTATTAACAGACATGACCACTGATCCTACACACACGGGCGCATCTCATTTTACTCAGGCAAGAATACAATTTTATTTAATCTTACACAGCTTTTTAACCTTTTACAATAAATGCCCCTCTAAGAATGTGAGTAAACTCACATAAATTAAAAGCAAACACTGGGTTTGACGTACACTAACATTTAGAAATTATGCAACTGTTGTACTATGCATTGCTACTGTACTTTAAAGATCTCAACTGCAAATGTGTTCATCTTCAGTGGATGGAGAACCACATGTGGCTCTCTCTGGCTGTTACCAAGCAATGTCTGCAGGGCCTCAGAGATGCTGCAAGCACCAAGCAAACTACTTGGACAGCCCCCTCTGAATCCCTATGTTTCACCCCAGTAATATAATAACACTTAAGCTCTTCTCCGTTGCTGGTGTCGTTCCAGCGGTGTTGTCGCTGGCTCTCCCCGGGGATCGAGTGACATTATGTTAAGCAATCATTACAGCCAATCAGCATTGGCTTTACCCTTCCCTCCTACAGACGTAATTGACATACGGAGGAAGTGAGAACTGATGCTCTCAGAATTCCTCCAAATGTCTTGATTTGTCCGAAGGCGGTAAGAGTGAAGCCAGTGCTGACTGACCACAGTGACAATGTCACGCAATCCCAGGGGAAAGCCATTGCCAACACATATGGAACAGTGCCGGCACCAGAGGTGAGTTTAGGTGTTTTTTCACTGGGGGTGAAACAAAGGGATTGAGAATAGGTTGTCAGAGTAGTGGACCACCATTTTACATGTGATAGGATTGTTATCCCAAAATGAGCGGTTGTTTGGTGTCTGTACCTGCACATGTAGTCCTTTACCAGTAATATGAAAGAAGGCAAGATGCAGTACAGTTAAAGGGAATGTCTCATCAGAAAATGAACCATTGCTAAATCTAGGCGCTACGCCGATTAACTAGGCCCCGGAACACAGCAAAATACTTCCGGGGCTTAGTTAACCGGCGCATGCACAGTCAGGCTTTTCGGCTTTGCCCGCAGTTGGGCAAAACATACTGCGCGTGCGAGAGCCAAGAATGCTTAGCGCACGGGCGATAAAATGGCGGACACCTACTCCTATTCATGAAAAAACTGCGGACGGTGGCAAAGGATGGGGAGGCGGCAAAGATTGGAAACACCGCCCATCGGACTAGACCGACCTCATTTAAATAGCCCGCCAAAAGTAGGTGACAGACTCTCTTTAAAGCTTGCAAGCGCTGCTCTGAATCTGGCCAGTTTCTGCATCCCTGTGCTCCAGAGACCAAGGTGCTTCTGGTTGGAATATGGAAGCGTGCACAGTTTGGGCCAGGTTCATGACCATGCTGCTGATCCAATCTGCCAAACTACAGGAGCACACCGCCCCCATTAAGCAGGAAGTCAGAAGGCTGTGAACGGTATGTTCCTGAAAAAAAAAAAACTATAAAGGATTGTATCATAAGATATCTTCATTTATATGGTTAAACAAATTAACAATCTCTACATGGGGTTGAACAGGTTTTTATACATTTAAATGATTATCTAGTGAAATTGAGGCAAAGTTACATATTGACGCTCATATCACTCACATAACATTACAAAGCATATTTTTAAAGGGAATCAATCAGCCCATCCTATCCCCCCAAGATTACACGTATGCAGGTTCTAAGATCACAATTGAAACACTTATTAATAAAAGAGCTACTTTGTTGCAGAAAAATAAACTTTAGAAGTGATATCCAAATGAAGCTGGAAGTGCTCAGAGCGGAACGGAGGATTTTTATGCCTCAGCTAAAGGCTCCATTCTTAGCCCAACTCTGTCCTCCCCCGGTGACAGTAAGGCCTCATTCAGATGCCCTTGTTGTAGCAGATTTATTTTTTTACAGATAGGTTGTGGGCACACATTGCGGATTTTGATGCGTTTCCACAGCGTTTTTGGACGCGCGGAATTGCATCAAATCCACAGTGTAGTACAGTACCAATGATAGTCAATGGGAATTTGAGAATTGGTGTGCACATGCTGCGGAAAAATCCGTGCGGATTCGCTGCTTTTTTTTCCCGCAGCATGTCAATTCTTTGTGCGGATCCGCAGCGTTTCTGCACCCAATGACTATACATTGAGTAAGGCAAATCTGCACTTCAAAAAACGCATGACAATCTGCAACAAATCCACAAGTAAACCGCACCAATTCCGCATGCAAACCGGAAGCATTTTGGCCTTTGTTTTCTGCCAAGAGATGCAGTTTCTGTGTGGAAAATTCCGCAGGCCAATCCGCAACGTGTGCACATAGCCATATAGTGAGCACCTATTATAATCTATGCTGCTGTTCAAATGTCAGTGTTTTTATAGGACCATGTGTCCTTACAAAACACACAGAAACTTGTCCGCTTTTTTCCCGGCAGCACGAATGAAAAGATTCAATACAAGTCTAAGGGATCGTGAACAACGCATATAGCACAGGGTGGCATCAATGTGCCATCCATATTTAACATTGCAAAGTATAGAACAAGCTTTGTAATCTCTTCCTTTCTGTATCCATACCAGAAAAACACGGATGACACACTGATGGTAAAAACGAACATACGGATGACACACTGATGGTAAAAACGAACACACGGATAGTAAAAACGGACACGGTTGACACACTGATGGTAAAAACGGAGACATGGATGAACAGATGGTAAAAACGGACTCATATGACACACTGATGGTAAAAATGAACACACGGATGACACACTGATAGTAAAAATGGACACAGACACACTGATGGTAAAAACGGACACACTGATGGTAAAAACGGACACACTGATGGTAAAAAAGGACACCAATGACACACTGATGGTAAAAATGGACACAATGATGGTAACAACACACACACTGATGACACACTGATGGTAAAAAGAGATACAGATGACACACTGATGGTAAAAAGAGACACAGATGACACACTGATGGTAAAAACTGACACACACGGATGATAGACTAATGGTAAAAATGGACACGGATGACACTGATGGTAAAAATGGACGCACGGATGACAGACAACGGTATGTTAAATGAGTCCTTAGGCCTGTTTCACACTTCAGTTTTCAGCATCAGTCAAAATCCGCTGTTTTGACGGATCCGTCGAAATTAGTGAAAAACTGATGCAACTGATCCTTTTATCGACTGATCCGTCTAGCGAATTCGCCAGAAAAACGGATCCGTTTAATCAGTTGCATCCGTTTTTTTCAACCTGTTGTTCAGTTTTTTGACGGATCCGTCGAAACTGCAGATTTTGGAATGTAAAGGAACATGATTCTGGAGAGAGAGAGAGGGAGAGAGGGGGGAGGGAGAGAGAGGGAGAGAGGGAGGGGGGAGAGAGAGAGAGAGAGAGAGGGAGAGAGGGGGAAAGGGAGAGAGAGGGGGAGGGAGAGAGGGAGGGGGGAGAGAGAGAGGGGGAGAGAGAGAGGGAGAGAGGGGGAGAGAGAGAGATTTTGTGCCAGAACAGGTTTTGGGGTTAAATTTCCTGAAATTCTTCCGGGCATGCTCAGTTTAAAGAAACTGATTCCGCATGTGATGGACGGGGATGTCCGCCTTTTTGACGCAGACAAAAAACGTTCCTATGGATGTTTTTTTTTCCTGACGGACCCGCCGCACAACGGACGCAACGGAAGGCGATCCGTCACAATCCACCGTCAATACAAGTCTATGGGGAAAATAACGGATCCGCCAGGAAAATCTGTCAGATCTGTTTTTTTACCCAAACAACGGGCTGTGACTGACGCCTGCAAACGGAAGTGTGAAACAGGCCTTAGATAGCACTGCAGCAACATATTAATTGCCTAGTAGACAGGGGGGTTAGGGCTTGTTCAGGCATCAGTTTTCTGTGCTCTCTGTTTTTGTTTGAGTCAGTGGGTGGTATGAACAGTGTCCTACCGACTTGTTCATATGTGTGCATGTCACATGTGTTTTTAATCCAGTTTTTTCCGTGCCTATGCATGATTTGAGAGACCGCACCCCTCTCTTGTGTGAGATGCACATAAAGAGCTGGCTTACACCACGTCCCCATACCAGGAAGCGCCTGTCTTCATCCTGTTCATTTAGACAAGGATCACATGTTCAGGTTTTAAATACATTAGATAGGGACTGCTTCAAAAGGGGTTACCTTGACATGGTGGAGCAGCTTGGTATACATTTTTTTGCAAAAAAAGTATCGACTAAATACCCTGTATTTGTTATCTTTTTATCAGCACTTGCTGACTACTGGTACAGTGGGGCAAAAAAGTATTTAGTCAGTCAGCAATAGTGCAAGTTCCACCACTTAAAAAGATGAGAGGCGTCTGTAATTTACATCATAGGTAGACCTCAACTATGGGAGACAAACTGAGAAAAAAAAATCCAGAAAATCACATTGTCTGTTTTTTTTTTCATTTTATTTGCATATTATGGTGGAAAATAAGTATTTGGTCAGAAACAAAATTTTCTCTCAATACTTTGTGATATATCCTTTGCTGGCAATGACAGAGGTCAAACGTTTTCTGTAAGTCTTCACAAGGTTGCCACACACTGTTGTTGGTATGTTGGCCCATTCCTCCATGCAGATCTCCTCTAGAGCAGTGATGTTTTTGGCTTTTCGCTTGGCAACACGGACTTTCAACTCCCTCCAAAGGTTTTCTATAGGGTTGAGATCTGGAGACTGGCTAGGCCACTCCAGGACCTTGAAATGCTTCTTACGAAGCCACTCCTTCGTTGCCCTGGCGGTGTGCTTTGGATCATTGTCATGTTGAAAGACCCAGCCACGTTTCATATTCAATGCCCTTGCTGATGGAAGGAAGTTTGCACTCAAAATCTCACGATACATGGCCCCATTCATTCTTTCATGTACCCGGATCAGTCGTCCTGGCCCTTTTGCAGAGAAACAGCCCCAAAGCATGATGTTTCCACCACCATGCTTTACAGTAGGTATGGTGTTTGATGGATGCAACTCAGTATTCTTTTTCCTCCAAACACGACAAGTTGTGTTTCTACCAAACAGTTCCAGTTTGGTTTCATCAGACCATAGGACATTCTCCCAAAACTCCTCTGGATCATCCAAATGCTCTCTAGCAAACTTCAGACGGGCCCGGACATGTACAGGCTTAAGCAGTGGGACACGTCTGGCACTGCAGGATCTGAGTCCATGGTGGCGTAGTGTGTTACTTATGGTAGGCCTTGTTACATTGGTCCCAGCTCTCTGCAGTTCATTCACTAGGTCCCCCCGCGTGGTTCTGGGATTTTTGCTCACCGTTCTTGTGATCATTCTGACCCCACGGGGTGGGATTTTGCGTGGAGCACCAGATCGAGGGAGATTATCAGTGGTCTTGTATGTCTTCCATTTTCTAATTATTGCTCCCACAGTTGATTTCTTCACTCCAAGCTGGTTGGCTATTGCAGATTCAGTCTTCCCAGCCTGGTGCAGGGCTACAATTTTGTTTCTGGTGTCCTTTGACAGCTCTTTGGTCTTCACCATAGTGGAGTTTGGAGTCAGACTGTTTGAGGGTGTGCACAGGTGTCTTTTTATACTGATAACAAGTTTAAACAGGTGCCATTACTACAGGTAATGAGTGGAGGAAAGAGGAGACTCTTAAAGAAGAAGTTACAGGTCTGTGAGAGCCAGAAATCTTGATTGCTTGTTTCTGACCAAATACTTATTTTCCACCATAATATGCAAATAAAATGAAAAAAAAACAGACAATGTGATTTTCTGGATTTTTTTTTCTCAGTTTGTCTCCCATAGTTGAGGTCTACCTATGATGTAAATTACAGACGCCTCTCATCTTTTTAAGTGGTGGAACTTGCACTATTGCTGACTGACTAAATACTTTTTTGCCCCACTGTATATGTTTTACTGCAGGATATTCCTGCACAATTGTCATTCTGTGCTCTGTTTGTGTTTGAGTCAGTGGGTGGTTTGAACAGTGTCCTACCGACTTGTTCATATGTGTGCATGTTACATGTGTTTTTAATCCAGTTTTTTCCGTGCCTATGCATGATTTGAGAGACCCCACCCCTCTCTTGTGTGACATGCACATAAAGAGCTAGCTTACACCAAATGCCCAGACCAAGAAGCGCCTGTCTTCATCCTGTTCATTTAGACACTGTTCACATGTTCAAGTTTTAAATACATTAGATAGGGACTGCTTCAATAGGGGTTACCTTGATGCGGTGGAGCAGCTTGGTATACATTTTTTTTTGCAAAAAAATTTATCGACTAAATACCCTGTATTTGTTATATTGGGTATCATCTTTTTATCAGCACTTGCTGACTACTGGTATATGTTTTACTGCAGGATATTTCTGCACAATTGTCATTCTGTGCTCTCTGTTTGTGTTTGAATCAGTTTTTGGTGTGACTGCTATCCATGGGTTTTTTTTTCCTCTAGAACAGCTCTTGAATCTATGATAGTCTACGGTGTAGCTCACATGGTTTTTTTCCCCTTAGACAAAGTGGTCAAGCAAAACAGTTGGATGCCATCTGTGTGCTGTCCATTTTTCATGGACTATTTTAAAGAAGCTTGAGAAACCTCCAGTTTTTTTTTCTTTCATATGAAAAAGCATGATGAAAATGATAGTAAATACCGACACACTGACCAAAACGCTTATGATACTCTAATCGAAAACACCAATGAACTCTTTTCGTGTACAAAAAAATAAAATGACTGACATGTGAAGGAGCTCAGAAGTGAAGAATGAAACTGGGAGTCAAGGCATAGAAAGTCAGTACCATCCAAAGCACTACCAGCCTCATTTGCATGCCACGTCTAAAGGCGATTTCTCCGCAAGAGAGCAGTTTCTGGACAATCCCCTCTGAATCCTTATGTTTAACCCAAGGTTCTCCAGTCTAAAATGAAAAGTCGCCAGTCACTATGTGCGACTGCAGACTTGTGAATCCTCTCAGCACAAACACTGTGCAATGCAAACATTTGCAGTTTTCTGCCAGGGGAACGGTGGTCAAGGTTTGCGAAATGCATACTCCCGGTCAGAACCAGTCAAATGGGTGCAGCCTCGCTCAACACATTTGTGACTGCAGACTTTTCATTTTAGACCAGATAACCCATTTAACAAAGGTTCCATTTGTGGTCTTTGAACACAAAGCTATGGCGTACATTGCAATTTCATGACCAACACACTTTTGTATTTAGTTTTGGTGGTAGAAAGAGGTAACAAATTCTCTTTAAACAAAGGTTAAAGTATCATGCGTTATTGTCGGGACTTGACTTACTTAAGTGAGAGGAGCGCAGTTTTTTCACAGACTCAGAATACAAGCTAGAAAAGCCGCACATGCAAGAAGCCACAGTCAGCATGCCTTAGTGAAGCGATGGAAAAAAGGAAGAGACAGACACCAGAACAATATACAACATGAAAAAAAGAAAACTTCAACAGAGAAATGTCATCTTTAGAGAAATATAATGTGAGAACACATGAGAAAAGAAAACAATGAGAAATAACAATGAGAAACGTGAAGAATGATGGGACAGCTGCTCTTTTCGCCATATAACAGGTGACAGTGAATGGATGCATGTATAGCTAATACAGTTCCTAAGGCTAAGTTCCCACGATGAGTATATGGCAAGTTTCTGAAGTTGCAGAATTTCTGCATCTCTTACGTAAATTAGGTTACATGTACTTTTTCATTGCGTTTTTGTGCCTTTTTTAACACTGCGTTTTTTGCTTCTGCTTTGTGTGTTATGCTTTAAATAAAGCTGCTTTGTTTTTGAAATTTTCTAATATTTCACATTCTCAGGTGTTTATTACAGGCATTTTTTATGCATTTCTGCAGTGGAAACGCACTGAAAATGCATGTGCCTTATACCGGTTTATTTTCTGCATCTAATGTAAGTCTACGGGGAAATTCCGCACAGAAAACTACGCGTACCCACAAGAGAAATTGACAAGTTGCAGATTGGAAATATAGGCACTGCAGGCGAGGTTACACAGCATAAAGAAAGAAGCAAAGTGAATGATTTCTATAAATTCCATCTACTTTGCTGGTGCTGTTAAACGCTGCGTTTTTGCTGCAGCGTCAAAAGCGCCCCAAAAGCTCATCGTGGGCACACGGTCTAGGCGTACAGAGGAGTAACGTACACTGCCATAATTCAGCACACTGCTGTATGATGCCATGGAGATGGCCTTTCCATGGATGGATTGATTGGCTGGTCACTGGTGACTACTGGCCCTCACTATAGTGGTATTCTCATAAAATGCTGCTTCCAATGACCATACAACTCTCTGCTTACTGAACAAACATTTCCACGGCTAAAGGAAATTTGCTTAGTACTGATGGAATTATTCTTCTGCCCCAGTCACAAGAGAGTCTATAAACTTCCTTGATCTAAAAAAGAACATTGTTGATTTCAGTAGAGAGGAGTCACTTAATATAGCCGGATACATTGTCCCTTAGGGTCTGAGGAGCCCCAAGCTCTGCTGTTAGCAGATCGGCTGAAGTCTTCTGTAATACCATCTGTGCTGTTTGCAGGAGAACCATCATGAACAGATCTTCCAGTTTCACTAAATGAGGTGTTTGATATTAATTTGGCATCCTAAAGCTGCATAATTAAGCCACCTATATTTCATCAGCAACTTTAGCAAAATTATGTTGAACTGGTCAGGACAATTAGACACAGATCAGTTGCCCCTTCACATCTCTATTTATTTAGTATCGCCTTCGAGAACCAGGTACAGAAATGCATTCTCATACATGACTCTGCATACCATCAGTGAGGTTATTAATGGTTTCCTGAAGAATGGTAAGCAATGCTGAATGCACTTGACAACGCAAATAATCAAGATCCGCCGCTGGCAGCTTTGTTTGCATTTGCCGACGTCAACGTTCCACGTGCTTGCTAAGAGTCTCTGCAGGCAATGGCAACACTTTTAGGCTAAACAGGTTGCTGACAGCACAAACAACATGCGGCCTGACATTGTGTTGAAAACCAATTCCTGGCACAGTTTGGAGAAATTCTCCCAATATGCATGTCTGCCGTACACATTAGGGCAACATGGTCAAAATGTACCACAGCCACTCACTCAATATAAAATCCACAAAACTAATCGAAGACCACGCTCATCAGGAAGTCCCACATAAAAGTCCTTTATTTCTCCATATACTAATCACAGCGCAACATTTCGACCTGTATGTATATATCTGTATGGCTACAGTTGGAAATATTCTGATGAAAAAAAGACGTCTCAGAAACATAGGCTGCCATACGTAAACACCTACTAAAACAATATACTTTATTTAAACAGTTTACGCATACATACTGTAATCCAGTATATAAAAACACCAAAACATACAACTCACTGAACAATTTGTGATCTCAAACACAGGTATTCCTCATGCATCCCGTCATGCTCAATCGTGCCCTATAGGACCTGTGCGTTCCAGTGTGGGGCATTTCCAGACACGTGCACATTATGTGGAACGCAATCAAGAAGAACATGTGCAGTAATGACAGATGCATATGTGAAGACCTCTAGTATCCAATAAATGTGGCATAGGCACAGTGGATTAAAAGGGACAGACTCCATGCATAGTAATCCCTTAAAACAGGAATACATGGATATGTTTGGGGAGTGGTCTCATAGAAAGTGGGATATTTAAACAAGGCCCTTTAAATCTTAAGCCCCCTTCACACATAGCGAGATCGCTAGTGATATCGCTAAAGCGTCACCGATTTTGTCACACAACAGCGAAATCGGTAGCGATCTCGCTACATGTGACACTTACCTCCGACCCGGCTCCCCGCTGGATATCGCTAATCGCGCGAGATCGGCCTGGTCCATTTCTCGTCGTCAGCTTCCTGCTGGCGCCGACGAGCGACTCATTATCCACACACAGCATCTTTGTCCTCCCATTTTTTTGAGTCAGTGATTGCTTGGGGTACATTGTCCTCATATACTATTGAGTCTATTTGTCTGCATTTTGTATATCATTTTGAATCTTCAGACAATTACTAGGGATTTCATATATACAGGTCTCCAGGGACAGTCACCGAGAAGCAGGGGCGTCATTGTCAAATTCATTGGGGTGCCAACCTCCGCTGTTTAAGCAGGGACTGAGAATTAGGTGTCCTAACAGGGCGACAAAGGAATACCAGTGTTTGACATCAGAAATTGATTACAGTGTGTTTGTGTTTTTATATACTGGACTATATTTTGAAACTGAATATGTAGGGATTTACATATGTTAGCCCATATTATACCGATGAAACAATTAGCCAATCACAATTCGAGACACACTCACACCACAGATTAAGCAGATCTGTGTTAGTATACATACACCCCGAGGACGCAATGTTTATATTTACACATAATAAGCGCAGTTTTCATTTGGAGAAATGGTCGTAGCTCTGGTTCCACGACCAAGTCAATATAACGCCAAGCTGTTGGTGTACCTGGGAAGAAGTCGTCTAAAGGAGTCCAATCATTATGCCACTCCACACGATAATTCTGGAATTAGGATTGGTGTAAAGCCCCCGTAACACACAGCGATCTTGCTAGCGAGATCGCTGCTGAGTCACAAGTTTTGTGACGCAACAGCGATCTCACCAGCGAGATCGCTGTGTGTGACACTTACCAGCGACCGGCCCCCTGTCGGGTATCGCTGATCGTCCTGGAATGGCCAGGACATTTTTTTGATCGCTGGTCTCACGCTGGCCAGCACGCATCACTGCGTGTGGCAGGCGGGAGACCAGTGATCAGCGAGCTGGCGCTGGTAACTAAGGTACACATCGGGTTTCTAAGCGGCACGCAGCGCTTAGAAACCCGATGTGTACCTTAGCTACCTGCGCGCTGGTGCAGGGAACTGGTAACCAAGGTACACATCGGGTTCATAAGTGCCGCGCGCCGCTTAGAAACCCGATGTGTACCTTGGTTACCAGCTCCCTGCACCAGCGCGCTGGTAATTAAGGTACACAGTGGGTAACTAAGCGACGTGCGTCACTTGCTACCCGCGTGTCACTGGTGCTGATCGCTGGTAAAGCTGCCTGTTTGACAGCTCACCAGCGATCATGTAGCGACACACCAGCGATCCTGACAAGGTCATATCATTATCGGGATCGCTGGTGCGTCGCTATGTGTGACGGGGCCCTAAGGCACCCTCAGGGCAATGCGCACATGGTGTCTAGGCCAATCTCTGGCTATAATTGTGCACAAGACAAAAGCAGGACTTATCACTGAAGAGGATAGACCTCCATTCCAGCCCCTGGTCTCCATCTGGACACCACATACGCAATGTCATAAGAGAGCTTAATGAGTGAATGTCACATCAATACTACTTCAGGGATTAAGGTGTGGGGTGCCATAATGTACAGTAGACGTACCCTGCTAGTCTTCATTCCAGGTACACAAACAGTTCAGCGTTACATTGATTGTGTGTTGTAACCAGTGGTGCAACTGTCTTCAAAGTATACCAGGAGCAGTTTTTTAACTAGTCAACACCATGATGCTTACGCCACTGTGAGCAGCTTGTGTGACCTAAATGTGCTACCATGGCCTGAAGCGTCTCCGATGTTGTCTGCCATCAAGCACATCTGCAATGTCATTTGTCAGCAATTACAAAGGTTGCTGCCACAAGCAGATCTTGACAATTTTGTGCCCAAGTGAATTCAGTGAGCAAGAACATTCTTCACACAACGATTAAAGGGAATCTGTCACCCCTTTTTTGAGATTTCATATAATGATATCATTCAATTGTGTGTCACATAAGGATTCTTTTAAGACTTTTGCTTCCCCCTGACCCCGCACCTTTCATGCATAAATACCTTTTTTATATCAGTTCAGATGTATGTAAACTGCCGCTGTCCGGTCCGATGGGCGGGGCTTATTCACCTGCTCCCCCCTCCCTGTCTTGGTCTACTCAAGAAGAAATGCATAGAGCAAGACAGGGAGGGGGAAGCAGGTGAATAAGCCCCGCCCATCAGACCGGACAGCGGCAGTTTGCATACATCTGAACCGATATAAAAAAGGTATTTACACATGAAAGGTGCGGGGTCAGGGGGAAGCAAAATTCCTAAGAGAATTCTTATGTGACACACAATTGAATGATATCATTATATGATATCTCAAAAAAGGGGTGACAGATTCCCTTTAAGAGCCTCATTTGATAGCATAGCAAGACGTGCAAGTGTATGTATTTCTTCACATGCCATTCATATTTGATACTGAATAGATCGAGATATCAATCGTTTGATTTTCATAATTCCACAACTTTTCCTTCTTTGTCTTGCAATTTTCATTTTGAGGAGTACATGTAGCAACTGTGCTGAAGCAGTCCTTGTAGATTTCTCTACATATGTCTATACAGATGAAACCGCAGTTATCTTTAGGCCTTACTTATGGTTTTGCAGCCCATTCCAGCTTTGTGCAGGTCTATGATCTTGTCCCTGACATCCTTAGAAAGCTTTTTGGTCTTGCCCATGTTGTAGAAGTTAGAGTCTGACTGATTAATTGAGTCTGTGGACAGGAGTCTTTTATAAAGGTGACTATGTAAGACAGCTGTCTTTAATGCAGTTGATTAGGAGCGTCTAACTGGTCTGTAGGAGCCAGAATGCTTAATGGTTGGTAGAAAATCAAATACTTATTTCTCACTGGAAAATGCAAATAAATTTATAGAATTTATACAATGCGATTTTCTGGATTTTATTTTTAATATTCTTTCTCTGAATGTTAAAATTAACCTACCCTTAAAATTATAGACTGCTCATGTCTTTGTCAGTGGGCAAACTTACAAAATCAGCAAGGGATCAAATACTTATTTCCTTCACTGTATTAGTACCTTACTAGACACAGTCTGTCTCAACCAGGCCTAGGGAAGCTAACAACCTTTGCTTCTGGAACCATAAATGACTACGCATACCCCAAGCAATAAACACTGAAAGATGTATGGAAAGGGATTGTTCATGCGACATAGATATATAAAATATGTTCACATCATATATAACATATGTACACATTATATATATGCACTATATATATATATATATATATTTATTTATTTGTAGGAATTCAACTCGCTCAGGAGCCACGGGAGACAATCAGGAGGCACGTTCCTTTAAAAGTTCATAGGGTTTATTGCTCCATAACCCATAAACCAGCACATAACATAAGGAATAGCCTTTAGCTCAGGCGAAAACATAAGTATCCATTATTTCAGGCCCAGTCCTGGAGCCTCAGCAAACACAGGAGGCTTATCCGTCCTCACATATAGCCAATATCCACAGGCCTCACCGGGTCTGCAGCCTCAGCACGTGGTCTTCAGGAAGGTAGCACACCTTCCTCCACCTAGGCCTGCCGGGACCTTCCACATGGCCCAATCAGATCCATGCACTCTCTCATGTGACCAGACCTCAGGTACCTTATATGGTCCATAACCACACTCACAGGTGATCACATGGCTATGACCTCACTAAAGGTCCTATTACACACATCCACACACAGGCTTCCCTGACACATTGTAATGGAAACGTCAGCAGTACCTCTGCTGATCAATACTCGAGCCTGTATCTCAAGGCCACCTAACTTGGGATACATAGCGGTCATTCAGCATCCTCTACCCATTACCACAATGGATATGCCTGTAGGCCCGTCCTGGGACACCCACACAGCGCCCCCTAGCGGACATAGTGGTCACTGCACCACAATATATATACATACACACTGCTCAAAAAAATAAAGGGAACACAAACAGCCTGTTGCAAATGAAATAGTGTTCCCTTTATTTTTTTTTTTTAAGATATATATATATATATATATATATATATATATATATATATATATATATATATAAAATATTATAGATAGATATATATATGCACAAATAGACATTAGAAATATATATATGCACAAATAGACATTAGAAATATATATATGCACAAATAGACATATATATATATATATATATATATATACACATACACACACATATACAGTGTGTCCGTAAAGTCATGGTGCACTTTTGACCAGTCACTGGAAAGCAACAAAAGACGACAAAAATGTGAAATCTGCTCCAAATAAAAGAAAAACTCTCCCAGTTTCATACCTATTCAGTGCAGTTCGATGTGGGCTCCATTTGTTGCCCTACACACATCCAAACAATAGTGAAGTTCTTGCCACACACGGGTAAGGATGTCTGGTGTAACAGAGTGAATAACGTCTGTGATTCTCTGTTTACACGGTGTTACATCATCATCTGCGCATGTGCACATGCTGCCACATCATTCTACAGAAACTGGGAGGGTTTTCCTTTTATTTGGTGCAGATTTCACATTTATGTTGTCTTTTGTTGCTCTACAGTGACTGGTCAAAAGTGCACCAGGACTTTACGGGCACACTGTATATATGCACATATATACACACGTACATATACCGTATTTTTCGGACTATAAGATGCACTTTTTTCCTGCAAAAATGTGGAGGATAATGTGGGGTGCGTCTTATGGTCCGTATGCTCTGGCTGTGGTGGGGAGCAGCATCGACGAAGCAGCGAGTCACAGAGGCTGCTGCAGCTAACTCCTGTGCCCGCTGCTAAAGAGAAATGAATATTCACTGCATTCTGCGCCCATGGGCGTGGAAGGCGATGAATATTCATTTCTATTTCATGGCATTCTGGTATGATTGGCCCCCATTCCGGTCCTGGTAAACATGGTCCCATTCTTTCCTTATCCTGGTATGATTGGCCCCATCAGAAAACATTAAAAAAACAAAACCATTACACTTACCTTCCCTGCGTTGCCCCGCAGCCTCCTGCTCAGAATCCAGCAGCTGCCTTATGCTTGTAAGCAGTGCATGGCAGGGATGTCATGCGCTGCTTGCAAGCCGAAGGGCAGCTGCCGGAATACTCAATGCTCTGCACGTCGGGACTGTGTGCGAACAAAGCAGTGAGTATCCACTGCTTTCTAGCGTGCACAGTGTCAGAAGGTATGACAAAAAAGACACGTCACTCCGGAAATAGATGAGGGGTGCTCAGAACAGGATACCAGTCCCAATATACCATAAAGGAAAAAATCCGGCACTCCCAAATGCAAAAAATAGAAGTTCTTCTTTATTATTCACAGCTTAGTAATCCACATGATATACATTCAATATATACGTAATGTTTCGGTCACTATTATGGACCTTCTTCAGACTGAATATGACACAACAAAGAAAAAATAAAACAAAAAATCACATAAATTTCAATTCAAAATATTACAAAACATAACTGGTTTCAAAATACCTATCAACAGATATGGTCAATGAAGACCAGAGCTGCACAGAAAAACAGGTTCTACAGGAGTGAATCCTATATGCATCAGATTATCTGGTAATCACAAAAATAGAAACATATAATAATCATACAAAGAGATAAAGTATCCCATATGAAACAGCAAAAAAATATCATATAACATACTATGGGGAGACACAGATATAGATGGAAATACCAATAAATGGGTTACCAAAGAAATACTCAATATAGCTATCAAATCATCATTCAGTTAATATCATAGATAAAGGCTAGTGATAAAATGACCAAAAGACTGACATCAGAGATCTATATAATGCAAAATACCTAGAAAAAATAAAAGGGAGAAAGAAAAAATACAAAGTGGCTCCAAATGCAATCATTTATTGAGGTACTTTGAAAAAAGGAGACCCAATTTTAGAAAAAAAAAAAAAAAATCTTGTTAAGGCTCAAAGGTGACCAAATGAGTCACAATAATGTAGATTAATCTGAACAGACTGCACTGTTAAGAGACCACAAATAAAACGGTCCCACCAACATCCTATGAAAAAAAATGCAATGGAATAAAGCAATGATGCTTACCATGTGGAGCTGTGAAAATCGCCACGTACGGGAAACAATGCGCTATAAGTTATGTGCTACCATATAAAGAAATGCGCTACTGGTGGCTGTGTGCCGTTGGGATTATATACCCAACGGAGGTGCGCACTAATGTGCACGAGTGTGAGCTGACAGGCGGGGGATGAGCCGAGAGTGAGGAGTGGAACGCTCAATGGAGCGCAAACCGGAAGTGCGTCGCGGACGCTGCCCGCGACCAGAAGTAGTGGAACGCAATACGGATGCAGCGGTGAATTCAATGGTGTTTCAATGGAGCGCAAACCGGAAGTGCGTCACGGAAGCTGGCAGCAACCGGAAATAGTGGAACGCAGTACGGATGCGGCGGTGAATTCAATGGTGTCTCAATTCTTCTAAGCGGCTTGTCTCTCAGTGCAGTGACACTAGGTGAAAAGAAAAAAAGGGGCACATTACAAGGTGGCTTATATGTAGCGTAATGTACAATATTACTATGAATAGGCAGTTTACTATCTTGCTAAAAAAACCGGAAAGGAAAAGAGGGGGATCAAAATAAAAAGGGGATAAGGGACCATATAAAGAAAAAAACCCTTGTGGGAAAAATATAAATAAAAAATAAAAAAAATGTAAAAATAGGGAAAAAAAAAGAAATACTACATGTAAAACAGGCAACTAACTAACGAGAAAAAAAAAAAAAAAAATTATAAAAATAAAAAATGTAAAATAAAAAGTAAAAATGGGGGAAAATATTAAAAATAAAACAATGACGGAAATAAATTATTATAGACACCATACCCCTCCAACGATACTCTCTAACGAGATTGTTGCTGCTGTAAAAAATAAAAAAAGGAAAAAAAAGGAAGAAGGTTAAGAAGAGATCTCGTGATATCAATCTTAAAATAAACTCATAACATCATATTCTCTATTTAACCCTTTGGGTTCCAAAATTTGCAACGAATGAATCCAAAAGGCCTCCCTGAGCTTTAGTGATTTCACCTGATTACCCCCTCTTCTATGTGCTGGAACTTGTTGTATTTTTGTGTACACTCCCGAAAATACACAAAAGGCTCCATAATCCCCCAGGTAGACCAATAGTCCCATCAACTGACTCCATATTATCCCCATTGTCCCAACTTCTGGAGAGAACACTTACTCCACTAGTTAAGGACACTCCCTCTTTTATTTTGGACACTGGGGCATTTCTGGAGATTATAAAGGGTTTTGGTCAATTACCAGAAGGCACCTTACTGGTGACCTTTGATGTCAACAGCCTATATACTTCTATTCGACATGAGAAGGGAATGAGGGCAACTAAACTCCTATTAGAGAGGTCTACAATTGAGCCCAATGCCATTAATTTTTTGATGGACTTGCTGAGAATGGTATTGACAGAAAATTTTTTTCTTTTTGAAGATTCTTTTTATCTTCAAATACAGGGGACAGCTATGGGGTCACACATGGCTCCACCTTATGCTAACTGTTTCATGGCCCAATTTGAGTCGGAATTCATATACCCACACATTGACTACCAATCTCATTGTTTACTTTGGCGCAGATACATCGATGATGTATTCTGCCTTTGGCATGGATCACTTAACTCGTTAGAGGAATTTCATATATACCTCAATAACATTTGGTCCGAATTGACCTTTACCTTGAGTAGTCATGAATCTAGGATTAGTTTCCTAGATACCATGATTATACAAGACACCTCTGGTAATCTGTCTATAGATTTGTTTACAAAGGAGACAGACCGGAATAACTTGTTGCTATACCAAAGCTGTCATCCAGTGGCAGTGAAAAAGTCAATCCCCATTTCACAATTTGATAGAATTAAAAGGATTGTTAGTGACCCCCTAATACGTTCTACACGACTAAGCAATATGGAAGAGAAATTTGTGGAGAGGGGTTATCCCCGCTGTTTGCTTAAGAAGTGTCGGGATGACAACTGTTCCCGCAATAAATTGAGTATGGGTTCTAGAATCCCCTTCGTCCATACTTTCCATCCTTTTATGTACAGATTGCACAAAAAAATCTGTAAACACTGGTCCATACTTCGGGATAGTTTCCCGAAGATACCCGATTTTCAGGTCCCTTTTCTCCCATGTTTTAGGAGACCCAATAATTTGAGAGATAAGATCGTCAGAGCAGATATTGGCTCTGCATTAAAAATTCCTAGGCAAAGTTTTCTCCAAACACAGAAAAGAGGGACCTTCCAGTGTCTACAATGTGCACAATGTGCTAACGTTTTAAAAGGTTCCTCTATTTCACATCCTCAGACAGGTGTAGATATCCCTATTAAGGGGTTCTACACCTGTGATTCTAAGTTTGTGGTTTATGCGATTAAGTGCCCTTGTGGCAAAGTATATGTAGGGGAAACGACACAGAGCGTGAAGGATAGGATCTCGCATCATAAGTCTGACATACGCTGTGGACGCCATCATTTACCCATACCTTTTCATTTCCACACTGCGGGTCACACTATAGCCCAATTAAGGTTTCTTGTCCTCGAACAAGTTCCAGCACATAGAAGAGGGGGTAATCAGGTGAAATCACTAAAGCTCAGGGAGGCCTTTTGGATTCATTCGTTGCAAACTTTGGAACCCAAAGGGTTAAATAGAGAATATGATGTTAAGAGTTTATTTTAAGATTGATATCACGAGATCTCTTCTTAACCTTCTTCCTTTTTTTTCCTTTTTTTATTTTTTACAGCAGCAACAATCTCGTTAGAGAGTATCGTTGGAGGGGTATGGTGTCTATAATAATTTGTTTCCGTCATTGTTTTATTTTTAATATTTTCCCCCATTTTTACTTTTTATTTTACATTTTTTATTTTTATAATTTTTTTTTTTTTTTTTTTTTTCTCGTTAGTTAGTTGCCTGTTTTACATGTAGTATTTCTTTTTTTTCCCTATTTTTACATTTTTTTATTTTTTATTTATATTTTTCCCACAAGGGTTTTTTTCTTTATATGGTCCCTTATCCCCTTTTTATTTTGATCCCCCTCTTTTCCTTTCCGTTTTTTTTAGCAAGATAGTAAACTGCCTATTCATAGTAATATTGTACATTAGGCTACATATAAGCCGCCTTGTAATGTGCCCCTTTTTTTCTTTTCACCTAGTGTCACTGCACTGAGAGACAAGCCGCTTAGAAGAATTGAGACACCATTGAATTCACCGCCGCATCCGTACTGCGTTCCACTATTTCCGGTTGCTGCCAGCTTCCGTGACGCACTTCCGGTTTGCGCTCCATTGAAACACCATTGAATTCACCGCCGCATCCGTATTGCGTTCCACTACTTCCGGTCGCGGGCAGCGTCCGCGACGCACTTCCGGTTT
The DNA here is from genome assembly GCF_039654945.1 of Dendrobates tinctorius. Taxonomy (NCBI): domain Eukaryota; kingdom Metazoa; phylum Chordata; class Amphibia; order Anura; family Dendrobatidae; genus Dendrobates; species Dendrobates tinctorius. Next base: position 49,751,789 of record NW_027361917.1, on the reverse strand, counting down.
GCGCTCCATTGAGCGTTCCACTCCTCACTCTCGGCTCATCCCCGCCTGTCAGCTCACACTCGTGCACATTAGTGCGCACCTCCGTTGGGTATATAATCCCAACGGCACACAGCCACCAGTAGCGCATTTCTTTACATGGCAGCACATAACTTATAGCGCATTGTTTCCCGCACGTGGCGATTTTCACAGCTCCACATGGTAAGCATCATTGCTTTATTCCATTGCATTTTTTTCATAGGATGTTGGTGGGACCATTTTATTTGTGGTCTCTTAACAGTGCAGTCTGTTCAGATTAATCTACATTATTGTGACTCATTTGGTCACCTTTGAGCCTTAACAAGATTTTTTTTTTTTTCTAAAATTGGGTCTCCTTTTTTCAAAGGCACCTCAATAAATGATTGCATTTGGAGCCACTTTGTATTTTTTCTTTCTCCCTTTTATTTTTTCTAGGTATTTTGCATTATATAGATCTCTGATGTCAGTCTTTTGGTCATTTTATCACTAGCCTTTATCTATGATATTAACTGAATGATGATTTGATAGCTATATTGAGTATTTCTTTGGTAACCCATTTATTGGTAGTTCCATCTATATCTGTGTCTTCCCATAGTATGTTATATGATATTTTTTTGCTGTTTCATATGGGATACTTTATCTCTTTGTATGATTATTATATGTTTCTATTTTTGTGATTACCAGATAATCTGATGCATATAGGATTCACTCCTGTAGAACCTGTTTTTCTGTGCAGCTCTGGTCTTCATTGACCATATCTGTTGTTGATAGGTATTTTGAAACCAGTTATGTTTTGTAATATTTTGAATTGAAATTTATGTGATTTTTTGTTTTATTTTTTCTTTGTTGTGTCATATTCAGTCTGAAGAAGGTCCATAATAGTGACCGAAACGTTACGTATATATTGAATGTATATCATGTGGATTACTAAGCTGTGAATAATAAAGAAGAACTTCTATTTTTTGCAAAAAAACAAAACAAAAAAAAAAAAAAAACATATATATTGAATGTATATCATGTGGATTACTAAGCTGTGAATAATAAAGAAGAACTTCTATTTTTTGCATTTGGGAGTGCCTGATTTTTTCCTTCACAGTGTCAGAAGGAGCCTTCTTGCAGCTGCCATGTGTGCTGATACTTAAGAGAAAGGAATATTCATGGGATGGGGTGAATATTCATTTCTCTTAAGTATCAGCACGTGACTGCCAGCAGCTGCAGGAATGCTCTGGTTGACACTATGCACGCTAGAAAGCAATGAATACTTACTGCTTTGTGCGCACACAGTCCCGGCGTGCAGAGCATTGAGTGAGTATTCCGGCAGCTGCCCTTCGGCTTGCAAACAGCGCATGATGTCCCTGCCATGCACTGCTTATAAGCATAAAGCAGCTGCTCGCATCGGAGCAGGAGGCTGCGAGGGAACTCAGGAAAGGTAAGTGTAATGGTTTGTTTTTTAATGTATTCTGATGGGGCCATGCATACCAGGACTGGGATGGGGTCCAATCATACCAGGATAAGGATGGGCCCATGCATACCGGGATGGGGACCATGCATACCAGGATAAGGATGGGACCATGCATACCAGGATCAGGATGGGGTTCAATCATACCAGGTTAAGGATGGGGCTCTGCATACCAGGATAGGGATAATGGTGATCATTCCTGCCAGGATAGGGATGAGCGGGCCATGCATACCAGGCTAGGGATGAGAAGGCCATGCATACCAGGATGGGGATGAGGGCCATACACACCAGGAAAGGGATAAGGGGGGGGATATGCATACCAGGGTAGGGATGAGGGAAAGCCATGCATACCAGTGTAGGGATAAGGGGGCGCCATGAAAACCAGAGTAGGGATGAGGGGAGCCATGCATACCAAGGTAGGGATGAGGGGGGCATGCACACCAAGATAGGGATAAGGGGGCCATGCACACCAGGATAGGGATGAGGAGGCCATGTGTATCAGGATGGGAATGAGGGGACCATATATACCAGGATAGGGGATATTAAGTACAGAATTGACCACATTTTTTGCTTCGATCTTTTTTCCAAACTTCCTCCTCTAAAACCTATGTGGATATTATGGTCCGGTGTGTCTTATAGTCCGAAAAATATGGTATATATATTAGATATATGAGTATGTATGTCAGTGTCCAGCTACAGCAATGAGACTCATGGGTCTTTCCCACCTGGTAATCAAGTTCCTGCACGGACTGGATTAGGAGTAAATCCTTCAATAGGAGAACAAAAAGGAAATCCAGCAAGAACTCAGCAAACCAGGATTGGAGTAAAATGATGCTTTTCTTTATTTCTTCAACAAGGTTAAAAAGACGACCCACAAGGATCAGGAACCAGAGTGCATGGTAGAAATAAACGCAAATGGGACTACGCGTTTCGGCGACCTAACCCGCCTTCTTCACGGTCCAAACCTATTTGAGATATATATATATATATATATATATATATATATATATATATATATATATATATATATATATATATATATATATATCTCATACACATTGTGGCATGAAAAAGTTTAGGAACCCCTGATCAAAACTACTGTTATTGTGAACAGCTAAGCAATTTAGAGATTGAATGATCTCCAACAGGCCTAAAGTTAAAGATGACACATTTCCTTTGTATACTGATAAAAAAAATTGAATTTTTTTACATTTCAAGAATCAGAAAAATAAAAATAAGCCAATGCAAAAGTTTGTGCACCCTTTGAGATTTGTGTACTCAGATAAGTTCTGTAACCTTGGCAAAACTTAAATTATCCTGTTCACAATCATTGTTTGGAAGGGCCAGGTGATGCAAATTTGCAAGCTTTATAAAAACCCTGCCTCCTCTGACCTAGTGTCAAAAACAGAAGCCATGGGTTATTTTAAGCAGCTGCCTATCACTCTGAGAATGAAAATGGTGGAGGCCCACAAAGCAGAAGGCCATAAGAAGATGGGTCTCAGTTCTACATGAAAGAAATGGCAGTTAACAGAAAAAGTGGAGGTCAATATAAGGTCAAAATCCACAATAGACTACCTCAAAAGGACCATGCTGAAGGTTGTACAGTGGCCCTCACAGTCCCCTGGATCCGAACATCACATCAGTGGTGCATGCAAGATGACACAGGAATCTCAAAGAACTGGAAGAATGTTCTAAGGAAGAAGGGATGAAAATCTCTCAAAGAAGAATTAAAAGACTCTTGGCTGGCTACAAAAAAAAATGTTTACAAGCTGTGATACTTTCAAAAGAGGGAGTTACTAGGTACTAACCATGCAGCGTGCTCAAACATTTGCATTGTCCCATTATCCTTTTTGCAATTCTTAAAATGTAAAAGCATTTTTTTTTGGGCCTAAAATACAAAGGAAATGTCTCATCTTTAACTTTAGGCTTTTTAGGCTGTGTGCACACGATACGTTTTTTATGCTTTTTCGCGGCATTTTTTTCCGCTCAAAAATGGTCCTAAAACGCAATGAAATCCTTATGCAAGCTAATTCAATGACAATCCTGAAGTGTTGTGCACATGATCAGTAAATTTCTGTGCGTATTTGCAGTTTTTTTCTGGAGCATGTCAGTTCAATTTGCTTTTCTGCACCCATTGATTCAATTGAGTCAAATCCGCAGCAAAAACGCAGGTATAAAAATGTTTGCGGATTTGCTGAGTGTCTGTTTTGTGTTTTACCAGCTTCCTATGGTGTTTCCCACACTGTCTATCTGTGTGACAGCAAGGGAAACACCGGCGCGGTAGTTCTTATCGGCGGTTAAGACAGTCGGTCAGAGCAGTGCGGGATCGTGCTGTAACAATCATCCGCGGTAATGCTACCGCTGGTAAGACCGTCGGTCAGAGCACTGCAGGGTAACGTTGTCAGATGTCAGCATGACCCCACAGCTGTGGCTGTCACCCGCAGTAACGCTACCACTGGTACCATCGGTCAGAGCGCTGTGGGATCACGTTGTCAGATGTCAGCGTTGCCCCGCAGCTGTAACTGTGACCTGCTGGCATGGGCAGAGGAGACTACTGCTCCTATTGGGCTACGTATGCTGTCACTGATAACAGTGACAGCAGATGATGCTGATCGGAGAAATAGTCTCATCTGATGGCATCTGTGGTCACAGTTATTAAAAAAAAAAAAAAAGGTAAAATTACATACACATTAAAATAAAAACTCACTATCCCATGGCCCCTTCCTAGGCTATTAATATCAGCCCGCAGCTGTCTGCCTAGACTTTGCTGGTTAGATTTTATAGGGGGACCCTGCGTCAATTTTTTTCTGGGGTCCCCCTATAAACTAGCCAGTAAAGGCTAAGCAAACAGTTGTGAGCTGATATTACTAGCCTGGGAACCTTTATGGCTTTTGGCTCCTTCCCAGGCTAAAAACATTGGCCCCCAGCCATAATCTTTCCCTCTGCTGGTTATTACAATTACATGGGAGCCCAAGCAATTTTATTTTTCCATTTTTTTTTCTTTAAAATTAACAGTCACTGTCTGGTTAGTTACAGCCTATGCACGTTCATTCTGTTAACACCTGTACATAGGCTGGTGACAATGTGTGCGTTTGTGTTTACTTATTGGCTTAGTAATGAGGGTGTCAGGCTGACACCTTTTCATTACTAAGCCTAGAGCTAGGTTTCAGTGACAGCTGCTGACACCAAGCCCTAATCCCATTATTCTGATGCTACTGCATCAGCATGAAAAAGGTGGTGTTGAACCAAGAAATTACATCACAAAACTTTTTTTTAAAATATCTTTATTTAGCTCAAAAAAGCCTTCATTGCGGTATAAAAACGCATGCAAAAATGCGCGGTTTTTTTTCCGCAGCATTTTTCCTGCCAAGAGATGCAGAAACCTTGCTGAAATTTCTGCAAGCAAATACTCAACGTGTTCACATAGCCTTTGAGATCATTTCAACGTCATCTTGCTTAACTGTTTACAATAACAGTAATTTTGACCAAGGGTGCTCTAAGCGTGTGAGTATATATACAGTATATACACACAAACATTATATATACGCGCACACGTATACATACATAGACATATACTATCTATCTATATACACTCCCTCCGCTCAACAGTCAATCGCTTATTTTGCCAGAAAAAGAAATGACTAGCCATCTATTACCCCAATAGCAATGTAGTATATGGTGGCCATTTAGGATGGCAGCTGCCTCTATGACATCCATATGACCTACTAATGCATATGTACAAGAGTTGTCTTCAAGAGACAAGGAATCAAATCTGACATCAACTACAAAACACAGTGTAATTAAATGCTTTTCACATGCCTCAGCTCATGCTCATTAAAGCATAAATTACACTAAGTGAAATGTTGGGAGAAACGGATTGCTAAATAGCAATCTGTCAGCAAGATGTAGCAACATAATCTGAGAGCAGCATGTTGAAGAGGCAGCGGGGTGGATTCCAGTGATATATCACTGACTCAACTGCTCGGTGTAATTTGGAAAGAATCCCTGTTTTCTCTGCAGATGCAGCAGTGGTCAGAATGCTGAGCTATGAATAACCCCGACCACTGATTGACCGCTTCCTCTGAACGCTATACATTGTCAGGATGCTACCAATCAGTGATGGGGGTGTGGTTACACAGATTAGTGTGACTGGCCAGCATGTGAGACCTAGTCCTCTAATTATAATCACCTGGCTATAAAAAACTGATTGTATTAAGACTACAGCACACAGCCTAATTAGTGACACATCCCTGGAATCATGCTCTCTGCACCTACATTATGCGTCTCTCAGCTAAAATGTCAAAAATGATGGATGTAACAAATGAGTTACCAAATTCCTCATGGCTACTAATTCCTTAACGAGTAACGTCAACTATAAATAGGGTGTCATTACAATAGTCAAGTCTAATATGGAGCAAAAGAGATCACTTTGTGGAATTCAAAATGCCCAAGGTGCAAAGGTGATACAGGACTCACCATACAGCTGAAATGGACCTCGTGGTGCTCAACTTAGCATAGACTACTGCATTTTATCAATCCAGAAAGGAAAGTGGCACTCATCAGCCACTTTAAAATGCATTTATTTACTATTAAAAAAACAGGCTGCAGAAAAGCCAGCGGGATTCGTGCGGACAACGGACGTTTGTATATGCAACACAGCTGCAGTCCACATAATCCCCCCCCGAGAGTCACTGCAGCCAGTATTTTTTATAATGGCGAGTAAATATATTTTTAAAAGGCAGGTGAGTGCCACTTCCTATCTGTACTGATAGATCAATATATATATATATATACTGTATATGTGTGTGTATTGCACACAGAGCAGCTGTTCTCATCCAGAGATATTGCAGTTATTAGCTTCATCTGTGCCATAAACCTGATTATGGGAACAGCACACATGAAAAATAGTACAAGAAATGAAAATATCAATATTAAATACATTATACTTATTTTAGCACATATGATATATTTTATGTTCAAAGAAAAACTTACATGTGATATCTCATCTTAAATTGCATTAAAGGTAATCTGTCAGTGGGTTCAACCCTCCAAAGCAGACTATATGGGCAAGCAAGCCATAGTAAGTTAAATAAAATGATACCTTAATATCTACGATTTAAATGTCTTACTCTAGAAAAATCCATGTTTTTCTTAATATGTAAATGAGCTTTTAAAATTTCTGGGCCGGACACAGCTCTTCAAGAGAATCTACCTCCAGGGCTTATTTTAAACGAGAGGGGGCGTTACCAGTGCGAGACATGTAGATCAGGCTGTCGGGCATTACATGTCTCACACTGGTAATGTCCCCTTTCAGTAAAATAAGGTCTGGAGGCAGGTTATCAGGGAGATCCATCTCCGGCTCATCATATGTAATGAGCAGTTAAAATCTAAGAAAAACAATGATTTCTCTGTAATAAGACATCGGACCACAGATAAAATATTGTTTTATTCAACTTCCTATGACCTGCAAGCCCATATAAATGGCTTAGGATGGTTGGACCTACTGTCAGTTTCTCTTTACTTCAGCAAATAGCTGAAACCCAAAGATTACATATTGTGCAAGCAGTGCGGGCTCCTTACCTCCTGACGGTTGCCTTGTTTTGCGTGGAGAACGTGGTTGCCTCTGGTATGGGTCATTTGAGCCATATAATTCGATTGTACTAAGGTTTAACAACACTGTTTTCTGAATGTAGTCCACCATTGCAATACCATTACAGTTTCCAAATACTACTCTGAAAGTGGAGATTAAATATGGGAAAATTAAAAAATTAAAAAAATATTTTAGAATATATTGTCGGCTGTAATTTCAGATTTTTTTCTGCTACATTCTACAGAAGTGGTTTGCAGACTTTATCGAGTCTTTTTTAAACCCAGTGACTAACATTAGGGACAGAACAAATAAGAGGAATACCATTGGAAATAATGCTAGAAAAAATATTATAAGATTTGGATGGCTAATTAATTAAAAAGTAACTTTCAGGTTACAATATTAACACCGAGATGTTAAAATGAATCTGTCAGAAGAACGTCACTCCCAAACTATAGATATATGCATGTAGCTCTTTTACAGACAAGTTCCGCTATACCTTTAAATGGCCAATTTAATTAATCCCTTCCTATTTCAGAGAAATTAGCTTTTCAAGTGACATGAAAATGAGGTTATAGATCTGATGCCTGTGTCACTCCAGCTCTATTCCCCGCCCAGCACCACTGCCTCCTGCTTGACTGACAGCCTCCATGCTGTATGCCTTCAGGCAAAGAATCAGTCAAGCAGGAGGAATTGACGTTGGGTATGAACATTGATGATTTCTCACCACTGTAAGAATGGACTGGCCATGTAAAGGTATTGCTGGACTTGTCTTTGAAAGAGCTACATGAAGATATAAATTGTTTGCGTGTGCAATCCTGCTGACAGATTCCTTTTAAGTGAGCCAAATAAAAAAAATATTGAATTTTTGTATCAATGTATTAGGGGATTTTTTTTTTTTTACATAAACTGGGGAAAGTAAAGGGGTGGACACAATATAAAATATGTATTTATAGGATTACACTTTTATAGTGTTACAGTTGGGATAATAAAAACATCAATATAGCAATATACCAAGTCTTCACTAATAACCTAAAATATGAAGAATTAAAGGAAAGGCTAAAGGAAAAAAAATGGGGCAACGGAAGAAGGAGGGAGAGAAGGGAAAGAATGAAAAGGGAAGGAAAAGGGTTAGAGTATTACAGGGGAAAAGAAAAAGAAATAAAAAGGTGGAAGGAAGAGTAGGAAAGTAAAAGGGAAAGACCAGGGAAATAGATAGGAAAAATATAAACATGGAAAAGTAGGTGAAGGAAAAATGAAAAGGGGTAAAGATACAATGATGTTTTACAGATAAAAAACATCATGACACAATAGGATTGTAAAAACAGATGTAAAAAATATTTTATGCAATATCCCTCAGAAATGTCAATATAATTATCTATGAATGAATAAAAATCATGATATTTAGACTTCATTTGCCACGGCTTTGTTAGATCATCTGAAAATCAAATATATATGTGATAATTGCTTTAAAATATAGGCAGTAATTAAAAGAAAACGCTGTCAGACACTGTAAGAGAACAAGAGTGTAACTATCCTTAAAGACCAGCACTGCTAGATGTGGATGAGGTTGGACAAATTAAGTGAATCATCGTGATTTATGAAAATTAAGTGATTCTGGAGCACCCTACGACAGCTCAGGCATATTCTTCTTATTAATTTTTACTACATGCAAACATTATAATTTTAAAAAGATAAAAGTCCCAAAAAAAGTTTGACTACAGAACCACTAAAAAAAGGTCCAGCTATTCTATTTAGATCTTATTTTAATCCTAATAATCTTACTGTTTAAAACAAAAAAAATCCAAAGTGTGGAGATCGAATCTAAAAAACAAAAACATTTTTTGTATTCATATTATACTGTTATTTTTTTATGGTGGATTTTAATTGTCTTTGCAAAGGAATGTTGCACATTTCATAAATAATCTTAATGTAAAAAAGCCATTAGAGCAGTATTGTTCAGTTCTTTGGCTAGATCGTGTATAAAATTCAAGAAAATCACTAGTTTTTCCATGCAACATTCTAAAGATTATTTTCCAACCCTGTTGGATTCTGTTCAGCAGTTCTTTCAATACAGTAAACAAATCAGTCAATTAGAAAAGTGACAAGACAGATGGGATGTAAAGAAGCCATTTGCTAGAAAAGTGATTTAAATCTGTGCCTAAAAAGGCAGCTCTGCTCCCTGACACTATCAACTGCTCCACACATCACTCATTAAGATGAATTACAAGCAAGCTCCTCTCTGACCAGCACCGGCTTCCTGATAACCCAAAATAATTACTGTGGACTTATGTGTCAGCTTGATGGAGCCGTCTTTCCTTTGAAAACACTAAGCAGCCATAATAAAGCTACCTATTATAAATTCCAGTTCATGCGCATGTATTGGAAGGCATCTTAGACAGTGCTACAAAATGAAAAAGTCATATATGTTCATATGACATGGAGACTTATGTAAAGGTATACATTGGAAGGATATCCATACATATGCCACACACTGAATAGTCACATGGTACAGTGGTATACAAAGGCCATAAACTCTTCCTGTTGAACTTTCAGAAGGCTGTTTTTTTTACTGTATACCTTTGTATTGAATGGCATGCCCCATATACAGAAAAATATAATACACTGTTCAAAAAAATAAAGGGAACACTTAAACAACACAATGCAACGCCAAGTCAATCACACTTCTGTGAAATCAACACTGATTGTGATTCAATTTCTCCTGCTGTTGTGCAAATGGGACAGACAACAGGTAGAAATTATAGGTAATTAGCACGACAACCACTATAAAAGGAGTGGTTGCATAGGGGGTGACCACAGACCATTTCTCTGTTCTCATCGTTTATATACACTGCTCATGTACAATACAAAATAATATTGTGATACTGTGTTTGCAAGAAAAATCAAAGTACCATATATACTCGAGTATAAGCCGAGATTTTCAGCCCATTTTTTAGGCTGAAAGTGCCCCTCTCGGCTTATACTCGAGTCATTGTCCCGGGGGGGTCGGCGGGGGAACGCGGCTGTTAGATCATACTCACCCACTGCTGACGAAGTCTCTGCAGTCCCTGCTTCTCAGATGGTCTCCAGCGCCGCAGCTCTTGCTGTGTTCAGCGGTCACATGGTACTTTTCATTAATGTAAGGAATATACACATATTCATTACTTTATTAAGCGGTACCACATGACCGCTGAACACTGGAAGGAGCTGCCAGAGACCATGTTCAGGACACTGGTACCTGGTCCCCAGCGATGAGAGGTATGTCATTTTTTTTAATCGCAGCATCATATAGGGCCATTACTTTATGGAGCAGCATATGGGGCATATACAGTATATCTATGGAGCATCTTATGGGGCCTTCAACCTTTATGCAGCATTATATGGGGCATCTTATGGGGCCATCAACCTTTATGCAGCATTATTTGGAGCATATATATATATATATATATATATATATATATATATATATATAGGGCATCTTATGGGGCCATAACCTTTATGGAGCAGCATATGGGGCATATTCTATGGAGCATCTTATGGGGCAATAACCTTTATGGAGCAGCATATGGTGCATATTCTATGGAGCATCTTATGGGGCCATAACCTTTATAGAGCAGCATGTGGGGCATATTCTATGGAGCATGTTATGGGGCCATAACCTTTATGGAGCAGCATATGGGGCATATATGTCTATACAGCATCTTATGGGGCCATCAACCTTTATGCAGCACTATATGGGGCATCTTATGAGGCCATCAATCTTTGTGCATTATATGGGGCATATATATCTATGGGGCCATAACCTTTATGGAGCAGCATATGGGGCATATTCTATGGAGCATCTTATGGGGCCATCAAGATATATGGAGCAGCATATGGGGCATAATCTATGGAGCATCTTATGGGGCCATAATCTTTATGGAGCAGCATATGGGGCATAATCTTTGGAGCATCTTATGGGGCCATAAGCTTTATGGAGCAGCATATGGGGCATATTCTATGGAACACCTTATGGGGTCATTATTAACCTTTGTGCAGCATTATATGGGAGGTATTTTGTATGGAGCATCTTATGGGGCAATCATGAACTGTATGAAGCATTATATGAGGCTCCTGATTCAATATGGATATTCAAAAACATTCAACCTACTGATGTCTCAATTAATTTTACTTTTATTGGTATCTATTTTTATTTTTGAAATTTACCAGTAGCTGCTGCATTTTCCACTCTAGGCTTATACTCAAGTCAATAAGTTTTCCCATTTTTTTTTTTGCAAAATTAGAGGTCTCGGCTTATACTCGAGTATATACAGTAAATACTTATGTCCCAAAAGCTAACAAAAAAAATATATACAAAAAGGGTTGAGCATAAACAGACTTACTGAAAAAAACCCTATTAAAATGTAACTTTTATTAAGTACATTTAAAAAACCTTAATCCTGATTTTTGATACAAATATCCCCCACTCCATGGGCTAACTGGGCTTCCAGCATTACTAAAGAAAAATGGATGATAACTTGCAGATGAAACTGATCTACCCAGTTAAAAGGCCAGTTAAATGTATCTGTCCATATATAACAAACTGCAGCAGGAAAAAATTCCTGCAAGAACAGCTCATAAGAGCCTCAAAAAAAGAAAAACGAAAAGGGAAGGGACAAAAACAATATGTACAAGATTGATATGTAGTGCTGCACACGAATTACAATTACACTCAGCCGGTGTGTGGAAAAGAGTGATCTGGCCCTATAGATAGCTTGGCCTAACTGTACACCTACCTAGGTGCGGAGGTTGGCATATAAAGATGAATTAAAGCCTCGATCCTGGACTCTAGACAAAAGCAGTATACCATCAAAACAAATCCGTAGACACCAAAGATGGATCACATAAGGTAACAGGTTCACATACTGATGAATATATACATATAAACAAACATTCAGTGGCTAAACACCACTATCGATGCCTTAGGCAGATATACAGATGCCCATCTATGCATAAATGTGAAGCCATACATCAAAATCCAAACTTTGTACTTATCTGTGACCATCAGTTGCAGCATAGTAATAGCCCATAAGTATATGATAGTATGATCACTCAGATGGAGTCCGCCCCTTTGTGGGTTCATCAGTAGAGACTCATTGCGGTCATAGCGGTCTGGCAGTGGAACATTGTCCAATTCATGAGGCTTTAGTTCATCTTTATATGTGTATGTCAGTAGATATGTTGGTGTCCTTACCCTTGCACGCAAAAATGGCATCACTGTAGCAACATGATGGATCAATAGACATATTTGCTGTGACTAATCATATATTGCATATCTATTTTAGTGTATTTTTCTTTTTGGGTAGGGACTTATATGTATCATACAATTTATCTAATACTTATCTAATGTGAGTGGTGTGAAGCAACTTAGGCTGCATGGACCCTTTACTCTTTCTGAACACCTATATCTGATTGTATAAAATATTCTATTGCATCCATGAAGATGTCATAAACAAGTGGATACAGGCCACCTGGCTCTCTTTTTCTGATCTTACGTCTTATAGGGAGTTATAGGAGAATAGGGACAGCCGACGCACAAGCGGGGGTGCCATTTTCGTATCTCTTAGGGTGCCAACATCCGCACCTAGGTGGGTGTTCAGTTAGGCCAAGCTATCTATAGGGCCAGATCACTCTCTTCCACACACCGGCTGAGTGTAATTGTAATTCGTGTGCAGCACTACATATCAATCTTGTACATATTGTTTTTGTCCCTTTCCTTTTCGTTTTTCCTTTTTGAGACTCTTTCTTATGAGCTGTTCTTGCAGGAATTTTTTCCTGTTGCAGTTTGTTATATCTGGCCAGATACATTTAACTGGCTTTTTGACTGGGTAGATCAGTTTCATCTGCAAGTTATCATCCATTTTTCTTTAGTAATGCTGGAAGCCCAGATAACCCATGGAGTAGGGGATATTTGTATCAAAAATCAGGATTAAAGTTTTTTAAAGGTACTTAATAAAACTTACATTTTAATAGAGCTTTTTTCAGTAAGTCGGTAAATACTTATGTCCCCAAAAAATGAGAAAAGTATTCAAGGAGTGATACATTTACTGGCTAACCAGAGAAACTATATTTGCAAGCTTTCAGGGTTCACTTGTAATACAGCCTGATATAGGGGCCTTTTGAGCTCTTAACGCTTGCAAATAAAATTTTTCTGGTTAGCCAATAAAGGCATCACTCCTTGAACACTCTTCTCATTTTTTTGGGACATGAGTATTTACATCAATATACACTGCTCAAAAATATAAAGGAAACACTTAAATACCACATTCTAGCTAACAACAAATGAAATATTCCAGGTGCAAATCTTTATGTATTACATATTGGAATGCGTTGAAAATAATAAAACAAAAATGATCAGTGTAAATAAAAACTAATATCCCATGAAGGTGTGGATTTGGAATGATACTCAAAATTTAAGTGGAAAATCAAATTACAAGCTGATCCAACATCAGTGGAAATGCCTCAAGACAAGGAAATTATGCTCAGTAGTGTGGGTGGCCTCCATGTGCCTGCATGACTTCCATATCACGACTGGGCATTCTCCTGATGAGGCGGCGGATGTCCTGAGGTATTTCCTCCCAGACCTAAATTAAAGCATCAGTCAACTCCTGGACAGACTATGGTGCAATGTGGCATGATGTTCTCAAAGTGCTCGATTGGATTCACGTATGGGGAACGAGTGGGTCACTCCATAGCATCATTGGCTTCATCATGTAGGAACTGCTGACACACTTCAGCCACATGAGGCCTAGCACTGTTAGGCATCAGAAGGAACCCAGGGCCCACTGCACCTGCCTATGGTCTTATAATGGGTCTAAAGATCTCGTGCTGGTACTTAATGGAAGTCTCTGGCTAGGACAAGGAGGGCTGTGTGGCCCTTCAACAAAATGCCTCCCCACATCATTACTGACTGCCAAAGCGGTTATACTGGAGGATGTTGCAGGCAGCAGGACATTCTCCACTGTGTCTCCAGACGTCTTTCACATGTGCTCTAAGTGAACCTGCTCTCATTCGTGAAAAGCACAGGGCGCCAATGTCAAATCTGCCAATCTTGGTGTTCTCTGGCAAATGTCAATCGCTCTGCACGGTGTTGGGCTGTAAAGCACAACACCCACTTGTGGACGTCAGGCCCTCATACCACCCTCATGGAGTCTGCTTCTGACAGAGCAGACAGATGGATGTTGGAGAAAAATTAAATAAAGGACCATAGAGAGTTTAAGCATCCCAGTAAGGCCGGTTTCACATTAGCGCTTTTTCAGCGCGCGCACGGCCGGGGGTAGCTCCGCCCCCGAGCTGGCTCTCTGCCCGGCGTGCCCGCCCCTTGCTTGTAGCGCCGCCTACTAGCGGACAGCGGCGCCTGCGATCGGCGCACCCTATCTTTAGCATAGGGTGCGCAGATCGTGCGCAGGCCGTGCGCTAGTTGCGCTTTGACCTGCGCTGCGCACTTTTGACGGTGCGCCGTGCGCGCTAAAATCAAACTTTTCGGATTTTGGCGCGCACGGCGCACCGTCAAAAGTGCGCAGCGCAGGTCAAAGCGCAACTAGCGCACGGCCTGCGCACGATCTGCGCACCCTATGCTAAAGATAGGGTGCGCCGATCGCAGGCGCCGCTGTCCGCTAGTAGGCGGCGCTACAAGCAAGGGGCGGGCACGCCGGGCAGAGAGCCGGCTCGGGGGCGGAGCTACCCCCGGCCGTGCGCGCGCTGAAAAAGCGCTAATGTGAAACCGGCCTAATTGTATGAATAAGCCTCAATGTGATAACATACATATATACCTATATATGTATGTTCTCAGATATATATATTTTTTTTAAAGACTGCTCTTGTCAACATGTCAAAGGTACAAAAGACATCTTTATTAATTAATAGATACACAGAACAGTAATAATGTGAATAAGTCCACACACCAATAATCTATAATAGAATACAAGCGAGCAGCAGTGCAAACACGGGGCAGCAGAAGGCAATTAGTATAATAGAAAAGGTGGAGAGACCATAAAAACCCGGGTCAAAACTGTTATCATATATTAATGTAAGAAACATGCATAAATAAGGTTTCCCCGCAGACATTTCAGAAACCAATCCTTTACAGGGGTTTTTTGCTAATTGCCTATAAAATGAATAACTGGACAGGATGATTACATATAAGTGTGATTGACTTGGAGTTAACATTGTGTTGCTTAAGTGTTCTCTTTATTTTTTTGAGAATGTATATACACACACACACACATATATATATATACACACACACACATATATACATATACTGTATATTATCATGTCTGTCGAGTAGACAAACTATGAATACATTTGCTCTGCACACATGGAACTTTCTAGCTTTCCTAGACTAGATCTCAAAAGTGGGCTCTAAAAAAGGAAGACATGATGTGAACAGCCCTCTAGAACAAGGGGAAGACTGTCACATATCTTCTATTGCCAAGTCTCTACATCTACTGCAATGACAATAACAAGATAACAATGAAATAACTGTTTTATATTCTAATTTTCCAGAACATAAACCAACAGTGGGAAAAAGTAAGAAAAAAAAAATTTTAAGCCCATCTCAAGGGTTCCAAACAGACCCCGAGAATTTTTGAAGTCTTGCGTATATAAAGCTCATGGACATTAAGAAATTAAAACATACTTACAGGCCATACGCAGAATTGACAGCTAGGCTGGTTATTTGCTGCGGAGGTTCTCCACTAACCCACACAAGTTGTATTACAAGCTCTACTTGGTAGCCAGCAGATTGCTTTAATGGAGTGCTTTTGACCCTGTGAAAAGGAAATTTCTTTCATATCAGATAAATCCAAAATGAGCAGCAACATCAGAACAACTAATCTATAGTAAAAAAAAATATACATGATTGACGGTACATTCTAGATAAAAAATTAAAATTTAAGATAGAAAAACTAATCAAGGTGATAACGACACCCTACCCCCTCCCTCCAAGTATAAATCTGACATTTTATACTTCTTGATAAGCGGATTAGACATATGATCAGGCAACATTTATATAATTTCTGAGGCAACTAGTTTTTACACTGATGCTACTCAAAATGTACATTATTTTTAGCATTTTTATCCTCTCAGACCATTTTTAGAAATAGGTGCTAGGATTCCTCAGTAAACACAAAACTCATTCCACACTGTGGGAATAGTGATTGCCTGAATGCACGCTACATACTTGTCTAGAATAGATTAATATAGAATTGTATTCACACAATTTAAACTATTATTTTGACATCTAAAATTCATACAATTAATCCAGCATCATGTAAAAGTTTGGGCACCCTGGTCAAAATTACTGTTATTGTGAACAGTTAAGCAAGTTGAAGATGAAATGATCTCTAAAGGGGCTAAAGTTAAAGATGACACATATCCTTTGTATTTTTGACCCCAATAAAAAATATATTATATATCGAGAGAGATGCATATTTTACATAATAAGAAATACAAAAAGGAAAATAGACTGATGCAAAAATGTGGGCAACCTGCATGGTTGGTACGTAGTAGAACCCCCTTTTTGCAAGTATCACAGCTTGTAATTGTTTTTTTGAAACCAGCCAAGGGTCTTTCAATTATTGTTTGAAGGATTTTCATAGATTCTTTCTTGGAAAATTCTTCCAGTTTTGTGACATTACTTGGTCTTCTTGTCTGCACTGCTATTTTGAGGTCTAGAACAAAAACACTATTTTTTGGGAATCAGAACATTTTTGAAGTGAACATGCAATCCCCTTAAACCAATTTTTTATTTCATAAATGTTAAAAGACACCTTCCCAGTGAAAGTATTGGCAAATGCCACCAAAATAGAGAAAAAAGACCTATTCTGAGATGCTGCAAAACCCGGATATTAGGCCTATCTGATGCCTGCCTGACTGTGGAGGTTGGCACCCTAAGAAACTATTTTGACGCCCCCACTCAACAAGGACTATCCCTCAGTCCCCTACCAGTCCCTGGTTTCACAGGTGGTAAAACAACGTCAGGATTGTGCAGAGATTAGATATCAGAATGCCCTACATACAGTACAATGCAGAAAATCCCAGACCACGATAATCAAAAGATAAACAAATGAATCCACATCATGATACCTAAAGACCAACAATATGTCCAAAAAACATGATATTCAACACCAATAGTGCCACTCAGGGGTATACAAACATAGGTAAAGATTCCAAGGAGGTCACTTATGTGTGGAGGCACTCCGACGCGTTTCTCACAAATCGGACACAGCTCCAAGACATTATTGGGTCAAAAAACAGACAATAAGCATATCGCTACTAAATATCAGGAGCTAACTCCTATTGTGGCATAAAATAAAGAAATTAATAAATGTTAATAAATTTATTTTCTGCCCCAATATGAGTTAGCTCCTGAGATTTAGTAGCGATAATGCTTATGGTCTGTTTTTTTGACCCAATAATGTCTTGGAGCGGTGTCTGATTTGTGGGAGGGCACGAGTGGCGCCCATAGGATGTGAAGTTTGCGCTATGGGAAATGAAGCATCTCAAACTAAGGTCTAGCGACAGATTTTCAATGATGTTAAGATCAAGGGACTGTGAGGGCCATTGTTATCCTTCAGTCCACGCCTTTTGAGGTAGTCTGCTGTGGATTTTGCTGTGTGTTTAAGATTAGTGATGAGCAAACGTGCTCGGATAAGATGTTATCCAAGCACGATCGTGTGCCAAGTGTCTTCGGCGTGCTCGAAAAATATGTTTGAGTAGTCGCGGCTGCATGTCTCGCGATTGTTACATCAAGAATTTGTTGAAATTTCATTGAATCCATTCTTTCCTGTATCCGTGAAATGTTCCCCCTGCTATTGGCTGCAACACATTCCCAAAAAATGATTCATCCACTCCCATGCTTAATGGTTGGCCAGAGGTTCCTTTCTCCCCTTTTATTTAGAAGTGGTCTGGGTTTTTATAAAGTTGGGAAATTTGCATCACCTGGCCTTTCCCAACGATGATCGTGAACAAGCCATAACCCTAACAGGCTAAGGTCTGAAACATTGGTCAAAGTTACCAGACCACACAAATCTCCAAGAGTGCCAAAACTTTTGCATCGGGCCACTTTTTTTGTGCAATTTTTAAAATGTAAAAAATGACTTTTGCCTAAAATACTAAGGAAATGTGTCAACTTGCTTAAATGTGCACAATAACAGTATTTTTTCCAGGGGTGCACAAAATTTTACATGTAATTTTACACTGTATATGTTATAAGGACTTGAAGCATACCTTTACTTTGGTTGACTGCTCAGAATATGCTATCTGGCATTTGGCCTGCATTTTTCACGTTTCACACAGCTGGTCTCGCTAAATTTCAGTTGTCTCTAACTGATAGACACTAGCTGCCATGATGTCTCACATGCACTGTACACAGGCGCATTAGGGACTCCTGCTCTCTTCTCTGCGGCAAACATATAGTGGCAGCAGCAAGCATGACAGTTGTAAATCATTACGGAACAGTGTAGCTGTGAATTCAGCTTTGGGGTGAGATAAAACACTAACTAGAATACTGCTGCTTGGGCATTTCTTGCTTTCAATCTTTACCTCACTCTTCAAAGCCTTTAAAGGGGTTGTCCACTACTAGGATAATCCCTTTTTGATATGAATGTTTGGCGCAGAAAAAAATAAGGACACTTATACTCACCTTCCGTGTTTGTGCAGTTTCAGCGATGTCGGCACTTACGTTCCCGGGGCTTTTGTGCGGTTATTATGCCATGTGAGACCGATGCCAAATCAGCTCTGGCGTCATGGTCCTCCAACTTTGGATGTATTGAACACATCAACATGAAGTCAGGGCTGCAGCTGCTGTTTGACTTCCTCTTGATATGTGATTTGTCCAAAGTAGGGGACAGTCACTCCAGTGCTCATTGGGCGCCGGGTTCACGAGGCATAACAACTGCATGAGAGCACCAGGAACATGAGTGCCAACAATGCTGGAACGGCGCAAGCAAGGGTGTTTTTATTTCATCAGCACCAAACATTCAAATCAAGAATGGGTTGTCCTAGTAGTGGACAACCCCTTTAATAGTCAGATGTAATCTGAAATCTCTGTGAGCTTGCAGTTCGTCTTATCAAGACAAATTTTCGTCTTTTTTTTTTAGAAATCGATGGAAGTTCATGAGGCAAGATAAAGGTCTCATAAATGGAGAAAGAAGTCTATTTCTTTAATAAATTATAGTGTAAAGCATCTTATATTTTCCAGTACTATTGATTTATGCAAAGAAAGGACATTGACCATTTCAAATCTTTCATCTCATCAATGATCTCCAAGAGAGCCTTATAATCGAGGTGCCACAAAGCATGTAGGACACCATTGTAAACCAGACCTATTTAACCAAAAAACAGATCCTCTAAATAATCAAGTCTGTGTTCTGTGCAGGCTCACATTTAGCTAGTATACTTGCAATGCCATGTAAACATCATAACATAATTCTTACTTTAAACAGGGTACATTATCACGAATCCCATCCGATGAACTGCTGCTTGTGGACGGGTGAGACTGAAGAGCTATGGGTTGGGAGTTCGAAGGACCACTGGGCGTTGGCACTTGTTCAATGTCCGGGGACTCTAGTTCACCAATTTCGTAAAGCAATCTTACTTCCAGCATCTTAGAGTCAAGCACAAAATATAAACAAATGCAGAAAAACAACATGAACTTCAAGAACCAAGAAAAAAGTTTTTTTTATCTTTGGCCAATGTGCATCTGCAGAATAACTTACAATATATTGGAACATTTTTTACAATGTTCACGGTGTTACACTAAATATCACTCAAGTAGTAAATAACTTCTCGAAACAGAAATAAAAAATCCGCAGAGACCAAAGGTAATTGACGCTGGCATCATCCACGGTTTTAAAGAGGTTGTATTGTACACAGCTTAGCCGATAGCCTCACTCCCATCACTCTGCTGATTCTGTAGGTGGAGGCAGCAGGCAGATCGGCGTTTACCCTGGAGTAAGGATAAAGTCATTTTACATGGTGGCCCTTCACATAAATGTGTATGCGACAGGGACATTAGTCTGTCAGAGCAGGACCTGTTCGCAAAGAGCAGATCTCCGTTCTGGATCATCATTACACCCTTTTAACAGACATAAATATGACGAAGAGCTTTCACATTGGTATGAGATAACACGAGGAAAAGGACAAATAATATCCTCAGGAGTCACTGCAGGCTGTAATAGAGAGATGACCATGACAACTTTTAGTGAGCTGCTTTTGATTTTAGTGTAGGGACTCCCAAGACAATGAGGACCTTTGACTTGGGTTGCAAGTTTGGATATTTTGACCAAAATATCAACTAATACCGCATATGCCCATTATACTTTATTTTTATAGATATTTCCCCATTTTTTGCAGGATGCAGCCAGGCCCTTTAATATTGCTGGTTGGGCAAATTGGGGTGTCTGTCCCTGTGGGTGCATGTATATAGTTATAGTACTGGGAAGCCAGGTTGATCTAATAGTATGGGTGTCACTAACAGGCCATAAGCCAGACAGTGTGCTCCACATAAATCAGTGACTGGTGCCATACACAAGCCTCATCTGGGTGTGTTATAATACTAGGCAACCACCCCTCCATAAACGGTAGGTGTGTGAGTGGGCGTTTCATCAGTCTTGTGCACCTATACTGCTTCCGCCTTTATCATAGGTGTCTACCGCTTCCTGTAATGTATTGTGACCTGGTGTTGGCGAGTAAGGCTGCCTTTTTCTAAGTAAAAATTCTCGTCCTGCTATTTGACCTGCATATTAAATATTGACTTGTGAGCTTTGGTATCCCAAAATCTATTAAAAGTGAATATTTGGGGCAAAACAATACCCAAATCTAAGCTCCTTAATCCATAATTTTAACAAATGCATTACAGTGAACACTTCCTACCACAATAGTATATCTGAATTAATTTATCAAGTTAATGGGGCTGAACTGCAAAACCAGAAAACAACACACAAAAATTTTGAAAGCTGCAGAGGCATGAAAAGACCCATAACATGTCATACATATCTACAGCTGTGGTTTTAGGTTTTGCTTTTTCGCTGTCATTTGTGGTGCGGTGCCTTTTTAAAATTGGAATTCTGGTTATTGCAGAAATGGAAATTCCAAAACATTACATTACAGAGGTAAATGTTTCTAGATGGCAAAGTATGTCACTTTCTGCTTTACTACCACTGGGATTTTGTCTAGTTCCCAAATATTTTTTTTTAACAACAATTCTTTGTAATTAATCCATGTTGTGTGGCAAACGGATGCTCCCAATTCTGTTTACAATCAAGGGAAAGCGACATTGGAATTATAATAATTACTGCAGTTAAATATTATTTATCATGGATGCTAGACTATCATCAATTAATAGGGGGCACAAAATATTTAGGCTTCACACTTAACCAGGCATGCGAAAGCCAAACATGGTCTTTACCGGGATGACGTCTGCGGTCACTTCCTGTTTGCTGAATCTATAAATGATGACATGGGCTGAGACACCGGCCACACAAAGTATCCTGCTCTCTGGGCACCAGGAGATCATCTGGATGGCATAAGGATCTTCATCTACAATGTCGGTGCTGGGTTTATCCTCTTTATTCCGAGATTTCTCAAATACTTTTGCGGTCTTGAGTTTATATAACATTTGCAACGTTACTAGGGGAAAAAAATGTAATTAGGAACTGTAGAAGAACACTACTTATGAAAAGGTCATTTACTAATGCCAAGCTGAACATTGCTTTAACCTGGTAAAGTGGCATGCATTCTAAAATGTTAAAACCCAATCTGCTAAGTGCAGGCCACTTGATGTTACAGAATACAAAAATATTGCATATATAATATTTCATAGGGCAACATCTATGGTAAAAGCTACAGTTTACTAATTTTTCATCAGTGAGAAAGTTTAGTCATGAAATAAAATGTAGTAACTCTGTATACAGATGTATTAGCTTACATGTGAGTTTCTAAAGCACACATTTTACACATGTTCAGAAACATTTAAGTTGATCAGAATGGGGATATCCTACCCTTAGTTTACACCAAAGGCCAGGGAGAAGAAAAAAAAATGTAAGCTTTACCAGTAACTTGGTTTCCAGTCCACTGTGATGGCATTTCTGCACATTGATTGTTGACCTCTGGAGGGACAGGAATCGGAGAGCAGTTAAAAGGCCCCATCTAGGAGTCTTTACCAGATTACTAGACCAGACTCCTTCATTTTGAAATATTTATTAACCAACAAAACACTCTCACACATGCAAGAGAAAATTTAGATGGAAAGAATGATGCCGTCATGGTGGACTCATGGAATCAGAATTCCCTGTAGGACCAATTCCCTTTTTCCATTCCGTCCCTCATGATGGTACCACTGGGAACAATAGCCTACAAAAGTTTCCTTCCAAGGTGATGCCATCATCAAGTCATCATATGTATCAAGTCTTACCAAAGCAACCTTTCAAAAGGTAGGGAGGCTGAACCATGTAGTCGCTCTGCATCTCAGCCCACAAGTATGCTGTTACTCTCCCATAAAGTGGGCTCCTTGCCAGCTCCATGTCTTCCTTTCACATTAACACACAACCCTCTCCCTCCATTCCCCGTAGATAAAGTGTCTTGCAATCTAACATACAAAATTAATCTTACTATGGCATTCTTTGTGATATTCTTTTCCTTGTTTCTAGCTTGAAATTCGATGAAAAACTTCCTTCTCTACTTAAAAAGAAGCAGGTATTTCTGAACTTTTAGTTTCATGGCCAAAGTGTGAAATGTTTCTATTTTTTTGATTTTCAAAAAAGTTAATGTTGAAGTGAATGTTTTGAGATCAGTGAGAGGCCACCTGAAAGGAAGGCGGAATCTCTCAATCACTTGTATAAGATCTTATTACAGCCAAGAAAATCGTACTACAGGATCAGTTTTATAAATCCAGTGACGCTACCAACGCTAAGGGCTAGGCCTCACAGAATTCAATTTCCACTAAAGGCTGATCGGGATTAAAGGGGACCTGACAGTAAATACATACTGCCTGTATATTGGACTGTGTATTAAGCACTGGCTGTATGATCTCAGCTAGGTATGTTTGACTCAAACGGTGCGGGACAAAAACATAGGGTTAAAATGTAACTTTTAATTCATATCAATAAAATATCAAAACCCTAGATAACTTGAAAACAAACACCATCACCAGGGCCTAACAGGGTTAGCAGGGTGAGCAGTCAATAGACGACCTGGGGAGCTACTGTACAGGTTTATAGGGTGCCAACCTCCGCTGGTAGGTAGGGTGGTTCAGTATTATACAGGGGTAGGCACCTCCCTGTGGTATCTGTATCTTGTAGTTTCCTGGTGATGGTGATTGGTTTCACGTTACGTAGGTTTTTGCTATTTTATTAATATGAATTAAAAGTTACATTTTAACCCTAAATAAAGTTTAGAGTTCTACGGTGAGCTAGCTAATTCCTACTCATACTGTCTACCCTGTTTGATACTGTGAATACATTTCGGACAAAAACATACTTTAATAGCTGCCGAGGACCGAGCCGCATAGGACATTAGTCGGACAGGAGGGTCACCAGCGGCTTCTTCTCACCAGCTACTCTCGATTGCTACTCTTTGTATGCACATCTGTCCGACTAGTCTTCCGTGTAGTTCTGTCATTCGCGGCTTCAAAACTATTTTTCTTTGAAAATCCATAGTGTTTCAGGACCAAACATACCTGGGTGAGATCATACAGCCAGTGCCTTATGTATGCTGCCCGTGGATAGGACAGCATGTATCAGCTGTCAGGTTCATTTTAATAAAGATTTTGGTCAAGAAGCTGCTCATTCATTTTATTATTCATTTAATGATCAACTAATTAGATTAAAAAAAAAATATGGTAATACAAATCTGTACCTTAATGGTGCTAGGCCTGGACAAATAGTCTCCCTAAAGACGGTTATCAATATCAGACAAACAGTTTTTTCTTTGTGTGGGGGAAAATCTTTTTAAAATGCATAGAAAACACCATTCTTTGTAGTTGCCATGGAGAGATCACTTTATGAGGGAAGCTCACTATTCTTTAGGTAAGTGAGCCATGACAAGCAAGATCTTACTTGAGACAGAAGGTTGTATCATATAAAACAGTGAATATGTTGGGGATCAATTTTCAGACAAGATTTTCTGTTGACAATGAGGAATTATTAGTGTGATCTTTGTATATCCTGACTTTATAGTGCCCTGGAATATAGTATTTGGAAAAAGCGCATGTCTTAATTTCATATCCAACCTAAGAGATGGAGTTACGTTTTCCTGCATTTACACACCCATTATGGGAATCTCCAAAATGTATTAATTTGCTGACAACTTCCTTTGTATTTATAGTCAGTAACAGCTATTTTTTTTTCTTTTAGCTGATATTGTGGTCAAGATGATTTTTCTCTGACCAATAAAAGATATATTAGATGGGATTTAATACCTCCTAGGTGGTAAAGTACTGTCATTGTAGTGTAATATAGTTTTATCATGAAAATTCAATTGAAAAACATATATTTAAAGGAAATCTGTCACCTCAATTTGGCGCGGTATGTAAATGAGTTGTGTCTGGTCCGATGCAATATCCAAGCGCATGCACAGTATGCTTTGCCCAACTGCAGGCAAAGCCGAAAAGCATTAGTGCGTATGCGCCGGTGAACGATGTCCCTGAAGTATTTTGTTGCCATTTCTGTGTTCCGGGACATATTTCACCGGCGCATGCACACTAATGCTTTTCAGCTTCGCCCGCAGTTGGGCAAAGCATACTACGCACGCGCGTAATCTGGATGACAACTACGGAAATTCCCAGAAAGATTACGTACAGCGTCCAAGGAGGGGTCGAGGGAAGGAGCCAAAACACCGTCCATCGGACCGGACACAACTCATTTACATACCACACCAAACTGAGGTGACAGATTCCCTTTAAGCCCTTCCACACATCGGGTTTTTCTGTTTTTTGATCCCCTTCTTCCCAGAACCATAAAACTTTTTTATTTTTCCATCAATGTGATGGCTTGTGTTTTGCGGGATGAGTTGTACTTTTGAATGACACCAGTGGCTTACCATATAATGTACTGGAAAATGGGACTAAAAAATTGAAAGTGTGGTGAAGTTGCAAAAAAAATTCCACACTTTTTTTTTTTTTTTTTACCATGTTCACTAAATGCTAAAACTGACAAGCCACTATGATTATTTAGATCATTACAAGTTCATAGGTAGCAAACATCTATAGGCTTTTTTTTTTTTTTTTTTTTAGTTAAGTGGTGGAAAAAAAGTCACCATTTTCTGAGACCCGTAGCATCTCCATTTTTTACGATCAGGGGCTGTATGAGGGCTTATTTTTTGGTGTGTCGAGCTGACAGTTTTAGTGAAACCATTTTGGTGTAGATACGATCTTTTGATCGCCCGTTATTGCATGCAATGTTCCTGTGACCAAAAAAACGTAATTCTGGCATTTTGATTCTTTTTCTTGTTACACTGTTTACTGATCGGTTTAATTCTTGTTATATATTGATAGATCAGGCAATTCTGAATGTGATGATACCAAATATGTGTAGACTAAAAGCTATGATCTTCTGTATAGCAGAAATGCTCATCTGCTATAAGCGCGGGCCATTGGGTGCCGCTCATAGCTATCCTGTAAATAAAACCACAGACCTAGGGTTGTCAAGGTAATCCATCGGCGACCTGTGCTTATGTGACATGGGTGCTGATGGGTGGGGTTTGTGATGCACTCTCTGGCGCGATCATATTGACAGCGGCATTTAAGAGGTTAACAGCAGCAGGTGGATCGCGATTCCACCTGTGGCTGTTAGGGGCACATATTAGCTGAGAAAATCAGCTGACATGTGCCAGAAAAGTTGAAGGCTCATTGCCAAAGCACACAGCAAACAGCGGGAGGCGGCCTTGGATGTACCTATATGTCCAAGGCTGTAAAGGGGTTAAAAATACATTCCCATCTACAAAATCCTATCCCAATATGTAGTTGGTGAAATAATAATACAATTACCAAATACCTCCAATTAGAATTGTAGTATAGTTTTTCTGATTCGCCATGTCTCTTTCTTCATGTACATTCATTGCAGGACCTTAGGTATCCATGGTTATGACCACTGATATATTGACCATTAATTAGCTGGTTGCTAGTGGTCGTAAACATGAATACCTAAGGTCCAGCAATGCCTGCACATGAGGAAAGAGACCAAGCGAATCAGAAAAACTATACTAAATTTCTAATTGGAAGCAATTGCTAATATTATTATACCTACTACATATTGGGATAGGATCTTGGAGATGGGAATACCCCTTTAAGTTTAACAGTCTTATTTTCATGTTGGTTACTATAGATTATAACCATGAGCCCTTAAGAAAACTCTCCTAAAGAACGAGCCTTTTGTCTAATTGGGCAGTATATGTTTTATTTTGGAAATTACTTTTGAAAAAATTTGACCCCTTTTTAGAAATGTATTCTTCTTGCCCACCTGACCATTAACTTGACTTTCACTGCCGAAATTTTTTTTTGTCCAAAATTGCTTGAATTTTGTGTGGGGTAAAAATAGACATCTGATAAGTACAGGGCACATAAAATGTCAAAGATTTTATGGATTTCATTCCGAATCCTTTACACAATCTACTAGTTCAAAAAAAAAAAAGGTTTTTTTTCCCTTTTTGAACTACACTGCTCAAAAAAATAAAGGGAACACTTAAACAACAGAATATAACTCCAAGTAAATCAAACTTCTTTGAAATCAAACTGTCCACTTAGGAAGCAACACTGACTGACAATCAATTTTACATGCTGTTGTGCAAATGGAATAGCGAACAGATGGAAATTATTGGCAATTATCAAGACACCCTCAATAATGGAGCGGTTCTGCAGGTGGGGACCACAGACCACATCTCAGTACCAATGCTTTCTGGCTCATGTTTTGGTCACTTTTGAATGTTGGTTGTGCTATCACACTCATGGTAGCATGAGACGGACTCTACAACCCACACAAGTGGCTCAGGTACTGCAGCTCATCCAGGATGGCAGCACATCAATGCGAGCTGTGGCAAGAAGGTTTGCTGTGTCTGTCAGCATAGTGTCCAGAGGCTGGAGGCGCTACCAGGAGCCAGGCCAGTACACCAGGAGACATGGAAGGAGGCCATAGGAGGGCAACAACCCAGCAGCAGGACTGCTACCTCAGCCTTTGTGCAAGGAACAAGAGGAGCACTGCCAGAGCCCTGTAAAATGACCTCCAGCAGGCCACAAATGTGCATGTGTCTGCACAAACGGATAGAAACCGACTCCATGAGGATGGTCTGAGGGCCCGACGTCCACAGATGGGGGTTTGTGACCAAAACATCAGCCAGAAAGCATTGGTACGGAGATGTTGTCTGTGGTCCCCACCTGCAGAACCGCTCCTTTATTGAGGGTGTCTTGATAATTGCCAATAACTTCCATCTGTTGTCTATTCCATTTGCACAACAGCATGTGAAATTGATTGTCAGTAGTGTTGCTTCCTAAGTGGACAGTCTGATTTCACAGAAGTTTTATTTACTTGAAGTTATATTCTGTTTAAGCGTTCCATTTATGTTTTTGAGCAGTGTATTTAGGTAAAAATGTTTTTGCATGAATAGCATACATTCATTTTTTTCTTTAACATCAAACTTCATCTTACAGCAGCATGTAAATGTTTGGGCATCTCTGATCAATATTACTGTTATTACGAACAGTTTATTTAGCAAGTTGAAGATGAAATGATCTCTAAAAAGGCCTAAAGTTAAAGATTACACATTTCTTTTGTATTTTAGGCAAAAAACAAACAAACAAACAAACAAACCACAATTTCATCTTTTACATTTTAAAAATTACTAAAAGGAAAATAGGCTGATGCAAAAGTTTGGGCAGCCTGCATGTTTAGTACCCACCAGCACCCCGTTTTGAAAATATCACAGTAAACACTCTTTGTAGCCATTTAAGAGTATTTCAATTCTGTTTTGAGATATTTTCTTCTATTCTTCCTTGAAAAATTCTTCCAGTTCTGTGAGATTTCGGGTTTGTTTTGCATGCACTGCTATTTTGAGGGGTAACCACAGATTTTCAAATTAGGGGACTGTGAGGGCCATTGTATAACCTTCAGCTTGCGCCTTTTGAGGTAGTCTATTGTGAATCTGACGTGTGTTTAGTATAATGATTCATTTGTAAAAGCCATCCTTTTTTCAACTTCAGCTTTTTATTACAGATGGAGTTATGCTTGCGTCAAGAATTTGTTGAAATTTCATTGAATCCATTCTTCCCTCTGTTCGTGACATTTTTAGCTCCACAAACATCTTTGATCATTGTGGCCAAAGAGTTCTATTTTAACCTTATCTGTCCACAGGACGTGTTTCCAAAATGCATCAGGCTTCTTTAAATGTTCTTTTACATATCGTTGACGCTGAATTTTATGGTGAGGACGCAGGATAGGTTTTCATCTGATGACTCTTCCACGAAGGCAATATTTGTGCAGGTTTCTCTGAACAGTAAAACAATGCACCACAACTCCAGAGTCTGCTAAATCTTTCTGAATGTCTTTTTCAACCAGCAGGGGTTCTGATTTGCCTGTCAATCCTAAGAGGAGTGCTCACTGAAATTTTGCTTGGCCTTCCAGACCTTATGACTTACACTGTTCCTGTTAACTGCCTAATCTTAATTACATTTCGAACCGAGGAAAGGAAACTTAAAAACGCTTTGCTATCCTCTTCCAGCTTTCTCCTGCTTTGTGGGCCTCCCCCATTTTAATTTTCAGAGTGTTAGACAGCTGCTTAGAAGATCCCTTGGCTGCTGTTTTTTGGAGGAGGCTCGGTTTTTATACAGTTGGGAAATTTGCATCACAGTTTTGGGCACCACATTTTAAAAAAGACATCAACAAACTGGAGCAAGTTCAGAAAAGAGCGACCAGAATGGTGACCGGTCTGCAAACCCTGTCTTATGAGGAAAGGTTGCAGGATTTGGGAATGTTTAGTTTGCAAAAGAGAAGACTGAGAGGAGACTTAATAGCGGTCTACAAATATCTAAAGGGCTGTCACATTGTAGAAGGATCAACTTTATTCTCATTTGCACAAGGAAAGACTAGAAGCAATGGGATGAAACTGAATGGGAGGAGACACAGATTAGATATTAGAAAAAACTTTTTGACAGTTAGAGTGATCAATGAGTGGAACAGGCTGCCACGAGAAGTGGTGAGTTCTCCTTCAATGGAAGTCTTCAAACAGAGGCTGGACAGACATCTGACTGGGATGATTTAGCGAATCCTGCTTTGAGCAGGGGGTTGGACCAGATGGCCCAGGAGGTCCCTTCCAACTCTACGATTCTATGATTCTATGACCTGGCCTTTTCCAATGATGATCGTGAACAAGGCATAACCCAAACAGGCTAATTAAGGTCTGAAACCTTTGTCAAAGTTATCTGAGCACAGAAATCTCCAAGGGTGCTCACACTTTTGCATCAGCCAATTTTCCCTTTTGTAATTTTTAAAAAGTAAAAACTAATATATTGTTTGCCCAAAATACAAAGGAAATAAGACTGTATTCTGCTATATCAGCTCGTTAAAAAGTAGTAGGACTCCAAATTTGTCAGCAACATGCTGGAAAATAAGCAGCATATCTGGAAGTAAAGAAAGGAAAATTCAATCATTCGAATCATGCTGCACCACACATTCATATTTAACCTTCCCTCCCTCATGGACCTAGAGAGACCACTGTTGCTCTCTGCCACATCTGATGTAAGCTCAGAGAACAGTGGTGGCAACAGGAACTTTTTACCACTGTCTATAGAGAGGTCAACCATCAGTGGTGCCATCACAGAGAACGATATGGAAACATTACAATGTCACGCATTCTATTTAATGACTAAACCACTTGAGTTCTAAATTAAAATATGTTTAAAGAAAAGTCTTACTTTTTAAAGGCCAGGATTACTAGTAAGGATCTATTGGCCAAACAAGAAACAAGTCTAGGCAGCACAGATCAAAGAATGCTCACAAGGATATTATGGAGATCTTACAAGAAAGACGAATTAATGGTATAGCCACTCAGTATTTTCCACACATCAAATAGTATAAAAGAAGAAAGTACATGGTTGGCTTACATGTGGATGTAAAGTAAAAAAAATCTTACTTGCTGACGCATCCCAAAATTTGATTGATCCATCCGCATGACTGAAAAGTACAGACACAAACATCTATTAAAAGGGATTTTTTAACACTGCTCATACCAACACTTATTAAATAGAACGCTTGGATACAGACAGAACAGCTTGCTCACTGTAGACTAGCTGACATGGCAATGACGAGGCCTCATACCCAGCTGTAATTGGGATCAATGAGGCACAGAAACCCGACAGAGCTCCCATAGAAACATGTGCGATAATGTAATCCATCAGTTTATACATTTTTCTTTACAGATTTTAAACGTTGTATTCTGTATGACCAAAGCACTGCTTCTAGGGGCCAATACAGTGCCTCATGGTGGCACCAAAGGGTGACATATAGATAGTCCGTGTACTAATTTTTGAATACAGAATTTATGAGTGCAACTATATAAAACTTTTATCAAGAATAATTAAAATGTCATTTAAAAGGGAACCTATTATGTACCTTTTCAGCATGTAAACTTCCCCAGTGTGAATTTAGTGATACAATGTACATCACTAACATGTTTTTTCATTAAAAACGTCGGTCTAATCATGTGCAAAAAGCACTTTATATAGTTATATCGCACCGTTTAGTCGTAGGGGTGTGCTTCATTTTATTCAGTCACGGTTGTCGCCTACCACTTAATTTGAACGATGTTGCGACAACATCACTCAAATCCACTTTGAAAAATCCAGTGCTGGCATCATGGAGCCGCGTTTGCGCAATTTCGATCGAGGAGCCGCTCATGCGCCGTGACGAGTGGATACCAGCGCATGCGCACTGAAGCTGTGTATAGTACCCGGCATCACTGTATGTCTGGAGTCGCTCGTCATGGCGCAAACGCGGCTCCCCGATCAACACTGCACAAGCGCAGGATTTTTTTAAAGCCAATATGAGCGACATTGGCACAACCCCAGGAATATCATTCAAATTGCATGAGTGGCGCCAATGGAGACTGAATGAAATGAAGCACACCCCTATGACTAAATGAACAGGTAACGATCTAACTATATAAAGTGCTTTTTGCACATGATGAGACCGCCGTTTTTAAAGACTAAAAAAGTGCTTGTGATGTAGACTGCATCCCTATGAACACATTGGGGACAGTTTACATGCTAGCAAGGATGGGACAGGTTCCTTTTAATATCAGTGCTACGAAAACTGAATAAATCCCAGAATAAGCTTTCTAATGTAATATGTTCCTTCATACAAATGTATTTTAACAAATTCAAATGTAACCCGACTTCACCCACCTTACAGCTGTTCCACTTTCCCAAATGTTGCTTTTAAAATCACGGTTATAAAAGTTTAATGCTCATTTGACCCAGATTTTACATGATGTTCATTTACACAGTGGCTAGCTGAGATTTTTTTATGGCGTTCCATTCATAAATTCAAGGAACCATTCATGCACATTTTATTTTAAAGGCTTTTTAACCCCTTCACGACATCTGCCGTACATGTACAGGTTTTTTCTATTACGTGCACCATTATGTATATTAATTATGTAACTTTCCACTTTTTTGATATGATACATATTGAATCAACCAATTCCTTGCTTTTGGGGTTTCATTCTTGGGACCATACAGTATTATTGTTTTTTATATGATCAATTATTATAATGCTGATTCATTCCTTCCCTTAGGTCCATCTCTTTTTACCCCAGCACGGGCACATGTTTTTGATGTTTAGTACTACTTACTTGCCAATTTTGCATAATAAAGGCAATTTTATTTCAATATCTCTGTTGTCTGGCACTTTTTTCTATCCTCTGTTTTGGGGTATTCCTTTCTTGGTACATAATTGAGTGGTTCCCACTTATCTCTTTCAGTGCACCTGGTAATTAATATATTAGCACGTCTACATTTTTTTTTTTTTTTGGCACAATATATTACTGTGGAATTCTCAGGTGTTACTGTATCTACTGATCATATGATCACACTGGGACAAGGTAAAAAATTAAAAAAGGTTTTTAAAAATTGTAAAAATCTAAAAAAAATAAAAATCACAAAATAAAGAATCCAAAATAAAATGAAAAAATATTAATTTGATAAATGCATACATTTATGTAAAAACAAAAATAAACAAAGTACCATATTTGATATCACCACGTCCGGAACAGCCTAACCTATAAAACTGTCCCACTAGTTAATCCCTTCAATGAACATCGTAAAAGAAAAATTACAAATGAGGCAAAAAACTATGCTTTTTCATCATAACACCGAAAAAAAAACAGGAATAAAACGAGACAGATTCAAAAGTAAATAAAAATGGTATCGTGGAAAACACCATCATGTCTGGGAAAAAACAAGCCGCCATGCAGCTACAGTGGGTACGGAAAGAATTCAGACCCCTTTAAATTTTTCACTCTTTGTTTCATTGCAGCCATTTGGTAAATTTAAAAAAGTTAATTTTTTTCTCATTAATGTACACTCTGCACCCCATCTTGACTGAAAAAAACAGAAATGTAAAAGTTTTTGCAAATGTATTAAAGAAAAACTGAAATATCATATGGTCATAAGTATTCAGACCCTTTGCTGAGACACTCATATTTAAGTCACATGCTGTCCATTTCCTTGTGATCCTCCTTGAGATGGTTCTACTCCTTCATTGGAGTCTAGCTGTGTTTAATTAAACTGATAGGACTTGATTTGTAAAGGCACACACCTGTCAACATAAGACCTCACAGCTCACAGTGCATGTCAGACCAAATGAGAATCATGAGGTCAAAGGAACTGGCGAAGTAGCTCAGAGACAGAATTGTGGCAAGGCACAGATCGAGTCAAGGTTACAAAAGAATTTCTGCAGTACCCAAGGTTCCTAAGAGCACAATGTCCTCCATGATCCTTAAATGGAAGAAGTTTGGGACCACCAGAAGTCTTCCTAGACCTGGCCCTCCAGCCAAACTGAGCAATCGTGAGAGAAGAACCTTGGTGAGAGAGGTAAAGAAGAAGCCCAAGATCACTGTGGCTGAGCTCCACAGACGCAGTAGGGAGATGGGAGAAAGTTCCACAAAGTCAACTATCACTGCAGCCCTCCACCAGTTGGGCCTTTATGGCAGAGTGGCCCGACAGAAGCCTCTCCTCAATGCCAGACATATGAAAGCCTGCATAGAGTTTGCTTTAAAAAAAATAAATAAATAAAAAAAATAACACACATGAAGGACTCCCAGACTATGAGAAACAAGATTCTCTGGTGTGATGAGACAAAGACAGAACATTTTAGTGATAATTCTAAAAGGGAAGGGGGGAGAAAACCAGGCACTGCTCATCACCTACCCAATACAATCCCAACAGTGAAACATGGTGGTGGCAGCATCATGCTATGGGGGTTTTTCAGCTGCAGGGACAGGACGACTGGTTGCAACTGAATGAAACATGAATGTGGCCAAGTATATAGAGATATCCTGGATGAAAACCTCTTCCAGATTGCTCTGGACCTCAGACTTGGCTGAAGGTTCACCTTCCAACAAGGTAATGACCCTAAACACAGCTAAAATAACAAAGGAGTGGTTTCAGAACAACTCTGTGACCATTCTTGACTAGCCCAGCCAGAGCCCTGATCTAAACCCAATTGAGCATCTCTGGAGAGACCTGAAAATGGCTGTCCACCAATTTTTACCATCCAACCGGACAGAACTGGAGAGGATCTGCAAGGGAGAATGGCAGAGGACCCCAAAATCCAGATGTGAAAAACTTGTGGCATCATTCCCAAGAAGACTCATGGCTGTACTAGCTCAAAAGGGTGCTTCTACTCAATACTCAGCAAAGGGTCTGAACACTTATGATCATGTGATATTTCAGTTTTTCTTTTTTAATAAACTTGCAAAAATTTCTACATTTCTGTTTTTTTCCAGTCAAGATGGGGTGCAGAGTGTACATTATTGAGAAAAAAATGAACTTTTTTGAATTTACCAAATGGCTGCAATAAAACAATAAAAAATGTAAAAGGGGTCTGAATACTTTATGTACCCACTGTATATCAGTGAAAAAATAAAGAAAAGGTATAGCTCTCAGAATAGAACGATGCAAAAACAATTTTTTTTTCAATGAAATAGTTTTTATTGTGTAAAAGCGCCAAAACAAACAAAAAAAGATATACATGTGCTATCACTGTAATCGTACTGACCCAAAGAGTAAAGCTGCCTTATCACTTTTACTACACGATTAAAAGGCACACAAAAATAATCATTCCAGTACTGCTGTTTTTAGCTCATGCTGTACATTCATTCAATCCACTAAAAAGCAAGTCCCCATGCATTTCCATCATCTGTCAATGGAAATATAGGGGGCTTCCATGTTACTGGTAGTACAGAGGCTCTGGAAAAGCAAAATGGCTCCTCACCACCAAAAATAAATCTAGTGAATTCCGTGCTCCTAAATCCTAATGCCCACCCCCCTTTCTGGGCCCCACAGTGTGCATCTAAACTACAATTAACATCCACATGTTTGGCATTTCTGAACTGATGAGAGCCTGCTTAATTTATGGGGTCTATGGAAGATTTGCAATTTTACCGCCGTTACATTCACTGCTGCTTGTTTCTGGAAAACGCCCATGGAGTCAAAATCATCACTGCACCTGACGATAAATTCACAGAGGGGTGTAATTTCCAAAATGGGGTCACTTGGGAGGGGGGGTGATTCTGCCCTTCTGGCACTTAGGGACTCTGTATATGGAGTTTGCAAACTATTCCACGATAATTTGTTCTCGTGTGGCTAAGCAGTACAGTATAGCCACATATGGGGTACAGCCATGTTCAACAGAAATTGTGGTGCCATTTTGTTAATAATCTCCAATGTAAAATCTGGGGCTAAAACAAAAGAATTCTAAAAATGGAATTATTTTTTCTTCTACGCCCAATGGTATAAAAAATTCTGTGACAAATGTGGTGGTCAATATGATCACTGCACCCCTAGATGAAATACATTGAGAGGTGTAGTTTGTTAAATGAGGTCAGTTATGGGGGAGCTCTGCGGTTCTGGCACCTCAGGGACACTGCCAATGAGACATGGTACCTGCAAACCATAGCAGCAAAATCTGTACTATAATACACATGTGGTATGCTTAACATATTATGTGGTCTATTTTCTCCTATTATTCCTTTTTAAAATTGAAACTTTGGGCTAAAGTAACATTTTAGTGTAAAAATGGAAATTTTCCTTTGACTCAGCCCAATGTTCTACAATTCTGTAAATCGTTTGAGGGTTAAAACCACTCAATACATTCAACAAAAGGTACGTTTCCAAAATGGGGTCACTTTTTGGGGTTTCTGCTGTTTTGACATGTCAGGAGCTCTTCAAATGTGACATGGCATCCGCAATCTATTTCAGCCAAAATTATGATCCAGAATTCAAATGGCGCTCCTTCATTTCAGAGCCCTGTCGTGTGCTTAAACAGTAGTTTTCCACCAAACATGGGGTACCTGCGTACTCAGGACAAACTGTACAACAAATTACATGGTCCATTTTTTCCTGTTACCCTTGTGAAAATGAAATATTTGTGGCTAAAGCAACATTTTGTGGGGAAAAATAAATGTTTTCATTTTCACATCTCAACATTATAAAATTTTGTGAAGTACCTGTGGGTTCAAGGTGCTCACTACACCTCTAAGTAAGCTCCTTTTTTTTTTTCTACACCACTGGAGCGGTGCTTTAAACTTAATTCCCCTGTTCCCTGTCTCATACTCACCTGCTGCTGCCTTCGTCCTTTTCCAGTGTTGCTCCCATGAGAGCCTTGTACTGGCTCTCAAAGACTTGAATAAAACTCTTGTGACTTAGCTTCTGACTTCCGGCTAGTCAGAACAAGTTACGGGCACAAGATGGCGCAGGGGGACAGGAACGTCGTCGGCAAAAGGTGAGGCTGGAATGTGATAAAAGAATGGGGCAGGGGGCTTACAGCGCCACTCCAGTGCCAAAATAAGATAAAAAAAAACACTGGAGTGGTGATTTAAAGATATATTCAGGCTTTAGTAAGAAAAACCTGTTCATCTGTAATGTAGTAATTCATTTCTCCAATATTCTCGGGGATCACTTAAAGAAGCACTCCCATCAAATTTTATCCCCTTAATCATCACATTATATGGCACTGTGTGCTTACAACTGCTCATTTTGCTCTCCTTTCCAGTTAATTTTTCTCTTTTCCATTAGGTCTATGACATTACGTGCTTAAAAAGCACACTAGCTGAATTCTTCTAGGCTCTATGTAGAAACAGGAGATATCTTTTCCCTGCACACGTCATCATTAGAACTACAAATTTACTGGCTGCAAAGTCCCTGGCAGGGGAGGAGGGAGCAGCTGGGTCAGGAGTTAAAGAGGGTTATGACTTCCTGTTGCTACATGTAGCAGAAAACATATTAACTGGGTAGAAAGGCAAATTGAGCAATTTTTAAATGCATAGGCATATATAATAAGACTAGCTGAAGAGCCCGGCGCTGCCCGGGCATAGTAACTAACTGTTGTTATAGCAAATTATAATTATCCTCCATCCCATAGTCCCGTGTCCATATACCCATCATACATATCCTCCATCCCATAGTCCAGTGCCCATATACCCATCACACATCCTCCATCCCATAGTCCCGTGCCCATATGCTCATCATACATATCCTTCATCCCATAGTCCAGTGCCCATATACCCATCACACATCCTCCTTCCCATAGTCAACCATTATGACATCATAATGAGCTGCGGGGCTTGCAACCTATGATGACATCAGCGTCGCCATGGCAACCATTATGACATCATAATGAGGGGCGGGGCTTGATACACACTTTTTCCCCATCATGTAGATAGGGGCAAAATTGTTTGGTGAATTGGAACGCGCGGGGTTAAAATTTCGCCTCAAAACATAGCCTAGGACACTCTCGGGGTCCAGACGTGTGACTGTGCCAAATTTTGTGGCTGTAGTTGCGACGGTGCGGATGCCAATCCCGGACATACATACACACACTTGAGCTTTATATATTAGATGACTGCAATATATTAAGAGGGTAAAAACTAATGGGAGCGCTACTTTAATAGACGGTTTTTAAGGGAATCTGTCACCCATTTTTTGCGATATGAAGTAAAGATATCATTCAATTTAGTGTCACATAAGCATTATAGCAGTACTTTTGATAGCCCTTGACGCTCCACCTTTGATGCATAAATACCGTTTTTAGCTCTCCTGCGGTGTATGTAAATCTCCGCGGTCCGGTCCGATGGGCGGGGCTTATTCTCCTTCTCTCCCTCCTCGGCTTGCTGTACGTATTACAATACTTCTGGGCCACAGAACGTAATTGCGTATGCCAGCGCATGCGCAATACTGATTTTATGCTTTGCCCACAGTTGGGCAAAGCATTCTGCACGTGCGAGAGGCCATTTCAATGCGCACGCGCGGTAACTCTCCAGGATCTGTGATATTCACAGATCACAATACGTACAGCAAGCAGAGGGGGGGGGGGGAGAGAAGGAGAATAAGCCCCGCCCATCAAGATGCAGAGATTTACATACACTGCAGGAGCTAAAAACGGTATTTATGCATCAAAGGTGGGGAGTCAGTGGGTATCAAAAGTCCTGCTATAATGCTTATGTGACACTAAATTGAATTATATCTTTACATCGTATCACAAAAAAAGGGTTCGATTCCCTTTAATACAGGTGCTTCTCAAAAAATTAAAATATCAAAAAGTTACATTTATTTCAGTTCTTCAAAACAAAAAAATGAAACTCATTATATAGTCATTACAAACAGTGATCTATTTCAAGTGTTTATTTCTGTTAATGTTGATGATTATGGCTTACAGCCATTGAAAACCCAAAAATAATCTCAGTAAATTAGAATAATTAACAAAACACACCTGCAAAGGCTTCCTAAGTGTTTAAAAACGTCCCTTATCTGTTTCAGTAAGCTTCACAATCATGGGGAAAACTGCTGACATGACAGATGTCCAGAAGGCAGTCACTGACACACTCCACAAGGAGGGTAAGCCACAAAAGGTCATTGCTAAAGAAGCTGGCTGTTCAGAGTGCTGTATCCAAGCATATTAATGGAAAGTTGGAAGGAAAAAGTGTGATAGAAAAAGGTGCACAAGCATCCGGGATAACCACAGCCTTGAAAGGTTTGTTAAGAAAAGGACATTCAAAAATTTGGGGAAGATTCACAAGAAGTGGACTGCTGCTGGAGTCATTGCTTCAAGAGCCACCACACACAGACGTATCCAGGACATGGGCTACAAGTGTCTCATTCCTTGTGTCAAGCCACTCATGTCCAATAGACAACGCCAGAAACTTCTTACCTGGACCAAGGAGAAAAAGAACTGTACTGTTGTTCAGTGGTCCAAGGTGTTGTTTTCAGATGAAAGTAAATTTTGCATTTCATATGGAAATTAAGGTCCCAGAGTCTGGAGGAAGAGTGGAGAGGCAAACAATCTAAGCTGCTTGAGGTCTAGAGTGAAGTTTCCACAGTCGGTGATGGTTTGGGGAGCCATCTCATCTGCTGGTGTAGGTCCACTGTGTTCAGCAAACTCGCCTAACCTTCACCGCATAGAGAATCTATGGGGTATTGTCAAGAGGAAGATGAGAGACACCAGACCCAACAATGCAGACGAACTGAAGGCTGCTATCAAAGCAACCTGGGCTTCCATAACACCTCAGCAGTGCCACAGGTCGATCGCCTCCATGCCACACCGGATTGATGCAGTAATTGATGCAAAAGAAGCCCCGACCAAGTATTGAGTGCATTTACTGAACATACATTTCAGTAGGACAACATTTCAGATTTTAAAATAATTTTTCAAGCTGGTGTTATAAAGTATTCTAATTAACTGAGATAATGACTTTTGTATTTTTATTGTCTGGAAGCCATATTTATCAACATTAACAGAAAAACACTTGAAATAGATCACCGAGTTTGTACAACTCACTTTTTGTATTGAAGAACTGAAATAAATTAACTTTTTGAGGATATCCTAATTTTGTGAGAAGCACCTGAACATATTGGATAGGCATGGTTTGGTAGGAGAAATAGTTCTAACTGTTCTGTAAGGCATCATATGCATGCGCGAGCTAATGTTTTTTTGCATAATGATTGTGAAATCTTAAAAGTTTAATTGTCGCGTTAATTTTTATTTCATAAATAGTATACCTGAAAATAAGCAACTTTGTAATATGTCTTTTTAGAGAAATCATTTTTTCCTCCCCAGGATTAATCTTTGATTCTCTCATATATCAGGTAAAATCAGTGTAGATAGATTTTTTTTTCATAGGTGAGATAGTCTTTTCAGTAGTAACTGCTGTCTCCTATGTAGACAAGAGAAGGATGGGAGCTTTTACTCTAGATCCAACCACATCCTCTTCCCTCACCTCCTCAACTTACATGGAATCTTATCAGTAACAATAGCCATCTCAGTAATGTAAAAAGTCTGTTCAGTGAATACAGTTTTTACCCAAGAATTAGGCTATGTGCACACGTTGCGGAATTCCCACGATAACTTCCACGGGAAGACCACAATTCCATTCCGCGGGAAAATCGCATTTTAAATTCCCACAATTTTCCAGTGGAAAAACTAGCGATTTGTAAGCGTAATTAGCTTGCAGAATACTAGCGTTTTCCAAGCGATCTATAGCATTGCTTGGAGAACTGATTGACAGGTTGGTCACACTCGTCAAACATAGTGTTTGACTAGTGTGACCAACTTTTTACTATTGAGGCTGCGTATGCAGCATCAGTAGTAAAAAGATCGAATGTTAAAAATAAAAAAGTCGGGTTATATTCACCTTCCGGCGTCCCGCGCAGCCTTCCCGGGCCTCAGCAATACTCCCGTTCCCAGTAATTCCTTGTGAGACCTTTGATGACGTCGTGGTCTCGCGATACTGTAGCGATCTCGCAAGGAATATGGACCGCTACAGTAATCGCGAGACTGCGACGTCATCAAAGGTCTCGCAAGGCATTACTGGGAACGGGAGCATCGCTGAGGCCCGGGAAGGCTGCGCGGGACGCCGGAAGTTGAATATAACCTGATTTTTTATTCTTTTTTTCTTTTACAGGGATATGGTACCCAGAGCCTGGAGGACAGTCTCCTCTCCTCCAGACAGTGTGTACCATCCGCAAATGTTCTGCTTACTTTTCCCATGGTGGGCACAACCACATGCGGAAAGTAAGCAGAACAATGCATTCCTATGTGGGCGGAATCCCCGCGATTCCGCAAAATTAATAAGCATGCTGCGTATTTTCCCGCGATGCGTTTCCCCCGCGGGAAAATCCGCAGCATTAGCACAGCATTGCGGAATCCCATAGGAACGCGTGGGATGCTTTTTTTGCGTTTTCGCTGTAAAAACGCGCATTAAAAACCGCTGCGAAAAAAACGCGACGTGTGAACGCAGCCTTAAGATTTTTGAAAATGAATGCTTGGTCCTCGCAGAGAAAAAAAGCAGATAAGATATATTACAAAGTTGCTTATTTTCATGTGTACTATCAATTTATGGAATAAAAATTAAAACGACTGTTACTATTTAAATTCCACAGAATGAGTAAGCATTAGCTTTTGACCTTAAAAGAGTAATATAAGGAAATGCTGTGGTGCTGACTTACCCTGTGATTATTATCTCTGGGTAACTTTGAGTGCCAACACCCCAGTTACCACCACTGATGGGCCATTCCTGTAATAAAACAAGATCAAACTTATGAAACAGATGAAATAAGAAAATATCTGTAGATATATGAGGGTTGTCAGTACTCACCTTTTTACTGTAACCTTGTCGCTTTTGCCTGTTGCCAACAAAATAAAGTGCAGGGATAAGGTCCTCAGGACAGTCCGCAAAATACTCACAGCAAGTGACCGGAGACTCGTGTATGCTCAGAGGATAAGGGTTTTCAAATATCGGATATCTACCAAAAGAAAAAATAAACATAGTTCGTAACATATCACAGCTGAGCACCATCCAAACAAATTGCAATAATAATTT
Source organism: Dendrobates tinctorius (assembly GCF_039654945.1). Lineage (NCBI taxonomy): Eukaryota > Metazoa > Chordata > Amphibia > Anura > Dendrobatidae > Dendrobates > Dendrobates tinctorius. Next base: position 49,710,606 of record NW_027361917.1, on the reverse strand, counting down.
TTATATCATTGTTTTCTCATTCTTTTATTGCTGACACCCAACTTGTGTTTCAGGAAATCAGAATGGAAGCTCATCACAGCCCTGTCTTTGCTATGAAAGATCAATATATTCTTAGCAAAACTCCTGATATATTTATCGTTTTCTTTTTCTGTATGCCACATGTAAACGCAATAGTAAGAAATGATTGCGCATCTGGTGCAGCTAGTTTTCTCTAAAATGAACAAATGTAAAAAGTATGAAAATGGCTGACATATTTAGAGACTGTCATTTCCTACTGAGTGCTGTCACTAATACTGTACACAATTGGGTGAAATAAGTATTGATCACTTAACCAATTTTCTGAGGAAATATTTCTAAAGGTGCAATTGACATGAAATTCTCACCAGATCTCAGTAACAACCCATCCAATCCACACTCGCAAAGAAATCAAACCACAGATGTCCATAAATTAAGTTGTGTATAACAATGAGAAATGACACAAGGAAAAAGTATTGCACACACTGAAATTTAATACTTGGTATAAAAGCCTTTGATGGTGATTACGACAGCTTCAAGACACCTCCTGTATGGAGAAACTAGTTGCACCTACTGCTCAGGTGTGATTTGGGCCCATCCTTCCACACAATCAATTTAAATCCTGAAGGTTCCTTGAGCCCCTATGAACTCTGAGCTGTAGTTCCTTCCATAAGTTTTCTATCGTATCATGTCAGGTGATTAGTTGGGCCATACCTCCAGCTTTATTTGCTTTCTCTGAAACCAATTGAGAATTTCCTTGGCTGTGCACTTCGGATCATTAAAAATAAAAAAAAGGTTTGTTACCGTGTTAGCCGGTTGAAAAAATGATTGCTCTTGCTAAGCAACATCATTTATTTTATTTTTGCTAGCCATTAAAAAAGGTATAACTACAAGATCATTATTTTACAAAATATGGACAACAATGTGCAAAAAAACACTACATCATTAAGGTAAGCAGAAAGTCATCAAAAAATCCCATAGCAGTGTATGGACAAAGAGTGAAAAAAACTCACTACATTTGGCAGCAATCAAAACTCAGGACAATAGAAAAAAGCACCCATGTGTAGTAGAATCAAAATAAGTCCTAAATGGTACTAAGGGGCCAAATATAAAAAAAGGCTCAAATAATTGCCTAAGCGTCCAAAAGAAAATATGTAACTCCAGGTATAAAAATGTTAATCCATGTGGCAAAGTGACCAGAGTACATATTAAAGGTATTGAAGGCTAAAGTATGGAGAAGGTATGTAAAAGAAAAGGTGCTGCTACATTACCTTAAATAGTGGCAGTACCCCGACGTGCGTTTCGCGTGTAGCTTTTTCACTCTTTGTCCATACACTGCTATGAGATTTTTTTGATGGCTTTCTACTTACCTTAATGATGTGGTGTTTTTTTGCACATTGTTGTCCCTATTTTGTATATGTTTTTTAATGTTATTTTTTTACACGTATCTCAATAAAATATTGTAATTGTATTATTTGGCATATAGATTCTTCTGTTATTAGAATCGGTTTTGAATATTGAAGCTGCCTCTAAGACACTTACCTTTTGGGATAAAATTATTATTTTGTTTATTCCTACTGAGAGCAATCTTTTTTCGGATCATTGTCTTGAAGCGTCCATCCTCGTTTCATCTTCATCAGCTTGGTAGATGGCATAAGATTTTTATTAAGAATGTATCGGTACATTTATTTATTCATCCTTCCTTTAACTATATTAAGTTTGCCAGTGCCGTATGCTGAAAACAGCCCCACACCATGATGTTCCCACCTCCAAACTTCACTGTTGGTATGGTGTTTTAGGGGTGATATGCAGTGCTTTTTGGCCTCCAAACAAGGTCAGTATTATAGTATCCGAAGAGTTCAATTTTGGTCTCCTATGACCAGACTATATTATCCCAGTACTTCATAAGCTTGTCTAAATGTTATTGAGCAAACTTTAAACGTGCTTGAACATGCTTTTTGTTCAGTAACTAAGTTTTTCATTGTAAGCTCACATACATGCTATGCAGTTTGAGTGCATTACTTACATTTTCTTTGAAACAACTGTACCTGCTGATTCCAGATCTTTCTGAAGCTCTCCCCACAGGTGGTCCTTGGCTCTAGGACAATCTCTTCTGATAATTCATTTCACTCTTTCTGAAATCATTCATGGAGCACCTGGTCGTGGCATGCTTATGGTGAAATTGTATTCTTTCCACTTTTGGATTATGACACCAACAGTGCTCACTGGAACCTTCAGCAATTTAGACATTTTTCTGTAACCAATGCCATCAGTATGTTTTACAAAAATAAGGTTGCAAAGGTCTTGAGATAGCTCACTGATTTAACCATCATGAGATTTTTCACGTGTGGCACCTTGGTAACGAGACACCTTTTTATTGGCCATCGGTTTAACAAGAATATTTTTCGTTAAGTGGCAAGATTGTTTTCTAACCATCGATAGATTTCAGCTGGTGTCATGACTTTCCATGGATTTTTGCACCTCTTTTTCTTCATTTCTCATTATTACACAACTTAATTTATAGCTATCTATGGTTTGATTTCTTTGTCAGCGTGACTTGGATGTATTGTTACAGACATGTAGTGAGCATTTCATGTCAACAGCACCTTTAGAAATAGATTTACTTAGAAAATTGTTAACGTGTTCAATACAAACAGTCATGGGTGAAAATGTTGTGAACTTTTAAACTGTTCCAGAAAATTGAGTATTTCTCCTTGGAAATTATTGCAATTACACATTTTGTTACACACGTTTATTTCCTGTGTATATTGGAACAACACAAAAACAGTTAAAAAAAGACAAATTAGATCATTTCACACAAAACCCCCAAAATTGACTGGAAAAAATTGTTGCCACCTTTCCAAAAAAGTGGGCAAACAACTTTGCTTCAAACATGTGATGCTAGTTCAAACATAGCTGTTTCAAGTACCAGGTGTGGGCAATATGAAAATCACACCTGAAACCAAATAAAAAAAGGGACGACGTTGACTCAATCTTTGAATTGTGTCACACTAAGCATGGAGAACAGAGAAGAGAACCAAAATTGTTGAAAAATATCACCAATATCAAAGTTACAAGTCCATCTCCAGAGATCTTGATGACCATGGTGTGCAACATATTCAAGAAGTTTACAACCCATGGCACTGTAGCTAATCTGCCTGGTGGTAGATGGCAGAGAAAAACTGATGAAAGGTTTGCAATGCAGGATAGCCACGGATGGTGGATACGCAGCCCCAATCAAGTTCCAAAAAAATTCAAGCTGTCCTGGATGCTCAGGGTGCATCAGTGTCAGCACGAACTATCCATCGAGATTTGAATGAAATTAAATGCTATGGCAGGAAATACAGACAACGCTAGATGTTGAGTAAGCTGAAAACCTTCTGAGAAGGTGTCATCTGGACAGAGGAGACCAAGATGGAGCTTTTTGGTAAAGCACATCATTCTGTTTACGAAAAACGAATTGAAGTCTACAAAGGAAAGAACACAGTACCTTCAGTCAAATATGGAAGAAGTTTAAATATGTATTGGGGGTTGTTTTGCTGCCTCTGACACTGAATGCCTTGACTATGTGCAAGGCATCATGAAATTTGAAGATTACCAAAGGGTTTTGGGTTGCAATGTAGTGTCCAGTGTTAGAAAGCTGGGTTTGCATCCTGGTTTATGGGTTTCCAGCAGGACAATTACCCCAAACATACTTTAGGAAGCACCCAGAAATGGATGGAAACAAAGCACTGGAGAGTTCTAAAGTGGCCAGCAATCAGTCCGGATCTATATTCCATTGAACACCTGTGGAGAGATCTTAAAATTGCAATGGGATGAGGCACCGTCAAATATGAGAGACCTGGAGCAGTTTGCAAAAGAAGTCCAAAATTCCAGTTGAGAGGTGTAAGAAGCTTGTTGATAGTTATAGGAAGCGATTGATTGCAGTTGTTTATTCCAAAAGGGTGTGCTACCAAATACTGTATTAAGTTGAGGGTGCCAACTATTTTACCCGGCCCATTTTTGGGGTTGTGTGTGAAATTATGACCAATTTGCCTTTTTTCCCCTTTTTTGTGCTGTTCCAATACGCACAAAGGAAATAAACGTGTATAACAAATTGTGTAATTGTAATAATTTTAGGGAGAAATACTTCATATTCTGGAACAAATTCAAGGGTGCCAAAACTTTCGATCATAAGTGTATTTCACCCACTGTATGGACATAAGGTAACATAGTATACAAAATGTCAATTAGAAACCAGATCTAAAGTAAACTTTAATAAAAGGTGTGTGGGGCATCATACATCTAAAGGGCCCATCACACTAAGCGAGATCGATAGCGATATCGCTTAAGCGTCACCGATGTGTGATACTTACCTCCAACCGTCTCCCCCGCTGGCTATCGCTGATCGCGCTAGAACGTCCTGGGCCGTTTCTCGTCGGCCGCTTCCTGCTGGAGTCGACGAGCGACGCGTGGACGCGGGCGGGAGGACGTCTTCATCGCCGCGTCTGACAGGTAAGTAACGACCGCCGACCGCTGCTGCATCGCTGGTGAGATTTGCCTGTTTGGCAGCTCACTAGCGACCATTTAGCGATGTACCAGCGATCCTGACGGGGTCATATCGTTGTCGGGATTGCTGGTGCATCGCTAAATGTGACGGTATCCTTAGATGTGAGTCAGCCAAATGCATGTTAGACATTCTGCCCAACTCCCCTACATACACACACACTTAAATCAGCTGAATGTATAGGGGTCTTTCAGTGGTGAAAGGAAGGGGAGCAAAACAACAAAACAGACTCCTCTACTGGTGTCTCATTTTACAAGAGTATTATGCAAAATCCAACATTTGTTTGCTCGCCATTGACTGACAAGGGTGAACCAAACTGCCTTTTTTTCCACACACTACATCTTAAAAAGTATATGGACATTTTGATGAATATTTCAACACGAAATCCATGTTGTGCAAAGGTTTCTTTGATATATCAGACTCCAATATTCTGGATGTTTTCCTCTAAATTTTGGAACATGGTTTCAGTAATTCGCAGCCAGAAGAGCCTTTGTGAGTCTGGGCAGTGTTGTAGGATAATTCTGTCTCAGGACGTATTCCATTTGTACTAAATATGTCCTTAGGGTTCCGGTTAGGATTCTTTACAGGCCATTTAAGTCAATAAGTCACTTCTACTGAACCTCTTTAAATATTCAGTACAGTTGTATCTAAGATTTTAACTGATTGATAGCTTATGACGGCTTATCCATGAAAAGACTTTCACATTTGATTTTAAAAGAATAGCTAAATAGCAAAAAGCAATTACAGATAAAGGTTCCCATGGTTTAAAGAGGGGGTTCTCACGTTTTGAAATTGGTATTGCAGTGACCCGGTCCAGACTGGGTATGTCCCTTTAAGTAACTCTGGCCCGTGAGTAGCTCTTGTACACCTCAGCTCACCCCTAAGTTATCCTTTCACTGTTATATGGTGTAAATGAATCCATTACTCACTATTCTCATATATTCATGATTTATAGATTAATCTCACAATGTGAAGTCAGGCACAACAATTGAGAGTTATCCTATTGGTCGGTGACCCTATCACCAAGGTTCAATGGGAGGAGCTACCTCCAGTCTCTGTGGAGACAAGACAGGGTTCTGGAAGGTTCCCTGGGGAGTCTGGTTCAAGATGTGACCCAGAGCAGACCTCATGTGAGGGGTCTCCTGACCCCCTCCAGGCTCCAAGCCTGGAGGTTCATCCTTCTCTTCATCTAAACACTTATAGCCAGGCCTAATGCCTTGGATCTTCCCCTGCCTTCTACAGCCAAGATGGCTGAAGACTTTTAACCTTTTTTAACCCTAGATCCCTGCTATCCGGTTTAAGTCGTGTTTCTACAGTATTAGGCCACACTAAATGTGTACAGATGAACCTATTGCTCCGCGTGTTGAGGAAATTGAGGGTCCCCCGCCTCACCGCAAATTATCCGTTATTTACTTCAAGTATATTTCTGCACGTACCGTGACCAGCTGAGGAAATGAATACGGGATTTCAGGTCTGTAAATATTGCCATATATTCCCTCTTCTGCCTTTATGCAACCAAGAGACTTTGAGTTTCTTATAATTACCTGCAAGTACTGCTCCTAACTAAAACAGGTTCTTAAAGCTCCAGAACCTCAATTCTGTGTCAGAATCCAATCCTGAACTGTATTGGCCGTGGATTCCCCACGTGAACTGTTACCATAACTCCATGTTATTTTTTCCCGTTCTGCTGAAGTAAAGCAGCTGTTATCCCCGAGACCTGTTGTCTGTGGTTATTCTATTGGCTGTGGACACTTTGTGGGGGTGGATAACAGTGAACGGAATGGCCCCATACCACGGCTATTGCAGTATAGTTGGTTAAACAGCATGAAAATAAGGAAGTTTTCAACTGAATTGCTCTATTTGCTTTCATTCAACTGTTGTGAAATTTTAACTTGCATTGTGTACAGCTTGTTGCCAAGCAGATTGACCACAAGAGCAGAGTATATGCAGTAGCTACATTCCAGACTGAGTTATCTCCTAAGATCTCTGTCAGCTCTCTCCAATCCATTGATTTCTATACAGTAGTCAACTGTTCACATACTCCTACCATTCTCAGCTCATGACAAAGCTGCTGCAATCACCAGCCTTAGGGTCCCATCACATACAGTGATCTCGCTAGCGAGATCGCTGATTTTGTGATATATCAGCGATCTCACCAGCGAGATCGCTATGTGTGATGGGGATCAGCGACCGCCCCCCCCCTGCCGGTTATTGCTGATCGTACTCAAGCGGCCTGGGCTATTTTTCCATCGCTGGTTTCCCGCTGCCCAGCACGCATCGCTGTGTGTGGCAGCGCGAGACCAGCGATCTGTGACGCTGGTTTCTAATGTAAACGTCAGGTATCCAGGAGCTGCGGCTCCTGGATACCCGCTGTTTACCTTGGAAACCGGCTTACATGCTGGTTTCCAAGGTAAACAGCGGGTATCCAGGAGTCGCGGCTCCTGGATACCAGACGTTTACATTAGAACCAGCGTCCAGCGTCGCTGGTCCTGATCGCTGGGGCTGTCTATGTGACAGCTCACCAGCGATCAGCCTAACAATGTCCCAGCGATCCCATCCATGTCGGATCATTGGTGGGATCGCTGGGACATCGTTATGTGTGACGGGGGCTTTAGGCATCAACATTTTCCAGAACAACACTACTCATCACTGTTCTCAAAGCACCCTCCTGTAAATGGTCACTGTAGTTTCTGTCATGACTTCATTAATGCCATGTACTATACATGAAGATCCAATATACTGCTGATATTTGTCAATAGAAATTACATATCAGTATGACTGATTTTAGGCATCTATGAAACTGATTATATGGCCACACATTCCTGTCCACGTAATAGATGACATCTATAGGCAAAGGCAAATGGTGGAAGTAAATAAAATCTTACCCGTTTTGTGCAAGGTCTATAACTACTAAATCTTGTTCTAAAAGCACAACCACAGCATAGGGCTCCTGGAAATCTAGGAAGATAAAATAGTTGTATTGATAAAGGATTACAAATTATTCCAATTATAAAAAGTTTTCATACAAAAAGAAAAAAGTAATTTAAATGGTGAGTACTGTAAGGATATTGCAAGATAAGGGAGGCCCCCATTCAGGAACCTCATGTCATAGCCTGACGCTGAATCATCCTAATTTCAAAAGCCTTGTAGAATGCTTAATTTCACTTATGATGGCATTTCAGGGGAATTTAAAACATTCCAGCTTTCCCCACAGTTCCAGTGTGATACCCTGAGATCTGCTCATTAACAAAAACCCTTCTAACACAAAAAAATAGTTAAGACAACCTCTTTAAAGGAGATATGCGAGGCTCTAAAAACCCAAACAAATGTGCTTAAGCACTACCAGGCAGGTTGTGTTGTGCCAGGCGCCGTTCTCCGCTGTCACAGAGCAATCACATTTAGTAGAAAATACTGTGTGCACTACTGTCATGTTTTCATTTTAACAGAGCAATCACAGTCTTCCGTCGACATCACGTCAACAGAGCGGCAGTTTGCTTTCCTGTTGACAGGGCGGGACTACTGGTGTCATGCTGATTGACAGCTGGCTATCCACTGTCTAATGGGGGGAAGCCGGCTGTCAATCGGCATCAGTAGTCCCGCCATGTCAACAAGATGAGAAATTGCTGCTGTTGATTGGGAGCAACTGAATCTTTTGCAGGAGCAGTCGATGACCTGCGCTGGGTACAACAGGCAGGTAGTTTCCTCTGTTAGCAACTACATGCCTTTTTTGTATGTTTTTAAGTCCCAGATATACTCTTTAAGGTTATATTGACATACAGAAGTTATACACAAGTTTTAGACATTAAACATCATTAGATATTCTAATACACAACCTCTCTCCCAAACTCTTTGCGGAGTCTTTGGTGGTTTTGGCTGCTTTCTCGCTCAATATCTTTAAGTGAGGAAGGACTATAGAAGAAAGACCGCTGCAGCCAATTATTGCCTCAGTTCTGATGCTAGTTGGCATTGCATGTGTCCAAAGCCAATAATAGGTTGTAGAAGTTATGTGCCAGTATGGCACGCAATTGCTCTATAAAAGAAAAGTCAGACGTGGACAAGTGCAGTGGCAGAAGATTTAACCAATGAAGAGATGAGCAAATTTGTTCAGATTCGGTTCCGAATACGATCAGCATCGAATATTGTTTTTGCAATATTCGTCAAACACAGCTGAACGTCATTAGAGTCAATGGGAGTAGAAATTAATCATATATGTTTGGAACCAATCATTAAACATACAATCGACACGAATAGTGTTCGAATATGGCTCGAATATGTCAAAATCAGATTCGGGGACAAAAAACAAACAAATTTGCTCATCTCTACTAATGAGTAGCTGTTAGAGTTAGATCAGGAAAAGTTTTTAAATTAAAAACTCATATAATCCAATTATCATTTAAACTGTAGGCATAAACCTGAAGCCGTCCAGGCAGGGACGGCTTCAGGTTTTCATGGGTCCCGGACGAAAGAGTCCCTTTAAAACATACCATGATTCATGATGCACAGATACGGCAGAGAAATATAGGTATAGTACAATGCCAAAGATTTTACTTACTTCTTACATTACATGAGTGATATCTATTGTAAATGCTACAATAGCTCAGGAACCGGACAGTGTAGTCCTTCATACTGTATTATCGGCACCACATAGTGCTCCATACACAATAATGAACCCCATATATTGCTCCATACAGTATTATGGGCACCACATAGTGCTCCAGACAGAATAATGAGCACCATATATTGCTTCATACAGTATGAGCACCATATATTGCTTCATACAGTATGAGCACCATATATTGCTTTATACAGTATGAGACCAAATAGTGCTCCAAATAGTATAATGAGCCCCATAAATTGCTCCATACAATATATGATGGGCCCCATACAATTCTCCATACAATATATGATGGGCCCCATACAATTCTCCATACAATATAATGAGCCCCATATATTGCTCCATACATGAGCCATATATTGCTCCATACATGAGCCATATATTGCTCCATACAGTATATGATGGGCTCCATACAGTATAATGAGTCCCATATATTGCACCATACAGTATTATGGGCCCCATATAATGATCATCCATACAGTATAATGAGCCCCATTTAATGCTCCATACAGTATATGATGGGTCCGATATATTGCTCCATATATAATGGGCCCCATATAATGCTCCATACTTTATTTTTCTTTTTTTATATAGCGCTAACATTCCACAGCACTTTACAGTTTGCACACATTATCATAGCTGTCCCTGATGGGGCTCACAATCTAAATTCCCTATCAGTATGTCTATACAGTATATGATGGGCCCCATATAGTATATGAGGGGCCCATATAATGCTCCAAACATAAAAGGCACCATTTAATGCTATAATGCTCAGTACAGTAGATGATGGACCCCATATATTGCTATATACACACACACACACGTGGTCAAAATTGTTGGTACCTCTTGTTTAATTACAGAAAAACCCACAATGGTAACAGAAATAACTTGAATCTGACAAAAGTAATAATAAATCAAAAATCTACGAAAATGAACAAATGAAAGTCACACTTTGCTTTTCAACCATGCTTCCACAGAATTTAAAAAAAACCCAAACTCCTCATGAAATATGCCTGGACAGAAATGATGGTACCCTAAACTTAATACTTTGCTGCACAACCTTTTGAGGTAATCACTGCAGTCAAACGATTCCTGTAATTGTGAATGAGACTTCTGCACCTCTCAACAGGTATTTTGGCCCACTCCTCAAGAGCAAACTACTCCAGTTGTCTTGTGTTTGAAGGTTGCCTTTTCCAGACGGCATATTTCAGCTCTTTCCAAAGATACTCAATAGGATTTAGGTCAACGCTCATAGAAGACCACTTCAAAATAGTCCAATGTTTTCCTCTTAGCCATTCTTGGGTGTTTTTAGCTGTGTGTTTTGGGTCATTATCCTGTTTGCAAGACTCATGACCTGCGACTGAGAACAAGCTTTCAGACACTGGGCAGCACATTTCTCTCTAGAATCCCTTGATAGTCTTGAGATTTCATTGTGCCCTGCACAGATTCTAGACACCCTGTGCCAGATGCAGCAAAGCAGCCCCAGAACATAACAGCACCTCCTCCATGTTTCACAGTAGGGACAGTGTTCTTTTCTTGATATGCTTCATTTTTCCGTCTGTGAACATAGAGCTGATGTGCCTTGCCAAAAAGTTCCATTTTTGTTTCCTCTGTCCATAGGACATTCTCCCAGAAGCTTTGTGGCTTGTCAACAAGTAGTTTAGCAAATTCCAGTCTGTTTTTTTTGTGATTTTTTTTTTCAACAATGGTATCCTCCTTGGTCGTCTCCCATGAAGTCCACTTTGGCTCATACAACAACGGATGGTGAGATCTGACACTGATGTTCCTTGAGCTTGAAGTTCACCTTTAATCTGTTTAGAAGTTTTTCTGGGCTCTTTTGCTACCATTCGTATTATCCTTCTCTTTGATTTGTCATCAATTTTCCTCCTGCGGCCACGTCCAAGGAGGTTGGCTACAGTTCCATGGAGCTTAAATTTCTGAATAATATGTGCAACTGTAGTCACAGGAACATCAAGCTGCTTGGAGAGGGCCATATAACTTTTACCTTTAACACGTTTGTCTATAATTTTCTTTCTAATCTCCTGAGATAACTCTTTCCTTAGCTTCCTCTGGTCCTATGGGATTCCGCAATGCTGTGCTAATGCTGCGGATTTTCCCACGGCGGAATCGCATTGCAGAAAAATACGTAGCATGCTCATTAATTTTACAGAATCGCGGCGCTTCTGCACCCATAGGATTGCATTGTTCTGCTTACTTTCCGCATGTGGATGTGCACATAGCCTCACAATGAGAAGAGGAAGACGCCGGAGTGGAGGAACGGGGAGAGGTAAGTATTGCAAGTACCGGAGCCACTCGCAGGCACTGGGCCCCCATAGCATGCCCATTTCCTCGACAGCGAGTGACACCTCCCCCCCCCGCCTGCTGAGGGCCAAGCACTTACACAGGCCCTGATTCCAGAGTGACATTTTCTTTTGGTTTTAAATTCCAAAAACCCCTCGCGTAGCCATCATACCCAATGTGTCTTGACAGTGGGCAGAGCAAGTCCAGAGTCTGTTTAATGTCTTTAATGCAATAATGCCTCTGCATTGTAGCAGGTCAGATAGCAGAAAGCCAACATATTAGGTATCCGCAAGCACATATTAGGAATTAGTTCAATAGCTCATTTAATGTTCCATTACATCGCAATTTATTACACCTCCAAAACACCATAGTAATAGCGCAATTTTGCCCACATAAACACAACCTCATACAGTCAGGTCAGTGAAAAGATTACGGCTGCTAAAAAGCACTTCATTTTGATTCAGTTTCTCAATGCCTCCATGTTAATGGCCCGTGTATAGACGACAACAGCAAAAACGATCACCGTGGTCACCATTAGATGGCTCCATAGTGCTGTGTGTGACAGACATGCTTGCACAGTAGGGACAGCGCTGAACACATTTAATAATAGTTTAGGAATCACCGCATGCTGTATTTTTGTTGAATTCATATTGCTAAGTTATAATTATGATTTAAGATAACAGATAATTGCCCAAGCACCAAACTCTACTTTTAAACAGACGTGTAGCCAAATGTATCGTCTTCACATACATCACGGCTATCCTCATCTTCTGATTGTTATTTCCAGTAAGGAATCACATCTCGGATATGCCACGAAGTATATGGACACCTCATCCTCACGTTTAGGAGCTTATTGGAAATTCAATTCAACATCCATGTACTTTAATATGGAGCTCATCCCTTGACAGCTTCCATTCTTCTGGGAAGGCTTTCTAGAAGATTTTGGAGCGCATATGAGGGAAGTTTTACACGTTCATCCAGACAAGAATTTGTGAGGTCAGATACTGATGTTGGACATAAAGGGCCAGGCTCACAATCCCAATTCTAATTAATCCTAAACGTGCCCGGCTATATGCACTTACCTCTTAAGCTATGTGCACACGTATTTTTTGTTGCTGCGGATTTGTCCCTGCGGATTCTGTAAAAATCCGCAGGTAAATTTCAGGTCAAAAGACCTGTGGTTTACCTGCGGATTGGCCTGCGGTTTTGCCCTGCGGTTTATCACCTCTACAATGGAGGAGATGGTAAACCGCAGCGGAATCCGCAGAAAAGTGACATGTCAATTCTTTCTGCGAATTAGGAACCGCAGCAAAACCGCGCGGAAAATTCCGCAGCATGTGGACAGCGGTTTCCATTTTACATAGAGTAAAATGGTACTGTACAACGCAGCAGATTCTGTTGCAGACCCGCAGGGCCAGAAAAGATGCGGATCTGCAGCAAAATCCACAACGTGTGCACATAGCCTTAAGGTGGCTTCTTTGGTAGAATTAAACTATCAGAAAACATTTCTATGTAATAACTTGATGTGCATAAGTCTTTTAAACGTCTTAACCGCTTCAGGCAATGCGGTAAAGGGAAGTCGCGTCCATTCTTCTGGCATTCTCCACTTGGAAAATGCTCTGTACTATACAGAATAAGTCAATGGAAAGAGCAGAAGAGACTCGTAAGAAACCTGTAAGTTTTTTGCAGCGTTTTGATGTTGTTTCTGCTTAAAACTCTAGCGGTTTCTTATTCACACACAGGCACCAGAAAACGGCTCAGGAAGTGATAAAAAAATGAAGAAAAAGATGCTAGAGGGGAAAGAAAGCCATGCCAGAGTATTCTTAAGTGTCTTCTGCTTGAAAAATTCAAGGAGTAAACCAGAGTTTTAAAGAAGTGTGGTACATATACCTTTAATGGGATTAAGGTCAAAATTCTTCACACTGTGATGGTTCACAGCTAGCAAACAGTTTATCGAGGAAAAGATGAGAATGTCAAGCTTCACAATGATGCAAAGTTATTTACTTGGTGGCAGAATATAACACAGCCATATAGAAAAAATTAAAATGTACAAAGGAAGATTAAAATCATACGGTATCTTTTTTATCTTCCTTTTGTACATTTCAATTTTTTCTCTATGGTGGTTTTGTGTTCTTCCACCAAGTAAATAATTTTGCACCATTGTGAAGCTGGAAATCCTCCTATTTTTCTCGCTGAACCACATCTTGGCATAGATTATTTCCTTGCTTCAATTTCTGCAACCATTTGTCCGGTCGAGCTGGATATTACTACTTTTCTACTAATCTGTCTAGTTTTTGGAAAAAACAGAGCCCCAAAAAGTCACAACATGTGCAAAATTTTACCTTTTTTGCACCATGCTTACCAAAAGTTGATAAAAAATGTGTGGTATATCAGAAGAGGGTATGGCCAATATATGAATAGATTAATTTTATGATTTTGTCCTACCATAAATGCACCAAATTTATTAAGAGCTGTGCACCTTTATATAAATGTGTAAATTTGGCACTTTATTTTATTGGCATAATTTAGAATGTGTCTTTATCAACTTTATTGGCCTCACTTCTTGCAAAATAGCACAGTAATGTTGTAACAATAATGGGTCAAAAGCCTGTGTAAACTGGGTCACTAATATTACTGCTCACTACAAATAAGCATATGGCCCACACTCTGAGATTTGGTAGAACAAGGATTATGGTGTGGGTCTGCTTCTCACAATACAAAGAAGGGCTATGGAGCCAGAGAGTCAGAGTCGGTATAAAAAGGGACAGACTCCTAAAATATATAGTACATTGGGTTCAGTAGATCAGGGCAGGATGTGCTGTAATTTTTTCATAACAATTTGGGTAAGTTATGAATGTCTGTTCTGTTCCACATTAAGGCTCTGGGCTTTTAGTTGACATGAATCTGTGCTGCACATTCTGTACATGCTCAGTAGTGACCAGTGCTGGGGAGTCGGGAGTCAGGGAAATTGAGGAGTCGGAGGTTTGGCTTATACACTCCACAGTCCTGGTACAATGTTTGCACTCTAGTAGATCGTGTTCTCTCCACAACTCCATTATAGTATGAATGCAGCAGCAGTGCGTGTATTACCTGCATTATTGCTACACTGCTCAAACTCCCTACAATAGTCACTCAGGAGGAGCGTGGAGCTGTGTGATTACTGGGACCTCCAATAAGAAGTAAAAAACGATTTTGGTATGAAAGCAACTTTGTAAAGAAATAAGATGACAAGGTTACAGATTTTTGATCAGCACAGTGTGCCAATGCACTAAGCAATTTACTATGGTATTTTCAAATAGTCAAGATGTTTATTATTCTGAAGAGCACAGCTGCAAACACATGACAGCCAGCTCCATACATCCGTTGCACTAATAACCATTATTGTAACATTGTACAATGCGGTCATTGGCCACCCACTCTTCTGATGCATGTTACTAAAGCGCCAATATGCTCAAGTTCTTTGCAAATATTTTCAAAAACTAAAACGTAAAACAAGTTACCGTATATACTCAAGTATAAGCCGACCTGAGTATAAGCCGAGGCCCCTAATTTTGCCACGGAAAACTGGGTAAGCTTAATGACTCGAGTATAAGCCGGGTGTACATTGTCCCCTCATCCCTGTCCTGCTCTGTGTGGCTCTCCCTCCCAGTACGCGTGGCTCAGCTCCCCCTTCTATGTATGGCTCAGCTCCCTGTCCTCCCTGTGCTCTCCCCGTCGTCCTCTGTGCTGCCACCGCCGTCGTCCGTGCAGCACCCATCCTCCTCCGTGCTTACAATGTCCTCTGTGCAGCCCCCATCCTCCACAGTGCTGCCACCGTCGTCCTCCGTGCTGCACCCGTCCTCCGTGCTTCCAATGCCCTCTGTGCAGTCCCTGTCCTCCTCCATGCTTCCCCTGTCCTCCCCTTCATATGCACCCTGCTGTGCCGTCGCTAAACGTCCCTGCATCCTCCGTTGTCCAGCGCTGACAGCTTCTTCCTGCCTTCAGCGGTCACATGGTACCGCTCATTAAGCTCATGAATATGCTTCCACACCCATAGGCGTCCATATTCATGAGCTTAATGAGCGGTACCATGTGACTGCTGAAGGCAAGAAGAAGCTGTCAGCGCTGGGACAAGGAGGATGCAGGGGCGTTCAGCGATGGCACAGCAGGGTTCAGCGAGGCATGGGAGGGGCGAGTATGACTTCCCAGCCACCGGGCTCCTGCCGCCGCTCCCCCTCCCACACTGGGTTTCTGCTGAATGACTCGTGTATAAGCTGAGGGGGCATTTTCAGCAGAAAAAAATGTGCAGAAAATCTCGGCTTATACACGAGTATATACGGTAACTAAACAGCATGGGAATTGCAACACTACATTAAAATATGAAAACAGGAAATAAGATAATTGATATGCATTTGAAAATTCACCCTCTGGGCATACGACACACACCCACCCACCCTCTGGGCGTACGATACGATGACTAAAGGCCCTGTCTCACTGAAACGCTGAAACGTCACAGGTTTTGTGACGCATCAGTGACCTCGCCAGTGATCTCGCTACGTGTGACATATAGCGGCGACTGACCCCCTCCGCTGGATATCTCTTATCGTGCTCGAATGTCCTAGGCCATTTTTTGATCATTGGCATCCCGCTAGCCAGCATGCATTGCTGTGTTTGACGCCGACGAGCGACCTCGTTGGCGATGCAGAACTCAGGGACGCAAGCGTGAGTCGTCAGAATAGCTGCTGTGTGGTAAGGTCCCAACGACTGCTGAGGTCGTTATACGGATCTCCGTGTCGTTGCTACATCGTTGAATAGATCTGCCTGTTTGGCAGCTTACTAGTGACGTACCAGCAATCCTTACCAGGTCGTATCATTGTCAGGATCGTTGAAGCGTCGCTATGTTTAACGGGACCCTAAGGGTGCTGTGACACCTGAAACGTGTTGATATCGCAATATCTGTTTCTACCTATGCTGATAATTTTATCCTCTATTTTGCTGAATTTGAATGAATAAAGAATTGTTTTCAACATTGACTTGGATTTTCTTTCTTTTTGAAACTGCCATCATGCTTATCAAATAAACTTTATGGCAGAAAGTACAGGAAAGCCCTCTCTTTGTTTTTTCAGTCTGCAGGCAGTTATCCATAGTGAAGATTATTTTTTCATGTTTTCTGATGAACTAAAGCCCATTCTTACAAACAACTAATATAAAATAGAAAAAAAAAATATCCTGCTCACCCATTTCCCTAAAACTTCCCTCTCCATGCCTTCAGTATCAATTCTTGCATCCATTTATATGCAGTTGACACATGACCGCAGAAGCTCCCATCATTGCGCGGTGATGCCATTTAGACAATGCCCCTACATCACTAAGTCCCTGCTCCTCACTAGTCAGTCTTCTGCTAACCAAGCTCCGGTATACTGCACTTGAGTGCTACAGCCATTTACTGGTCTTGTGCCTTATACTGCCAAGACCAGTGATTACAGCAGCTGCCAGGTAAACAGAAGGCCAGAAAGGAAGACCATACGCATGGAGTCGAAAGATTAAATGGGTGACTACAGCTTCTTTTGTCACTGTACCACTACTCCAGGAAAATTTTCTCATTATATTTAAAGCAACTTTATAGTGTTTTTGTGGGTACACAGTGCTCCTAGTGAGGGATTCTTTGCGGCTTTTAGCTCTTCTCACAGTAAAAGCTCCATTCACACGTTCATGTTTCAAGTATCTCTTCTAATTTTTTTTTTTAAATTAGTTTCCGAACCAAACCTGTGACGTAGCCTCTGTCTGCTGTCCATTCGTCACTGGCTAATGCTAGAAAGTGCTTTAGTTTTTTTTTTCACAAGAATCATAAAGACACATACGGTAAATAGTAAAAAAAAAAAAAAAAAAAAAAGTTTGTGGAAAATTTATTAACAAATTTTTCCTTAAAAGTTAAAAGTCGACTTACCCGTGAAGGGAGATAAAAAATGCAGCTGCGCTAACTATGTCTATGAAGGAAATACCAAAAAGTGCATTTATCCAATAGGGACCAAATGTTTATTCTCCAAGGAATCTCAAGAGTTAAATCAAGCTTACTTGATACTATAATAGAAAAAAAAATTTCCATGTGCTCATGATATTTTTGCATATAATCTCTATTATGTCTTCATTCTCAACAATCTATTCCACCTTGTTCTACTTTATTTGCACAGACTCTACTGGGAGGACAAAGGATTGTTGGCACCGATAGCACAAGATGTGGAACAGCACTAACATGGTGTAATCCCATAGCTGGGTTTGTATTTAAGCTTCAGGGGGATTGTGTAGGAATAAAAACATAAATAATAAAATAAAAAATGATGAACATAAAAACACAAAAAACAAAAAATAATGAACAAATAAAAACATTTAAAGGGGTTGTCCGATCCAAACCAATATGTGCGCAGCGGAGATTCAACAGTTTTTTGTGATCATAACACCCGCCGCTCGTGGCGCTGGCAACAGAGAATCCTCACAGTGAGCAGTGCGTGCGATGTGAGGATTCACAAGTCTGCAGTAACAGTCACACAGAGAGACTGCAGACTTGTACCTCACTGTATTGTATTTTATTATTGTGATTTTCTACCTTTGTTGTTAAACCTGTAAAAAAAAAAAATAAATAAAAAAGACAAATGAAATTGCCAAATAAGAAACCAACTCCAGCATCGTAAGCAGACGCCCATTTTGTCAAACCTTAGCCTCATCAATGCCGTTTACTAAAGAAGCTATTACAAGAAATGCGGTGAAGATTCACCAAACAATTCCCTCATTTAGTTTTACACTCACCGTTTGGATATGGAGTTTCACAAAGGGTAAGAAAATCCACAATTTGATAATCCATTTCTAGGACTGCTGTGCTTTTTCCATGCATGACTGTTAAGCAAGGCCTTCTTCCCGCCGTGTCATAGGCCAGACCACCAGACAGGATAATAAAGGGCTCCCTAGAGCAAAAAGGATGATATAAACACTGTAACAAAGGAGTAAAACTAATTTCCATATTACCACAGAAAAGACTTCATTATACAGCAACATTTTACATGTTGTAAACCAAACAATATATTCTGTAGAGGAAACTGCGCCATTCCTCTGCATTACCACTACTGCCTGGTCCACTAGGGGCTAGGTAATTATGCTTGTTAGACCCAAAATATGGTTGTTATGTGAACGTAGCCTGCGCACACTGTGAACTGCATATGGAAAACACACGGACCCAAGTTGGCCTATGTGCTAGTGAACATATACCTTACCCCACCAAGCTCTAAAACTTTTATTACTTATCCCCTCTAGAATCTATGCCAAAAGCTGATAGCGGGATAAATCTCCCCGTCTATTATATTCATTTCAGAATGTTGCTGTTCCTATATTTTTTTTCTTTAAAAAAAATTAAAAAAAAATCCAAGCATTATATATTACTTGTGAACCGTCCATAGACATTAAACTGGGTGGTCAGCATATTACACTAAGATGTAGAGTTCCCACAGTCCCAAATCAGCTCGGTGGTGCAGCCAGAAGCCTGAAATTGCCCTGCAAATGGGCCTAATAATACCAGCCCCATTTACATGGAAAATTAGATGTATATTAAAAAAAAGGATTTGGGGACGATACAGTTTCTTATTTAAATGTATGTAATTAGGTGTAAAAATTTTTAGCAGAATGAGATAACGGGCTTGGCCACATTATCTTTATCAGACATGTTGAGGACACCATTACATAAGTAGGACAGGTTCTCCTCCTTCCCTTGTGCAGACTGCACCGCGTGGAAGAGCATGTGCCCACACCCGTTTATCATCCTCCTCCAATTGTAAAACACCTCACATGGGAAAATGGCTTTTCTATTGGGGTAAGCTGCTGGATTGGTCTGGTCACATGCTTGCTCCTCCACCAGCAGGGAATAAACTGTTAAACTTGCATAATAGCAAGTACCATAAAATTATGTCCTCAACACATCTGATATCTGATAAAGTGGCCAACGCCTCTAAATGTTGAAATCACGCTGTCCAAACTGTGGTTACTAAGCCCACGCACCCTCGGGAAAGAAAAACAAAAACATGTCCAATATATAAAAATAATTACTACGGCTATGAGAAAAAAAATTAAACTGCATTATAGTGGTCCTGTGTCAGAAAAAATTGCATACATACACACATATTTGTACACACACTAGTACACTCCATCGGAAATTGAAACTTTTTATGCTTGTCTAAGTCAGCTCTGAAAAAATTGGGTGGGAAGATTTTAGCAGGTACAACAGTCTCTGGGTACATTTCTTGAAGTGGAGTATGCAGGTGCCAAATTAATGTACTGCATCTTATTACCGTACTCTATGAAGACTAGTGCACAAAATGTCAGGTCATCATGAACTGGGGTCTGTATTTATTTTTTTCTTCATTTTGATTTATATCTTGTAATTCTTTATTCTGGTTATTCTAATAAAAACTTTAATAAAGCCGTTTACCAGGAAGATGAGACCGCATGTGTTTCAATGCCAATGACGACGAGGGCATGAAGCTGCAGATGTGACTTGCCCGACAATCTGAACGGACTTTTACACGGAGACTAAGGGCCCCGTCACACATAGCGACTCACCAGCGATTCCGACAAAGATAAACGTATCAGGATCGCTGGTGAGTCGCTACATGATCGCTAGTGAGCTGTCAAACAGGCAGCTTCACCAGCGATCAGGACCAGCGCGCGGCGTCGCTGTGTACTTTAGTTACCAGCGTGCTGATGCAGGGAGCTGGTAACTAAGGTACACAGAAGGTTTCTAAGCACAGCGCCGTGCTTAAAACCCTGCGTTTACCTTAGTTACCAGCTGATCGCTGGTCTCCTGCCTGTCACACGCAGCGATGCGTGGCCAGCGGGAGACGAGCGACCAAAAAAATGTCCAGGGCTTTCCAACAGCGATCAGCGATACCGGCAGGGGGGCCGGTCGCTGATCGCTGTCACACACAACGATCTTGCTGGTAAGATCGCTGTTACGTCACAAAACTTGTGACTCAGCAGCGATCTCGCTAGCGAAATCGCTATGTGTGACAGGGCCCTAAGGATGGGGCACAGTACCACTAAAGTCACCACTATGGTGCCATGTGGGCTGCGTTATCAGAGCTGTACTTGAGGCTACAGAACTGCAATTTGTGAGTATGTGGTATGCTAATTCTGTTAGTCATTTACACCAAGTTTAGACACTGAGGACATAAGTACTATGAATATTCAAAGTGTGAATTTTTCTTTGCTTGAATGTATGTATACAATTGCTATATAACAGTTTTGCTAAAATCCATTTGTGATTGTCCCTTTCCAAATAACATGTTACCAATCACTAGCTGCAACGATTGATCTGTATGATTTTGTGACCACTGCAGCCAAACAGAAGTACAGAACGTGGGGTGAGCTGGCTTGTGTTATAACAGGAGTGACAACGTATTATGTTATGTTTTAAAACACTTTTTGTTTTTCTTCAGTGGCGGGTCAGTAGTAACAGCAAACACAGAATTCTGCAAATTGATACCGTATAAGCTTCAATAAATGGCAGAGAGTATATGTGACACAGCTGTCGGAGAAAATAGCCTCAGACACAGCGAAAAACCTCCCTGTGCAATGATAGGGTGTCTGCTAAACTAAACACCTCAGTGAAATGTATTGGGGAAAGTAGGGAATGAGAGCGGGCAATGTTCAACAAATATTAAGTGGTCCATCAAGTTATCAAATTCCACATATAACACAACAATGATGGTTGGTGGCTCATGTGAGTGGCTAGAAGATTTATGCAACCAGATTAGGCATTTTACTGGTGAAACCTTGGAATTTTTACCATGAATGATAAGCATTATAAAAGTACAGGCACTTCAAATGTCCCGTTCTAATCTATTAATCTACAGGAACTTTGGAGAAGCTCTTAACCTCAAAGTGATTTACAGGTTTTATCAGCAGCACTTTAATGTTCTCTGTAATGACTTGTTTTAAATAGTTGCCTTTTTTATATTCTTAATTTTTCTAATTTACCTTTTTTTAATTTAGAGGCGACAATTGTCAGATTTGACAAATTACTAGTTGTCCATTAAATTATGGTCTAAAATAACAATTTCAATTTACAATGATCATCTCCAACAAAATCTCATTGTGACTTGAAAGATCACTGTATTGTACAACTCATTGCCAGCTTCAAATGAGACTATGGAGCAGAGTGCAGTGAAAGAACGTCAGCAAGAAGAGAGAGGACCGACTGAGTAGTGGACATTCTTTTCCAAGGAAGAAGTGGCACTGAAACAAGCAGCGAGGAGGGAAAGCATGGTGCTGGAACAGTCCACTGAGTGAAAATCCGTGATAAGGTTCAGTTTTAGACTGCCCTATGCATGCTGGGAGTTTCAAATGAAATGCCATCAGAAGTAAAAAGGAAATTAGGCTGACATAAGAATGGTAGGGAATTTTACACAAGTGTCAACTAAAACACTTTGCTTTTAAATATAGAGACAATTTAAAAATTTAAGATATCAAACAACACCTTTAATACAGCTTTGCGGGTGAGGTAAAAGACTTGTTAGAAAAGTTCATCACAATGTTTTCTTACTTTGATTATTTCCCCCCCCCCCCTTCCTCTACCCATAGAATATGACAAGAGGTTTAATCTGACATCATACATGTATTGGCAGTAGGACTGTGGAGTCGGAGTCAGAGTCCATTTTGGTGGAGTCCGAATAAAATGGATCGACTCAAACTTCTAAGACATATAATAAATTGGGTACAGCAGTTCAATGGAGTTTGTAGAGAATATTTTTTTCATAAGAATTTGGGAAAGTTATGAAATGCCCTATAAATGTCTGTCCTATTCCTGATCTAAGGTGTAGACTTTTATCTAAGATGAATCTGTGTTACAGTTTATGTTCATGATAAGTAGTGAAGTTCCTCCTCTACAGATAAGGAGAAAAATAAACACACGGGGAAGGAATGCCTGCATTCATCTCAGGACTTCTGGAGTGAACAAGAAAGCAGAATTAAGGTAAGTACTTCTTAAAGCACATCTAAACTTTCAATAAACTGTGCATAAATCAATAGTCGTGTATATGTTGCCTCTGTATACTTGATGTTTTAGTTTGTTTGTTCTCTTAACTCCTGTTTGGAGAAATTAGCTGCTCTTATGACTTATATACACTAAGCATAGAGTCATAGAATATAAGGGGGAAAACCTTTTCTAACATCTCAAATTATATATATAAAATTTATGTGTGTGTGTGTTCTGGAATATGATTCAGCACAAACATGCTCCCTACCTCTTCCCCTCTTCGTTGACTGTGAAGAAATATGAAGTGAAGCATTTAGTTAGCTGTACCGAGACAAGCCTGACATTGAAAGTTCAGAGTAAAGATATCTAACATATTTTACAAACTTTACAATTATCTGTCCTATTGATTTATGCAAAGATTGTTTTATCTCTATCCTAAATTATGCAGTGCATGTATTCCTATTCTTGCAAGAATTTCAATATACCTTTTTTTTACAGGACAAAATTATTTTGAGAGTGAATTTACATAATTACAAAATGTCTAAGAAGAATCTTATGAAGTCAGCTGTATTTGAGTATTTCACAGTGACTCAAAATAAAAAACATTTTGTGTGTCAGTGTATAAGTGACCCAGATGAAAACAAATGCTGTGATGCCAAAATCGGTGCATACTTAGGCAGTGATAAAAATGCTCCCGCAAGAGCTTCCAATCTAAAAAGACATTTACAACGCTGCTACCCAGAAGTTTACAAAGCTGTGATTGAAAAAGATCACAGCAGCACCAAAAAAACAGAGCCCAGCACTTCTTGCTAGGGAAAGGATGAGGAGAGAGCGTCTCAAACACCAGTTACAAGATATTTTCTAAGTGACAAAGTTATGCCCCCGTCTCACATAGCGAGATCGCTGTTGCATCACAGAATTTGAGACGCAACAGCGATCTCGCTACGTGTGACACGTAGCGGCAATTGGGTCCCTGCTGTGATGTCGCTGATCGTGCTCGAATGTCCTTGGCCATTTTTTGATCGCTGGTGTCTCGTTGGCCAGCATGCATCGCTGTGTTTGACAGGGACAATGACGAACGACCTCAATATTATAGGTCTGAGTGACAGGGTCCCAACGACCGTCGTATCGTTCTGTATCATTGCTGCGTCGCTGTGGAGATCTGACTGTTTGACATCTCACCAGCAACCTCATAGCAACGCACCAGAGATCCCTACCAGGTCGCATCGTTGTCGGGATCGCTGGTGCGTCGCCAAGTGTGACGGTACCCTTACTGTAACAATGACAGCAGATGTGTTTAAAAGACAGCTCATTGAGCTTGTTGTGAAGGACAGTGTACCATTATAATTATTTGCACGACTAGCTTTTACAGCTCTTAATGGAGAAATAGCCCCCAAACTTGGTGCTTCTCTGGAAAGAGAAAGTATTAGAAAATAAGTGATTGAAGAAGCCCTTAAATAAAAGATCTTAAAAAGACTCAAGAGACACTTTGTGTTTCTTAAAATGGATGGCTGCACATGTCACAGAGTGAACTATTTTACTATCAACGTTTGATATGTTTGTAACAAAAAAAATTGTTACTAAGACGCTGGCAGTAAGAGACACTAAAGCTCATAACAGTCAGTTTCTCCAGACCTTAGTGGAAAAAGTTCTGCAAGATTATGAACTCAAAAAAGAACAGGTTCTATGCTATTGTAACTGATAATGCATCAAACATGAGAAGTACAATTAAACTGGTGAATGAGAATAAGGAAGGTGAATAGCAGCTAGATGAACATTTCACATTGAGAATGTTGGAGATGAAAGGCCACAGTCCTGTTCCCATAAAGGAGGAACAAACAGTTATTACTACAGAAGAACAGAAAAATGATTCTTTACAATTAGATAATCTTGTTGAAGCTGCTTCACACCTCTTTCCTATTCATCACATGCGCTGTGTTGTGCACACGCTGCAGCTGGAAATAAGAGACAGTCTGCAAGAAGGACATGCTGGAACTCTGATTAGCAAAGTGAGGAAATTGGCTATTGCTGCCAGAACCCCTAAAATTGATTCCATCTTGAAGAGACGTTCTGGAAAAGGGGCAATTGTGGTTCAAACCACTCGGTGAGGCAGCACCTATTTAATGATTGAGCTGAAACCCTTCCTTGTACAAGTAGATATGGCCAAAACTCAGGTAACACTACTTGAAGGTCAATGGACACGGGTAGCTGAATTGAAGGAATTGCTTCATCACCAATTTACATATCACTCCTTATCTATGAACTGGTCCAATATTTATGTTAATCCCTCTCCCATAATGATAGTTCTGCTTCAAGTCACTTGTCTTATCTATTGCATTTTTTCTGTGCTGTGTTGTGCATAAATATGTGATTCTTCAGATTTTGTGTTAGTCAATGCCTGATAAAGAGACCTGAGTAGTCTTGAAAGCTTGCAATTTGTTACCATCTTTTCAGTTAGCGATTAAAAGGTATCAACTACTGAGGACTCTCAATTCTGAATATTCACCCATTTACAGTGACTAAAAAGTTTCAAGCTGAGGATTTATCTCCTGGCATTTTTATAAAGGAGTGGAAGAACTTGATGTTTTTCCTGTCCTAAAGAGGAGGTTTAATCACAGATGGCATTGCAGCTTCAAAGAAAGGAAGAGAGACACAGCTATTAGAAAATAAAATTCTTCTGGCAGCTGTTTATGTGGACCCAAGTCATTGTATTTTGCGGGATGATCAACAGCTTACTAAATGAAAAGAAGCTCTGATTGAGGTAGCAGTTAGGATGAGTGGGCTACAGGACGGCCAAGAGCAAGAGGACTCGCATCCTGCCAGTGCTGCTGCCGTTTCTTCATCCTCATCAGATGAGGAGTTTGATTTCGAAAAGTATTTGGATGACACGGAATAGGCAAAGCGTTGCCACAGGGAAAGAGATTCCACTCCCATAGAAAACAGATTGGCCATATTTCAGCAACATTTTTCACTTGCTCTCACAGAAGTAGAAGAGTCCAATCGTTCATAAAAACTGACTTAGCACAAGACAATTCCTTTACACCCTGAAATTGTTAGAGATGTTGCCCATTACTGCTTTGCCACCAACCCAATATACTGTAGAAAGGTTGTTCTCTAGCCTTAAAATAATTACAGTGTTGGCCAAAAGTATTGACACCCCTGCAATTCTGTCAGATAATACTCAGTTTCTTCCTGAAAATGATTGCAAACACAAATTCTTTGGTATTATTATCTTCATTTAATTTGTCTTAAATGAAAAAACAGAAAAGAGAATGAAGCAAAAAGCAAAACATTGATCATTTCACACAAAACTCCAAAAATGGGCCAGACAAAAGTATTGCCACCCTCAGCCTAATACTTGGTTGCACAATCTTTAGCCAAAATAACTGCGACCAACCGCTTCCGGTAACCATCAATGAGTTTCTTACAATGCTCTGCTGGAATTTTAGACCATTCTTCTTTGGCAAACTGCTCCAGGTCCCTGATATTTGAAGGGTGCCTTCTACAAACTGCCATTTTTAGATCTCTCCACAGGTGTTCTATGGGATTCAGGTCTGGACTCATTGCTGGCCACCTTAGAAGTCTCCAGTGCTTTCTCTCAAACCATTTTCTAGTGCTTTTTGAAGTGTGTTTTGGGTCATTGTCCTGCTGGAAGACCCATGACCTCTGAGGGAGACCCAGCTTTCTCACACTGGACCCTACATTATGCTGCAAAATTTGTTGGTAGTCTTCAGACTTCATAATGCCATGCACACGGTCAAGCAGTCCAGTGCCAGAGGCAGCAAAGCAACCACAAAACATCAGGGAACCTCCGCCATGTTTGACTGTAGGGACTGTGTTCTTTTCTTTGAATGCCTTTTTTTCTCCTGTAAACTCTATGTTGATGCCTTTGCCCAAAAAGCTCTACTTTTGTCTCATCTGACCAGAGAACATTCTTCCAAAACGTTTTAGGCTTTTTCAGGTAAGTTTTGGCAAACTCCAGCCTGGCTTTTTTATGTCTTGGGGTAAGAAGTGGGGTCTTCCTGGGTCTCCTACCATACAGTTCCTTTTCATTCAGACGCCGACGGATAGTACGGGTTGACACTGTTGTACCCTCGGACTGCAGGGCAGCTTGAACTTGTTTGGATGTTAGTCGAGGTTCTTTATCCAAAATCCGCACAATCTTGCGTTGAAATCTCTTGTCAATTTTTCTTTTACGTCCACATCTAGGGAGGTTAGCCACAGTGCCATGGGCTTTAAACTTCTTGATGACACTGCGCATGGTAGACACAGGAACATTCTGGTCTTTGGAGATGGACTTGTAGCCTTGAGATTGCTCATGTTTCCTCACAATTTGGTTTCTCAAGTCCTCAGACAGTTCTTTGGTCTTCTTTCTTTTCTCCATGCTCAATGTGGTACACACAAGGACACAGGACAGAGGTTGAGTCAACTTTAATCCATGTCAACTGGCTGCAAGTGTGATTTAGTTATTGCGAACACCTGTTAGGTGCCACAGGTAAGTTACAGGTGCTGTTAATTACACAAATTAGAGAAGCATCACATGATTTTTCGAACAGTGCCAATACTTTTGTCCACCCTCTTTTTTATGTTTGGTGTGGAATTATATCCAATTTGGCTTTAGGACAATTCTTTTTGTGTTTTTTCATTTAAGACAAATTAAATGAAGATAATAATACCAAAGAATTTGTGTTTGCAATCATTTTCAGGAAGAAACGGAGTATTATCTGACAGAATTGCAGGGGTGTCAATACTTTTGGCCAACACTGTAGGTTAGATTTGAGGTAATCTATGAAGGAGGATCTGATTGAGGCAATACTATTTCTAAGAACAAATTCATAGACTGCACAAATGTTATTCACTATGTTTTTGTTGAAAACTGTTTTTTCCCCACTTACTGCAAAGTGTACAAATTGTAAACATGAAAAAGTTTTTTATTCTTCCAATAAATATATTTTATGTTCTAAATGGCTTGATTATTGTATCATAATAATGATTAAAAGCCTGATCTTACCATTATACAACACTAAATTTATCACTTACACATGAGCCATGTATAAGGGAGTTGGAGGTTTGACTTACCGACTCCACAGCCTTGATTGGCAGTCCATCTTGCCTTGAGCAAGACAGAGTTGAGCTGTTTTTTTGTTTTTTTTAAAGATGAGATGACAAATTCAGAAGGCAGGGGTAGTGGCTCATAAGTAGAGCAGAATTCTCCAATCAGAGGCGTTACAACGTTTATAATCTCTTGCACTCCAGATTTATGCAAAGTTTGTTTAACCCCTTTACCCCCAAGGCTGGTTTGCACGTTCATGACCGGGCCAATTTTTACAATTCTGACCACTGTCCCTTTATGAGGTAATAACTCTGAAATGCTTCCATGGACCCCACTGATTCTGACATTGTTTTCTCGTGACATATTGTACTTCATGCTAGTGGTAAAAATTCATTCAAATAACTTTCGTTTATTTGTGAAAAAAAACAGAAATTTGGCGAAAATCTTGAAAATTTCTCAATTTTCCAACTTTGAATTTCTATGCCCTTAAATCACAGAGATATGGCACACAAAAAACTTAAGTAACATTTCACATATGTTTACTTTACATCAGCACAATTTTGGAACCAAAATTTTTTTTTGTTAGGAAGTTATAAGGGTTAAAAGTTGACCAGCGATTTCTCATTTTTACAACACCATTTTATTTTTACGGACCACATCACATTTTAAGTCACTTTGAGGGGTCTATATGATAGAAAATACCCAAAAGTGACACCATTCTAAAAACTGCATCCCTCAAGGTGCTCAAAACCACATTCAAGAAGTTTATTAACCCTTCAGGTGCTTCACAGGAATTTTTTGAATGTTTAAAAAAAATGAACATTTAACTTTTTCACAAAAAAATTACTTCAGGTCCAATTTTTTTTCTTTTACCAAGGGTAACAGGAGAAATTGGACTGCAAAAGTTATTGTGCAATTTGTCCTGAGTACGCTGATACCTGATATGTGGGGGGGAACCACTGTTTCGGCGCATGGCAGAGCTCAGAAGGGAAGGAGCGCCGTTTGACTTTTTCAATGCAAAATTGGCTGGAATTCAGATCGGACGCCATGTCACGTTCGGAGAGCCAGATGTGCCAAAACAGTGGAAACCCTCCACAAGTGACCCCATTTTGGAAACTAAACCCCCCAAGGAACTTATCTAGATATGTGGTGAGAACTTTGAACCCACAAGGGCTTCACAGAAGTTTATAACATATAGCCGTACAATTAAAAAATCATTTTTTCCACAAAAATGATCTTTTCACCCTCAATTTTTATTTTTCCAAGGGTAACAGGACCCCAAAATTTATTGTGCAATTTGTCCTGAGTACGCTGATACCCCATATGTGGGGATACACCACTATTTGGGCGCATGGCAGAGCTCGGAAGGGAAGCAGCGCCATTTGACTTTTATGGCTGGAATTGAGATCGGACGCCATGTCGCGTTTGTAAAGCCAATAATGTGCTAAAACAGTGGGAACCCCCCACAAATTACACCAATTTGGAAACTAGACCCCCCAAGGAACTTATCTACATGTGTGGTGAGAACTTTGAACCTCCGAGGGCTTCACAGAAGTTTATAACGCCCGGGCGTGAAAATAAAAAAAAATCATATTTTTTCCACAAACATGATCTTTTAGTCCCCAATTTTTTTATTTTCCCAAGGGTAACAGGAGAAATTGGACTCCAAGTGTTGTTTTGCAATTTGTCCTGAGTAGGCTGATACCCCATATGTGAGGGTAAAACACTGCTTGGGCGCATAGCAGAGCTTGGAAGGGAAGGTGCAACGCAGAATTGGCTGGAATTGACATCAGATGCCATGTTGCGTTTGGAAAGCACCTGATGTGCCCAAACAGTGGAAACCCCCCAATTCTAACTCCAACCCTAACCCCAACACACCCCTAACCCTAATCTCAGCCCTAACCCTAATGGGAAAATAGAAATAAATACATTTTTTTTAATTTTATTATTTTTCCCTAACTAAGGGGGTGATCAAGGGGGGTTTGATTTACTATTTATGATGGGTTTTTATGTTTGGCAGCTGTCGCACGCTAAAAGACACTTTTTATTGTAAAAATAGTTTTTGCATCACCACATTTTGAGAGCTATAATTTTTCCATATTTTGACCCACCGAGTCATATGAGGTCTTATTTTTTGCAGGACGTGTTGACATTTTTATTGGTACCATTTTCGGGCACGTGACATTTTTTGATCACTTTTTATTCTGATTTTTGGGACGCAGAATGAACAAAAACCAGCATTTCAAGATTTTCTTTTGGGGGGTGCGTTTACACCGTTCCGCGTGCGGTAAAATTGATAAGGGGGTTTTATTCTTCGGGTCAGTACGATTACAGCGATACCTCATTTATGTCTTTTTATGTTTTGGCGCTTTTATGCAATAAAAACAATTTTATATAAAAAATAATTATTTTTGCATCGCTTTATTCTGCGAGCTATAACTATTTTTTTGCTGATGACGCTATGTGGTGGCTCATTTTTTGCGGGACAAGATGACATTTTCAGCGGTACCATGGTTATTTATATCCGTCATTTTGATCGCGCGTTATTGCACTTTCTGTTCGGCAGTATGATAATAAAGCATTATTTTTTGCTTTGTTTTTTATTTTTATTTTTAAGGGGTTCGCCAAAGGGGTTCACTAATGGGACAGTTTTATAGGGTGGGTCGTTACGGACGCGGCGATACTAAATATGTGTACTTTTATTGTTGTTTTTTTATTTCCAAAAAATGAATTTATTAGGGTATTTTTTTAAAAATTTATTTAGCGATTTTTTATAAATTATTTTTACACTTTTTTTAACTTTATTATACTGTCCCAGAGGGGACATAACTGTCATGTGACAGATCGCTGATCTGTCACATCACAGATCACAGGCAGTGCTGGAGGCTTCCTCATGCCGGCACTTTGCAGGCATGAGGAAGCCGGGTCCCTGCAGCTCCCCGCCACCATTTTGAATCCGGGGACCTGCAGGGAAGGAGGCCCGATGTGCTGCGCTGCTCCGGGGGGGCTCAGTTAAGCAAGAAGGGAGCCCCCTCCCTGCCGATGCTTCCCTAAACCCCCGGTACACTGCGATCATGTTTGATTGCAGTGTGCCAGGGGTTAACGTGTCGGGGGGCGGTCCGTGACCGCTCCTGACACATAGTGCCGGGTGTCAGCTGTGAGCGCCGCTGATCGCTATGACGTACTATCCCGTCCATGGGCGTCAGATGTCAGAAAGGGGTTAAAGTATAGTTCCCTTTTTATTATACAGTAATATGGTACTATATGATGCGTAAAATACTGTCTGCATAGAAATCTTGTTTATTTTCTCTTGTGATATCATCTATATGCATGATAATTAATGTATGAGTATTAGTATATTCCACCCAAAGTTACCTGACCACAAACTATCACAACAAGCCAGGGATAAGCATAATCTTAAAATGCCCAACATCAAGGCTATTATGTGCCATATGGTGGACAGTTTAACCTGTAAAATGATGTACATTACACTGAAATTTAGATAGCTGAACTCAATATAAACATCAATGTACGACCATCTATTCTATACTTCAATGTATTTAATGTTTCACACTGAGATTATAAAATCATCAAAAAACTTAGACGGGCTGAGCCGCAACACTAAAGCAGATTCCAAGTGTAAGCATTTCTTTAATCAGAAAGGTTCCCCACCGAGAATGTTAAAAATACAAAGGAATATTCCTTTAAAAATATAAAATGGTTGAGTCAAATTTTCCATATTTTTCCTTTTTGATTTGTAGCCCAAGTACCTAGATTGACTCATTAGGGCACAGATGGGTCATCTTGACAGTTGTCCCGACTACCACAATCTGAAATTCATGACATTCTGTATTTGCGGCTAGGCCATCTCAGAATAAAGCATCACAGACTCTTGACACTACAAGAGCATCATATCACAGCAGCGGATGCTTTCATCTGACTTGTTATTTCTTCCACAGCCAATGCCTGGATGCCGTTTCACAAGTGAACACTACTGACATCTTTGTGTTCAGCATGAAAGCTACCTAGTCTATAGGCATTTATAGTGGAACATTTATTTTACTCACGTATGTTGCACTTTACAGACATTATCATTAGAGATGAGCGAATTTGTTCGGGTCCCTGCTTATTCGGCAAGCTACAAGCACTTACCGATTAAGCTACAGTAGGAACCCGGATACATGGAGGGCACCGGCTGATCAGCTGTTTGGCGCCGCAGCTGCATGTGTCACGGGGCTGTGTGCCAGTCACAACACATACATGGTGAGCCCGTGTATCATAACTACAAGATAATCTTGTTTTTCACACTGAGAGCATTAATAAATCTAACATACTGGACTGATTTACACAAACACATGCAAACACATTGGTTACTGAAAAAGCTGCATATTCATCTTGAAGAGGAAGTCCAGGCTACAGCTAATCCCTGTCTTCCTCTTAATGTTCAATTTGTCCGAAGGCAGAGACAGTGACACCAGCTCTGATTGGGTGCCGGCATCAGGTATCATAATACCGCATCACAGCCCCGGGAAAACGAGTGCCGACACAGCGGGAACAACGCCAGGCTTTATTATTTTATCGAGGCAGAACATTTCGTTTAAGAAAGGGTTGTCCTAGTAGTGGACAACCCTTTAAATTAGTTTCTAACTAATTTGCCCTAACAGAACTTCCATTAGTTTGATGTAGAATTGTGTGTTGTAGTGTGAAGGTAATCCACGTATAATCACAAAAAATATCAGCCTTTATATGAGACAACAGAACTTCACTGTAAAACTAAAAATAGAGAAGGTAGAGGAAAAAAAAAAAAGATTTGCAATTTTAAAAAATACAGTGATATATGAGAATGGGCAGAAAAAAAATACATAGAGGCTAAAGTATTTTTGTGAAAACCATAGAAGTGGAGATTTGTTACTCTATAAAGTAAGGTTGCATTTAAAATATCATCAAATCAGACTGGAGTAAAAAAAAAATAAAGTCAATAAAGTGATCAAAATGCACTAGTTTGTTATACAAAAGCAGAGAAAACTAACTACAAGGTTACAGATAAGAGACAGGGGGGGAGGGAGACCCCACAAAAAAATGATCTTAAAGTCCATCATATAGTGAAAACAAAATAGCTTAATTAAATAATTTTAACAGGCATGAATAGGCGTGGGTAAAGAACATGTGAAAAAGATACACAAAAATGTATGCAGAGGGAGCACCAGATGATAGAAGCAGATGATATCCTGCAGGGTTAAAAACCTAATAGGCAACATCTACTATAGGTATAAGCACAATCTTTTAGTAAAGGTCCTGTAGGAAACAACCTGAAGTATGGTGTAAGGATTAAATACTAATAAAGAGATGTACATATATCTTAAAACTGAAGCCATTACTATATGGATACACATAGATGGCTAATGCAAGAAAATGTAGAGTCCAAAATGACGCTGCAGTCAAAAGTACACTCAGAGTATCCTATTACCTGAAAGAGTCCCACCAGCAGGGGCTCATATGATCCGTGCATCCGCCCCAACGCGTGTTTCGGAACATCACCTTCGTCACGGGGGAATAACGTATATTGTACAGACAGTGTTTAAAAAGCATATGTCCTGGAAGTGATGATGCATTACCATGGTTATCACGATGCTCGTTGGCATCCGAGTCACAAAGCAGGTGATGTCAGAGACACATGGGACCCGACGTGATCCAGCATCAGATGCTCTATATACACCGAGAGCCGGTGAGGACGGTGGAGATAGGGCACGCATGTACACTGGCCGTGGCGGTGAGTGCACCACACAAAGTACCGGCAGGTGCAGGGGATGACCGTACATATAAAGTGTCAACATCTGAGGTATATCATGGGCTATCAAATGGTGGGTATTATACATGTATCTAACAAAAAATATTAGTTTACAATATATGTCAGCCTGATATCAATCAAATAAAGATATAAGACATGGTATGGTTAACAGTAATTAACATATAGTAAATAAAGATATATAAAAGGTATATACACATATCCATTCTAGGTATCAGCAGCCACGTGCCAAGTTACCGATAAGTAAGGAGGGAAATTGTCTAAAAATAGTTGGGAAAATTCATGTTTGTAATAGAATAGCAGGAAGGGTCCAGATTGAGACACTAGTTTTAAAGAACACTTTTCTTTGGTCCTAAAATAAAGGCCCCAAATAATTTTCTCAGGTGTTTGTGATGTGACCCCAGCAATCAGTTTTAAAAAATTGCAATGCTTTTATTACCCCCCATTACAGTGCTAAAAACAGACAGCACAAAGACGGCATGCAAGTTTGATTTTGATCAGTGACTTGAATCAAAACCAAACACATCTCTGTATATGTAAAGAATATAGAGTGGACTCAGGCAACTCATATACGGAAAGGAGTTCTGAAGGAGGTCTGCATTTTCAAAATTATTCGTCAAACTCAATCTTGAAATTTACTGGGTGTTGCACCAAAATAGATCTCTAATGATGGAAGAAACTGTAAAGAGTCAAAACATTTTTCTAGTGTAGACTAGTCATGAGCAAATGACGTGCTTCGATAAGGAGTTATCCAAGTTTGCTTGGGTGCTAACCGAATGTCTTCAGCATGCTCGAAAATTGTTCAAATCCCCGCGGCAGCATGTCTCATCCGCAACACATGCAGAGATTGCCAGTTTGTGAACAACTTATCGGAGTTTGATAACCACCCTATCCGAGCATGTTCACATCACTATTATGGACCTTTTGCTCAAGGAATGCATGCAGGTTTGATGAGATATTGCTCAGGGTGATCCTATAACATGAGTGTAATTGCCATTTATGTAAGGCTGGCCATACAGCTGACCATACAATATTACCCTCAACTTTCTTCTTATGGCACATCTATTCGATTTCAACATTTTTTTCCCATGGAAGACAAGCTGCTGCCAGAATATTTGGCAGGATCCTACAATCACCAAAAAGTGTAATTGAAGCTAAACTGCAGAAACCGTAGGGTCTTTGTAAGCTGTGTCTGCATTTACGGCCCCTTTCCTCTGTAAGCTCTGCTTAGAAATCATACCTTTAGTTTCTGCGTGCACAGACACGCAAGATTGAATATTTACTTCTGTGCAAGTCTATAACAAGAAAGCATCATCTTGCTTTAAATCTTTGGGATTCATGCGGCTCTTGATTCTTCTGTTACCTCATTTTCTTGTTACCAGTTTTGATTGTGTTGTGAAATGGCTTTTCATATTCTGTGCTATAATAAAAGTCAATTTTACGCCTCAATGGTGAAATCATTATGTTACATGGCCTGACAGCAAAGTGATATCTATATGCTTCCTACTCTCCTTTCAGTGTGATTGGCCAAGGTCGGTAAGAAACGCTAGATCATTTCTTTTAGATATCACAAAAGTTTTTGGAATAATTTGAAAAATTAAAAACAAAAGAAAAGATCTTACCTTATAAGATGCTATGACAGAGGGTTTCTAAGTATCCTTTGTTACACAGAAGTTTTATACTTCCAGCATGGTCATGTCACAAGTTAGAATGGTCATAATGAATCCCAATGGTGCCCAACTAACTCTACAGTTTTACATCGGGGTCTGTTGGAGTTTCCATTGTCTTTGCCACACAAACTGACTAATTTACTGGCATAGCCTGTAGCAAGCATACAAAACAAAGTCAAGGATTGCAGCATCCATGTAATGGTTGATTCATTTATTAGTCCCTCATGATATATTTTAGCCAAATATGTTTTTTCTAGTAATCTTACATATTAGGTCTAAGACCTGCTAGCCAAGACTTTAGAGTGGCGACACGCGTCAGGTCTCTGGCTCTACCTGCCCCACTTCACTTCTCATGGGTTTTGTGTTGTGCTGATTTGTATGTGTGGTTATCATTTGGGGTGGTTATGGAGATTTTCTCTGTCCACTTAGACCCTCTCTAGCCCCAAATGGTCTGGCTGATCTGGTCCTTGATGTTCCCTATGCCTGATCTTTGCCTGGGGTACCTCTACGCATATATGAGGTCTATTTAGTGTGCATTTCTATCTATCTTTTTTGTACACCTCATAGTGATCAGCATCTTCTTGGGTTTACATTATCCCTTGTACTGTTTTTGTAATTATTGGGTTGGAATTGCATCATTTTTTCATTGTATTTGTATATTATTTGTGTTTCTGACTCATATGCTCTATATTACCTATGTGTGGGCTTACTAATTCTCCTATTGAGAATCCTGTTTACATGGACCTAGGGATATAGGCATCATTCTCGGTGAGGGTGATAGTTGGTAGCAGGTGGGTTGCTCTATTATGAGCATTGCATTATTTGTGTATGTGTCACATCTGTGACCATCTTTAATGTTTTTAAGAATTTTTGCGGTTTGCTGTGTTTAATAAAATTTGTATTATAAATGCTATGTCCTATTCAGGGTGATCCCCTGCTCAGCCTATTTCTTTCTCTCCTTTTTGCCAAGACTTTATTCACACTACTACAGTATACCAGTGTTCTGCTCGGGTCTCTGTTGGCCTCTCTATTTTTAATAGTAAGAATACTGCATTAACCCTTCCACTGCCAAGGATGTACATAACACAGAATTAATTTAAACAACTCCTCTGACCAGAATCTGGCCTAGAGCTGAAATTTTAGCTTTTAGAAAACACCAGGTTGAATCCGTAGGTGCAGTGCTTGGGGCACAAAACTCATATGAAGTTGGGGAGAAAGATGAAAAATGATACTACTAAGATTTATAACAGGATTTGTAAAGGACTGAATAGGTGAGAAAGGCAATGTTCCTACACCACTTCTACACTGCAGCCACCCTTTGCATTTGCACCTACATTCGCAACATGATGAAGAATCATGGATAGAATGGTAGAGTTGGAAGGGACCTCCTGGGCCATCTGGTCCAACCCCCTACTCAAAGCAGGATTCACTAAATCATCCCAGACAGATGTCTGTCCAGCCTCTGTTTGAAGACTTCTATTGAAGGAGAACTGTGAAGAAAAATGCGTTGTGCTGTGAGGCCATCTGGCGGACGGCGAGAGAAAGAATAAACTTGGACCTGTTACACCCAAAACTTGCCTCCAGCTTGTGTCTGTACGTTACTGCGCGGTATACAGAGGGACCACCCCCCAGCCCGGCTCACCGACCCTACATAGTGACCACTATGTCCGCTAGGGGGCGCTGTGTGGGTGTCCCAGGACGGGCCTACAGGCATATCCATTGTGGTAAAGGGTATAGGTTGCTGAATGACCGTTATGTATCCCAAGGTAGGTGGCCTTGGGATGGAAGCTTGAATATGTGTGTTGATCAGCAGAGGCACTGCTGAGCTGTTGTTACACTGTCAGCGAGAGCTACCTACAAACCCACCAAGGGGCGGTGTCTAGAACGCCTTAATAGAGTGTATGAATGCTTGTAGGACCTGTGATGAGGTCATAGCCATGTGACCCAGTGGGCGTGGCTACGGACCATATAAGGTAACCAGAGTAGGTCACATGAGAGAGAGCACATGGATCTGATTGAGCCATGTGGAAGGTCCTAGCAGGCCTATTTGGAGGAAGGTGTGCTACCTTCCTGAAGACCACGTGCTGAGGCTGCTGACCCGGTGAGGCCTGTGTATATTGGCTGTATGCAAGGAGGGATAAGCCTCCTTTGTTTGCTGAGGCTCCAGGACTGAGCCTGAAATCATGGACACTTATGCTTGCTTTCGCCTGAGCTAAAGGCTATTCCTTGGGTTATGTGCTACTTTATGGGTTATGAAGCAATAAACCCTGTGAACTTTTAAAAGGAACGTGCCTCCTGATTGACTCCCGTAGCTCCTGAGTGAGTCGAATCCCTACAATGGTAAAAATTAAGTAGCAAGATTTTGAAGGTCTTATCTCCTAATTTTGTTACTTTTTGGTCATAGATATTTTATAATTTTCTTTTAAGATTAGTTATCATTTACTGGTTGCTCAATTGCACATCATATTGCAGTTTTGTTTAGCATTTATCGTCATGCATATCCCGCGTTATGTATGGTATGTTATGCAGTTTACCGATCAGATTAATTGTATTTATATTTTGATAGATCGGGCGTTTCTGAACGCGGCGATACCAAATGTGGGTATATTTTTTTAACCCTTTAATCTTCAGTGGGGCGAAAAGGGGGTGATTTGAACTTATATATATATATATATATATATATATATATATATATATATATATATATATATATATTTATTATATCCAGTTAAACATATAATGACAAACTGAGTGGCTATTGTGTGTACAATATTGTGGAAAATGAGAAACATGGAATAATTCACATGCCTTGAGCAAGTGGTAAATCTAAATTTAATGTCAACATATTTTACATGGTGAATCCTTATTCCAAAAGGAACAAATTTGAGGGGTAAGACTTACCAATTTGTAAAGTTCATTTTTCCTTGGCACCCTAGTACAGTATATATAGTGATATTCTATAATCCAGCACAGAGACTCCTATCCTCAGCTGTTCTTACAAAAATATAACAAGCTCGATGGCTGTTAGCCTAGCATGGGGTATTGATTGCAAACTGCAGCTTAAAAGGACATAATGCAAAAATGGTCAGATCCACTCGCTTCACTGACAAGTAAACGGAATAGCTGACCAACGGAACGGAAAGTTAAAGGATTTCATCACAACATGAAATCTGTTTCCAGTGTGATTTTTTTAATCTGCCTTGTATCATCATTTTTTATACTATATGCCAAGTTATATGTTCTGGTCCTGTTTTTTGGGTAGACAGATGCGTTATTTTTTTCCTATTTTTTTTCTTCTCTTGAAATCAATGGTAACGTGTCAAAATGTCACCTAGTAAATAACTACTGCTCATTCCACAATTGCTCACTTTAAAATCAGGGCCTTTATTAAAATGCAGATCAACCAAGTCTATACCAGGCATATAAAATCTGGATCTATTTTTGTATCATACTCTTCATCAGGCTTAATTTGCCTGCTTCGGACTCAACGTTGTAGTAAAACGGATATA
This sequence comes from Dendrobates tinctorius, assembly GCF_039654945.1. Taxonomy (NCBI): domain Eukaryota; kingdom Metazoa; phylum Chordata; class Amphibia; order Anura; family Dendrobatidae; genus Dendrobates; species Dendrobates tinctorius. Next base: position 49,672,095 of record NW_027361917.1, on the reverse strand, counting down.
TAACTACAATACTGTAAATCTATAAATAGTGTTTGTTTCCTCAAAATAAAATAAAATCCGAAGAAATGTAAAAGATAAAGAACTTAAGTTTTAATAATGTTTACATCTATTTACCACGATAGATATAAACTTAGAACAGCATTAGTTGTTTTTTTTTTTTCATTGAAAAAGAATCAAAATAGGTTGACAAAACAAATCTAAAAAATAACTTCATTTGCTATCCCTGGTAGGCATTCTCTTCCTTTGTAGAAAATAAAATATTTGCGTTAATTCCACTGAAAGTTCTATTTAGGTGCACAATTTTTTTTTTTAAATTTCTACTACACAGTGGATATATAAAAAAACACCCAAGGGAAGAGACATAAATGGGGAATGTTTCAGGATATACTACTTGAACCCTGTAGAAAACATACCCTTCTGGCAATAAAAATAAAATGTCCAGGAATAAAACGAAAAACCATTATGGATAAATAAAAGTAGAAAACTTAAAACAAAAAGCAAAGGGCATTCAAAATCTTCAAGGCCGAGAATACAGAAATAGCATTTCAGGAGTATTAAGATTTCAATACGAAATGTAAGCTAGCTACAGAAATACAAAATCACCGGTGACATTAAAATAAAGCCCCACATTTTTCTTTATAAACATATCAATGCCAAAAAGAAAAAAAATGGACGGTATCAGCCCTTTAAAAGATAAGATAATTATAGAGGACAAAGAAAAGGCTGATATATTAAACAGGCACTTTTCATTTGCGTTCACCAATGAATGGTCTGTTCCAGGGATCATTCAACAAGGTAAAAGACAAAGCTCACCACCCGATATAACTAGTATAACACAAGAAGTACGTCTGCATCGGAACAAACTAAACACTGACAAATCCCCCGGCCCAGAGGGCATTCACCAATGGCTTTTAAGGGAATTGAGCTCAGTAGCTGACAGACCTCTGTATCTCATATTCTTACACTCTCTTGTAACAAGGGTGGTGCCAGAGGATTGGAGGATAGTTGATGTGGTACCAATATTTAAGAAAGGTAAGAAGGTGGATCCAGACAACTGAGGCCAGTAAGTCTGATCTCAGTAGTGTGCAAAGTTTTTAAGGGCATCATAAGAGATGACCTGCAGAGATATATTGCAGAGCATAATATATGACAACCAGCATGAATTCATGAAAGATAAGTTGTGTGAGTCTAACCAATATGTTGGGTTTCTATAAGGAGGTAAGTGCAAATCTGGTTGTTAGTAATGCAGCGGATGTGATTTACCTGGACTTTGCAAAGGCATTTGTTACTGTACCACATAACAGCCTTTCAGTTGTGGCCAAAAGTATTGACACCCCTGCAATTTTGTCAGATAATACTCAGTTTCTTCCTGAAAATGATTGCAATCACAAATTCTTTGGTATTATTATCTTCATTTAATTTGTCTTAAATGAAAAAACACAAAAGAGAATGAAGAAAAAAGCAAAACATTGATCATTTCACACAAAACTCCAAAAATGGGCCAGACAAAAGTATTGGCACCCTGAGCCTAATACTTGGTTGCACAACCTTTAGCCAAAATAACTGCGACCAACCGCTTCCGGTAACCATCAATGAGTTTCTTACAATGCTCTGCTGGAATTTTAGACCATTATTCTTTGGCAAACTGCTCCAGGTCCCTTATATTAGAAGGGTGCCTTCTCCAAACTGCCATTTTTAGATCTCTCCACAGGTGTTGCTTTTTGAAGTGTGTTTTGGGTCATTGTCCTGCTGGAAGACCCATGACCTCTGAGGGAGACCCAACTTTCTCACACTGGGCCCTACATTATGCTGCAAAATTTGTTGGTAGTCTTCAGACTTCATAATGCCATGCACACGGTCAAGCAGTCCAGTGCCAGAGGCAGCAAAGCAACCCCAAAACATCAGGGAACTCCGCCATGTTTGACTGTAGGGACCATGTTCTTTTCTTTGAATGCCTTTTTTTTTCTCCTGTAAACTCTATATTGATGTCTTTGCCCAAAAAGCTCTACTTTTGTCTCATCTGACCAGAGAACATTCTTCCAAAATGTTTTAGGCTTTTTCAGGTAAGTTTTGGCAAACTCCAGCCTGGCTTTTTTATGTCTCGGGGTAAGAAGTGGGGTCTTCCTGGGTCTCCTACCATACAGTCCCTTTTCATTCAGATGCCGACGGATAGTACGGGTTGACACTGTTGTACCCTCGGACTGCAGGGCAGCTTGAACTTGTTTGGATGTTAGTCGAGGTTCTTTATCCAACATCCGCACAATCTTGCGTAGAAATCTCTTGTCAATTTTTCTTTTCCGTCCACATCTAGGGAGGTTAGCCACAGTGCCATGGGCTTTAAACTTCTTGATGACACTGCGCAAGGTAGACACAGGAACATTCAGGTCTTTGGAGATGGACTTGTAGCCTTGAGATTGCTCATGCTTCCTCAAAATTTGGTTTCTCAAGTCCTCAGACAGTTCTTTGGTCTACTTTCTTTTCTTCATGCTCAATGTGGTACACACAAGGACACAGGACAGAGGTTGAGTCAACTTTAATCCATGTCAACTGGCTGCAAGTGTGATTTAGTTACTGCCAACACCTGTTAGGTGCCACAGGTAAGTTACAGGTGCTGCTAATTACACAAATTAGAGAAGCATCACATGATTTTTCGAACAGTGCCAATACTTTTGTCCACCCTCTATGTTTGGTGTGGAATTATATCCGGTTTGGCTTTAGGACAATTCTTTTTGTGTTTTTTCATTTAAGACAAATTAAATGAAGATAATAACAAAGAATTTGTGTTTGCAATCATTTTCAGGAAGAAACTGAGTATTATCTGACAAAATTGCAGGGGTGTCAATACTTTTGGCCACAACTATATACTGAAACTACAGGAGCAAGGACTGGGGGAAACTGTATGCAAATGGGTAATTAACTGGCTAAAAGACCAGAAACAAAATAGTCATAAATAATACGTTCTCTAAATGGGAAATAGTCAGCAGTGGGGTATCGCAGGGATCTGAGCTAGGACCGATTCTTTAACCTTTTTCTTAATGACCTTGTGAATCAGATTGAGAGTAAAGTGTCAGTCTTTGCTGACAGCACGAAACTATGTAAGATATTAAATTCTGACCTAGACATTAAAATATTACAAAACAATCTGGATAAGATGACCGAATGGGCAAACACTTGGCAAATGAGATTTAATGTTGATAAATGTAAAATAATGCACCTAGGACGGAGTAATCCTAACACTGCATATACATTAAATGAGAGAATACTAGGGACTACAGAACAGGAGAAGGATTTGGGTATTCTGGTTACAAGTAAGCTGAGCAGCAGTACTCAGTGTCAGCAGCTGCATAAGCAAACAAGATTTTAGAATGTATAAAAAGAGCGATAAAATCCTGCGATCCCAACGTATTGTTACCCCTTTATAAATCACTGGTGAGGCCACATCTACAATATGTGATCCAGTTTTGGGCTCCACATTTTAAAAAGGATATTCAGAAGAAAGTCAGTTCAAAGGTGGGCAACTAGATTACTACAAGGGATGGAGGCCTCTCATGTGATGAGATGTTGGAAAAGATGGGCTTGTTTAGCTTAGAACAAAAAAGTCTCAGAGCAGATCTCGTGTATAGAGTATGTATAAAAATATATATATGGCCAGTACAAAGGATAGGTACATGACTTATTCCTTCCAAAGACCATACTAAGAACCAGGGGGCACTCAAGAAAGAAGAAAGGTGACACTAGCAGATAAATAGGAAAGGGTTCTTTACAGTTAGAGCAGGCAGAATGTGAAACCCGACCACAAGAATTAGTAATGGCAGACTATATGACAGCTTTTAAAACGTGCTTGATGATTTCCTCAATACACAATGTTGTGGGTTATAGATGATTTAGTGACAAAATGTATAATTGGTGGAGAATGGTTGAACTTGATTGATCTTTTTTAAATCTATATAACCATGTGTCAAATGAAAAACAGATGACTTTGTGGAATAGGGTTCTGCTGCAATTTTTCAATGTCTCACAAAAAGAAAGACAGCAGCCAGAGAAGAATGAGGGATGGAAAGGAACTGAGTTGACGTTCTACATTTCAAGTTGCTGCAGTTAAATCCTTGTTTTTCTTGTTACAAATGAGCAAATCCCATCTGTGGAAACAGCAGTAAGCAGATAAGCACCAATTTACATTTATTTGGTTGCCCAAATTATAACTTTGCTTTTCTAATAAAGATGTGCTGAAGAAACAGGGAATTTGTGCTATTCATCATTAAAATAATTTCCTGGCACAACTTAAACAAGATCCAGCAAGTACCAGCGAATCACAATCAGATGTATGCTGCAATTCATTAGGGTCAAATTAATGTATCGGCATTGGGTGAGAAACAAATTAAAGGAAGACTTAAACTAGAAATGGATTGTTTTTCCATGCTACTGAAACATACAAGCCTGTAGAAATGTTATAAAGAATACAGGTAGTCCTTTTCTTCTGATCTTTTCTAGGTTTCGATGACAAGATCCATGTGGGCTGATGTCTCAAAATATTTACGCCAGTTTTCTAGTGTACAACACAACATAACTATGCAATGACGAGTTGTGCAGAAGCGTTGTGACGTGCAGTTTTCCCGCCTGTCCTGGTAAGCTCAGACAAAATGGCAAGAGCTGTGGTGTGTGGTAACGGCGGGACTCTAGTAACCAGCTGTACCTTACTCTAGAAATCTAATTCCAGAATTCCTGGAGTAAAATTTCGGATGATTCGCATGCAACGCACACAATGTGACTGATTAAGAGGAGCCCGATTCATTAAAAGACGCACATCGCTTATGTAATCTTGATGGAGAGGCATGGTAGAGTGAGATTTTACTGATTTAGGGCCTTAATGTGTGGTCTTAATAAGGGTGTGTGTTTAAGGCTGTGTGAAACGCTTAAAAGAAGCTTCCCATTAAATTGCATGCGTTTTTGGCTTTTTGTGCCAATGCATGCGTTAACGCTCAGGAATCGCTTAGCGGCTAAAAACGCAGCATGCTCATGAATTTCCGCATCGCTCAGCGTTTTTAGCCTTTTCCAATGTTCCCAGAAACCGCGCGGAAAAAAACGTCAAAAACGCGCGGAAATAAAACACGTGTTTTCTGGGAAGGGGATCAGTTTCCTGAGCTTTTAAAAACGCTTACGTGGGCACATAGCCTAAGGGTTCAGGTCTTTTATTACAGGCGCAGGATGAATCAAGTGCTATAGCCAGTTACCTTACCACCAGACACGATGAAATAGACATTTTTATCTCCATAAAATACTGAATAAATTAAACTGGGAGGAGAATAGTAAAGGAAAAATTGTTAGGATTTTTAAAACTTCAGCATTTTACATTAAAAGGGAACCTGCAATATTGAAATTACGGTATATCTGCAGGGGGGAGGAGACAGCCAGCCAAGAGAGTAGGGGAGAGAGGGAGTGAAAACCAGTAGAGGGGAGAAACAAAGAAAAACAATGTGGGGAGGAGACAGCCAGCCAAGAGAGTAGGGGAGAGAGGGAGTGAAAACCAGTAGAGGGGAGAAACAAAGAAAAACAATGTGGGGAGGAGACAGCCAGCCAAGAGAGTAGGGGAGAGAGGGAGTGAAAACCAGTAGAGGGGAGAAACAAAGAAAAACAATGTGGGGAGGAGACAGCCAGCCAAGAGAGTAGGGGAGAGAGGGAGTGAAAACCAGTAGAGGGGAGAAACAAAGAAAAACAATGTGGGGAGGAGACAGCCAGCCAAGAGAGTAGGGGAGAGAGGGAGTGAAAACCAGTAGAGGGGAGAAACAAAGAAAAACAATGTGGGAAGGAGACAGCCAGCCAAGAGAGTAGGGGAGAGAGGAAGTGAAAACCAGTAGAGGGGAGAAGCAAAGAAAAACAATGTGGGAAGGAGACAGCCAGCCAAGAGAGTAGGGGAGAGAGGGAGTGAAAACCAGTAGAGGGGAGAAACACAGAAAAACAATGCGGGGCGGAGAGACAGTAGGGGAAGAGACAGAAAGACAGTAGAGCAAGAGACAAAGACAGTAGAGGGAGAGACAAAGACAGTGGAGGGAGAGACAAAGACAGTAGAATAATAATAATCTTTATTTTTATATAGCGCTAACATATTCCGCAGCGCTTTACAGTTTGCACACATTATCATCACTGTCCCCGATGGGGCTCACAATCTAAATTCCCTATCAGTATGTCTTTGGAATGTGGGAGGAAACCGGAGTACGTGGAGGAAACACACGCAAACACGGGGAGAACATACAAACTCCTTGCAGATGTTGTCCTTGGTGGGATTCAAACCCAGGACTCCAGCACTACAAGGCTGCAGTGCTATACACTGAGGCACCGTGCTGCCCAGTAGAGGGGGAAAGACAGCAAGTGGTGCTTGCACAGAAGCAGGATGAAGACACTGCCCATAGAAATGTGGATAAGGTACCCAGAACAGCGCGAGTGCAGGGCGCAGGCGCGAGATTATGGCACCACAACTGTACGTCACAGGGTATTGTGAATGGCATGGGAGAGGAGGGTGGTATTATAATGAAGTCGGGAGGCAGAGGTTTCTAGCAGGCACCACACGCCCCGGAGCCTGGAAGAAATCATTTACATTAAACATTAAATCTCTTAACTCTCCACAACAAGAACGTAGTGATGAGACATTCAGGTAAGTATTTTTTTACCCATTCTATTACCTATATACCCATAGTTATGGGCTTGAAGCGTCCAGGGGTGACAGATTCCCTTTAACAGAGCTTCTTCCCTGGAGACATTTAATTTTCCCCTGCATGACGTTGCCCAATCATAAACAGGAAGCGTCATGCAGGAAAAACATGCTAACCAGTTCCTTGCCAATCCTACTTCCCCGTCCTCCTTGGGGAGTCGGCTGCCACAGCTCTGTGGGTTCGTCCTGGAAAAGCATCTGGCGTTCACCTGGAGACAAATCTAACCCCACCATCATGGACTCTAGCAAAGATTCAGGTTGTCCACTTAGTTATGCCACTTAGTTATGCCCCTCCAGGCTCTCACCAGACTGTGGCACAGTGGTTCCAAACCCACGTGTGTAACAATGGGTACAGAAGTCATAAAAGGCTTGCTGAAATAGGACCGTAGTCTGTTTAGTTATGATTTAGTAGGAAATCTAAGTATCGGTAGTTAATTTTGGGGTATCCGCACAAAGGAATAATCAACTAAGAGCAAAAATTTTTATTTACAAGCTATATAAAAATGAGGACGACTGTTTCGCACAGCCATAGCAGAAGTGCAATTGAGAAATAAGTTAACTGGTGAAAGAAGTACAAAGCTTTTTATTAAAGAAAACGATGAAAGCTGAAAACATTACTGAAAGGTTTTATTTTCCTTTTTTTATGCTGCAAAGCAGACACTTTAAATCGCAAAATTATCTTAAATGAACTTTATTAATTTTGATTTTTAATCTCTCCTTGCTGTGAACACAGCCGATTGCTAAAAAAAGTGCCAGTATTAACTCAGAAGTGCTATGCCCCTTTCATGTTTGAGTTACATCTTGGGCTATTAGGATAATTTTTTCTTCCACAACTGATCAATACTGATTTATTTTAATCCCTTCACCCCCAAGGGTGGTTTGCACGTTCATGACCGGGCCAAGTTTTACAATTCTGACCACTGTACCTTTATGAGGTCATAACTCTGGAACGCTTCTATGGATCCCGGTGATTCTGACATTGTTTTCTCGTGACATATTGTACTTCATGTTAGTGGTAAAATTTCATTCAAATAACTTGCGTTTATTTGTGAAAAAAACGGAAATTTGGCAAAAATTTTGAAAATTTCGCAATTTTCCAACTTTGAATTTTTATGCCCTTAAATCACAGAGATACGGCACACAAAAAACTTGATAACTAACATTTCCCACATGTTTACTTTACATCAGCACAATTTTGGAACCAAATTTTTTTTTGTTAGGAAGTTATAAGGGTTAAAAGTTGACCAGCGATTTCTCATTTTTACAACACCATTTTATTTTTAGGACTACATCACATTTGAAGCCACTTTGAGGGGTCTATATGATAGAAAATACCCAAAAGTGACACCATTCTAAAAACTGCACCCCTTAAGGTGCTCAAAACCACACTCAAGAAGTTTATTAACCCTTTAGGTGCGTCACAGGAATTTTTTTGAATATTTAAAAAAAAATGAACATCTAACTTTTTTTCACAAAAAAAATACTTCAGGTTCAATTTTTTTTATTTTACCAAGGGTAACAGGAGAAATTGGACTGCAAAAGTTATTGTGCAATTTGTCCTGAGTACGCTGATACCTGATTTGTGGGAGGGGAACGACTGTTTCGGCGCATGGCAGAGCTCAGAATGGAAGGAGCGCCGTTTGACTTTTTCAATGCAAAATTGGCTGAAATTCAGATCGGACGCCATGTCACGTTTGGAGAGTCCCTGATGTACCTAAACAGTGGAAACCCCTACAAGTGACCCCATTTTGGAAACTAGACCCCCCAAGGAACTTATCTAGATATGTGGTGAGAACTTTGAACCCACAAGGGCTTTACAGAAGTTTATAACGTACAGCGGTACAGTTAAAAAATCATATTTTTTCCACAAAAATGATCTTTTCACCCCAATTTTTATTTTCCCAAGGGTAACAGGACCCTAAAAATTATTGTGCAATTTGCCCTGAGTATGCTGATACCCGACATGTGGGGGTAAACCACTATTTGGGCGCATGGCAGAGCTCGGAAGGGAAGCAGCGCCATTTGACGTTTTTGGCTGGAATTGAGATCGGACATCATGTCGCGATTGGAAAACCCCTGATGTACCAAAACAGTGGAAACCCCCCACAAATGACACCATTTTGGAAACTAGACCCCCTAAGGAACTTATCTAGATGTGTGGTGAGAACTTTGAACCCCCAAGGGCTTCACAGAAGTTTATAACATAAAGCCGTACAATTAAAAAATCATATTTTTTCCACAAAAATGATCTTTTCACCCTCAATTCTTATTTTTCCAAGGGTAACAGCACCCTAAAAGTTATTGTGCAATTTGTCCTGAGTACGCTGATACCCCACATGTGGGGGTAAACCACTATTTGGGCGCATGGCAGAGCTCGGAAGGGAAGCAGCGCCATTTGACGTTTTTGGCTGGAATTGAGATCGGACACCATGTCGCGATTGGAAAACCCCTGATGTACCTAAACAGTGGAAACCCCACACAAATGACACCATTTTGGAAACTAGACCCCCCAAGGAACTTATCTAGATGTGTGGTGAGCACTTTGAACCCCCCAGTGCTTCACAGAAGTTTATAATGCCCGGGCGTGAAAATAAAAAATTCGTATTTTTTCCACAAACATGATCTTTTAGTCACCATTTTTTTTATTTTCCCAAGGGTAATAGGAGAAATTGGACCCCAAAAGTTGTTGTCCAATTTGTCCTGAGTATGCTGATACCCCATATGTGGGAGAAAACTACTGTATGGGAACACGTCGGGGAACGGAAGGGAAGTAGTGACGTTTTGGAATGCAGACATTGATGGAATGGTCTGCGGGTGTCATGTTGCCTTTGGAGAGCCCCTAATGTACCTAAACAGTGGAAACTCCCCACAAATGACCCCATTTTGAAAACTAGACCCCCTAAGGAACTTATCTAGATGTGAGGTGAGCACTTTGAACCCCCAAGGTCTTCACAGAAGTTTATAATGCCAGGGCATGAAAATAAAAAAATCGTATTTTTTCCACAAACATGATCAATTAGTCCCCAATTTTTTTATTTTCCCAAGGGTAACAGGAGAAATTGAACCCCAAAAGTTGTTGTCCAATTTGTCCTGAGTACGCTGACACCCCATATGTGGGAGAAAACTACTGTATGGAGACACGTCAGGGCTCGGAAGGGAAGTAGTGACGTTTTGGAATGCAGACTTTGATGGAATGGTCTGCGGGTGTCATGTTGCCTTTGGAGAGCCCCTAATGTACCTAAACAGTGGAAACACCCACAAATGACCCCATTTTGGAAACAAGAACCCCTAAGGAACTTATCTAGATGTGTGGTGAGCACTTTGAACCCCCAAGGGCTTCACAGAAGTTTATAATGCCCGGGCATGAAAATAAAAAAATCGCATTTTTTCCACAAACATGATCAATTAGTCCCCAATTTTTTCATTTTCCCAAGAGTAACAGGAGAAATTGGACCGCAAAAGTTGTTGTCCAATTTGTCCTGAGTACGCTGACACCCCATATATGGGAGAAAACTACTGTATGGACACACGTCGGGGCTCGGAAGGGAAGCAGTGCCATTTTGGAATGCAGACTTTGATGGAATGGTCTGCGGGTGTCATGTGCGTTTGGAGAGCCCCTGATGTACCTAAACTACTGAAACTCCCAACAGGTGACCCCATTTTGGACACTAGACCCCCCGCGGAACTTATCTAGATGTGTGGTGAGCACTTTGAACCCCCAAGTGCTTCACAGAAGTTTATAACGCTCAGACGTGAAAATAAAAAAATCATTTTTTTCCACAAAAATGATATTTTTGCCCCCAATTTTTTATTTTCCTAAGGGTAACAGGAGAAATTGGACCCCAAAAATTGTTTTGCAATTTGTCCTGAGTAGGCTGATACCCTACATGTGGGGGTAAAACACTGTTTGGGAACATGGCAGAGCTTGGAAGGGAAGGAGCACCATATGACTTTTTCAACTCAGAATTGGCTGGAATTGAGATCAGACGCAATGTTGTATTTGGAGAGCCCCTGATGTGCCCAAACAGTGGAAACCCCCAATTCTAACTCCAACCCAAACCCCAACACACCCCTAACCCTAATCTCAGCCCTAACCCAAGCCCTAACCCTAACCCGCTAGCCCTAATAGAAAAATGGAAATAAATACATTTTTTTAATTTTATTATTTTTCCCTAACTAAGGGGGTTATAACGGGGGGGTTGATTTACTATTTATGGCGGTTTTTATTTTTGGCAGCTGTCGCACGCTAAAAGACACTTTTTATTGTAAAAATAGTTTTTGCATCACCACATATTGAGAGCTATAATTTTTCCGTATTTTGACCCACCGAGTCATGTGAGGTCTCATTTTTTGCGGGACGAGTTGACGTTTTTATTGGTACTATTTTCGGGCACGTGACATTTTTTGATCGCTTTTTATTCCGATTTTTGGGACGCAGAATGAACAAAAACCAGCGTTTCATGAATTTCTTTTGGGGGAGTGCGTTTACACCGTTCCGCGTGCTGTAAAATTGATAAAGCGGTTTTATTCTTCGGGTCAGTACGGTTACAGCGATACCTCATTTAGGTCGTTTTTTTATGTTTTGTCGGTTTTATGCAATGAAAACTATTTTATATAAAAAATAATTATTTTTGCTTCGCTTTATTCTGCGAGCTATAACTTTTTTATTTTTTCGCTGATGATGCTTTCTGGCGGCTCGTTTTTGCGGGACAAGATGACGTTTTCAGCGGTACCATGGATATTCATATGCACGTTATTACACTTTTTGTTTGGCGGTATGATAATAAATCATCATTTTTTGCTTCGTTTTTTATTTTTATTTTTTAAGGGGTTCGCTAAAGGGGTTAACTAATGGGACAGTTTTATAGGGCGGGTCGTTACGGACGCGGCGATACCTAATATGTGTACTTTTATTGTTTTGGTTTTTTTTATTTTCAAAAAATGAATTTATTGGGGAATATTTTTTTTTTTTTACTAATTTATTTGGCGATTTTTTTAAAATTATTTTTACACTTTTTTTAATTTTTTTTTTACTTTATTACATAGTCCCAGGTGGGACATCACTGTCCTGTGACAGATCGCTGATCTGTCACATCACAGATCACTGTGACAGATCAGCAATCTGTCACAGGCAGTGCACAAGGCTTCCTCATGCCTGCGCTTTGCAGGCACTGAGGAAGCCAGCTTCCTCCAGGCCCCCGAAGGCCCCCGTCGCCATCTTGGATCCAGGGGCCTGGAGGAAAGAAGTCCCCCGCAGCAGCGCTGCACATTGCGCTGCCATGGGGGGCTCAGGGAAGCACGGAGGGAGCCCCCTCCATGCCGATGCTTCCCTTTAACTCCCGGTACACCGTGATCATGTTTGATTACGGTGTGCAAGGGGTTAACGTGTCGGGGGCGGTCCGTGACCGCCCCTGACACATAGTACCGGGTGTCAGCTGTGATAATCAGCTGACACCCGGCCGCGATCAGCGGCGCTCACCACGTGGGCGCTGCTGATCGCGCTAGACGTACTATAGGGGCCCGGGTCCCATGGACAGGATAGTACGTCTGATGTCAGGAAGGGGTTAAACAAGTTTCTGCTGTAAAATAAAGAAACCAATCGAAAAATGCAATATGCAGTGTTTTTTCATCTGGCTCCTTTAGGGGTTCAGCATAACAAATAATGGCATAAATGGGAAAACACGGCATCAGTTCCCACACCAGTTTAAACAAAATACAGTCTGAGTTTTAGTAATGTTTTTTGACCCAGTATTCACCAGTGCTTCAAAACAAGAATATAGACTAAGCCTCTCCTATTAGCCAGGGAAACACTGTCAGTACAAGGATGGTTTTCACTGAATTATAGACTTGCATTGGAAAGATTAATGAGACTCAGACCATAATCAGATGTCTCGGTGGTTTTGTGTGGATCTCTACCAATATCTGACAACACCTTATGCAGTGCTGCAGCAACACATAAAAGATATAAAGGTGTCAATGGATTACCATTTAAAATATCTGCATGCCCGATTTGTAGGGATTGTCTTCAAGGGAATTTTAAAATGAAAAAAGAAAAAGCAGCACAAAAGAAGGAAAAAAGCGAGTGCACACTTCCAGGCATATACCGAAACCTCCAAACTATCCATCAGAAATGAAAGCCGCACGCCATGGAGACTTCAATTTGAGTGATGTTTATTAGCCCATCCAGCTATGTGCCCATACAGCGTGACGTTTTGGTCCAAAAGGGGTACGGACCTTTCTCAAGCAAGGGAATTTTAAATCATGGGAAAAACCCTTTAAATAATGAATCTCCACAAAGTGTATATGCTGGTAAAATCCACTTGTGTCATAGCAAAAGTTAGACAGCCCCAAAGACTCGCACAGACAGAAGGCAAATTCAGCAGAATTCAATAGTGACAACAGTCCAGGCTTCAGGGAAAGACTCTCAAGGATAGAAAACATTTCAGGATAATAGGAGATTCCAATTTCCCCTTTGAAATGAGAAAACTCCTCTGAGCACAATCTAACATTACCAGAGCCTTTAACTATAAGTCCCTTGCATTTGGTAAACTGTTTAGCAAGCAAATTAGAATTAAGGACACGATCCTGACTGTATTTGACAATTAATGTAAATTAAAACAGAAAATACATTTAATACAAAAAAACAGATAAAAATAGGTAATTTTTTGAAGAAACTCTTAAGTACTAAAATGATAATAAAACAATAATATGACCGGGATTTACTACAGGTGAAAAGCAACAATTCTTTAACCCCTTAGTGACCACCAGATACACATTAAAACAGTGCCGCTAAGGGTCCTTATTCCCTCACCGTTATTTTAAAACGGCAATCGGGAATAAGGCCGTAGCTCACCCCAGAGTCAGAAAATCTCAGAGAACATTATCAGGGCTGGATTTTCCGGTGCACAATCACATGATAGCCGTTATTCACTGGATAACAGCAATCGCAAAAAAAAAGTGTGCACGCTGTTGCAATGATTTTTCTCTCTTCTGATATGATATACATGTCAGAAAAGAACGATATCATACCCCCAAAGACCTCCTGGTACCTTCGCCATACCCGGGCCCTCCTGATCTGTCACCCAGCGTCATCTTCCTGGAAAAAAAAATGGCGGGCGGACGCACAGTGCTCCCGCCGAGATCTTCTGGCCAGTGCCTGGCAACAGTAGGTAATTTTTTTATTGGTTCCTTTTGATCACTGTGATAGACCCTAAATGTAAATCAAATCCTCTTTGTCATCCCCTTAATAAGATAAAGAATATAAAATAAGTTTTTAAATATTTTTTTTTCACTCTTTGCAGTTGAGGATAGGGCAGTGTTGGGGTTAGGGATATAGTTGTTTTTTTTTCAAAAGTAAAAAAAAAATTACGATATGACTACTAATGTTGAAAGTACTCGCTATTCGAGTTTGCATTGGGTGCTCAGGTATGCACAGAATATTGCGGATCCCCGCATGATTTTTTTTGGGTGTCTAACAGCTGCAAAACATGTGGGGTGGGGATTCGACCGTGAAATTCGGTGCGGGGACTCAGCCATGTCACTTTAACACCCGCAAAATTCGGTGCATACCCAAGCACCCAATGCAAACTCGAGTAGCGAGCACTTGCGCTCAACACTAATGACGATATATTCAAAGTGACGACCAAATGTTATCAAACACTGTGTCGTACCTGTAGGATTAATATGCTCATGATACACCTGGATGAAATCCTTGAGGGGTGTGGTTTCCAAAATGGGGTTACTTGTAGGGGGTTTCCACTGTTTAGGCACACAAGGGCTCTCCAAACTCGACATGGCCTCTTCTAATTATTCCAGCAAATTTTACATTCAAAAAGTCAGATGGCCCTCCTTCCCTTCTGAGCTCTGCCGTGCGCCAAAACAGTAGATTTCCCCCACAAATGGAGTATCGGCATGATCAGGAGGAATTCCACAACAAATTTTGGGATCCATTTTCTACAGTTACCCTTCTGAAAATAAAAATGTTTGGGTCTAAAGTTAATTTTTTGTGGAAAAAATTTAAAGGTTTATTTTTTCCTTCCACATTACTTTAGTTCCTGTGAATCACCTGAAGGGTTAATAAACTTCTTGAATGTGGTTTTGAGCACTTGAGAGGTGCAATTTTTATTAAGGCATCACGTTTGGATATTTTCTATCATACAAACCCTTCAAAGTCACTTCAAATGTGATGTGGTCACTAAAAAAATTGTTTTGTAAATTTTGTTGGAAAAATGAAAAACCACTAGTCAATTTTTAACCCTTTTAGCTTCATAACAAAAAATTATGTTTCAAATAATGTGCTGATGTAAAGTAGACATGTGGAAAATTTTATTAACTATTTTGCGTGATAGAACTCTGAGTTAAGGGCATAAGAATTAAAAGTTTGAAAATAGCTACATTTTAAAAAAAATTCCTCAAATTTCAGTTTATTCACAAGCGCAAGTTATATAGAAGAAATTTTACCACTAACACGAAGTACAATATGACACGAAAAAACAGTCTCAGAATTAGTGGGCTCCGTTGAAGCATTTCAGAGTTATATCATAAAGTGACATTGGTCAGAATTGTAAAATTTATCTTGGTCATTAGGGTCATAATTGGCTTGGTCATTAAGGGTTGAAAGTGTAATAAAACACCACCTAAAATGAAACAAAATAAACTTTTTGGAGCAGAGGAAAAAAAGTTAAATCTAATTATTCTCCGTTTTCAATGTGTACAGGAGCTTCTTTTAAGAGGTATTCTGAAAATTATAGTGCAAAGTGTCAAAGGACGCGATGCGAATACAGAACTGTGGCACATGTAATCACAGGGCCAGCGAGGTCAGACCGTCGCCAATCAAAGTGATAGGAAATAAATATATTCCTATTATATTAATACTAACCCTTCCCGATATGTCCAGTTTCCATTTTCTGTTTTCATTTCTTCCTACCCTTCTTCCAAGACACATAACCTTTTTATTTTTTCTGTTTACATACACATATGAGGGCTTGCTTTTTGCAAGAGGAGTTGTACTTTTTAACGACACCATGCATTTTACCACATAGTGTATTGGAAAACGAAATCCAAGCAATCCATCGGTGCCCCGCCATCACGTCACGGAGTTAATAGAAAGATACACCCCCATGTCGAAGTACCGTTAATGCTGCTGTCAGAGTTTGACAGCAGCATTTAACAGGTTAATAGTCGTGGGCAGATCTCTGCTCCACCTGCAGCTGTTAGAGGTAGGAATTACCTGCTGGGTTATGGAGCAAGCCTTTATCATGGGGTTCTGCTGCTACCTGGTAAGCGCATTGGTAATCTCAACTGGTGTTGGTAAGGCTGTATCTTTTAAGCGGGAGTCACACATAGCAATCTCGCTAGCGAGATTGCTGCTGAGTCACAACTTTTGTGACACAACAGCGATCTCACCAGCGAGATTGCTGTGTGTGACAGCGATCAGCGACCGGCTCCCCTGCCGGTATCGCTGATCGCTGCAAGAAACCTCTGGACATATTTTTCGTTGCTGGTCTCCCGCTGGCCAGCACGCATCACTGCGTGTGACAGGCGGGAGACCAGCGATCAGCTGTAAAAAATAATTAAAAAAATTAAAAATATTGTTATTCTCACCTTCCAACGTCTCGCGCAGCCATCCCGCCTCTCTCCACGCTCCCGGTCCCAGTGATCCTTTGCCCGAATGACCGCGAGACGTCACACTGCCGCGAGACCGTCACATTCTCGCGGTCATTCTCGCAAAGGATTACTGGGACCGGAGTGTGGAGAGAGGCAGGATGGCTGCGCAGGACGTCGGAAGGTGAGAATAACAATTTTTTTTATTTTAATTCTATTTTTTTACAGGGATATGGCATCAGCGCTAAGGAACACAGCGATGCCGGGCACTCGGCATTGCTGTGCTGATCGCTGGTGAAGCTGTCTGTGTGACAGCTCACCAGCGATCACATAGCGACTTACCAGCGATCCTGACATGTTGATATCGTTGTTGGGATCGCTGGTAAGTCGCTATGTGTGATTCCAGCTTTAGTCTGTGATGTTTTTTGAAATTTTGTTAGCCATTTTAATTTTGTGTTAGGGACTCGCAATTTTGGCCAAAATAGCAACTAATACTTAATGTAATGTATGTATGTTATGCATTATTCATCTTATTTAATGCATTTTTTAAATTTCTTTGCAGGATGCAGCCAGACCCTTTAGTTTAGTGTTGGTTGGGTGTCCTGGGGGTGTCTGTCCTTGTGGGTTGCGCTTATATGTTGTTGGATAACCCTCTTATTCCAGTAGTATGGGTGTCATTAATAGGCTACAAGCCAGACACTGCATCACATGTACCTGTGTGACTGGAGTATTATGCAAGCGCCATCTGGGTGCATGTTTAATATTACACAGCCACCCCCATTCATGGATTGGTAGGTTTATGAGTGGCTATTTTGCACCTATACTGCCCCCGCCTTTATCATGAGGGTCTGATATATTGTGTTAAGTGCATTGGTAATCTGACCTGGTGCTGGTGTATATCGGTAAGGAGTTAATTAACTAGATTACCACAGTTTCACAAGGGGAGTGTGTAAGGGGTGTACTAAGATTACGTGATGCTCCACTCCCCTTTCTCATGTTGGTGTTATAACGTCTGTTATATGTATACCATTGGGTAGCGTATTGTATATATGTATAATGTATGATTAGCTAGGGAAAGTGCAGTATGTAAGTCCACTAGATGGGGACACATTAGTATACAGGGTAGAGTAAATAGTTAATATAGGAAGGGGCAACCGTGGGTAAGCCAGCAAGTTCCCGGCATTTTAGTTAGTAGGGCTTGAGAGCAAGGACAGGTCGGGTGGAACCCCTAACATTAATCAAGGAGCCCAGCTCGTCCAGGGCTTGACAGTAGTGAAACACTGGAAAAGAGAAGGAATGCAGGACAGCTACATCAAGAAGACCGTCAGCTACATAAGCAGCTGTCTGAGTGTCTGGGGCGAAATGGACTGGGAACTCCTAAAGCTGGTCAGATGGATAGCTGCGGTGCTGGGAAATACGGTGTGACCCGGCAGCGTTCCTATGGAGGCAAGGAACTTCACAGGGACAGAGAATGTCAAACTGTGTAAAGAACTGTGTGCTGTATCCGTATGTAAACTGGACGAGCTGTGTCAAGTGTTGAGTAAAGTTAACTGTTTGAAGTTGGACCTGGACTCTGCTTGTCTTTGTCAAGTAACTGAAGCAAGGAATCCCTGCCGGCTCAAGGAGGACCCGGAGGGCCAGTCAAGTGAGTCATAGGGACTGTGTGTGTATGTGGCGGGTGGCCAGGGTGCGCCTAAACAGCTATCATTGCGGGCCATGACTACGGCCCTGGAACCCCTCACAAGTAGATGCAGTAAATGCATCATAAGAACTAAAATAACTTTGTTTTATCTTTGTACCAACAGTTGATGTTACAATACCGCCATTAGCAATTTTTTGTTAACAGTTGATAAACCAGGCACAAAAATTCTATTGTTATATATAGGTTTATCAACGATTTTCTCCATCTACATTTTTCATGTCAAGTTAACTAAAAATGACGTTTGTACACAGAGATACAATTGGAACAGCTGCGTCTCCGGAGCAGAATACAAGCTAATTTTGAGATGTGCATCTGGTATAAAAATGCCATATATGCAAATTGTGTCCGGCATACTAGCCAATTATACAGTTGCTGATAATAATGTTGCAGACTTTATATGGTGTCTTACAGCGGATATGAAAAGTCTACACTTCCCTATTAAAATGTCATGTTTTTGTGCAGATCTTTTGAATTCAATATACATTTTCCAACCCTTGGAAGATACATAGTACTGGTTTCTACAAAACTTCCAATAATTGGTTGTAAATTTAAAAAAAAACAAAAACCAAAACTGTATTCAATTAGAGACATTCAAAAACTATTAAGAATGAACAAAACTTGCACATTTGAGTACACATTTCCACAGTATTTCTTGCTATAGCTCACAGAACAATGAATTTTCATTCATGCTAATAAGACACCAAAAACAAAAAGAAACCAGCCAATAGTATGTTATTACATATTGGACTGTTGTACTTCGCAGATATTACTTATTAGGCCAAATGAAAAACTGCTATATTTGAACATCCACTGGAATCCCAAAATAAGTTTTTGCTACTTATGCAATTCTACAAGGTGTTACACAGAGATGTTACATTGTCACTGAAACAGCTCTAGTTCACAGAGAGAAGATCTCCAACATTTGTGCTCACAGAAGAACCAGTACCTTCACACATGGGATCACAATAAGTGCAACACGGGGGCTAAATGACAGGTCCTCACAAATTATTCATACCCTGTGAATTTTTCCACATTTTTCTTCATGTTAGGCCGGTTTCACATTTGCGCTTTATAGCGCTGCGACGGCCTGCGCACGGCCGCCGCTAAGCCCCGCCCCCTGCGGGCTCCCTGCCCGCCCCTTCCGGTCATCGCCGCCTACTAGCACACATGGACGCTTGAGATCTGCGCACCCTATCTTTAGCATAGGGTGCGCAGATCGTGCGCTGGCCGTGCGCTAGCAGGATTTTGCCATGCGCTGCGCGCTTTTGAAGGTGCACCATGCGCGCCGAGATGCAACATGCTGCGTTCGGCGCACACGGGCGCACCTTCAAAAGTGCGCAGCGCACGGCAAAATCCTGCTAGCACACGGCCAGCGCACGATCTGCGCACCCTATGCTAAAGATAGGGTGCGCAGATCGCAAGCGTCCATGTGCGCTAGTAGGCGGCGATGACCGGATGGGGCGGGCAGGGAGTCGGGAGGGGTGGGGCTTAGCGGCGGCCGTGCGCAGGCCGTCGCTGCGCTATAAAGCGCAAATGTGAAACCGGCCTTACTCCCACAAACTTAAAAGTATTTTATTGGCATTTTATGCGATATATCAACACAAAATAGCAAGTATTTGTGAAGGGTAAAGGAAATGATACATGGATTTCTAATTATTTTAAAAATATAAATCTGAAAATTGTGACATTTGCATTCAGACCCCTGTAGTCTGATACCTTTAAATAAAATCTGGAGTGACCAATTGCCTCCAGAAACCACAATTAGTAAAATGAGTCCACCTATGTGTATTTTAATCTCAGTATAAGTACAGCTGTTCTGTGAAGGCCTCAGAGGTTTGCTTGAGAACACTAGGGATCTACTAACAGTGCCATTAAAACCAAGGATCACACCAAACATGTGAGGTATAACGATGTGAAGAAGAGTAAAGCAGGGTTAGGTTGTAAAAAAAAAAAAATAGCCCAAGCTCTTAACATCTCACAGATCACTGTTCAACCCATCACCCAAAAATAAAAGAATCTGGATGCAGGAGTATTGCACAACTGCAAACCTATCAAGACATAACTGTCCACCTAACGAACATCCCAAGCAAGGTTAGCACTAGAGAAGCAGCCAAGAGGCCCATGGTCAATCTAGAGGAGCTGCAGAGATTCACATCTCAGGTGGCAAAATCAGTTCATAGGACAACTCCACAAATCTGGCCTTTACGGAAGAGCGGCAAGAAGAAAGGAATTTTTGAAAGCAAGCCATAAGAAGTCCCACTTGCATTGCAAAAAGCCATGTAGGGGACACAGCAAGCATGTGAAAGAAGGTGCTCTTCTCATCAGGGCTGTGGAGTCTGAGTCGTAGCTCATTTTGGTGGAGTCGGAGTCGGTATAAAATGGACCGACTCCTAAAATATATAATAAATTGGGTACAGTATTTCAATGCAGAATGTGCTGAATATTTTTTCATAGGAATTTGGGAAAGTTATGAAATGTCCTATAAATGGCTGTTCTATTTCTGATCTCAGGCTACATTCACACACAGCGTTTTTCCTGCGTTATTTGAGGATACGTTTTTCAGCTGCAAAAAACGATCAGCTTTTTAAAAAACCGCATCACCTGAAAGGTTTTTGAGCTTATAGATGTTTTCAATAGCAAAAGCAGATTAGAAATCTGCTCTATCCATTTATCCATATCTGTCTATCCATATCATATCTGTACCAAAAAGAATGAAAGCCTGGTAGTACACAGACTAGCACTCCTTTTTTTTTTTTAGCACCAGTCAGGTACACCTCATAGCTGCCCAAAAGGACGCCCAGGACAGGCATTGCTAGTCTTCAGTAACACATCAACATCAATTGATAGTTGGAATAAATAGACTGCATTCATCACCACCACATCTTCTTAAGGTGCAGGCTTTATTTTCAAGTGTAGCGGTGTGCAGTATGAGGTTCTGCAGCAGCTGAGGTGTGCAGTATGAGGTTCTGCGGAACAGTATGAGGTTCTGGCCCCCCCAGGTTTGATCCTGGCTGCGCCCATGATGTGAATGTAGCCTGAGGATCTAGGCTTTGTCTTAGCTGAGATAAGTCATAGTGTATATACATATACACACACTATATATATATATATATATATATATATATATATATATATATATATATATATATATACATATACATATACACACACACACACACAGTACAGATCAAAAGTTTGGACTTCTCATTCAATGAGATTTATTTTCATTACTATGAAAATTGTAGATTCACACTGAAGTCATGAAAACTTTGAATTAACACATGTAGAATTATATAATTAACAAAAAAGTGTGAAACAACTGAAAATATGTCTTATATTCTAGGTTCTTCAAAGTAACCACCTTTTGCTTTGATTACTGCTTTGCACACTCTTGGCATTTTCTTGATGAGCTTCAAGAGGCTGTCACCAGAAATAGTTTTCACTTCACAGGTGTGCCCTGTCAGGTTAAAAAAGTGAGATTTCCTGCCTTAAAAATGGGGTTGGGCCCATCAGTTGTGTTGTGCAGAAGTCTGATGGATACACAGCTGATAGTCCTACTGAATAGACTGTTAGAATTTGTATTATGGCAAGAAAAAAAGCAGCTAAGAAAAACGAGTGGCCATCATTACTTTAAGAAATGAAGGTCAGTCAGACCGAAAAATTGGGAAAACTTTGAACGTGTCACGAAGTGCAGTGGCAAAAACCATCAAGCGCTACAAAGAAACTGGCTCACATGAGGACCGCCACAGGAAAGGAAGACCAAGAGTCACCTCTGCTGCGGAGGATAAGTTCATCCGAGTCACCAGCCTCAGAAATCGCAGGTTAACAGCAGCTCAGATTAGAGACCAGGTCAATGCCACACAGAGTTCTAGCAGCAGACACATCTCTACAACAACTATTAAGAGGAGACTGTGCAGCAGGCCTTCATGGTAAAATAGCTGCTAGGAAACCAATGCTAAGGACAGGCAACAAACAGAAGAGACTTGTTTGGGCTAAAGAACACAAGGAATGGACATTAGACCAGTGGAAATCTGTGCTTTGGTCTGATGAGTCCAAATTTGAGATCTTTGGTTCCAACCACCGTGTCTTCGTACGACGCAGAAAAGGTGAACGGATGGACTCTACATGCCTGGTTCCCACCGTGAAGCATGGAGGAGGAGGTGTGATGGTGCTTTGCTGGTGACACTGTTGGGGATTTATTCAAAATTGAAGGCATACTGAACCAGCACGGCTACCACAGCATCTTGCAGCGGCATGCTATTCCATCCGGTTTGCGTTTAGTTGGACCATCATTTATTTTTCAGCAGGACAATGACCCCAAACACACCTCCAGGCTGTGTAAGGGCTATTTGACCAAGAGGGAGAGTGATGGGGTGCTACGCCAGATGACCTGGCCTCCACAGTCACCAGACCTGAACCCAATCGAGATGGTTTGGGGTGAGCTGGACCGCAGAGTGAAGGCAAAATGGCCAACAAATGCTAAGCATCTCTGGGAACTCCTTCAAGACTGTTGGAAGACCATTTCCAGTGACTACCTCTTGAAGCTCATCAACAGAATGCCAAGAGTGTGCAAAGCAGTAATCAAAGCAAAAGGTGACTACTTTGAAGAACCTAGAATATAAGACATTTTCAGTTGTTTCACACTTTTTTGTTAATTATATAATTAAACATGTGTTAATTCATATTTTTGATGCCTTCAGAGTGAATCTACAGTTTTCATAGTCATGAAAATAAAGAAAAGAAAACTCTTTGAATGAGGTGTGTCCAAACTTTTGGTCTGTACTGTATATATGTAATCGATATTACATAGTGTATTACATATTTACAGTTTATTACAGTTTTTTGTGTTCTAAAGTTGTAGTCCAATAAATATATATTATGTTCTAAATATCTTGATTATTGGATTATAAAAATGATTAAATGTCTGATGTTCACATTGTACTACAATACATTTTTCACGTAAATATGAGCAATATATGTGGGAGTCGGAGTCGTCGAGTCAGAGTCGGTGTAAGGGAAAATTGAGGAGTTGGAGTCGCAGGTTTGGCTTACCGACTCTACAGCCCTGCTTGTCATACCAAAATAGAACTTTTTAGGCTAAATGCAAAATGCAATGTGTTGTGAAAAACTAACACTATACACCATGAAAACACCATCCTCACTGTCAAACATGGTGATGGCAGCATCATTCTGTAGGGATGTTTTTATTGAGCAGGAAAAGGGAAGCTAGTTAGAGTTGATGGAAAGATGGAGCTCAATACAGGGCAAACTTAGGTTTTTACTCCATTAGAGGCTGCAAAACACTTCAGACTGGGGCACAGGTTCACCTTCCAACAGGACAACGGCTCTAAACATACTGTCTGAGCTACAATTGAATAGTTTAGAACAAAGCATATTCAGGTGTTTGAATGACCAAATCTGTTTGAGAATCTGGAAGAAGAGAGTCTGAACACCAATTTTCAATTCTTACCACAATCTCAATGAGCTAGATTAAGTTTGCAATAAAATAAAGGAAAATTTCACCCTCTAGATATGCAAAACTGGTATAGAAATACCCCAATAAACTTGCAGCAGTTATTGCAGGAAAAGGTGGTCCTACAAAGTAGAGATTCAGTAGAGCTGACTACAAAGGCACATCACAAAGTATATTTTTAAAATATTTAGATAAGCAAAAACATTTAAGTATGTGGGCGCAAAGTGAAAAGAAATAGAACTTTTTTTGTGTCAGGAAAGCGCAGCTTCTGATATTTTCATATACTGCACGCAATCACAAAAAATGTTTACAACATAGTAGATTTAAAAAACAACAACAAAAGTGTAAAGGAAATATATGCAATTGTATGGTATGCTCAGACACGATGTGAACAAAGTCTTACTGCATTCTGAGTTAAATATTCAGATTGTTAATGGTTTGCTCACCCATTTCTTGTTGTTTTATACTCCACTTTTAAAATAGGCTTGCACGGTTCTGGTTTCTTTCCATCCTTTATCTGTTTACCTAGGATACAAATACGACGTTCATATTAAATGTATTTTATAGTGCAGTAGGCTTACACTGAAAAGCAAATTATCGCTTCTGTAGCTAAGTAACACAAATATTACAATATTCTCCTTGTGAATAAACAATGTACATTATTACTTTGAAGTACAGTCATGACATTTGCCTGTGCTGACGTCAGCTCATGAGGCATCCATTATACAATACCTATAGGACAAAGTTGCCAACTGATGTCCCATGAGCGGAAATATATCACAATTTTTTCAATATTTTGATAGCTGCAGGAAGTTGTACTTTATTTTTAAATTGAAGAAAATACCACTTATAATTCTTTTATTCCATTACTTGTGATGTGTATGAAGCACATTCCTCACGTTGTCATATATTCCCACTAATGAGTAAGGAAGTATAATAGAATAAGGTAACAAGGCGGCTGATGAAAACCATATAAACATAAGCATTAAATACAATGCAAGTGGAGAAATATAAACCCACCAAAAGACTGTCTAATAGCATAGAAATAACAGCAGAGTAGGCAGCCCCTACAGGTTAATACTTGAAAGAATTAAAAATACATTTTTAGAGTTGACACTATGAACATTCATTTTCAGCTTAGAGACTGTTCATTGTTTTAGTAGTGGGTTGGAGACAATGTTCAGGACTTGCAGCTAAATCCCCAAAAAATACATTTCAGATGTGCCCCTAATTGAGCCACTGAATAAGAAACACCGCGCCTACAGTAGGAACACCGCGCCTACAGTAGGAACACCGCGCCTACAGTAGGAACACTGCGCCTACAGTAGGAACACCGCGCCTACAGTAGGAACACAGCGCCTACAGAAGGAACACCGCGCCTACAGTAGGAACACCCTACATTGATCTTGTCCTGGTCTGAAATCATATACAATGATAAAAAATGCAAATGAAGCTCAGCGTTTCCTTATGCCTTATTCAGACGGCCGATTTTCATGTATGAAAGCTATCACATATCCGTGATTTTTTGCTGGCTCAGAGGTCCATGGAAAACCATGGCGATATGACCGATTTTGATCCGAGGGTCAGATCAAAATCTGCATTGGAAGTCAATGGGTCTGTGAAAATAGTCTTCACATACAAGAAAAACAGATGACACTCGGACCACACACTGATCAAAGTCTCATCCATCCATTTTTCTCATACGTGGAAAAATCGAATGTGTGAATGAACCTTTAGTCAACTCAATTATACCATCATGTTCGAAAAACCCATTTTCAGGAACTCAGATGAAAGTCTCAGATGGGGACAAGAATGCAGAGTGAACTATTCATTGAGTGCTGCTAATCAGGTTTAAACAGCTTTTCATAATGCGGAAACATCCAGATTATTCAAGCTTTTTCGATTATTTCATTTACCTGTAGAAATCCTACAAATAGATTAGAGAAATGCGATGGTTACACAATTCCTGTTTCAGAGTGAATCTCACAATCTGTGAAATGGAAAACCTCTGATCTTTGCCGAACTACTACTTATAGGTTCTGTGCGCTGTTACAGATAGCAGGTATGGAAAAACTAATAGACGTGGTTACAAACAATGGATCGGTCACTAACAGCGCTCGTGTAATTTCACATACTGTTCGGACACAGACGAGCAGCCACCAATTATAACACGACCAGTGCCAACAGGCAGGCTATTATCAAACTGTGCCATGAATACAATCTACTAGTCCCTTCCACGCAGGCCATGTTCTTCTGTGTTACTGACCAGAGCCCTTTGCATTATTAGTCCTTTGCATGACTTAAGTACATTTCCATTTAAACGATATCTTGTCATTTGGCAATCAGCTGCACAGCTTCTCGGTAACCTCGGTGAGGCAGGAGCTGATAATGCGCTTTTCACATGACATGCCTGCTGTTGCCATGGGGATGCTTATTTCCCACAATCTTATTGGAATCGTAAACAAGCATCTATTGCCTGGAAACGTGCGGCCAGATTCCAACACTAAGACTTGGTGACAGAAGTGGTGCACACTGGCGCGGTGTATACTGCACCGAATTCCCACCTGGAATCACTGTAAGCACCACCTCTGTGGTAAAGCACGACCAAGATATTAAATGAACACACAACTACTGTATATATTGATTCTGTATAAAAACACTGACATATAGTGCTGCACTTCTGTAGGAAAATCATGATTCATTCTACAAAAATCAGATCTTTAAAGGGAATATGTCACCACATTTGACCTATGTAAACTATTAATATGGGCATACAGGTAATAGACTGCTGAAAAACATCCTCCCTGTGTGTCTCATATCAGATACCTTGTTATGGAGAAATCATCTTTTATCACTTTATGTAAAGTACCTCTTCCAGGCTATGGTAAGGAAGCTGCCTAGAAGATAACTCTGCCTCCAGAGCTTATTTTACATGAAATGAAAGATACCGGTGTGAGACAAGTAACCAACACAGAACAGGAGAAATTAAATTAACTGTCTTCTTGCGAAAACACATTATTGCAGCTCTCTGAGCTCTGCTGCATTGTAACAATATTATAACACTGTCTGCCTATGAGATGGAAGCTGAAGGGGAGAGGAACCTGCAAATGGATCAGTTATAAATCACACACAGCTCTGCAGTGAGATCAGGAGAGCGGCCATTACACATCACACTGGTAACTCTCCTTTCTTGTAAAGGGGGGCAAAGTTATCAAGGAAACATCCTCCTCATAGCCTGGAAGAGGTCATTTACATAAGTGATAAAAGAGGATCTCCCAGCAACAAGGCATCTGATATGAGACACAGGAATGTTCTTTTTTGACAGCATTCTGTAGCCTGTATGCCCATATTAATAGTTTAGATGGGTCAAATGTACTGACAGATTTCCTTTAAAAGGGGTTTCCCACCAACAAAGTCCATTTCAGTCAATAGATCTCAGAATAAAATAGGATGTGTTAAAAAAAAAAAAAGTTTCTGCACTGATATAATCCTATAAATGCAAATTCCTAAAAAGGTTAAGCCCCAATAAATAGTAATCCTCACAAACAGATTATAAAACACAACCTTTAATTCATTGTGCTAAAAGATGCAAACTAATTTAGGGTATGAATAAAATAAAATTAATGATCTTTAGATTGATAGAGTAGCAATTGGTTATCACCGGAATTTTGGATAAAACCCTGGGGAGTGTCATACAAGGATAGAGAAGCCAAAACGATAGGTTTATACCCAACACCAGGCACATGTCCTTCCCTTCTCCCTCGAAATATTTCACTGAATACAGTGCGTCATCTGTGGATGGGATAGTGGCCTCAATGGCAGACATGCCCACTGTATGTAACATTGTATTGGAAAACATCACATCCTGTTTAATTATCAGTGCATGCACATGATCGTGACATGCATATTTTTACGGCAAATCATAGTAGTAGCTAAGGGTATCAGAATCGATTTACTAATAGCATTACTGCCGTGCTCGGTGCCTGCAAATGAGGGCCAGATACATCCTAGGTATATATGAGGGTGACGAGAAACTCGTCGACTGGGCAAAAGATGAGTAGCCTACAGAGCATCATGAGGATATGTCATTGCCATTGGTCAGCGTTACCAACAATTGGATCTATGGTCGTCCATGGTCAGCGCCATAGCGATGCGTCCCTTGCTATTTAGTACCTACACCAAAAGGGGATATTGCGTGTCATCCAATAAGATTTCACTATATTCACCCCATTGATACAATGCTGTAATGTCTGTATAGACTTTCTCTCCTGGCCAGCAGCTGAGATTTATCAGGCCGTGTTCCTGTACGGTCAGGTGTAAGCGCCCTTCTGACTACCTTTGCTTCTCAGAGACTTTGCCTTTCTAACATGATCTTTTTGTACAAGGTCATTATTTAATTGAAAAGTGACCCTCCAATTTCATTAACAACCTCAGTTTCTCATTAGTATTAGTAGATTTCTTGCTGCATTGAATTTCTAAAGGAGTTACAGTAATTTTTTCAAATGTAATTAAAAAGGTCCACCCTTCATCTTCTGATCCGAGCCCTACGTTCTGTTGTACATAAAATCTAGCTATAGGAAATTTCCCAATCGCTGCATTCTTGTTAACATTTTACGCAGCATCCCAACTCTTTGGAATTGGGGCTGTAGGAGGGGCTATACATGACAGGACATGACTGGAAGGCAATTTATACTGTGTGAATGGTGTAAGCCTTTATATGGACAAGTAAACGGATACAATGTTTAGAACTTTTGACCTTCAGGCTCCATATTTCACCATCCACTACTGCTTCGATCAGGAGACTACCATCATTTTATAAACAATCATCTTGGCTAACTCATACGTAAATTTTACTTACAACTATTTAGCATATGATGAAAACAATATCACTAGAACAGATTTCAAAATTATGAAAAACAATCAAAGTCAAGGCCTTATACCATTAGGTTTACAGGCCTGATATATTATAGACACTCCTTATATTAAACTTGAGACACCAAAAACAAGGAGTAAAAAGTCCATTTAAAAATTAGTACATAGCTTTATTCACAAAATGCACAGTCCCCCGAGGAAGCCCATGTGAAACGCGCATTGGGGCTGCTGACTGACTCATCCTGGAGTTAGATCCATGGGTAAGAACTCTGATTAAATCATGTGCTGCATCCTGAACTCATGCATTGTTAAACTGGTTGGGAAATTCCCTTATAAACGATTTCCCTGATGATGTGAGTCACAGAAATTAAATCAATAGTACTTTTTCCAGTGATAATAAGCATTGTGCTGGGACTATATTAAATGCTGAAGCACTGACACTTTATTAATGCCATTTCTTATCATTACAATACCTTTTCATGGTTCATTTCCCATGTCCACCATACTTTTTGCAGGATGAGCTAGCCTTCTACCACTTGCGGCATTTACTTGACCTTTTCTTTTGTGTATAAATGTATGTATTCACATACCTGTATTGGAATATTTATTGAATAAAGCTATGCAGTAATTTTTAAATGGACTTTTTATACCTCGTTTTTTGGTGTCTCATATTTAGCATATGATTAGTTATGAAGCTTCCTATATCACTGCATTGTTACTGTTTTGCTCCTGGTGGTGGAAAAAAAATATTTTTTTTCCTATATACTACAAAATACAACCTGTTCTCACATTCCCCAATAGCTCAGTGTGTTATTAGGTTGATGTCCAAGCATCAAAAGGTCACTGGTTCAAATTGAAGAACAACCTGTCATGATGTTGGACTGGCCCTGCGTGACGCAACCCGATGATCGGTCGGTCACCAAACAACAAGACAAATCAAGGGGACACCGGGGACACAATTACAATGGTGGGCCCTGCAATAGGGTACGGGGAAAGGGACAACTCCTGCACTCTCCTGAGGCTGTGTCCTGGACTATCCTGATGTCCCTATACGGCTTCTTTCAAACCGTCGCTGACCAGGATACCTCAGCCCCTACTTGCCCTCCACCTATCCCTCACTAGGGAATTGGCTAGTGCGGACACTGGTCCCACCGCTGCACTAATACAACACCAAGGAAAGAAAACAGACAGGGAAAAAAACAAACACTTAGCTTCCTCTGCTGCCATGCACCAGACAGCAGAGTAAGGTACCCGAATACTGCTTTCAGCAGAAACACCACAGCTCCAGCTAGGCTGCAAACAGCACTGCTCCAGATAGCTCCTCTCTTCAGAAAGGTTGGTTTGCAAATGACCTGTATCACCAACAGTGAGCTGCAGCACCTGGTGACCTTCTAAAAGGAAGGTGAGAGTGGTCAACCACCAGTAGATTCAGACTAACAAAACATGTAGTAATACCAGCGGCCACTGGGGGGAAAAACCCACCAGAAGACTAACTAAAGTTGTAGTAACACCAGCAGCCACCAGGGGGAAAAACTGACATTAACCCCCAGAGGCCAAAAAGGAAAAAAGTTTAAATGTGAGCAGCCCAAACTGACACAGATCCAAAAATGGATTGTGACACAACCATGAAGAAGATATCCCAAGAAAATATAAACATCATCATCCAGCTCATTGTCAGTGGTGTCTTGGCCAAGAAACTTGCCAGACTGCATCATAAGAGTGCCATGACAGTTGGCAGAATACGAAATTAAGTTTGTCCAACTGTTCCAAAGTCAAGAGGTGGACATCCAGGCAAAACATTGTCATCAAAAAGTCAGCTCATAACAAAGTCTATCAGTTCTGGAGTGACAAATACACCAGTGGAGGTGGCTCATATGCTTCATAATAACGAGATCACAGGCACCCATGCAGGCATCATGCATCGCACATTACACTAGTCAGGAATGGTGGCCTGAAAAAGGTGAAGAAGCCTTGACTTCAAAATAGTCATAAGAAGAGTTGTCCCTAGTTTTCAAAAAAGTATGCAAAGTGGACAGTAGAACATTAGAAATGGGTGATTTGGAGCGAGGAGACGAAAGTCAATAGAGTTGGCTCTGGTGCAAATGGGTCTGGAAGAAACAAGGGGAAAGGGGGCTAAAGGATCGAGAAATTGAAGGAACTGTCAAGTTTGGTGAAGGAAGCCTGATGATCGGGACTGTTTCATATCCAAAGGAGTTGTTGACTTGACCAGAATTGATGGTGGTCTCAATGCTGACCTATATGTGAGTATCCTACAGGACCAGTTACTTTCTACATTCGAGTACAATGGGTATGAAAAAGACGACAGTGTTCCAGCATATGCTAAATAGTTGTTAGTCAAATTCATGTATGCGATAAACAACAAGTTGGTCTATAAAATGACTGTAGACTCACGTTCGAAGCAGTAGTGGATGGTCAGGTATGGATCCTGAAAGCTAAACGTTCAAAACCTTGTTACCCATTTGCTCGTCACTGTACCAAGTCATTAAAGAGGCTGCCAGTGGGCTTAAAGAAGAAGCGAGTCACCGAGAACCTGAGTGGTGCAGAGTAGGGATATCTAACACTAGCAGCTTGTACAATCTACAGGAGACCAGGGGATCCAAACTGCAAGAATGATGTTTTGCAGCAAGGCCTGTGTGTTTTCACAGTATCTAAAAAGAGGCAGTCTGTGGGAGACTGCTAGAATTTAGGAATGCTAGCACTAAGGCTATGTGCACACGTATACAGAAAATTTCTGCATGAAAACAGCACTCCTTCCCAGAAAACACGCGTTTTTTTCTGTGCGGTTTTTGCTCAAAAAGAGTGCGTTTATGCCTTTTTATTCCGGGCATCCCCAGACACACAGAAAATAGCAAGAAATGTGGAATTTTCCGCAAAATTAATGAGCATGCTGTGTTTTTTTCGCAGAAAAAAACGCATCAATATGCACAGAAAGTCCGGAATTCATTAAAATGAATGGGAAGCTTCTTAAGCCTTTTTTATGCGTTTTATTTGGTAAAAACTCGGAAAAAAAAACACGAAAAAAACGCAACGTGTGAACACAGCCTAAGAGATTTTGAGTTGGACAGAGGACAGGTCAGCAACTTTCTGCTTTTGACCTACAAAGGAGACAGTTAATTCTAGTCCTGTAAAAAGAGAATACTGCTATAAAGGAGAGGTGCAGTGTTATCTCACTAGGTTCTTCAAAGAGAAAACCATCCTTCTGTGCAAAGTGAAGTTCACGTCCCTGTGCACACGGTGTGGTTTCTACTGCGGATCCCCAGCGGATTTGCTGCTGCGGATCTGCAGCAGAACTGCAGATGATGTACACAGTACCATTGTAGCCTATGAAAAAAAAAAAAACGATGTGCACACGCTGCGGATTTTTCCGTGCGGTAAAAAAAAAGCAGAATGTCACTTCTTTTGTGCAGTTTTGCTGCAGTTTTCCACCTGTTCCATTCTACAAATCCACAGGTGGAAAACCGCAGTGGAAAACCGCACAAAAACCGCAGTAAAAACGTTTAAAAATCTTGTACAGAATGCCCCCCATGCATTCCTATGGCATTCCGCACATGCTGTGCTAATGCTGCGCTTTTTTCCCGCGGCGGAATCGCATCGCGGAAAAAATCGCAGCATGCTCATTCTTTTGTGCGGAATCGCAAAGAATTGCCGCGATTCCGCACCCGTAGGAATGCATGAGAATCGCTTACTTCCCGCATGTGGCTATGCCCACCATGCGGGAAGTTAAGCGTCTCATGTGCGGTTGGTACCCACGGTGTGGAGGAGAGGAGACTGTCCTCCAGGCCCTGGGTACCATACCCCTGTAAAAAAAAGAATAAAAAATAAAAAATCGGGGTATATTTACCTTCCGACGTTCCGCGCTGCATTTCCGGGCCTCAGCGTTCCCAGTAATGCCTTGCGGCAAGGTCCTGTGATGATGTAGTCTCGCGTGACTCTAGCGGTCTCGCGAGATCGCTATAGTAACGCGAGACCAACGTCATCACAGGTCTCGCAAGGCATCGCTGGGAACGCTGAGGCCCGGGAATGCAGCGCAAGACGTCGGAAGGTAAATATGCCCCAATTTTTTATTTTTTTTTATCATTTTTAACATTCTATCTTTTACTATTGATGCCGCATAGGCGGCCTCAATAGTAAAAAGCTGTTCACACTTGTCAAACACTATGTTTGACGAGTGTGACCAACCTGTCAATCACTTTCCAAACGATGCTTCAAATCGCTTGGAAAGTGCTTGAGAAAATCGCGGCAAAATCGCGGTAAAATCGCTGTGAAATCGCGCAGAAAAAAAATGCGCGATTTCTGGGAAGGAGTCCGGTTTTCACTGTGCTTTTTAAAACGCTACGTGGGCCCATAGCCTAAAAAAGGAAATAAAAAACTGGAGTATGAACTGAGAAAGTAAGTTAATGTGTATGCACAATGTAAGTGCATATTAACACATGACCATTAGGCCTGTTTCACACTTCCGTTTTTTCAAATCCGTCAAAATCCGTTGTTTTCCGTAAAAAAACGGATCCGCCATTTTTTGCAGGATCCGTTTTTTTTGTCCCATAGACTTCCATTACGGTTACCGCGGATCCGTCAAAAAAACGGATCCGTTTTTAAAAAAACGGATCCGTTTGCATCAGTTTCCGTCAAAAAAACGGAAACGGATCCGTTTGGCGGACACAAAAACGGAAGTGTGAAACAGGCCTTAACCAGAGAAAACAAAAAACACAAATATTCTAAACTAAAAATTAAAAAAAAAACTGCAAATAATGCATAAAGGTAATAATAATATATGGGTGTGACCACCCTCTTTCTGAGCTGGGAAAGCCATCCAGTCTGGCCTAAGCTGTTACTAGTGGTTTAGTCGCTCGATCCTTGTTCACATTCACGTCACTTCGCAAGTGAAAAGGTTTTAAATACTAGAGTAGGACTGTCCCACAAGGGTTGCCGTGATGTGGCAGGATGGCTTGCACATTATTTTGATCAAAATTATGTTTACTAAATACCCTTATTATTATTATTACCTTTATGCATTATTTGCAGTTTTTTTTTTATTTTTAGTTCAGGTAATTTGTGTTTTTTGCTTTTTGTTTCCTCAAGCTTAAAAAAGGAACTACTTTCAACACATTGCAAAAAATCAATAGTACATGCAAATAAGAAAATTTGTGATATGCTATTAAAATAAATCTGCTTCTTTCCCCATTTATCAGATAGTTCTTAGGCTATGTGCACACGTATGCAGAAAATTTCTGCATGAAAACCGGACTCCTTCCCAGAAAACGTGCGTTTTTTTCCGCGCGTTTATGCAGTTTTTTCCGGAGCGGTCCCAGCCTCATAGAAAATAGCTAGAAATGCGGAATGTTCCTACGAAATTAATGAGCATGCAGAATTTTTTCCGCGATGCTTTTTTTTCGCGGAAACCCTCCCCCATCAATATGCACAAAAAGTGCAGAATTCATTAAAATGAATGGGAAGCTTCTTTTAAGCGTTGTGAGGTAGCGCTGTCATTCAATTAGGGGATCCTCGCTAGGCAGCGAACAAAACACATCCGGCACCGTGTTTTCATAAATCATAACATAGTCCATGCGGTTTATTCCTCCATGATAAACGGCATATAACAGCATAGCATCCATTATAGCTTCACTCTGGTAGCAATGTCCAGTACGCAGGCTTTTCAGCCTCACAGTTATATCTCACCCCGTCAGGGTTCTCTCATGGCTGCTTCTCCATACTGCAGACATTCATTCCATCCAGGGAACTCTCAGGCACTTGCAGCCATTACTCACAGCGTCCACACGTGCTGTCAGGCAGGAAGCCCCATCTCAGCGGGACCTTCCACACTGGACCAACCAGGTCCCAGCATTCACCCCCATGTGACCTACCCTGGCCACATTATATGGTCCATAGCAACGCCCA
The DNA here is from genome assembly GCF_039654945.1 of Dendrobates tinctorius. NCBI lineage: Eukaryota > Metazoa > Chordata > Amphibia > Anura > Dendrobatidae > Dendrobates > Dendrobates tinctorius. Next base: position 49,637,823 of record NW_027361917.1, on the reverse strand, counting down.
CTGGGTCACATGACTGACATCATCACAGGTCCTCCACACACACATATACACTTTACAATAGCATTATTAAACACACCCCCTGGGTGGGTTTATAGGTAACTAGTCCTGACACATTGAACCAGCACTTCAGCAGTATCACTGCTGATTAACACACACATAAATCTCCATCTCAAGGCCACCCACCTTGAGATACATAACGGTCATTCAGTATCTTGCCATTCATCCACTCTCCTGGGACATCCACACAGTGCCCCCTAGTGGACACAGTGGTTACTACACCACAGCGTTTTATTTGGTAAAACTGCAAAAAAAACGCTTACGTGTGAATGTAGCCTTACTCTCCCACCTGCCCTCCTGAACTTGCTTTCCACTCTGAAAAGACAAGTCAATTTCATCTCGCTCAGACAGAAGGTGTCATGTTACACAGCCCATTATACTCTATGGAGAGGGGAGGTGGAGTGAGGAGCAGAGAGAGGGAACAGGCAGAGACTAAAAAGAAATAGCAATAGCGTGGTGAACTTAACAACTGGTTTACCCCATCCTAGAGCCAATTGTAATTGTGTGGCAATGAGACCAATGGATATCAGAAAAAATATTTAGCTTTAATGGCTGCTGTCTCTGCCAACAGGCCATCCCTGCAAATCCCCCCAGAGGGCTGTACGCCCCCCCCCACACCGGCGAACGCCGTGATTGGCTGATTAATTCCAGCCTATCACTGCGATGTGACAAAATGTAGAAAAAAAACTCATTGTGACATTTGATTCCCAGCAGTCACAATGGGTGGGGTGATCGCAATGTCAACTTGCATGATTAACCCTCTTTTATGCTGATTGGTCAGTAACCATTGCTCAGCCAATCAGTGCCAAAGGGGTTAATCTAAAATGGCAATTGCCACTCTGCACATCATCTTTACCTCAAAGTTGGCGTGCAGAGTGGTTGTATACACCCTGTTAATGGAGTGAGAGAAAATCATTGGTGGCCGGTGCGATCGTCCTGCGATACAGTGCTGTCCTCACTGTGGTGTGACCCCTCTATGAGCCTAGCAGCAGCAGTTTCCCAATCCCCGTAAACCCCCCCCCATTCGGCCAGCCTCAGTCCACCTCACTCCCAATTGTATTTTTGGCGTTTATATATTTTTTGCATTTTCTCCATGTGAGCAGCGTCCTGGGCTAAAGATTTGTGCTCTTCCCGTGGCGAAAGCACTCTGATCGGCATTGCTGTTGGTCAGAGTCTGCACCAAGGGGATTTTTATTTATTTATTTTTTAAGCTAGTAAGAGTAGCGGACGTCGCAGTGTAAGCGATTTCTGACATTTAAACAATATAAAAGTTTATAAAAAAAGTTACAAAAGTGCAGCTCTATAGGTAGTTTGGTAACAAATTAGCGTTGCAGACATAGCAGTGTTATTGACGACCAATTTTTCTTTTAGCTAAAAAAAAATAGTACAGCCTAGCTTTACAGGTAGGCGCTTTTCTATTGCATTAGGGAAGCCTATGTCCCCAAATAAATTTTTAGCTAGTGCATTAGGGGAGAGTCCGTCACAGTGTTGATGACGTTTTTATTTTGAAAAAAAAAAAAAAAAGAATCGTTATAGCCGAGTAACTTTATAGGTAGTGCATTGGTGTAGTGAACATCACTAATTTTTTATGCACTTTTTATTTACCCTATATACACTCGTGTACAAGCTGAGTTTTTCAGCAATTTTTTTGTGCTGAAAATGCCCCCATCGGCTTATACATGAGTCATAGTCCCAGAAGACAGTAGGGGGGGAGGAGGAGCGGTGGAGCAGAGGATTACAAGAAGCAGGAGCCAGTGGCTAAAGTCTGTGCTCGCTGCTAAAGAGAAATGAATATTCACTGCACTGGCAATGAATAATCATTTATCTTAAAGCACACACCGTTAGAGCCGCCGGCTTCCAGCAGCTGCCGGGCTACCACGGGTGCCCGCTCACTAAGGTAATGAATATTTACCTCTCTCCACTCCCATACGCGTGGAGAGGGGTGAATATTCATTTCCTTAATGAGCAGGGACACATGATCGCCCAGCCGCAGTAGCTTTTGGCACCGGAACAAGATGCTGAGAGGGAGCACAGGGAAGGTAAGTAGGATGCTTTTTTTATGCTTTTCTCATGGGTGCCATCCATGCAAAGATAGGGATGAGGAACAATGCATACAAGGATATAATTTATAATTTTTTTTACACCTACTGATATCTTTTTTTTTTTTCTCCTAAGCCTTTCTTCTAAATATTTTTTTTACTTTTGTCACCACTTACACACACATTCCCAGTGTTTTGAAGAAAAAAAAAAGGCTGATTTGTCAAGACAACGATATTCACCATATGAGGCATATGCTTTCCTTGCCTTCAACATGGATTCAGGCAGTAAGAAAGATGCCGCATTTCTTTATATCTCTTCCTCCTCCTCATCTACTGAGGAAGGAACCCCCAGCAAGGTGCTCTAGCAAACCCCTACAGCAATTGATCCCACATGGACAGCCCCCCCCCCGAAAAAAATAAAATAATAATAATCAGCCTCATGGGCAGCTCAAGAATTCAGTTTGACGCTAAAGGCCTCACTGAAATTAACTTTTTAAAATTCTTTTTCAGAGGGGAAATAATAAATCTTATGGTGGCCATGACGAATTTGTATGCCCACCAGTTTTTCATCCAAAAACGCCAGATGGACCCCTGTAAATGCAGCATAAATTTTGACATTTTGAGGAATTGTGCTGCATTATGGGCATAGTAATAAAACAGGGATTTTTGTGATAAGTCACCGTAAAATCCTTTTCTCCAAAACGCTCATTGGGGGACACAGGACTGTGGGTGTATGCTACTGCCGCCAGGAGGCTGACACTAAGTGAATGAAAAAAAGGTTAGCTCCTTCTCCGCAGTATACACCCTCGCCCTGATTGCCGGCTAGACCAGTTCGGTGCAAAAGCAGTAGGAGATGAAAAACACAGACAAAAATAAACCTTAATGCAGGTAACAACATGTCTGGAAATACCCACCTTTTATCATAAATATATATTAACAAACAAATTAGCCAATTGGCTAACAGGGTGGGTGCTGTGTCCCCCAATGAGCGTTTCGGAGAAAAGGATTTTACAGTGAGTCATCACAAAAATCCGGTTTCTCCTTCGCCTCATTGGGGGACACAGGACTGTGGGACGTCGACTCACCGGTCCAAGCTATACGCACCTCCTGTCTAAAGGTGCACCACCGCTGCTTGAAGAATCCTTCTACCCAGGCTCACGTATGCTGAAGCCTGAGTATAGATATTGTCGTGCTTCCAGAATGTGCGCCAAAGCCTGGTGCTGAAGAGCCCAAGAGGCGACCACCGACCGAGCGGAGTGTGCTCTGATCCCCGCTGAACAGGTGCGCCTCTGATGCGGTAAGACTCCTGCATAGCAAAATGAATCCACTTGGTTATGGTCGATCCTGAGGTCGCGAGTCCATTCCTGCGATCCTCGGGAAGCTCGAACTGCATGTCTGTCTACCGAAAGGGTGCCTTCCGTGACACGTATCTCCTGAGAGCTCTCATCAGATCCAACATATGAAGAGCCTTTTCCACCCGGTGTACCGGTGCTGGGCAGAAAAAAGGGCAAGACAACATCCTCAAAGTGAGATGAAGAAAACGACCTTTGGGAGAAAAAGGAGGAGTCGGCCTGAGAACCACCCTATCCTTGTAGAAAATCAGATACAGAGCTTGACAGGATAGAGCCGCCAGCTCCGAGACCAGTCTAACTGATATTATGGCCACGAGGAACCAACCATCCAGGAAAGGTATGACAGAGAGGCACCCAGTAGTGGTTCAAACAGAGCTTGCTGCAGACCGGTTAGGACCAGGTTAAGGCCCCAAGCGTCAAGAGGGACCCTATAGGGGGGTATCAAGTGGGAGACCCCCTGGCTGAGGGTCTTTAAACCGCAGATTGGTTGCAATCCTACGCTGAAAAAGGGCAGATAAGGCCGAAATCTGCCTCCTGAGGGATCTTGGAGCTAAACCTGAGTCTATGCCAGAATGGAGAAGAGCTACAAATGTTAAGAATGGAGAATCTCAGATAACCGCGGTCCCTACACCGTGAGAAGAAAACTTCCCAGGCGTGATGGTAAAGACTTGCTGAGGCAGGCTCCCAGGCACTAACCATCACAGCCACCACCTTCTGGCTGAACCCGGCCTGGGCCAAGATCCAAGATTCAACGGCTAAGACGCCAAACTCAGGGCCTCTGGGTTCTTGTGGTAGATCGGGCCCTGGGAAAGTAGGTCTGGGCGCTCTGGCAGCCGCCAGGGGATGTCGACGAGTAGCTGCACTAAATCTCGTATCCTGTCTGACGAGACCAATCTGGGACAATCGGTATTACTGGAACCCCCTATGCCTTGAACTTCCTGGGACCTTCGGAAGCAGTTGAAGCGGAGGACACCGGTACGAGAGGTGAAACCTGGTTCCATGTAAGGACCAACGCGTCCACGGCGATTGCCTGTGGGTACCGGGACCGAGCGACAACCCTGGGCACCTTGGCATTTAGCCTGGAAGTCATCAGGTCCACTTCTGGGGTTCCCCAATGTTGGAGAATGTGTTGGAAAAAACTCGGGATGGAGCGGCCATACCGCAGACGCGAGACCCTGCTGGCTGAGAAAGATCACCGCCCAGTTCTCCAGTTCCCTGCCCAGAATGTGAACTGCCGAGATCACAGAGTGATTTTTCTCAGCCCAGCAAAGGATATGTCTCGAGCATGGCCATCCTGCTGCGGCTGCCCCCCCTTGATGATCTACAGTCATGGCCAAAAGTTTTGAGAATGACACAAATATTAATTTTTACAAAGTCTACTGCTTCATTTTTTCTAATGGCAATTTGCATATACTCCAGAATGTTATAAAGAGTGATCAGCTTAACAGCAATTACTTGCAAAGTCAATATTTGCCTAGAAAATGAACTTTATCCCCCAAAACACATTTCAACATCATTGCAGCCCTGCCTTAAAAGGACCAGCTAACATCGTTTCAGTGATTGCTCCATTAACACAGGTGTGGGTGTTGATGAGGACAGGGCTGGAGATCAATCTGTCATGATTAAGTAAGAATGACACCACTGGACACATTAAAAGGAGGCTGGTGCTTGGCATCATTGTTTCTCTTCTGTTAACCATGGTTATCTCTAAAGAAACACGTGCAGTCATCATTGCACTGCACAAAAATGGCCTAACAGGGAAGAGTATCGCAGCTAGAAAGATTGCACCTCAGTCAACAATCTATCGCATCATCAAGAACTTCAAGGAGAGAGGTTCCCTTGTTGCCAAAAAGGCTCCAGGGCGCCCAAGAAAGACCAGCAAGCGCCAGGACCGTCTCTTAAAAGTGTTTCAGCTGCGGGATCGGGCTACCAGCAGTGCAGAGCTTGCTCAGGAATGGCAGCAGGCAAGTGTGAGTGCATCTGCACGCACTGTGAGGCGGAGACTCTTGGAGCAAGGCCTGGTCTCAAGGAGGGCAGCAAAGAAGCCACTTCTCTCCAGAAAAAACATCATGGACAGACTGATATTCTGCAAGAGGTACAGGGAGTGGACTGCTGAGGACTGGGGTAAAGTCATTTTCTCTGATGAATCCCCTTTTCGATTGTTTGGGACATCTGGAAAACGGCTTATTCGGAGAAGACGAGGTGAGCGCTACCACCAGTCTTGTCTCATGCCAACTGTCAAGCATCCTGAAACCATTCATGTGTGGGTTGCTTCTCAGCCAAGGGAATGGGCTCTCTCTCAGTCTTGCCTAAAAACATAGCCTTGAATAAAGAATGGTACCAGAATGTCCTCCGAGAGCAACTTCTCCCAACCGTCCAAGAGCAGTTTGGCGATCAACAATGCCTTTTTCAACATGATGGAGCACCTTGCCATAAAGCAAAGGTGATAACTAAATGGCTCAGGGAACAAAACATAGAGATTTTGGGACCATGGCCTGGAAACTCCCCAGATCTTAATCCCATTGAGAACTTGTGGTCAATCATCAAGAGACGGGTGGACAAACAAAAACCTTCAAATTCAGACAAAATAAAAGCATTGATTTTGCAAGAATGGACTGCTATCAGTCAGGATTTAATCCAGAAGTTGATTGAGAGCATGCCAGGGAGAATTGCAGAGGTCCTGAAGAAGAAGGGTCAACACTGCAAATATTGACTTACTGCATTAACTCATTCTAACTGTCAATATAACCTTTTGTTACTCATAATATTGTTGCAATTATATTTCTGTATGTGATAAAAACATCTGACAAACACACATAAAAACCAGAGGGCAGCAGATCATGTGAAAATATATTTGTGTCATTCTCAAAACTTTTGGCCATGACTGTATGTAAGCCCCTGCCGTGACATTGTCTGATTGATTTCTTACAGGGCGTCCTGCCAGGAGATGACGAAAAGTGCTGCAAACCCAGCTGAATCGCCCGAATTTCTAAAAGGATGATCGGGAGGCATGATTCCCGAGGTGACAACATCCTTGGGCTGTGTGGTGGCGAAATACTGCTCCCCATCCAAGGAGACTGGCGTCAGTCGTGACCATCAACCAATAGTTCGAAGGAAAAGTCTTCCCCTGCAGAAGGGAGGGACTCATCGTCCACCATCTGGGAGCCTGTCTGACCGGTGCGGACAGCCGGCACTTGTGGTCGAAGGAGAACAGGCTTCTTGTCCCAAGCTGCCAAGAGGGCGTGCTGCAAGGGATGAAGATGGGGCTGGGCAAATGGAACAGCCTCAATTGCTGCCACCATTTTCCCTAAAACCATCATGCCAAACTGGATGGTATGGGAGACCGGATAGTGAAGTACCCAGGCTCCCTGCCGGAGTGCTAGGGCCTTGTCCCGAGGGAGATTTTTCCCAACTCTCGGGAAGTGTCAAAGATCATCCCTAGAAAGGAAATTGTGTGAGTTGGAATAGGGGAAAACTTCAGAACTTCAAATTCACCAGCCACCCTAGGTGGAGACGTGTAACCAGTGTGATGTTGACGCTCTCTTCACAAGACTGAAAAGATGGGCCCTTGACCAGGAGGTCGTCCAGATAAGGCCAGATGATTATGCCCCGGGCATGCAGGATGGACATGATGGCCGCCATGACCCTTGTGAATACCCTGGGGGTGATGGCGAGCCCGAAGGATAAGGCTGTGATGCAGGTTGCTGATGGCAAATCTAAGAGCCTTTGATGCCAGGAAAAAAAATGGGAACGTGCCGGTAGGCGCCTTAGACGTCGATAGCGGCCAAATATTCTCCCCCTTTTTCACGGCAGATATGACCGAGTGGAGAGACTCCATCCAGAAATGTCTGATCCTGACAAAAAAACCTGTTCAGAAGCTTCAGGTCCAGAATGAGCCTCACGGATCCGTTCCTTTCTTCTTTTTTTTTTTTTCTTTGGGGACCACAAACAGGTTGGAGTAGAAACCCTGAAATCTCTCTTTTTCCGGTACAGGGGTGATCAATCCACTGCACCTGAGAGGCTCGACGGCTTCAAATAAGGCGCATGCCCGGGTTTCAGATTTGGGAGGCGAGACAGGAAAAATCATTTGGGGGTGGCTGATAAATACTATCTTGTACCCTAAAGACACCGTCTCTCCTACCCACGCTTCGTGTACGACGGTGAGCCAGATGTGACAAAACCATAGCAGGCCCCTGCCTACTCTGCAGGTGTAGACCGGAAGTTCCTCCAGTCATTTGGCCGTGAACCTGTGGGACCTTGATCCCCCTGATTTTGGCTGGTTGGAAAGCATCCTCCCCAATGGGTTGGTTCTATATGAGATCTGACAATCTCTGCCCTGATGGGGCCGACCTGAATATGCAGTCGAAACCATGTTTGAAACTGGTGACGGAATGGCTGCTTAGCCCCCTGTTGTGGGAGAAAGTTGCTTTCCTCCTCTGTGGTGTCAGAGATAAGCTGATCTAGCGTCTCACTGAATACTCTGCTGCTCTGATAGGGCAAAGAAGTTAGGAATTTGTTGGAAGTTGGGTAGGCTCGCCATGTTCTCAACCATTGGGCTCCCCTGATGCAAAACGCATTTGCGGCAGCCAGTGCTGCGTGGTTAGCTGCATTCAAGGATGCGGTAATAAAATAACCTCCTGCCAGGACTATCTGATTCGCGATCTCAGCTACATCTGACGGTAGATACAGGCTCTGCAAAGCTGACTTTGGTGACTCTCACCAGGAAATCATGGCCTTGGCTACCCAAATTGCCGTGCAAGAGGGAGAGAGGGCTGATCCTGAGACCTAAAACACCAAGCGAGCCCGGATCTCTATTGAGACGGTCAGTGGAATCCTTATTAGAAGACCAGTTAGATAGGGATAATCGGGTTCTTGATACCAACCGCGATAAGGGTGGATCTACTGATGGGGGCTCTGCCCACCTTTCACGGAGTTCAGAGGCAAACGGTTATCTTGCATCCAGTGCCCACTGTCCTGCAAAGCCTTTGTTTGGCTGCTCCCTGTGTCATTGCCATTGTCCTCAAACTCTGAGTCTATGAGGCCGTCTGACCCATTTGAAAGACAGTCAATGAGACTGTCAACTGATTCCTGGTAACCAGGTGCATCTAAATTGAGGGGCCCCTCGGAATCGTAATTCGAGTTTTGCTCGCTGTCACCCCCTGGAAAAGGGGAGTGAGAAGCAGAGCTCATGAATGCTGAGGCACCAGTCGGGCTCGGCGACGCTGTGTGGGTTTGTTTCCCCCCTCACGTCTGCCTAGAGTGAGGGCGGCCCTTCTAGGCTGGAGGCTCCTGTAAGGTCGAGGATTTCTCCAAGACAGGCGAGCCACTGTCCCTGTCCCTATCTGGGGCCTAGAGGGACTCTATTGTGCCATAGACTGTGACAAAAACAGAGCCCATTCCGGGACTTTGTCGCAGGGGAGGGCTACTGGGTGCGTTAGGAAACACAGGCTTCGCATAACTGATTGCTCTGTGCCTGCGGAAAAAACAGACCGCCAGGAGGTGCATGCAGCAAATAGCACCGTATGAGCTTGGTCCTCAGTTTCATGGCCAGTGACCTTTTATCGGCCGCCACCTGACAAGAGCAGTCATACTCAGCCTAGAATGGCTGGTGGCGACATGCTGGGCCTTCTGGCTGACATGGCCTGCGGCAGTGACGCCATTAGTATGGCTGCCCGGCTGGAGGGGGGTAGCACTTACCCATAGTCCTGCGCCCCTGAGCATCCTGAAGTGCAGCAGGAGGGGTCTGGGCCACTTCTAACGTCAAAATTTGCACCTCGCGAATGAGCGGGCCCGCCGGAAGTAGGCATGCCTGGGAGCTTGACGTCCGGCTGTGGCCTTGCACATGCCGAAGCCGGGGGCTAAATTAACAGCTCCGGCCCGAGGACACGGGGGGCGGGCTGCCGGAAATGGACTCCCACCCACGGCCTAGGGCAAACTAGGAGCCAGGGAGAAAAGTTCTGGTGTTGGCCGGCAATGAAGCAGCGCCGTGCTACACGCGCCAGGGAACTGCTGCTGGCGCTAATATTGCAGCGAAAGCTGCACCGCACAGGAAGGACGGCAGGCCATCCAAAGGAGCCATCCCAGCCCAACCTCGATCCGTGCCCCATGTCCTGATCGCATGGAGCGCTTCAGATGCCAGCCTGTCAGGTGTGTGTGGGGGAGAGGGGAGCTGTGTACAGGACAGTGCAGGCACCCTGGCTCCATCGATCCTTACCAGGGCTGAGGAGAGGGACCGTCTGCCTCCTTCCACCACCACAGTCCTTGCATTGGTCATGCAGTGGGGGCCGCACAAACTTTAATTGTGCCTCTGTACAGCCTAGGGTTTTAATACCTCAGGGTGGTCAGGGCTAAGTCCGGCATCAGGTCCCACGTTGTGGGAGAGGATACGTGGAGGTGACACTCGCACGTGCTCGCCCGTTGATGGTTTGGGGAGATCATACCCTTTCAATAGGGTCCGTCTCCCGTCTCATATTCATGGAAAGTAAAAAGAAAAAAGTCTGGGAAAAATACCAGACGTGTGCCTCCTACGGACACTAAGCATGAACTGGTCTCGCCGGCAATCAGGGAGAGGGTGTATACTGCGGAGGAGGAGCTAACTTTTTTTTATTCACTTACTGTCAGCCTCCTGGCAGCAGTAGCATACACCCACAGTCCTGTGTCCCCCAATGAGGTGAAGGAGAAAATTGTGTAGGAATTGCTGTACCCACTGCTGGATGATAAGGGTTATCACCTCTACATTGATAACGTCGTTTACACCAGCATCCCACTCTTCAATACCCTCTGTCAGAGGAACAGCTGCATGCGGCATCAAGCAAAAAAAATTCAGAGGCCTCCCTAAGCCGATAATTAGGCAACTGCTGAAAAAGGGCAAAAGCAGAGCTCAATGCAGCGACAACATGCTGGTGGTCAAGTATAAGGACAGTATATCTTGACCACCATACACCGTGACATCAGTTACCTTGTCACAGTCCGCGAGCTATCACAACAAAAAGTCAGATTGTATCCTTAAAAAATAAGTACATGGGTGGTGTAGATTTCTCATATCAGATCCTCAAACCATACAGTGCCATGCAAAAAGCTAAAGTATGGTACAAAATATTGGCCATGCACATTGTACAGATGGCACTGTACAATGCTTTTGAGCCATTTTGATCTACAGGCAATAAGGGGACCTTCCTTCAGTTTGGCATTCAGGAAGGTGAGGGTCACTTCTGAAACAGATAGTGCTCGTATAATACCAGGTCAACATTTTTCCAGAGAGGTTCCCCAAACAGCGAAGAAAGGGAAGATAACAAAAATGGTGAATAGTATGTTCCAAGAGGGGAATACAAAAAGACACAATTTACCTTTGGGTAACCTGCCATGAGAAACCTGGCCTTTGCATTAAGGACTGCTTCAAAGAGTACCACACATCCACAAATTAATAAAATTTGTCTTTACCATGTTGACACAACACACTTCTATAATTTGATGTACCCCGCACATCTTACACATACCACCACATAATAAATTCATGCACTAATAAAACCAAAAACATTATAATCATTACTATAAAACATTGCACATAGATTAATTCCTTGAGGAGTGTAGTTCCCAAAACGGGGTCACTTTTGGGGGATTTCCACTGTTGAGGGTCGAATCAAGGGCTCTCTAAATGCGAAATGGTGCACGCAAACCATTTCAACTAAGTCTGCGCTCCAGATATTCCTTCCCTTCCGAGCCCTGCCGGGTGCCCAATCAATAGTTTTCCACCACATATAGGGTATCAATCAGCATACTCAGGACACATTGCACAAAAATATTTGGTATTGGTTTTCTCTTGCTGTAGGGAAGGTGACCTGACGGACGGACGGACTAGTCAGAGTGAAGAAAGATAGGTTTGCACAGTGTAGGTAGGAGACAGTGATTACAGTGGGGAAACAACTAGAAAAGTGTAGTGGACGTGCAGTACCTTGGGATGACCATTAGATGGCAGGGTGGAGTGTGAGCAAAGGACTTTACAGCAGCTTAGGGCTTTAGAAACCGTTGGTCATGGGGGGCGTGGTGACAGTTAGTGACAGTTTCAAGGAACCGGGGAAGTTATAAATTCTGAGGGAGGGTTCCAGAAGGTTCCAGTCCCCAGGGGGAGCCCAGGTGACAGGAGGACTTCGCCAGTCTGTGTGCCCTGAGGAGAATCCGACCAGGGGGACTGAGGAGAAGAAACGTCAGGGGGGTGGTCCTGACAGGGAAGGACCGCAGCAGAGACAAGGCTCTGGGTGGAAGACACCGTATGTGTTACGACGAAACTGATTAGTAAAGTGCTGTTGGTGTACGGGCCTAAGGCGGCCACAGTAACCGAGCTGTCAGGATTGTCACAGTGTGAGACGGGACGTGACGTGTAAGTACGTCCCTTGTGTAACATACGGTGTTGAAGCGGCCCTGAACACGGAGGGCAGAGAGAGATATCGCGGTGTACCGCGAGGACCGTCAGTCGGACGGTGTGAAATAAACTTGGACCTGTTGCACCCAGAATCTGCCTCATCGTGTCTCTGTATCATCTCTGCGCGGTAAGAAGTGGGATCACCCCCTATTACCCTCCCCAGCTTGGCACCCCACCACCGACACTACATTTGGCGTAGTCGGCAGGATCGCCGCCGCTAATACCTCATCTTCTGCGGCAGACCTGCCTCAAGTAATGGAAAAGGACTTGGACTATGCTGCATGGATTATAAACACCTGTGGATTACAAATGACTTACCTGTGGAATATGAATTGGGAGCGCTGTGTCGGATCTGTGTGGCCAGCAGAGGATCCGGGGCGGTACCAGGTACTGTGCAGTATGACGGTATTGCTTCAGCGCAGAGGAGAGGTCCGGGTGTTTGCAGTTGTTCAGAATGGACTGGGACCCCCTCCAACGTACCCCAAAAAGAAGCAGTATGTGCCTGGAGATCGACGCTTCCCTATATTGGACCCTGACAGGTGGGTGGAGAGGCCTGCCGACACCCCACCTCACAGAGGGAGTGGCACAAAAGAAAAACTTGGCTGCAGCTGTCTGACGCCATTCGAGTGCTGCCCAACCAACGGTATGAGATGCTGCGGGTGTCGGGGCATTGGCCGCCTAGAGTGGCAATGGTGGCAGGAGATGGAGCTGCACCAGAAGTCATCTTCAGATTTACGGGCAGGCAGCGGGATGCTGAGCCGGGGAGCGGAGCCTGAGGGGAGTCAGCGAGAACGGCTGCCACCAATACCAGCAGAGGACTTCTCAGCGGAGCCCCCGAGTCCGGAGGGAAGGCCCGCAGGACAGTGGAGCAAGGAACGGAGGCTGCGGGGGAAACTGCGTGATGATGGAACGGAGGCCGCAGCGCCGGGGAAGGTGAGAGTACCCCCGGCCCTACCAGTGCCTCCGCAAGCGGCCCCCACCATTCTGCTGCAGCACGCGGCCCCCTGCGCACCGGAAGGCCTAGTTACCACGGGCCCCGTGGTGTATGCAGAGTTGAGCGAGGCCCCTGCTCAAGTCCCAGAGGTACCCCGCCTGGAGCCGCCAGTGTGGAAGTCATCCAAAGAAGACGCTGTTGCGTTCCCCCTGCTGATAGCAGCTGCGTCGTTGGAACCGGCCGTTACTCCGGCTCCATTGGAAGTAGTGGATGCAGCCTGTCCTGAGGCCGCGGTTATGCCACTGCTGGAGTCGACTGCAGCTGACTTAGTGGGCCCTGTGATTCCAGCCTCCGAGGACCCGTTTGTCCCCATTTGCCACCTGGCCTCAGTGGCTGTTGAGCCGCAGGAATCATCGGCCGCCTCTGATCCACGCCCTTCCTCGGTTAAGTCCCGCCCACCGGACTCCAGGGCTCGTGCCGGACCCTCTGTTTGGGTCGCAGGAGTTATAGAGAAGAAGAGGGCCAGGGGGCAGGATGTCTGGAACCTGCTCCATGAGAAGGGAGAGGCTGGCATGGCGGCTGCACGACCCCCGGGACGGCTCGTTTATACTAACTTGCAGAAAGGGACACTTCTTGCATTCTGGGAGTTCCACGGTTGTGGGGTCCCTTACTACTGACCACCGGAAGGAGGACTGAACTGTCAGGAGTTCGATGCACCGTTGTGCAGATTATAAGGACAGTTGCATTCAGAAAAAAAAAAAATTTTGTTGTTGTTTAACTGATGCAACTATTTTCTCTCTCTCTTTCTTTCTTCTTTCTATGTTCTTTATATACGAAAATATGTTTACCTGACAGAACGGGGATACGGAAAAGTGGAGGAGTGTCCAGGTCCAAGGAAGGGGGGGAGGAAGAAAGAGGAAATGCAATGTTATGTTATATTTTGGTTTTAAAAGCAAGAGAAAATGAAAAAAAAAATTATAAAAAATGGGGTACTTGTGCTATTATAAAGTTGTATGATGTATAATATGCAAAGTAAAATGCAACAGGTCCGGGTTAAGGGAAGGTCTGCGGGACCAAAGGAAAGTGTGAGATCCGGTAAGGATCTAAGAGTTGAGGTCTGGGAGACCGGGACGCCGACCATGACATGTAATTGAAAGAAGGAAAATGAATGGGAAGATGTGAGAAAGACAGCCGTCCTAGGTCAGGTCCCCGACACCACGGACACCCCTGAAGAAGGAAAGGCGGGCGCCGGCAATGATCTGGTAGGTGAGTGGCCTCGATCATGGCGTACCGGATAGTGAAAGGTAACAGTAGGGGAGAGTAGGGGAAAGATACACGCCGTAGAGAGAATACGGGTGTACCTTGCCCAATTTGAAAGGCGTTGTCATGTGGCGTGCGCGCTGGTGAGTAGCAATAGGCTGCTCAGAGCATAGTGCTCCCAGTATGGTTCGGCCCCCGCGGATAGTGGGTTTGGCTCAACTTCTGGTCCGACAACAGAACGTAGGTGTAGATTCAGAACGACGAAGGCAGGGATGACGATTGTCGAGGACGACAATGGACAAAGGAAGGGAGAGTGTAGGGAAGGTGACCTGACGGACGGACGGACTAGTCAGAGTGAAGAAAGATAGGTTTGCACATTGTAGGTAGGAGACAGTGATTACAGTGGGGAAACAACTAGAAAAGTGTAGTGGACGTGCAGTACCTTGGGATGACCATTAGATGGCAGGGTGGAGTGTGAGCAAAGGACTTTACAGCAGCTTAGGGCTTTAGAAACCGTTGGTCATGGGGGGCGTGGTGACAGTTAGTGACAGTTTCAAGGAACCGGGGAAGTTATAAATTCTGAGGGAGGGTTCCAGAAGGTTCCAGTCCCCAGGGGGAGCCCAGGTGACAGGAGGACTTCGCCAGTCTGTGTGCCCTGAGGAGAATCCGACCAGGGGGACTGAGGAGAAGAAACGTCAGGGGGGTGGTCCTGACAGGGAAGGACCGCAGCAGAGACAAGGCTCTGGGTGGAAGACACCGTATGTGTTACGACGAAACTGATTAGTAAAGTGCTGTTGGTGTACGGGCCTAAGGCGGCCACAGTAACCGAGCTGTCAGGATTGTCACAGTGTGAGACGGGACGTGACGTGTAAGTACGTCCCTTGTGTAACATACGGTGTTGAAGCGGCCCTGAACACGGAGGGCAGAGAGAGATATCGCGGTGTACCGCGAGGACCGTCAGTCGGACGGTGTGAAATAAACTTGGACCTGTTGCACCCAGAATCTGCCTCATCGTGTCTCTGTATCATCTCTGCGCGGTAAGAAGTGGGATCACCCCCTATTACCCTCCCCAGCTTGGCACCCCACTACCGACACTACATTGCTACATAAAAAAAAAAAATTGGGGGTTAACCCCTTAATGTCTATGGACGTGCAGAGTCCGTCATGGCAGGAGGAGACTTCCCGCACCATGACGGACTCTGCACGTCCTGCCTTTTAACTGTCACTGAGTGTAAACACGCAGTTTCAGTTCAGTGCAGACAGCTGTCTATGACAGCTGAGAGGCACAGCAAGGGAGGCAGGGACCCTTGCACTCGGTCCCTGCACCCACAGCGCTGTGATTGGTCAGTCAATCTGACAGACCAAACACAGCAGTGATGAGCAGGAGAAGCTGAAATTTGAGCCTCTCCTTGCCCGATCCGTGAAGAAGCTCAGCGCTGCAGTGGCTGAGCGTCCAGCACTGACAGCTAGGAGCGGAGCCCCCACCGCCCCTGGCTGTTAAACCGCTCACTGCTGCGATCGCAGCGTTCAGAGGGGGAGGCAGAGGGTAGGGGGCTCCATCTGCCTCAGGTCGGTCCCCGCGATGTAATCGCGGGGCCCGACCAGTGCCATGATGACCCGGAGGCGTCATGACAACCTCCGGGTCATTTACCTATGGAAAGCTGGTGAGAACATGCTCATAACATGGTGACACCAGCTTTCAGCATTGGTATAATGCATTGCAATGATGGAGCATTGCAATGTATTGTACCTAATGTGAAAGTCAAAGTCCCATGAAGGGACAAGATAAAAAAAAAAAAAACATTTAAAAAAAAATATATGTAAAAAAAGTATTAAAATATAAAAAATAAAAAAAAAAATCCTAAAAAATCCCCTCAAAATTACACATTTGTATGTAAAAAAAAAAAAAATAAAATAAACAAAAAAATTACACGTTTGGTATCGCCACATCCGTAAAAATCCTATCAATAAAAGTGTCACCCTAGTTAACCCCTTCAGTGAACACCGTAAAAATCAAAAAAACACAAAAAAGTAGCAAATTATTCTTATTCTCAGCGGTATCATCATACCGCTTGGAAAAAGTGCAATTAAATGCGATCAAAAGATGGATATAAATAAACATGGTACCGCTGAAACCGTCATCTTGTCCCGCAAAAACGAGCCACCATATAGCATCATCAGCGAAAAAATAAAAAAGTTATAGCTCGCAGAATAAAGTGACGCAAAAATAATTATTTTTTCTATAAAAGTTTTTATTGTGTAAAAAACACTAAAACATAAAAAAAATATAAATGAGGTATCGCTGTAATCGTAGTGACCCGAAAAATAAAGCTGCCATACTAATTTTACCACACGCGGAACAGAGGGGAAAAAAAAGCATTCCTAAATTGCTGGTTTTTGTTCATTCAAAAAATGAACAGAAAAATCAGAATAGAAAGCGATCAAAAAACGTTATGTGCCCGAAAATGGTACCAATAAAGCCGTCAGCTCTTCCCGCAAAAATCAAGCCTGCACATGACTCTGTCGGCCGAAATATGGAAAAATTATAGCTCATTAAAGATCATTTTTGTGGAAAAAAATATGATTTATTTTCACGCCCGGGCATTATAAACTTCTGTGAAGCACTTGGGGGTTCAAAGTGCTCACCACACATCTAGTTAAGCTCCATGAGGGGTCTGGTTTTCAAAATGTGGTCACTTGTGCAAATGCAACATGACGCCCGCAGAACATTCCATCAAAGTCTGCATTCCAAAACGGTGCTCCTGCCCTTCTGAGCTCTGCCATGCGCCCAAACAGTGGATCCACACCACATATGGGGTATAAGCATACTCAGGACAAATTGCACCACAACTGTTGGGGTCCAATGTCTCCTGTTACCCTTGTGAAAATAAAAATTTGGGGGAAAAAAGATCATTTTTGTGGAAAAAAATGATTTTTTTATTTTCACGGCTCTATGGTATAAACTTCTGTAACACACTTGGGGGTTCAAAGTGCTCACCACACATCTAGATAAGCTACTTGGGGGGTCTAGTTTCCAAAATGAGGTCACTTGTGGGGGGTTTCCACTGTTTAGGCACACAGGGGCTCTCCAAATGCGACATGGCGTCCGATCTCAATTCCAGCCAAAAAAGTCAAATTGAGCTCGTTCCCTTCCGAGCTCTGCCACGCACCCAGATAGTATTTTACCCCCACATATGGGGTTATCAGCGTACTCGGGACAAATTGCACAATAACTTTAGGGGTCCTGTTATCCTTGGGAAAATAAAAATTGGGGGTGAAAAGATCATTTTTGAGGAAAAAATATGATTTTTTTAATTTTACGGCTCTACGTTAAAACCTACTGTGAAGCCCTTGGGGGTTCAAAGTGCTCAACACACATTTAGATAAGTTCCTTGGGGGGGTCTAGTTTCCAAAATGGGGTCACTTATGGGGGGTTTCCACTGTTTAGGTACATCAGGGGCTCTCCAAACGCGACATTGCGTCCGCTGTCGATTCCAGCCAATTTGACATTCAAAATCTCAAATGATGCTCCTTCCCTTCTGAGCACTGCCATGGCCTAAAGATTGGTCTTCCTCCACACATGGGGTATCGGTGTACTCAGGAGAAATTGCACAACAAATATTGTGGTTCATTTTCTCCTGAAACCCTTAACAAAATAAAAAAAATTGTGTCCAAACAAAAATTTTGGGGGAAAAAAGTTAAATGTTCATTTTTTTCCTCCACATTGCTTCAATTCTTGTGAAGTACCTAAACGGTTAATAAACTTCTTGAATGTTGTTTTGAACACCTTGAGGAGTGCAGTTTTTAGAATGGTGTCACTTTTGAGTATTTTCTGTTATATTGACGCCCCCAAACTCACTTCAAATGTGAGGTGGTCCCTAAAAAAAATGGTTTTGTAAATTTTGTTGGAAAAATGAGAAATTGCTGGTCAACTTCTAACCCTTATAACTTCCTAAGAAAAAAAAAATTTGGTTCCAAAATTGTGCTGATGTTAAGTAGACATGTGGGAAATGTTATTTATTAATTATTTTTTGTGACATATCTCTCCGATTTAAGGGCATAAAAATTAAAAGTTTGAAAATTGCAAAATTTTAAATTTTTTTGCCATATTTCCATTTTTTTCAGAAATAAGCGCAAGTCATATCGAAGAAATTTAAAAAAAAAATGTCAGAATCAGCGGGATCCGTTGAAGTGTTCCAGAGTTATAACCACATAAAGTGACAGTGGTCCGATTTCAAAATTTGAAATGGTAAAGAGACCTGCACACTACAAGTATGGCTATTCACAGCACCATGCAAATTAAATCCTAAGCCTATATAAGGAAACAAAGCAAATGCCTATACATCATTAAGATGAATAAATGGATGCTGCATGTTACCAAAAGATGGAAGGTAGAGAGCCAGATGAACCAATGCGCTTCATCCTCCCTTGAGAAAGCCACTTGGGTAGTGGAGATACACCATCTCATCCCACAGCTGCACCAGGCACTTTACCTTTTTTCATGCACCTACATGCAGGGAGCTTTGGTTCATCTGGCTCTCTGCCTTCCATCTTTTGGTAACATGCAGCATCCATTTATTCTTCTTAATGATGTATAGGCATTTGCTTTGTTTCCTTATATAGGCTTAGGATTTAATTTGCATGGTGCTGTGAGTAGCCATACTTGTAGTGTGCAGGTCTCTTTACCATTTATATGCAATTGCATTACAGGCTATCTATTTTGTACACTAAATGTATGGAGCATACCTTGCCTTAATATATTTGCTTCCATTTGTGGGATTTTTGATGTGGGAGGGTCATTGTATCATTCTATGACATGACCAGTTTGCACTTTTGCATGTTTTTAATTGGTTTTATGGGTTTAGTGTTCCATGTTTGTGCCATTTTCTGATTAATAAAAATTTTTTTCTTTGTCTACCATAAATTTTATATTTGTGGTGTTCCCATTTCATGGGCAAGTCGCTTTCTCTTTACTCTATGTTACTGCTTATTTGACATGCCCCTTTTATATTGTAGTATAGCGGTGCCCTCCGTTCAGCTGTTTTGCCTCTAATTTATTAACCATTTTGTGTGACATAATGCTCAGGTTTAAGGGCAGAAAAAATGAAAAAGTTTGAAAATTGCCAAATTTTCAATATTTTCACAAATAGATGCAAGTTGTATCGAAGAAATTTTACCACTATCAGGAAGTACAATGTGCAATGAGAAAACAATCTCAGAATCGGTGAGATCAGTTGAAGCGATCCATAGTCATGACCTCAAAATGACACTGGTCAGAAGTGAAAAAATTGGCCTGGTCAGGAAGGTGAAAACAGGCTTCGGGGTGAAAGGGTTAACCCATTGTCAGAATCATTTCACCAAGTTGTCCTTCCTTGGCTTCTTTTCCTAAATTATGTCGCAGGACCCTTTATTGGGTACCTAGTGGTCTTTAGGAATAGGTGGATCTAGAGTTCCTATCGTCTTTCTCTCGGACCAGGCTATTTGCAATTTCAGATTCTGTGTTATTCCATGCCTGATGGCGCCAAGAAGGCTTGAAAGCTTGCTGTATAACAATTTATTTTTGTTAGCCATTAAAATGTATTATATCTACAAGATTAACATTTTTAAAAAAAACAACGCAAAAACTGAGCTTAGTTAAAGTTGGTATACATGCAGCATATAAACGCATGTAGGACCGTCTCAATCAGGGTCACCTTGGCGCCGCGGGATGGCTTTCATGCTTTTTTTGATCAAAAATCGTATTACAAAGAATCCTGGGTTATTTAAACGCACTTGCTTTTTACTTATTTAGTTATAGCAGGGTTTTTGTTTATTTTGCTTCTTGTAGGTGTTTTCAAGATTATCATTTTGTTTCGCTTACTGAGAGCTATTTGATTCCTTCTAAAACGGTGATACAACTGATGGTCAAACTTGTGTTTCTTTGGTAACCCTTCTATTAGAGTGAACATGTCCCTATCCTGCTGCTTTTATGCAGTGTATTTCATTAAACTTTAACGTGCAGCGGCTGTGCTTGTTGTCCATAACAGCTGTACCTTTACATCATCTTCTTCATTACACCGCTTCCTTTCTTTCCAACTCCGAGACAACATGACCTCTACTGCTTGGAGCTTCCTGCGGCACCATGGCAGAGGAAGGCTGCGAGCCCTTCAATAAATTATAACCTGCTCATCTGAATGCAGCACATTTTCCAGACTGACCTTGCACGCACACTAGGAAAAGATAGAACTATTGGGTTGACTCTGAAATAAACATAATGTGTTTTTTAACAAGCAGCGTGCCTCAAAAACACGAACACCCAAGTGAGCCAAAATGGTTCCGACTTGCCTACTACGAGAAACAATAGACAAGACACTTGAACATTATTTAATGAATCCCAACTAAAATCTAAGTTTTGTCAGGACCATTTGTTTTCCGATATTCCTTTATATTCATGACAAAGATCCAGAAATCGCTGCCACCAGCAAAAATCCTACTGCACCATGTTGCCGTGAAGATTCCTTTACTTGTACGAATCGTTCTCAGGATGTGCTACAAAGCACAGAAGCAAAATGATCGCTGATTTTTGTACCACAAATTGTGTTTTTACTGCATAAAAGCCAGCTTATGTTGTGCGAACATCTTAATGTTGTACCGGATGACGTCACTAGCGTCTCTCACCTACTAATGCAGCGGGAAAGACGTAGGAGAACACTCAAAATGGGTTTCTCATATTCAAGAAAGTGGTCCCTGTGTATTGTTTTACACCCCCTCCCCAGGTCCCCAGTGTTTGCGATCATCTCCAGTGTCATCGTGACATCAACAGCGCTGCAAACAATCATTGCGTTCAGCGGCTCATGCTATGTACACGGTCAGTGCCCCTGAGCGATTGGCCGCAGCGCCTTTGGATGTGACATCAGCACTGCAGACAAACAGCAGAAGATAAATAAGGAAAGGAAGAAGAAAGCGATTATATAGAGTGTGAATAAAAGGTAACCTTAATTACAATATGTGCACTTAACGCAATGTATCCTGAGAAGCGGAGCCGAGGCCAAGCTGCAGAACGAGCAGCGCTCTTGCGCCCAAACCTTTGTATCATCGTGCACCGCTATAGATCACTAATATGTCCGAAAATAATTCAAGCAAAACAGACCATCAGCAGACACTGACAGCAGCAGCGGAGACTCTGCGCCAGACCGAGAGAGAGATGCAGTTTGTTTTAAAAGAAAAAAAATAAACCACTAGTGTACACACACAAAAAAAAAAAAAAAAAAAAAAACGCAATAGGTTTGGTGTTCTATATCATTATTCAACCGCAAAATAAAAAAAGTAGAGTCCATGAATGCACCTGTAAATAAAAAATGGAGAAAAAGTATGATTGGTCACAAAATAAGCCATTATTAAAGCTTTATATAGACTTTATACAGGCCAATACATAACATATAACTTAGTCTTTCTAAAATAATTTTGGATTGTGAAAATTGTTAAAGTTAGATTGACTTTACACCCAAAAATCCATAGCCTTTTATTAACGAACCTTTAAAATCTTGAAATTCAGTGCAATCGCAGCCAACCAACATTTTTTAAATACTTTGTGTTGCTAGTCCTAATATGTGCATACACTCATGACATTATCACAACTAAAAACCAATTCCAAACATGGGTGAAGTAGAATACATGTAAAGACCATATGGAGCACAAATTCACTCCTCTGCCACGACTTTCCCCTCTGGCACCCAGTGGCGTCGTCCTACAACATTTGTAAAACTTACAGCATACGGCCAAGCGCTGCCCACACGGACTAACAACATCTACCAATATTTCCTGATGGAGTCATCAAGATGACTATGTGTGCTGTAAGGTAATATATCAATCTGTATTGGGACCCTTTCAGGAAATAGTCACGAGCTTCGTTTACATCTTTTGTTGTCAGGCGCCAAACCATTTTCGGTCAAGAAATAGTGTACTTAGAAGACAAAGGGGATTCTGGGTCTAAGCAAGTTATGCTTATAAAAAGTTGTATGAGGTTAGAGAAAGTGTGTTTTTTTTTATCCCCTGATGATCATGCCTCTGTTACTCTCAGGAAGCAGGAAAATCAAAAGCGATCAATCAGGTGTGTGTTAAATGCAGCAGAGAGGAATCAAGGCAGGAGAAGTCTTTATAGCAGTCTGGGAAGGATGGATAAGAAAAGGGAAAGCATGTGACTCCAATCAGGACAGACAGCAGCCAGGAGTCACTGGATTTATCTGGAGAGTATTTCACAATGTGGTCTAGCAGAGCAACAGTGTAACCTCGTGTCCACTGTATTGGGGCAATATTGGGCTTTGCACAGAGATTTTGGTTCACAGTTAGTACAAGGATAATACATTGTCGTGGTTTGGGAGCGTAATTTGTCTCCTTTGTATATCAGTATTATTGGCAGTAATGTTTTGATACTCTAGGTGGTAACATTTATAGAATAAACTGATATTGATTTTTTGGATTTGAGATAATATTTTTTTTTATTATTTCTTCTATGGAGAGAGAACGCACGGATGCATGAAATGCGCATGTCTGTTCATATAATAACTACTACGATCAATAGTCATTGTGTCACAAAACGAAGCAAACAAAAATAAAGAAAAACACACAATTCCTAAATGCAATTCTAACAGTCTCATTATTCTTTCTGGTCCTTAATAAGAACCTGTCAGGTGCAATAACACTATAAACTGGCAGCAGACAAAGGGTTAATCGGCAGGTTATTAGCGTTATGAAGGTGCCCAGTCGCCATACTGAAAGTGAGAAAATTAACTTTCAGGCTGGAAGCTGCCAGCTTTCAGTCATGAATGCATGCCACGTGAAAATACAGTCACTGCACACAGTACTGATTGTGGCAGCTGTAAGCACGCCCTGGTATTGCCTCGGCTGTCAATCAGTGCCAGGCCGTACTTACCGCTGATGTCCTGGGTGCTGTGGACGGTGACTGAAGCTGTGCCGGCACACCAGTATGACTGAAAGCTGGCAACTCGCAACATCAATATATTTCCTTGTCTTCTGGGTGTCGCACTTTCAGTACAGCAGCCGGGCACTTTTATAATGCTATTAACCTGCAGTAACCTAGCAGTATATCTGAAGCTTAGTAGCGTCATCGGACCTGAAAGGTTACCTTTAAATGGGAATATGTCACCAGGTATTGCTACCCAATCTACAGAGGCATAATGCAGGGGCAGAGATGCTGATTTCAGTGATGTGTCACTAACTGAGCTGCTTGCTGTAGTTTTAATAAAATCACATTTTACAACCACAAAATTATCACTATAGTAGAGAAGTCTTCTTTATTTATAAGCTCTATACACCTCTCCCCCCACACTACTTATTGACAGCTTTCTGCCTATGCACAGTGTACACATCTGTCAATCAGTGGTGTAGGTGGGGTTATACAGAACTCTGGTAGATCCAGACAAGGATTTTATCGAAACTGCAGCAGCCAGTAAGGCAAGTGATACATTGCTGAAATCAGGGTCTCTGCATTTGCATTATGCTGCTTTCAGATGAGGTGGTAAAATCCTAGTGACAGTAAAAGGAGTCATAAAAGTAAATATGGGTTTCTTGAGAAAAGGCTTTTCAGAAGGAAAAAAAAAAAGCATACAAAAGATAACATTAGGTCAACAGTTTGGTGTCCATGCGGTGTGAAAATACGTAACATTAGATAACGTTCTCTTACCATGTGGAACGATTGTCTGTATGGGCTTGGCAGGAGACCGTACATTCCATATGGTCAGGGTGCCATCTGAATGGCTGCAGATGAACTGCTTCCCTTCATGGTGCCAAGCAACAGAATGGATTGCCTAAGAGTAAAAATCAAGAAAGTACTGAAATTGACCAATAGCTAAAAAACTACATAGGTGAATGAGGATGTACAAGACTTCATGCTTTCAAGTGTTAAATCATTTTTAAACAGCCAGCAATGTGGTGATCCATATTATAATAAGCTTGTGCATGACAATCCTTAATGGAGACAGCATATTTTGGATCGGAGGACGCAGCCCCATTTTCTGATCTGACGTGTCACTTAATTTTAGTAAGGATTACTTGAGAATTTCTGATCTGTGCACTATACAAATGGGTGAGTGTCACTGAATACGATCTAACTGCGCAGCTGCAGTTTGTTTGTTCCATTTAAACTCTGATACTCATGCTTAGTAATAGCATTTAAATAATAAACTGAGCGAGTCATGATCTCAGCACAGGCACTTTACTATTCTCCTGTATTGTTTGGGCCTTTGGAGTGATGTACTCCGCTCTCATGGATTTTCTTCCCATGAATTACTTAAACTTTTGACATTACACATTTTTGTGGATCAATCCCATAACCAGTTCTTTATTCCCAGGGTGCGGATTCAGAGTCCTCTTTTTATATTGATGAAGTCAGCACTCCATTTTTTCAATTTTTTAGATATCTGACAAATGTCTGTCCAGCGGTGATAAAAGTATTGCACATGTGCATGCCCATTTGATCAAATTTAAAGCAAACCTGTCAGCTGATGTGGCCGATATAAGATACAGCCACCGCCTTTCAGGGCTTATATATAGCATTCTGTAATGTTCTAGAAAAGACCCAGGTCCGACTTGAAAGATAAGAAAAAGAAATTATACTCACCTGGGGGGGGGGTGCGGTCCAGTGCGATGGGTGTCGCAGGTCAGGCGCCTCCCTTCTTATGATTGCCACCCTCCTGCTTGCTTCATGGATCCCTGGCATCACGCTCCTGCGCAAGCGTGATTAACCGCCCCAGTGAGGGCACCGCAAAGAACTTCAGTGCACAGCCGCTGGGCCTCTCTGACCTTTCCTGCCACCTGTGCATTGCAGTACTTTCCTCTGCCCTCATCAGGGCAGATAAGTATGCCTGCGCAGGAGCCGCGATGCCGGGGAGCCATGAAGCAACAGGAGGGCAGCATCGTAAGAAGATGGGAAGCGCTGGACCCGGAACTGCGACACCCATCGGACTGGACCGCCCCGCAGGTGAGGCGAATATACTGTAATAAAACTTCTTTTTCTTCTCTTGCAGGTCGGACTGGGGGCTTATCTGCAGGATCATAGAATGCTGTAGATAAGCCCGAAAGGCGGTGGCCGCATCTTATATTGGCCAAACCTGGTGACAGGTGCACAATAAATCGTTCTCTTGTGCAGAAAAATTCATTCCAATTGTTGAAAGACATCCGTCTTCCAAATACACAGATGTTAGTGTCAAACAGATATTTGAAACTCAACTATATATATTGGCACAATTACAACAGAAGAGGGAGATGAGAATATCTGTTGGTGCAGATGGCCAACGCCAACAATTTTAGAAGCTGTTAAACTGATCTAACTGATCAGAGATCGGTGCAAGTAGATGCACCTGAAGTGATATACCGCTACCGTACTTTTTAGCTTATAAACTTTATCAGTGTCTATTTAATTTCCCAGAGGAGCATGCATGGCATTTATTGTAAGTCTCCTCATACTGGCATGTCAGACCTAGCATGTAACGCTCTACAAGGAGAAAACTTACCCCTTAGATTCTATACTTTAGCGGAAAATTAAATTCGGGGGAAGTACTGCAACAATGGGTCACATGCATTTTTTCATCTAACACTGGATGAGAAATACAAGGCCTAGCAAGCCTTCCCAGCTTATCTAGCCCCCACCACAAATGGAAGCCTCCAACATTTCTAAAGATTTATTTCACATTAGTAGTAGCAGCAATAAAACCAAGTGGGATTAAACCATCTGTGGAAATCGTAGTAATGGTTTCTGATGTAGGCTAAAAACATTAGGAAAAGTTAGTCAGTGGGGAGTGGGCTAATGACAGATGTACGCGGAGTTTCCTCACATGACCTTTCAATGCCTTTACTTAACAGACGGAGTATTAGCTGCCAGATGTTAATCCTCCAATTGGCATTTTCTGCTTAAAGAGGTTATCATCTAAGCAGTAAGTATTCTGGGCTAAGACTGGATACACGGCATGATAGCCAAGATTCCTAGTGACCGCCGCTCGCCGAGTCTCACACAATGGTAATTGTCACACTCGTAGAACTGAGGAAAGTGTGGCCAGGACAACTGAGCGTAAGCCCCTAACATAACTAATCTGAAGGACTAAACGGCAAGACTTGTATTGTGATGCAGAAAATGCTTATTAAGACTTTCCTACAAATCTGAAAAACAGCTCTTTCATCCATTGCGCAAAAGGACAATTAGAGAGGAGTGTTATTTTTTAACTCTTCATTAAAAATACGGCATTGCACAAGCAGCGATTCCCTTTACAAACAGTTCACTAATGCCTTAAGAAGGAAGACAAACCAAAACAATATCCAAAGGCCTTCCCCTGCTATGCTACAGATAACTTCAAGCATAAGAGACGTAAGCATTTATATGACCATCTCTGAATGTTCCCAGCAGCTGCCAGCAGAGGGCATCATACATCTTCTGTGTGTGGATAGGCCTTTCTCAAAGCTGCAGGAAACGCACACCGGTAGGCTACAATCTATACCGTCTGGTTTGGAGGCTCGCTTGCAGAATAGGTCACTTTTAAAGGGCCTAATTCTTCTGTCAAGAAAACCGACAGGTCAAAAGAACACTGCAGACTCAATTATAGGTCATTGGGGTCTTTACTGGCAAAGCCAGTATCTACTATCTGACAGATCTGGCACCAAGTTGAGGTGAAGAGAGCATTAGTCAAACATACATAGTTTTAAAGGGGTATTCTAGCTCCAGATACTTCTTGGGAGTTGAGCGACAATGGTGAAGTCACATCTGACATCTTCCGTGTCACAAGTGTAATAGGACAGTATCATGCAATATTCCTGGATGTGACCCACTCTACTCCCCTATTTATGAAGATGCTACTGGAGCCAGAAAACCCCTTTAAGGGCTACTACTAAATCTTAATCTTATGCTGCTCCCTATTGAATGTGACATTGCATTCACATGTGGCAGGATTATTCCTATAATTCCAGAAACACCTATTAATTTAAATATCACTTAGATGGCAGACATAGCAGGTTTTTGCTATGAAATCATAGCTGCACTCCAGCGATGTGTCACTTACTGGGCTGCTTTACTATAAACCCTGTTTTCTAGCAGTGCTCAGAATGTGGATCCCTGTATAAACCCCGTCCCCACCTCTGATTGGCAGCTTTCTGTGTACGCTGTGCATTGTCAGCAAGCTGCCAATCAGTGGTGGGGGCGGTGAACACACAGATTAGCCGGACTGTCTTGCAAGTGACACCTAGTCCACTAGTGATAATCTTGTGCTGCCAAGTAACACATCCTTGGAATCGGATTCTCAGTCCCTACATTATGCTTTGCTCAAATTAAATAGCAAACACCTGCAGACAGATTCCCTTTACGAACATCATGAATTGGCTCGAAAACAACCAAATTCAGAAATCTAGAACAGAAGTTCAGCAGTGAGTCTGCCACATGTGACTTTACCATGTCTATCGGCCTAACCGACCGCTGCGCTCTGCAAATGACTTTCGACTAACCTCTGCACTAATCTGTACTTCCCACTCCCGACTCCAAGACTTCTCCGGCGCTGCGCCAATCCTCTGGAATGCTCTACCCCAAGAAAATAGGACTATCCACAATTTGCACAGTTTTAGGCGCTCCCTCAAAACACATTTGTTCAGAGCGGCCTATCACGTTCACTAATCACAGTCATTCTATGTGTAAGTGTGCATGTGTAGCCCATTCACTATCTCTACCTATCCCTCACTCTCTCAAGATGGCTGGACCATCATTGTAAATACACACCTGTACTTTGTATCTCCCCACCTCATTGTAGATTGTGAGCTCTCACGAGCAGGGTCGTGTATTTTGCTTTAATTATTGTATTGTTAACGTTGCTACTTATGACTTATGTTTGGAACTGTTAAACTGTAAAGCGCTGCGGAATATGTTGGCACTATATAAATTAAGATTATTATTACCATAAAGGATGTGTGGCTCAGATCGTTGGGTAGTTTGCTGCCAATAGACGGCTATCACTTTCCATGGGGAGAACATAAAGGGGTGAATTTAGAATTGGTTGCATGCAGTTTTGAGCAAAAAAATAAAAATTTGAACTTGGGCCTCCTGCAATGCCTAGGAAGGACTAGTGTCCTAATGAACAGGTATTAGAGGTTCCAGCGAGTGCCAAGAAACCGTTACCCACCATTACTCCATCTCCACCAGTCTGAACTTTTGCCTTATAAGAGGGATTAGTGAGTGTTGCTACTACACCTAAATTCTGACCCTACCACCATCATGGTGCTAGAGAAACCTGGATTCCTTAGACTCGGCAGTGTTATTCGCTCAGACAAGCAATAGTACTTGAGGTGGTAGTTTGCCATTTATGGTAAGGAATGATGAGCTGTGCATTTGGACACATTAATAGTTATAAAGGTTGAAAGCACTTAGGTCCCTCAAGTTCAACTTTTCTCCACCAGTTTTTATATTTCTAGATTTATAACTCACACTGCTATGGACCACAAACCTTGGATTTGGTTGCAATCTGTATGTGTCTGAATTCTTTTCGACATCCTCCTTAAACCATTTCATTAAAGGGTTTTCCCACAACCTTTGAACTCCACTTCATTTGCCCCAACTCCTGATAGCTTTTACCATACTCCAATGTCATTTGCTGCTGCTATCCGTGCAGCTGACGGCAGGTCATTTGCTCTACCATTCATATGCAGCCCCACCGTCCTATTCAGTCTTGTCTGATCAGCCATCATTCCGGGCCCTGGGCGAATCTGGATGAGCATGTCACCCTCCTTCTGTTTGGGACTGTGCAACACCCATTTGATTGATGCTTCATCTGCATCTCAGTCCATTAGTCTGCATGCCGAGTACCAAGCCTTTACTTGCTCCTGCGATCCAATCTAAATGCTAGGAACGCTCGTTCAGTGTAAATGCAACTTAATGACCTGAGATACAAATGCAGACAATGCATCAATCAAATGAGTGCTGCACCGCCTCCACCAGAACGAGTCTGACATGTTCATCCGGAGCCCGGAAGAGATGCTGATCGGACAAAACTCGGACTGAAGGAATGAGCTGCATGGAAACAAATCACGTGACTCGCTATTTGCTTCGCAGGTAGAACCAGCACAGGTAATGGAAGTGAATTGAACAATTATTTGCTTTCCAAGGTAAGGAGAAACTAAGTAATGCGAGACCCCCTTATTGAGTCATTTACTTCTCTAGGATCCCTTTTTGCTGGATGTTTTTCTGTAAACACATTGTAAAGACTATTACACCAGAAAACTGCACAAAGCTAAGCTATTTTTTAAATAGCTCTTCTAGCCAGCGATGTGGAGTCACTGTCGTGGAGTTGGAATCAGTGTCCATTTTGGCATAAAATGGACCGAATCCTAATATATATAATAAATTGGGTACAGTAGTTCAACGCAGTATGTGCGGAATAGTTTTTTTTAAGGGTATGTGCACACGGAGTTTTTTGGTGGTGCGGATTTTGTAGTAAAATCCGCAGATAAATCCGCAGGACTAAAGTCCTGAGGTTTATCTGTGGATTTGCCTGTGGTTTTGCACTGCGGTTTCACACCTCATAATGGATGAGTAAAAAAAAGTGTAGTCAGCTTACCCGTCTGCAAAGCAATCCCCAAGCCTGCCAGCACGGACTGTGGTGAGCATCCACATGAATTAGGAGCAAGAGGAAAAAAAAAAAGTTGATCCAGCTGGAGACGGAGGCGGCTGCAATTAACAAAGCTTTATTGGACAACTTAAAAATATGTTGGTTCTAAAAAATTTCTTATAGCAAACAGCAAGCACACCAGTGAGGAGAATCAACGCGTTTTAACTAAAAAATACTCTTAGTCATGATCTCATGACTAAGACTATTTTTTAGTTGAAACGCGTTGATCCTCCTCACTGGTGTGCTTGGTGTTTGCTATAAGAAATTTTTTAGAACCAACATATTTTTAAGTTGTCCAATAAAACTTTGTTAATTGCAGCCGCCTCTGTCTCCAGCTGGATCAATTTTTTTTTTTTTCTCTTGCTCATAATGGATGAGGTGTGAAACCACAGCGTTTCTGCACAAAAGAATTGACATGCTGCGGATTGTAAAACGCTGAAAAATCTGCAGCATGTGCACAGCGTTTTCCAATTTACCACTGAAAATAATGGTACTGTACAACGCAGCTAAATCTGCTGCGGACCCGCAGCTGCAGAAAAAGCTGCGGATCCGCAGCAGTATCCGCACCGTGTGCACATACCCTAAGGGTTTGGGAAAGTTATAAAATGTCCTAAAAATGTCTGTCCTGTTCCTGATCCTGATCTAAGGTGTCGATTTTTAGCTGAGATAAATCTGTGCTGCAGTTTACGTTCATGATAAGTAGTGAAGCTCCTCCTCTACAGATAAGGGGAAAAAATAACAAAACACACAGGGAAGGAATGCCTGCATTCATCTCAGAACTTCTGGAGTGAACAGGAATGCAGGATTAAGGTAAGTACTTCTTAAAGCATATCTAAACTTTCAATAAACTGTGCATAAATCAATAGTCCTGTATATGTTGTCTCTGTATGCTTGATGTTTTAGCTTGTTTTTCCTCTTAGCCCATGTTTGGAGAAATCAGCTGCTCCGATGACTTATATACATTATACATAGAATATAAGGGGGAAAAAAATGTTTTCTAACATCTCAAATTTGGAAATACAGTAAGAGGATCGATGAGGACATATGTATTTGTGTGTGTGTTCTGAAATATGATTCAGCACAAACATGCTCCCTCTTCATAGACTGTGAAGAAATATGATGTAAAGCATTTAGTGAGCTGTACCCTGCTAAGACAAGCCTTGACATTGAAAGTTCAGAGTAAGGCTACCTAACAACACATTTTACAAACTTAAAACTTATCTGTCCAATTGGTATATGCAAAGATTGTTTTATTTCTATCCCAAACTATACAGTGCATGATTCCCTATTCTTACAAGAATTACAATATACTTTATTTTTTTTACAGGACAAAATTATTTTGAGAGCAAATTTACATAATTACAAAATGTCTAAGAAGCATCTTATGTAGTCAGCTGTATTTGAGCATTTCACAGTGACTCAAGATGATGAACATTTTGTGCGTCAGTGTATAAGTGACTCAGATGAAAACAAATGCTGTGATGACAAAATCAGTGCATACTCCAGGCAGTGGTAAAAATGCTCCTTCAAGAGCTTCCAATCTAAAAAAAACATTTACAACGCTGCCACCCGGAAGTTTACAAAGCTGTAACTGAAAAAGTTCACAGCAGCACCAAGAAACCAGAGACCAGCACTTCCCGCCAGGCAAAGGAGTAGGAAAGAGCATCTTAAACCTCAGTTACAAGGTATTTTGTAAGTGAAAGTTACTGTAAGAATGACAGCAGATGTGTTTAAAAGACAGCTCATCGAGCTTGTTGTGAGGGACTGTGTTATTATTTGCATGACCAGATTTTACAGCTCTTAATGGAGAAATGATTTGCAAACTTGGTGTTTCTCTGGAAAGAGAGAGTATTAGAAAATTAGTGAAGAAACCCTTAACCTAAAGAAAGATCTTAAAAAGACTCAAGAGACACTTTGTATTTCTTAAAATGGATGCCTGCACACGTTACAGAGTGAACTATTTTGCTCTCAACGTTTGATATGTTTGTGACAACAAAAAAATTGTTCCTAAAACACTGGTAGTAAAAGATACTAAAGATCATCACAGCAAGCAGCCAGTTTCTCCAGACCTTAGTGGAAAAAGTTCTGCAAGATTATGAAATAAAAAAAGAACAGGTTCTATGCTATTGTAACTGATCATGCTTCAAACATAAGTACAATTTAACTGATGAATGCGCAAAAACAAAGGTGAACAGAAGCTAGAAGAACATTTCACATTTAGTATGTTGGAGATGGAAGGCAACAGTCCTGTTCCCATAACGGAGGAACAAACAGATATTACTACAGAACAACAGCAAAAGGATTCTTTACAATTAGATGTTCTTGTTGAAGCTTCTTCACACCTCTTTCCTATTCATCACATGGGCGGTGTTGTGCACACTCTGCAGCTGGCAATAAGAGATAGTCTGCAAAGAGCGACATGCTGGAACTCTGATTAGCAAAGTGAGGAAATTGGCTATTGCTGCCAGAACCCCTAAAATTGACTCCATCTTGAAGAGATGTGCTGGAAAAGGGGCAATTGTAGATCAAGCCATTCGGTGGGGCAGCATCTATTTAATGATTGAGCGATTGCTTGAGCTGAAACCCTTCAATGAAACGGAGAGAGACACTGCTACTAGAAAATAAAATTCTTCTGGCAGCTGTTTATGTCGACCCGAGTCATCGTATATTGCTTGATGATCAACAGCTTGCTAAAGGAAAAGAAGCTCTGATTGAGGTAGCAGTTAGGATGAGTGGGCTACAGGATGGCCAAGAGCATGAGGACTCGGGTCCTGCCAGTGCTGCTGCCGCTCCTTAATCCTCATCAAATGAGGAGTTTGATTTCGACAAGTATTTGGACGACATGGAGCAGGCAAAGCATTGCCACAGGGAAAGAGATTCCACTCCCATAGAAAACAGATTGGCTATATTTCAGCAAAATTTTTCACTTGCTCTCAAAGTAGAAGAGTTCAATCGTTCATGAAAACTGACTGTGCACAAGGCAATTCCTTTACACCCTGAAATTGTTAGCGATGTTGCCCATTACTGCTTTGCCACCAACCCAATATAGTGTAGAGAGGTTGTTCTCTAACCTTAAAATAAGAAGGTCAGATTTGAGGTCATCTATGAAGGAGGATTTGATGTAGGCGATACTATGTCTCAGAACAAATTCATAGACTGCAGAAATGCTATTCAGTATGTTTTTGTTGAAAACTGTTTTTTTCCCCACTTACTGCAGAGTGTATAATAAATTGTAAAAGTGCAAAAAAAAAATTATTCTAAAGTTGTATTCCAATAAATATATTTTATGTTCTATTTAAATGGCTTGATTATTGTATCATAATAAAGATTAAAAGCCTGATGTCACCATTTTACTACAGTAAATTTATCACTTAACATGAGCCATGTATGAGGGAGTCGGAGTCGTTGAGACTGTGTCATGGAGATTGAGGATTCGGAGGTTTTGCCTTACGGACTCCACAGCCCTGCCTGCTACCCTGCACTTATCTCAGAACTGCTAGCCTAAACAGGACAAAAGGATTAAGGCAAGTAAATAGCTTAATTATTATATCATATTAGTGATGAAAAGCCTGCTATTAACATTTTACTACAGTAAATGGATCACTTAAACATAAGGCATGTATGAGGGAGTCGCGAGTCAGTCAGGGAAATTGATTGTGAGTCAGAGTGGGGGGTTTAGCTTACCGACTCCACCTCACTGATTCTAATACCTTTAACCACGCCTCGCTTAAAGTCACTCAAAGAGTTACATTTTTCATGCACTCCCCCCCACATATCTAGTTTCTATAGAGGAAAGCTCCAAACATGAAATGCAAGAGTCTCTAACATAATGGCTATTCTGTATTATACAAAGATCTATTCTTTCACTGGAGTAGTTCCTGGAGTTGTCACATTATATTCATAAAAAGGAAGCTTGGACTAGATCTTATTATCTGGTATATTTATGCTGAAAGCTGTCAGCTACATCACAAGATGGAATTATAGGTAAAGATTCATTGAGTGGTAAATCATGTGAGCGAGCTGCAGATTTAGATTTTCCAATTTATTCACTCGTTTTTTGACTTCTATATAGATTTCCTAAACAATACACCATTATTACAAATCCAGAACATAGAAAATAAGTTGAGGTGAATGACATACCTCATCGTAGGTGTATCTGTAGTCCGCTCTTTTCGACTTGAGGTCCCATAATACTACTGTACCAGACTCGTAACCAATTAGCAGCTGAAAGAAAACACCGGAAATGTCAGATATTACTGAACACACTAAAGAGTTGGGTTTTTTTTCTTTCATTTCAATTAAGATACATTCAACTTTGTTTTCCTTCCCATTTTCTGACATTAGATCAATTATGTTAGGTGACTAAGACAGAAAAGACGGCAGAAAGTAGTGTTTTCATCTCGGGCTCTTGGTCGAATTATCAAGATGTGCACAATCATATCAGTGAAGAGCAGATGTTCAAATTACACCGTGAAAGACTTTAATTTGTAGTTAGTGGAAAGACTGCCATTGTCGTTTACAACAGATGTCAGCACCGAGGGATATGGAAGGGAAGAATTTTCCAAGAACTAAACAGAAATTTCACAGGAGAAGTAACGGCACTTTACTAGTTATGGTCGGCTTCGCTTTACATTATGGTTAGTTCACCAACGGAGAGAACTGATAAGGAACAATTACTATTCTTGCTGCCATTAACAGAAACAGACAAGTAGAGTATTCATTAAGATCTCCTGTCTACACAGACTTGTAATCACTATATAAAAGGCAGACCTAAAGTAGTGGAGGCACATTTCCCCCTTGCTAGCCATTTGCGTTTTGAAGGTTTGCCTTAAAGGGGTTGTCTGTTGATTGGTGGAGATCTCTCCGCTAGGACCTACGCTCATTGGCACAACGGGGAGCTTTTATTCCAGGTAGAATAGAGCGTCAGCGCGCATGTTTGAGCACCACTCCATTTATTCCTTCTGTGGCTGCTGAGCTCTATACTCTGCTTTTTCTGGAAGTCCCATAGAGAATGAAGCTGCGGTCCTTCCCTCTGATTGGCAGCACCATTTTGTAATGTGGATTTTTTTCATGGAAAAAAAAAAAAGTTACTCCATTTCACTAGACAATCACTTAAAAAGTAAACTCTAAAAAAAAAAAAAAAAAAGATAATGGCAAGCAATAAATCCATTATGCCAGCCTCACCTGCAGGGATGGCAAAGAATGACAATGCTACGTTCCTCAAAGTGATTGTCCCAAAAATCAGCTCTAAAGGACCAAAATCGTCAGGCCTGATATGACGAAGGTCGAGTACTAATCATCCAATTTACCCCTAGGAGCTAAATGCAGAATACTTAAGCAGATTAAGTATGAGACGTTCAATGCTAAAGGTCACTGAACAAACTCATGACGTGCATTTTACGAGGCAGGCTCCATAGCGGTTTTTCAGTTCTGGTCCCAAATCATGTCAATCATAAATTTATTACATATAGCTGCAGGATAAAATACTTATTTTATAAGTTGTTTTTACTCCATTGTGAGACCTGTTCTTCTTTCAATACTTGTGTTCCTCTTTACAGAATGACAGAGGAGCCCACTATTTTCTACTGAAAAAAAAATGCTAGAAATCCATCCTGGCTGCAAGGTGACATCAATGATTGGTATCATAGATCTTGCTATGGTAGGTTTTTATTTTCTCATAAATATGGTCACAAATCCTGGTACCCCAGGTACAGCTGCCATGCTACACTACAGGTCCTAAATGAGCATCGCAGGAGGCCACAGTTTCATCATTGAAGTCTTTGTCTTGCTCATTCTTTATAATCAGGTCTTTATGCTTTGGAAACATTGACCTTTCTAGCCAGGAAAAGATTTACTATCTGGAAACCTGTTGTGTTCGTTATTGGGATAACAGATTTATTGAAAACATGATCTGTCTGACAATGAACTCTGGAATATTTTTCTACAAATAATGTTTCCAATAATCAAAAAATATATTAACACCTACCTTTCCTTCATCCATTGGATTATCACTGATATGGACGACTGGCCCTGGATGTGATTTGGATGACCTGGATAAACAAAAAAAATCAAAGTCTTAATATTATATAGGAAATAGGATAGGATATTATATAGGAAAATCAAGAGGGATGCAAATATTTTGCCAGGACAGCGGATGAGGGGGGAGAGGACAGGAGAGACGCAAGAGCAAATTTTGCTCCTTTGCATACAATTTCATTGGTGGATTTCTCAGAAACTTCCAAAATAAAATTTCTACAATCACATTGCGACACCTATACTTCCATGACACGCATGTCGCAAAAAAAAAAGTCGGATTTTTTCCTTCTTGTTAGTCGCAGTATTGCAGTTCTCACAATGTGACCCTACTGACTTCTGAAACTTTGGTATCGGCCAAAGTCGCTGTGTAGCCCTAGTCATACGCGATTACAATTGAAGCTCTGACCACCGGGTCAGAGCGACGCCAGCAGAGTGATCATGTCATGTGATCACGCTGCTGACGTCACTTGCCAACACCCAGCAGCGCGAAGAGCATCGGTGGTGAGTGTGCTTCACTCTGGAGCTGAATAAACCACTGAAGATTAAGGGGGGAGGGTACATAATGTGTGTGGGGAGTATGGAGTAGGGCTGGGGGGTACATGTGTGGGGAGATTTGGAGTATGGATGGGGGGATTTAATGTGTGTGGGGGGTTTTGGGGTGGGGATGGGGGATTTAATGTGTGTGGGGGGTTTTGGGGTGGGGATGGGGAGATTTAATGTGTGTGTGGGGATTTGGAGTGGGCATGGGGGGATTTAATGTGTGGGGAGATTTGAGGAAACAAAATGAGGAGCATGTATGTATGCGGAAACAGTATGGGGTGAATGTATGTGGACACAGTATAAGTAGCGATGGAAAAAATGTATGTGGACACAGTATGGGGAGTGAGGGTGATGGGATGTGTGCACACACAGTATGGGGAGTCAAGGGTATGTGTGAGCAGACAGTATAGAGAGTGAGGGGGTAAATATATGAGGAGACTATATGGTGAACAGTGGGATGTGAGAGGAGACAGTATGAGGAGGGAGGGGAATAGTGTGAGGTGACAGTATGGGGAGAGAAAAGTGAGTGGGCACAGAATAGTCTGAGTAGCGGGGGCGTAGCATGGGGGTGGGGACAGTGTAAAGGCCCCGTCACACATAGCAATCTCGTTAGCGAGATCGCTGCTGAGTCACAACTTTTGTGACACAACAGCGATCTCACCAGCGAGATTGCTGTGTGTGACAGCGATCAGCGACCGGCCCCCCTGCCGGTATCGCTGATCGCTGCAAGAAACCTCTGGACAATTTTTTCGTCGCTGATCTCCCACTGGCCAGCACGCATCGATGCGTGTGACAGACGGGAGACCAGCGATCAGCTGTAAAATAGAAAAAATATTGTTATTCTCACCTTCCGGCGTCCCGCGCAGTCTTCCCGCCTCTCTCCACGCTCCGGTCCCAGTAATCCTTTGCAAGAATGACCGTGAGACTTCGCGATCCCACGAGAATGGACGTCATCGCGGTAATTCTCGCAAAGGATTACTGGGACCGGAGCGTGGAGAGAGGCGGGAATGCTGCGCGGGACGTCGGAAGGTGAGAATAACAATATTTTTTATTTTAATTCTATTTTTGACATGAATATGGCATCAGCGCTAACGAACACAGCGATGCCGCGCGCGTGCGGCGTCGCTGTGCTAATCGCTGGTGAAGCTGTCTGTTTGACAGCTCACCAGCGATCACATAGCGACTTACCAGCGATCCTGACACGTTGATATCGTTGTCGGGATCGCTGGTAAGTCGCTATGTGTGACTCCAGCTTAAGGTTACAGCCAGGAGGGGACAGTATTCTAAGGAGGGGTAAGTGTGATAAAATGGTACAGTATAGAGCAGGAACCCTATAGGGAGGACGCAGAGTGAGAGTACAGTGTAAAAAGGTATCCCAGTCTGGAAAGGAGAGGTCAATGTGAAAAGCATGTACCAAAAGAGGCACAGTGTGGGGACATATTTTGCACAAACAGTGAGGAGCAATTATTTATTCAGGGGCTCAGTGTAATGCAGATATCTTTATTCAGGAGCATTATAATGACACTTCTATCTTTAAGGGCATCCTGTGGAGATTTGCCGCAGAAGACCGGAGAAGATGGAAGTCTGCAGAGCTGGATGTGGATGAGAAAACCCATCATGGGGTCTTGACAAGATGAAGAAAAGAATCAGAACGACTCCAGAGACTACGTCATCAGTAAAGTACCTGGATGTAAATGTTATTTGCGATACTGACTAATTCTGATGTGTTTATTTATGTTTGGAGCATTAAAGGGGTTGTCCAGGTTTGTGCTGGGTCTCCAGTCATTCTATGTGACTAGGAAAAAGCAATTAGTTCCAGCTGCGTGTAAAAAATTTCTTCTTTATTTCAACATTAAAAATATGTCATCTTCATAGTATATGCCATACACACGGACACGGCATGTATGGCATATACTATGAAGATGACATATTTTTAATGTTGAAATAAAGAAGAAATTTTTTACACGCAGCTGGAACTAATTGCTTTTTCCTATTGATTACACGTCAGTCCAGACGGAGCTCCGAGGTCTGCGAAGAACACTTGGTGAGCTGGCTTTTGTTTGTTTTCATTCTATGTGACTGCAGACTTCTGATTCACACAGTGCTCACTGAACGCTATTAGGATTCTCTCGTGCCGGTAAATTACATACATGCAGTCACATGCTGACTAGACATGTGTGGCCTTACTCAATGAAAATGAATGGAGCGAAGCTGGGCACATCTAGTCGGAATGAGGCCAGAATCACATGCTTGTGCTGACATGACTGCGCACTCTTGCCACCGGTAAGGGAGAATCCTAAAAACTGTGCAAGTGCATTTGTTGTGAGAATTCAGAAGCCTGCAATGTCAGGAATCAGCTCTGCAGGTTCCAGCACTCATCACATGGACACTTCACTCATTAGCAATTTTCATACTTATGGTCCTGTGACAATGAGCTTCTGTTCTGCTTCTGCCAGTTTTTCACTGAACATTGAGAGAAGGGAGAGCAGCTCATCGGTACATGACTAAATGTGCAAATTGCATATGTCCTTGGAGGGGTGGGGGGGGCCAAACTGAATTCTTGCCCCTGGTGCCAGAAAGCCTAGATACACCTTTGGAGTTTAGGTCAGGGCTCTGGCTGGGCCAGCAAAGTATGGTCAAAGTTGTTTTGACGCCACTCCTTTGTTATTTTAGCTGTGAGCGTAGGGTCATTTTCTTGTTGGAAGGTGAACCTTCGACCAAGTCTGAGGTCCAGTGCACTCTAGAAGAGGCTTTCATCCAGGATATCTCTGTACTTGGCTGCATTCAGGTTTCCTTCAATTGCAACTAGTCGTCCTATCTCTGCAGCTGAAAAACACTCCCATCACATGATCCTCCCCACCACCATGTTTCACTGTTGGGATTGTATTGGGCAGGTGATGAGCAGTGCCTGGTTTTCTCCACACATACCGCTTAGAATTATCACCAAAAAGTTCTATCTTCATCTTATCAGACAAGTTAATCTTATTTCTCAATCTGGGAGTCCTTCATCTGTTTTTTAGCAAACTCTATGCGGGCTTTCACATGTCTGGCACTGAGGAGAGGCTTCCGTCAGGCCACTCTGCCATAAAGGCCCAACTGGTGGAGGGCTGCAGTGATAGTTCATTTTGTGGAACTTTCTCCCATCTCCCTACTGCATCTGTGGAGCTCAGCCACAGTGATCTTGGGGTTCTTCTTTACCTCGCTCACCAAGGCTCTTCTTCCACAATTGCTCAGTTTGACTATATGGCCATGAGTACTGCAGAAATTTTTTTGGAACCTTGGCCAGATCTGTGCCTTGCCACAATTATGTCTCTGAGCTCCTTGGCCAGTTCCTTTGACCTCATGATTCTCATTTGGTCTGACATACACTGTGAGCTGTGAGGTCTTTTATAGACAGGTGTGTTCCTTTATAAATCAAATCCTATCAGTTTAATTAAACACAGCTGGACTCCAATGAAGGAGTAGAGCCATCTCAAGGAGGATCACAAGGAAATGGACAGCATGTGACTTAAATATGAGTGTCTGAGAAAAGGGTCTGAATACGTATGACCATATGATATTTCAGTTTTTCTTTTTTAATACATTTGCAAAAATTTCTACATTTCTGGGTTTTTTTCAGTCAAGATGGGGTGCAGAGTGTACATTAATGAGAAAAAAAATACCTTTTTTTGAATTTACCAAATGGCTGCAATGAAACAGAGTGAAAAATTTAAAGGGGTCTGAATACTTTCCGTACCCACTGTACATAGTTTTAGAGAAGAGGAGTTGTCCTTATCAGGTCTTAAAATGTAATTTATTTTTGCCTTACACAGAAAGCTTCAGTTTTTGAATTACATGATAACACTTACACATGAGTAGATAGAGTTAAAGTTATTTTAATTTTGACTTAATAAATCAATAGTACAGGTGAATATAACCATCTTTGTAATATATCTTAGGAAAATCCACTTCTTTCTCCACCAAGACGATAATTTTCAAAACTCAGTTCACGGGTAAAATCCGCAGTTAGTGAATACAGATTATTACATTTCTGAGATAGGAGATGACCACTGCTGCCAATAAGATTCTACATAAAAGGGAAACTTTGAAGAGAGAGGAGGAGCAAGAGGAAAATCTCCTCCCCCTTGTATAGATTGACTTATCAGTAGCAGCTGTAATCTCAATAATGTAAATATCTGTCTTCACTGAATGCAGATTTTACCAGCTAATTGAAAATTTTGTAATGACTGGTTAGACTACAAGGAGAGAGAAACTGATTTCTCTGAAAACTTTTTTTTTTTTTTTTTATCAATTTCAAGTGTACTATTTATTTATAAATTAAAAATTGGAACGTTGGTAATTATATATTTTTTAATTTACCAATGGTTAAACTACAGAACCTTTCCAGATGTCTAACTACCTCAAAGTTGCCATTAATCGCACCTGCTTTTAATTTTACCATCAATGTAAAAAATGTGTCAGAGGTGTGCCAGAAATATTCAGAGGAAGAATAGGGACTAAAGAAATTCAACCATTCTTTGGAAAGGTAAAAAAAATCTGGAAAATCATTATGATCATTATTTTGCAAAGACAGATTTTCCAGATCAGCAATTTAGCCAACATTGTCAGCTCTGAAGTAGTATCAAGCAGTATGACAGCGAAGAGATTAAA
The DNA here is from genome assembly GCF_039654945.1 of Dendrobates tinctorius. Taxonomy (NCBI): domain Eukaryota; kingdom Metazoa; phylum Chordata; class Amphibia; order Anura; family Dendrobatidae; genus Dendrobates; species Dendrobates tinctorius. Next base: position 49,596,901 of record NW_027361917.1, on the reverse strand, counting down.
GGGGTTCATTTTATTTATATGGTGCCAAAAAAATTCCGCAGCACTTTACAATTATCCAATCTTAAGATATAGATGAGCTATCTGTAACTAGATCATGAATATCTGATTTGTGTGGGACTGACAATCAACTTTCCAGCTGAATTCAACAATGGCAACAGCTGGTAAATTGAGCAAAACAGCACAGCTCTGTTCACATTTTACATTTATAGGTCGTGTAGCTTAACATTTATTGTAAACATGAGCCGAGGTGCAGTACCAGAGAACAGTCACTACACACTAAAGGGAATGGTGTTGCTCAGATCCACTGCTTATGTGGCGCCCCTGAGGCTCAGTCGCCACAGAGGTACTGCACCTCCTCCTGAGGTGTGGTGCCCCACCATCCAGGTAAGTTGGAGGCTCCTGACCACGCTCCAACACTCGCACTCCACACAATAGAGTAGTTCAGCAAAACCACATTGCGGCTCCTTGCTTAGAGAGTAGCAGAGCACCTTTGGTGGTTCCCTGCTTGGAACACTAAACGTGCTGGGAGGCGGGTGGAGTTGAGAACACATAAGAGCGGGAATGTTTAGGATTACAGGTCAGTCTGGGAGAGGAAGCCACTCAGAGAGGAGTGAGGAAAGAAGATCCCTGAGAGAGGGATGGAGGAAGGAGGTGCTGCAGCAGACCTCAGTGACCTGGGTCTGCTGGCATGGGAAAGGAAAGGAGAAAGACATTGAACTGAAACCTGATCTTCCATAAGAGAGAGAGATTAGTATGAAACGAAGGAGTAAAAGGGAACAGAGGACGTGGGTTAGGAGAGAACCCTGTGTAGAAGTTCTAAGCGCAAGGCCGGGGCCCGGTCCCCGAGGTTGTATGGATGCTAATGGTCCTGCAGCAAGCAGACACCGATGGAGTAGTGGGCTGTAAATGCACTACTCCCATCTAAGACTTGGGGCACAAAAGCAACTTGGATAGTGAGCCGGGACTCAGGAGTGAGGAGTCCCCGAAGCAGGCTACAGCAGTCTGCCGTACAAGTAGAGTTCTTGGGAACATCTGTCAGGAGGAACTCCAGTGTAACTCAGTACTAGGAGATCTTCACAATTAAAGGCGCTATAAGAGGAGACGTTCAGAAAGGTACATGTTGGCGGAGCGTTGGAAGAGAGCATTCCATCTTGCCTGGAGGTTGACTGAGTCCCTGACCCGCAGGACACGGCACGGAGGCAGGCACCTGTGAGTACTACAGACTGTGATTAAAGCTTTGGAACTACAAGCCCTGGTGTCCTCCATTCATTCTTGCGCCAACGCACCCAGCACCGCTACATCTGGGTACCAGCTTCTACACCGCTTGTGCCTCTCCTCTTCCCCTACATCTACACTGTGGGGAGCTTCACCATCTTGGCTGCAACACACCACCAGCCCCAGAGGATCTGCATGCAGTGTCGGCCTAACATCTCACTTGCCGAACACTAAAGGTGGCGTCACAAACTATTCCATTCACTACATTCTACCATTCAATTTCCCCCATTAATTGGGCGCCCAGGGCCACGGACCGGGTCACCGCTGCTGTGACACATCCCGTCGACACCGGCCCGGTACCGAGTACCCCACAGCCCAGGGAGGGCGACCCACTTACATTTGACTGGCACTGAAAACAGCAAATTAGTGGAGGTGTAAGCTGTCAGACATCCATCAATCCGATATTTATGACCTATTTTAAGGATAGTACATCAATATCTCAAATACAAAAAAAAAACCCTTCAAAATAAGAGCTTAGAGAATTTAGGTTTCATGATGGACAAGTGAAAGAATACTCACTTGTCTCGCAGGAAGACTTCACCCCATTCAAACAAGCAACTTTCACAATCAAGTCAGCCCTCACCTCTGCTAAACAGCACTACTTCACAAATTCAAATCTTCTTTATCCCACAACACCTAACTGGTAGGTAATACTTAGCTGCCTTTTCCACCCACTTTTGCCCCTTCCGACCTCCCTCATCTCTGCAGAGGACTTTGCTGTACATTTCAAAAACAGGATCGACCAAGTCTTTACTAATTAACTACCACAGCCCCTATGTATAATAGACCACTGCCCTTCCTCTATAACCTTCCTCCTTAAATATCACTAAAAAGAGAATTTACTAATCTTCCCTCCACATCACACCTCACCACTTATGCACTTGATCTGATCCCATGCCACCTCATCCCCAACCTCACCACCATGCCCATCACAGCTCTAACCCATCTCTTCAACCTACCATTAACATCTGGTACCTTCCCTTCTGCTTTAAAAAATGCCACAATCACACATATCCTGAAGAAACCATCCCTTGATCACAACCTCCACATCCAGATATCGTCCCATATTGCTGTTTACGTTCGCCTCCAAACTCCTCAAACAGCATTGTCCCAACCTAACTTTCCTCCCATCTCTCAGCCACATCCTCCTCATCATGCTTTTTTAAAGCTCAATGTGCCAAAACCAAACTGATAAGCTTTCCTCTATCCCACTTAATTCCCCTGGAAGTGTGTTACCTCGGAGTAACCCTTGACTTTGCCTTGTCCTTCAAACCAACCAACCTCTTGGGATCTCCAACTCAAAAATATCTCTAGCATTCGTCCTTTCCCCAACTCTGAATGCCCTCATCATCTCTCTCCTTGACTACTGCAATATCTTCTTCCTGCTAACAATCCTGAACCTCTGCAGTCCATCTTTATATCTGCTGCCCAACTAATCCACTTCTCTCCCTTCTGCAAATTCCTTCATTGGCTTCCAATTCTGCAAAGTATCCAGTCCAAACCACTAACATTGACTGACAAAGCCGTCCATAATCTGTCTCCCATAATCTGTCTCTTCCATATATCTTTAATTTTTCTCCCAATATCTTTGCACAAAGTAATCTTCAGTCCTCCCAACACCTTCTCTTCAACTCACTCATACGTTCCTTACCCAATCACCTCCAAAAAGTCTCCCAAAAATCCTTCCATCTTCTGGAATTCTGTGTCCAGTCACATCCGATTATCTACCTCATTTGGAACTTTCAAATGAAATTGAAAGCCCATCTCCAAGAAAATGTGCAGCCTGAAATGACCCTGCTGTCACCTAGCCACCACCAAAGCTGCGGCATCCCCCCAACCTAATGTATCCTTCCCCATTACACTGTAGACTAACCCTTCTATATTAGTCTGTCATTGTTAGTTTGTTGGTTGAAATTTATATTTGTATTTTGTATATAACCCCTTTTCTCATGTACAGTACTATGTCATCACTGGTGCTCTAAAAATAATTTCAGAAAGAGGGCTATGCTTATCGCTGCCAGAAGAGGCATAAGCCAGAGTAAAATGAGACCGACAAAAGCCTTTGAATCATACAAAATACAATGTATAGGCAGAAGCTACTTCCCCCAGTGATAACTGCTTACATCTAGGGATAGGAGGTAGTCCCTTTGCCTTCATCCACTAAATACACAAGGGCAGATGGGTTAGATGTGCCAGTCAGAGGTCTCAAAGGACTGTCATATGTGGTTTCGGTCCTTGCGTTCCCAGGTCCTGATTTTTACCATCATTTATGCCTATATACTTATTTAAGTATGTTCATGCATTTAGACATAAATAGGCCAGGTGGCCTAGTGCCTAAGTGTATATAGACATATTATGAGAGTACGTTATTCTTTTACAGTGGGTACGGAAAGTATTCATACCCGCTTAAATTTTTCACTCTTTTTTGAATTTACCAAACGGCTGCAATGAAACAAAGTTCAATTTTTTCCTCATTAATGTACACGCCCCATCTTGACTGAAAAAAACAAATGTAGAAATTTTTGCAAATTTATTAAAAAAGAAAAACTGAAATATCACATGGTCATAAGTATTCAGACCCTTTGCTCAGACATTCATATTTAAGTCACCTGCTGTCCATTTCCTTGTGATCCTCCTTGAGATGGTTCTACTCCTTCATTGGAGTTCAGCTGTGTTTAATTAAACTGACAGGACTTGATTTGTAAAGGAACACACCTGTCTATATAACACCTCACAGCTCACAGTGCATGTCACACCAAATGAGAATCATGAGGTATACAATTAAAAAAAAAAAGTAGTGAAAGGTCCTCTGTAAAGCAAATAACCCTCAGATAACCCTTAGAGTACCAGTCTAATAAGTCTGATAACCCAGGACCTGCAAATACCATGTGTTCTATTGTACGGTTGCAGGTAGTGGAAGTCCTATTAATACAGATTATCGGGTACATTTTGTAAGGATGTCGTGAGGCAGTTTTCCAGTTGATCTACTGGTGAAGCAAGATGCGTCTTACTCAATCCTATGTAAACCATGCAAGCAGTCACACGTGCATTTTCACAATACAAGGGAGGTGGAAGGAAAGAGGTAACACTTCCCTTCCTGTTTAGCTACAAGTTAAAAGGTAGAGATAGTAAAACACTGAGAAAACAGTCTGTGGGTATAGAAACAAGGACTGGTAACGGTTACATAGAAAAGGCATGATAACATGTACTATACATAGCCCGAGCAATAATAATCCCACTACGGCTCAGGTTATGGTAAGCGTCGATCACAGTAACAATGCAGATGTACGGCAAATGAAAGGCTTCAAATGGTCAAAACTAAAATAAAGTTGCCCAAGTGTATTCTACTGTATCCAATGTCACCCTCATATCAACCATAGGAGCATGGCTTCAATATGAATTGTGAATCAGGGCCTTGGGAAGAAGAGCTGACCATATCTGCTGCCCAACTGTTCAAACACCCCCCCATTGAGCGGAGGGTCTGTGGTGCAGAAACCTCTTTTGTTATGGTCAGTACGAATATGAAACAGGTTTGTGTGATGACACTTTCTGGTCACTTTATCATTAGGATCTTTCTGACTTAAAAAGAAACATTAAAGCCACATGGCCAATGTCCTTGTGGATTTGTAATAACAGATTTAGGTTCTATAGACATAAGAGAAATTTTCGGCATTGTGGTGCAGTGCTGAACACAACGTATTCCCTTGCATTACTGCCTAGCCATTAGGCCAGAATTAATATCAGCCAGGCGGATACAGTTGCATATGTCTCATGTGCATAGAGAGCTAAAATTGTGATAGGAAATATGGTGTTAATATCAACTGCCTGGGACATCCAGGGAGCAAAGATCCAAAAGATTGAGAATCTCAATTTTTGGTACCTGAGACCGAATCTTATTTATTGGCCCTGTAGAGGTTTGCACTCACTTAGCTGCTCTTGAGGTAGGCACAGGAGGCGGTATACATGCAAAGTCCAGATAAAAGCATCCAGGTGTTAGAATGGCCAAGTCAAAGTCCAGACCTGAATCCAATGGAGAATCTGTGTAAAGAGCTGAAAACTGCTGTTCACAAACGATCTCCATCAAACCTCACTGAGCTCAAGCTGTTTGCCAATGACGAATGGGCAAGAATTTCAGTCTCTCGATGTACAAAACTGATAGAGACATACCCCAAGTGACTTGCAGCTGTAATCGCAGCAAAAGGTGGCGCAACAAAGTATTAAGTTAAAGGGGCAGAATAATATTGCACGCCCCACTTTTCAGTTTTTGACTTTCCACAAAAATTTAAAATAACCAATAAATTTCGTTCAACTTCACAATTGTGTTCCACTTGTTGTTGATTCTTCACCAAAAATTTAGATTTGGTATCTTTATGTTTGAAGCATGATATGTGGGAAAAGGTTGAAAAGTTCCAAGGAGCCGAATACTTTTGCCTAATAGTTATCGCAGCCGTTGCCTATCAATCATCAGTCTATTGTGTGATTAGCCCGACATCCACTATATCAACTTAAACAATTCATAATGACGAGATGTGAACTTGTAGTGGAATTTTGGCCCGCAGGTAATTGGCAAATAAGACTCCATAAGAATGCTTGTTCACGTTCGTTAGCTCATGTAAACACGCAGATGAACATGCAAAACTTGGATTTTTGACCAATCGGACAGTTTATGCTAACATGAAAATCACTTGTTGGGAGCACATCACTCCATGTACACGGAATGTGCAGCTGACAATATGTATATACTACATCACAATATTAACCCTATCCTAGGGGAAAACCATTATCAAACAGTTTCGCTGAAACAACATCTACCATGGTAGATAATGCACATATTATTGTGCTTTAATGGCATTGCAAGCAATCAAGGCCCCATAAAACATTACTGTTTTTCTGTAGCTTAAAGCGAACCTGTAAGGATGGTTTTGCTAATTAAACTACAGGCATTGTCAGGTTTCCGCTGTTACACGGATTAAAATGATACCTGTGGTGAAGAAAACAGTGTTTCCCTTTCTGTTTCTATGACGAGGAACATATTTTTACTTTGGGGCGGCCTGTGGGCAGGTCTCTTCTTGGCTTCTCTGGCTTAGAGCAGGAAGATAAGACTCTGCCTACATTCCTGCCCTGGAGCACGGGCATATCATTAAAGGGAACCTGTCAGCTGTTTTGGCAGCTATAAGATGCGGCCACTGCCTCTCGGGGCTTATCTACAGAATTCTATAATGCTGTAGATAAGCTGTTGATCCTACCTGAAAGATAAGAAAAATAAGTTTTATTATACTCACCCGGGGGGGGGCGATCCGATTGGTCTCTCTGACCCTTCCCAAAGCCGGTGCACTGCAGTAGTTTGCTCTGCCAGGGCAGAGAAGTAAACCTGCGCAGCAGGGCGATGCAGGGGTGCGGTGAAGCAAGCAGGAGGGCGGCACCGCAAGAAGATGGGAGGCGCGAGACCCATGACACCCATCAGAATCGGACAGCCCAGCAGGTGAGTATAATACAAGTTATTTTTCTCACCTTTCAAGTCGGATTAGGGGCTTATTTACAGCATTACAGAATACTGTATATAAGCCCTGAAAGGTGGTGACCGCATCTTATAGCGGCCAAAACAGGTGACAAGTTCCCTTTAACTGAAAACTAACACTGATTACACAGGAACCACTAGACTGATTTATTCACCCCACCTATCATTTTAATCAATGGAAGAATGTCAACCTGACAATGCCTGTAGTTTACTTAGCAAAATCATGCTGACAGGTTCACTTTAAGGCTTTTCATTCTCTGAAACCAAAAGGCTTAATACAGCCCATAATTATTACGCTTTCAAACTTTATAGTACTAATTATATCATTCAGCAAAAGAAATTCTCCTATAAACCCAGATACAGCCAATATTATTCCAAATGGTGAAATGCAACTCTCCAGGGCTCAGAGGCTCCATTATTGTCTTCGCCTTGTGCATAGCGTAAGAACTTGGAGTGCCCAACTGGCAATAAAAGCAATTCATAAAGGCACAAATAAAAAAACGGCAACACATTGATGTGGTTTCTAAAGGCAGTTTGTAGGGAAACTAGGAAGCATTTACCTAGGAAACTAAAGAAAAACGGGACAGGGCAAAGTAACATTTCCAATGATACCTAAATGATACATTTACTAGTCAGTTACAGTAAAGTTTGTCTTCTATACAAAAATATTCAGGATTGAGAGTCCTCAGTAGTTGATACCTTTTAATGGCTAACTGAAAAGATGGTAACACATTGCAAGCTTTCGAGAGTCCTACTCAGGTCTCTTCATCAGGCTAGACTAATACAAAATCTGAAGAGTCACATATTTATGCACAATACAGCCTAGAAAAAATGCAATAGATAAGACAAGTGACGTGAAGCAGAACTATCAATATGGGAGAGGGAGAAACATAAATATAAACATTGGACCAGTTCATAGATAAGGAGTCCGGATGTTTTACGGTCCTCTGATTGGGGTCTAGTTCTGTGTTGTGATGCCCCCACACGGTTTTAAAAGGAAATTCCTTAATTGATGTAAAAAGACATAAATCCATGCGACACATTCATTCCAGCACTGAGAGTGTCAAAGTTCGTCATAAATTTGTACTCCCAAACTCGTCTCTCTCTCTGAGAATTGAAGTTACCTTTCAATACCAGTAATTTCATATCCACGCTGCTGTGATCAGGGATACAGAAATGTTTTGCCACAGGTAGATCCATTCTTTTTTCTCTTATTGTGTGACGATGAGCATTCATCCTTGTTCTAAGCTTTTGCCCTGTCTCCCCCACATACATACCCCCAGTTGGACATTTAGTACAAATAATTAAGTACACCACATTAGATGTAATGCAGCTGAAAGTACCTGCGATCTTGTAGTCCTGATGTGAGTTGGGGATCTTTATCTTGTCCGTGGTCATTATAAATGGACAGGTTTTACATTTTTTCTGGTTGCAAGGAAAGGTTCCTGCAGTTGTTGTAGAGGACAGGGAGCTTCTGACAATGATGCTTCTTAAATTTGGGGGCTGCCTAAAACACAGCAGTGGGGGGTCTGGAAAAATGGATTTCAATCGGGCATCTTTTTGTAGTAAAGGTTGTAATTTCCGTGCAGCTCCCCTTAGCACCTCCAGATTTGGGTTGTAGGTGACTACTAGAGGCACTCGGTTATTTTTTTCTTTAGCTTTGTAATTTAGCAGGTGATTCCTTGACAATCTGGTGGCTCTTGTAATTTGGTTTTCAATTGTTCTTGGATGGTAACCTTGATTCAAAAAGGTCTTTTTGAGGCGACCAAGGTGTTTGTCTCTGTCCATGGGGTTGGAACATATACGATTGTATCTGATGGCTTGGCTATAGATAATAGAGTTCTTTATGTGTTTTGGATGGAAACTGTCCCATTTAAGGTATGTTGGACGGTCGATTGGCTTCTGATACAGGGATGTCTCTATTTCATTGTTTTTTAGCTTAATGATGGTGTCCAAAAAATTAATCTCAGTACTGGAGTAGTTGAGTGTTAAATTGATGGTGGGATGAAATTGATTAAACTGTTCGTGGAACGTCTTTAGCTGTTGCTCAGACTCCGTCCAGATGATTAAAATATCATCAATGAAGCGGTAGTAGGCCAGGGGCCTGATGGGGCATGAGGACAAAAAGTCGCTTTCAAGCTTTGCCATGAAAAGATTTGCATACTGTGGAGCCATTTTTCTTCCCATAGCTGTGCCAGTCTCCTGTAGATAGATCCTGTTGTCAAATTCAAATTCACCTTTTACATGTCTGCTACAGCATAAGGAGTAAAGTCCAGGGGCAATTTGAAACTCTGAGGAAAACACTTACAGAAAGCACAGAGCAAAAATTACAACAATACTACAACAAACTATGGACCTTTCTGGTTCATAACAAGGAAAAGAAACTGCACAGACTGCGTCTCAATTCAGGACTCTATACAAACAGATACAAAACAAATCCAAAACCTGACAACTTGGACAACCACTCCACTCCAGACACAAAAGCATCTGTGTCATCAATCTCTCAGATTATAAACCCAACAAAGTGGAACTGCCCGTGCTTTCTAGAGGACTCTCATTTTGTCCCACTAAGGCCCTAGATAAAACTGAACTCTGCAGTGATGTGGAACAGTATTTCAGGAGACTGCGCCTGAGGGAATATTTCAATGATACAGAAGATTCAGAAAACACTCAGACCGAAGGAAAAGGGATCGTAACAACTAGGAAAAGGTCAGACTGGACACCTCCACCTGGACGCAACCCTCATTTGGATAAATATATAGACTCCTTCAGACATTTGATAAAATCCACAATCATAGACACTAACAGGAGACAAGCATCCAACATCAGTGCCCAGGAGAGAAAGGCCATACAGTCTTTAAAAACCAACAAAGAAATCATCATTAAACCTGCTGACAAGGGAGGTGCAATAGTCATGATGAATACGTCAGACTACATGAAGGAAGCAAACAGGCAACTTATGGACACACGCTACTATAGAAAATTGGAGTCGGATCCTACACAGGACTATTACAAGGAACTAAACAAGTTGGTTTCTTGTCTGCCTGACCAGTCCATAAGAGCTGGCGATGACCTGATACCAGAGACTCCAAGAATAGGGACATTCTACATGCTTCCCAAAATCCACAAATCTGGAAATCCAGGAAGACCAATTATTTCATGTGTGGGCACCCTCACTGAGCAGGTATCTGGATGGGTAGAGGGTATTCTTAAACCACTGGTGAAGCATACATCCAGCTACATTCAGGACACAACTGACCTATTGAATAAACTAGCAGCAATAGGTCCTCTACCAGAAGGAACCATCCTGGCCACCATGGATGTGGAATCTTTGTACTCTAATATCCCACACCAAGATGGTTTAAATGCCTGCAAATTCTTCATGGAAAACACAGGGACTGATGCTGATGCTGTGGTGAAACTTATAAAATTCATCCTCACCCACAATTACTTTGAATTTGACAACAGGATCTATCTACAGGAGACTGGCACAGCTATGGGAAGTAAAATGGCTCCACAGTATGCAAATCTTTTCATGGCAAAGCTGGAAAGCGACTTTTTGTCCTCATGCCCCATCAGGCCCCTGGCCTACTACCGCTTCATTGATGATATTTTAATCATCTGGACGGAGTCTGAGCAACAGCTAAAGACGTTCCACGAACAGTTTAATCAATTTCATCCCACCATCAATTTAACACTCAACTACTCCAGTACTGAGATTAATTTTTTGGACACCATCATTAAGCTAAAAAACAATGAAATAGAGACATCCCTGTATCAGAAGCCAATCGACCGTCCAACATACCTTAAATGGGACAGTTTCCATCCAAAACACATAAAGAACTCTATTATCTATAGCCAAGCCATCAGATACAATCGTATATGTTCCAACCCCATGGACAGAGACAAACACCTTGGTCGCCTCCAAAAGACCTTTTTGAATCAAGGTTACCATCCAAGAACAATTGAAAACCAAATTACAAGAGCCACCAGATTGTCAAGGAATCACCTGCTAAATTACAAAGCTAAAGAAGAAAATAACTGAGTGCCTCTAGTAGTCACCTACAACCCAAATCTGGAGGTGCTAAGGGGAGCTGCACGGAAATTACAACCTTTACTACAAAAAGATGCCCGATTGAAATCCATTTTTCCAGACCCCCCACTGCTGTGTTTTAGGCAGCCCCCAAATTTAAGAAGCATCATTGTCAGAAGCTCCCTGTCCTCTACAACAACTGCAGGAACCTTTCCTTGCAACCAGAAAAAATGTAAAACCTGTCCATTTATAATGACCACGGACAAGATAAAGATCCCCAACTCACATCAGGACTACAAGATCGCAGGTACTTTCAGCTGCATTACATCTAATGTGGTGTACTTAATTATTTGTACTAAATGTCCAACTGGGGGTATGTATGTGGGGGAGACAGGGCAAAAGCTTAGAACAAGGATGAATGCACATCGTCACACAATAAGAGAAAAAAGAATGGATCTACCTGTGGCAAAACATTTTTGTATCCCTGATCACAGCAGCGTGGATATGAAATTACTGGTATTGAAAGGTAACTTCAATTCTCAGAGAGAGAGACGAGTTTGGGAGTACAAATTTATGACGAACTTTGACACTCTCAGTGCTGGAATGAATGTGTCGCATGGATTTATGTCTTTTTACATCAATTAAGGAATTTCCTTTTAAAACCGTGTGGGGGCATCACAACACAGAACTAGACCCCAATCAGAGGACCATAAAACATCCGGACTCCTTATCTATGAACTGGTCCAATGTTTATATTTATGTTTCTCCCTCTCCCATATTGATAGTTCTGCTTCACGTCACTTGTCTTATCTATTGCATTTTTTCTAGGCTGTATTGTGCATAAATATGTGACACTTCAGATTTTGTATTAGTCTAGCCTGATGAAGAGACCTGAGTAGTCTCGAAAGCTTGCAATGTGTTACCATCTTTTCAGTTAGCCATTAAAAGGTATCAACTACTGAGGACTCTCAATCCTGAATATTTTTCTATCTACTGGCTAACACGGTACAAAGATATACATCTTCCCTGTATCTTTTATACAAAGCAATTACAGTAAGCTCACCAGCACATGCAGGGGTGTATTTATGCACTTGTGTATTTTCCGACTGAACCATCTTTATTTTCCAATTTCAGCACTTCTTGTGGACCAGACAACTAATGTTAGCACATGAATTATGGCATGAAATGACAGTGCCACTGTTAAAATTCCAAAGGCTGCATCACAAGTGTCCAGCCCAAAAAGAGAAGTCTTCCCCAGTTTATATTGACATCAACCAGGGATGTGGAGTCGGAGTCGGTGCTCATTTTGGTGGAGTCGGTATAAAATGGACCGACTCCGACAATATATAATAAATTGGGTACAGTAGTTCAGTGCAGAATGTGCTGAATATTTTTTCATAAGAATTTGGGAAAGTTATGAACTGTCCTATAAATGACTGTTCTATTCCTGATCTAAGGCTACATTCACACACAGCATTTTTCCTGCGTTTTTTGAGTATACGTTTTTCAGTTGCAAAAGCAGATCAGCTTTTTAAAAAACGGCATCACCTGAAAGGTTTTTGAGCTCATAGCTAATGTTTTAATAGCAAGAGCAGATTAGAAATCTGCTCTATATATCCATTTATCCATATCATATCTATACCAAAAAGAATGAAAGCCGGATAGCACACAGACTAACACTCCTTTTTTTTAGCACCAGTCAGGTACACCTCATAGCTGCCCAAAAGGACGCCCAGGACAGGCATTACTCGTCTTCAGTAACACATCAACATCAATTGATAGTTGGAATAAATAGACTGCATTCATCGCCACATCCTCTTAAGGTGCAGGCTTTATTTTCAAGTGTAGGGGTGTGCAGTATGAGGTTCTGCAGCAGCTGAGGTGTGCAGTATGAAATTCTGCAGAACAGTATGAGGTTCTGCTCCCCCCCAGGTTTGATCCTGGCTACGCCCACAGTGTGAATGTAGCCAGAGGATCTAGGCTTTATCTTAGCCAAGATAAGTCATAGTGTGTGTGTATATATATATATATATATATATATATATATACTGTATGTATATATATATATATATATATATATATATATATATATATATTTTGCAGACCAAAAGTTTGGACACCTTCTCAATCAAAGCGTTTTCTTTATTTTCATGACTATGAAAATTGTAGATTCACTCTGAAGGCATCAAAACTATGAATTAACACATGTGGAATTATATAATTAACAAAAAAGTGTGAAACAACTGAAAATATTGTATGTCGTATATTCTAGGTTCTTCAAAGTAGCCACCTTTTGCTTTGATTTCTGCTTTGCACACTCTTGGCATTCTCTTGATGAGCTTCAAGAGGTAGTCACCGGAAATGGTTCTCACTTCACAGGTGTGCCCTGTCAGGTTTAATAAGTGGGATTTCTTGCCTTATAAATGAGGTTGGGACCATCAGTTGTGTTGTGCAGAAGTCTGGTGGATACACAGATGATAGTCCTACTGAATAGACTGTTAGAATTTGTATTATGGCAAGAAAAAAGCAGCTGAGTAAAGAAAAACGAGTGGCCATCATTACTTTAAGAAATGAAGGTCAGTCAGTCCGAAAAATTGGGAAAACTTTGAAAGTGTCCCCAAGTCCAGTGGCAAAAACCATCAAGTGCTACAAAGAAACTGGCTCACATGAGGACCGCCCCAGGAAAGGAAGACCAAGAGTCACCTCTGCTGCGGAGGATAAGTTCATCCGAGTCACCAGCCTCAGAAATCGCAGGTTAACAGCAGCTCTGATTAGAGACCAGGTCAATGCCACACAGAGCTCTAGCAGCAGACACATCTCTACAACAACTGTTAAGAGGAGACTTTGTGCAGCAGGCCTTCATGGTAAAATAGCTGCTAGGAAACCACTGCTAAGGACAGGCAACAAGCAGAAGAGACTTGTTTGGGCTAAAGAACACAAGGAATGGATATTAGACCAGTGGAAATCTGTGCTTTGGTCTGATGAGTCCAATTTTGAGATCTTTGGTTCCAACCACCATGTCTTTGTGCGATGCAGAAAAGGTGAACTGATGGACTCTATATGCCTGGTTCCCACCGTGAAGCATGGAGGAGGAGGTGAGATGGTGTGGGGGTGCTTTACTGGGGACACTGTTGGGGATTTATTCAAAATTGAAGGCATACTGAACCAGCATGGCTACCACAGCATCTTGCAGCGGTATGCTATTCCATCCGCTTTGTGTTTAGTTGGACCATCATTTATTTTTCAACAGGACAATGACCTCAAACACACCTCCAGGCTGTGTAAGGGCTATTTGACCAAGGAGGAGAGTGATGGGGTGCTACGCCAGATGACCTGGCCTCCACAGACACCAGACCTGAACCCAATCGACATGGTTTGGGGTGAGCTGGACCGCAGAGTGAAGGCAAAAGGGCCAACAAGTGCTAAGCACCTCTGGGAACTCCTTCAAGACTGTTGGAAGACCATTTCTGGTGACTACCTCTTGAAGCTCATCAAGAGAATGCCAAGAGTGTGCAAAGCAGTAATCAAAGCAAAAGGTGGCTACTTTGAAGAACCTAGAATATAAGACATATCTTCAGTTGTTTCACACTTTTTTGTTAATTATATAATTCCACATGTGTTAATTCATTGTTTTGATGCCTTTAGAGTGAATCTACAATTTTCATAGTCATGAAAATAAAGAAAACTCTTTGAATGAGAAGGTGTGTCCAAACTTTGGTCTGTACCGTATGTATGTAATCGATATTATACAGTGTATTACATATTTACAATTTATTACAGTTTTTTGTGTTCCAAAGTTGTATTCCAATAAATAGATATTATGTTCTATCTAAATATCTTGATTATTGGATCATAGAAATGATTAAATGTCTGATGTTCACATTGTACAACAATACATTTTTCACTTAAATATAAACAATATATGTGGGAGTCGGAGTCGCAGGTTTGGCTTACCGACTCCACAGCCCTGACATCAACTCCTATTCGCAGTGGAGCTCACTTTTCATTTTGGGCATACTTAACGCTCCCATACAGAGAGGAAAACTGAGGAAAAAGTGGAAAATGTAATGTTTATGGGGCCTCCTGACTTGTCAGATGATGTGGGGGGAAAGCAGGTTTTGGCATTTGCAATTTAAAGTGTCCTATCTTTTTGCTCTTCATGAATATAAGCCACTGCCAAACGCGGATAGCTATTTAAGGTGTTATGATAACCATTAGGCTGGGTTCACATATGCTATGTTTCACTTACTAGGTATAGACCACCGGACCGTGAAGGACAGCCTGGCAGCAGGTCTTCTGACCCAAAATTTATATCCCCTGACTGGTGTCCACTCCCAGCCTTTTGTCTGCCGTTATTCACACACTGACGTCAACTTTGACACATGATTAGGTTTTTAATATTAGACAGTGTAGGACCGCCCCAATCAGACTCACCTCGTCGACGATGGGACGGCTTTTATGCGATATTTGATCAAATACAGTATTACTAAGAACTCTGAATTATTTAAATGCATTTTTGCTTTTTATTTATTTAATTACAGCAGGGTTTTTCTCATTTTGTCTTTTGCAGGTTTTGTATCCAAAAGTTATATATGTCCAAGAGGCTGTTTAGTTTCGATCATGAGACCATAGCCAGCCTACGGATTCAGTCTGTTCTAGGACTCTGCAACACGGATGTGTGAAACCAGCCTAAGGCTATGTGCACACGTAGCTTTAGGTGCTGCAGATTTGGGAAAATCTGCAGGTCAAAAGTCCTGCGGTTTACCTGTGGATTAGCCTGTGGTTAAGCCCTGCGGTTTCACACCTCTACAATGGAGAAGGTGTGAAACCGCTGCGGATTCTGCACAAAGAATTCACATGCTGCGGATTTGAACCCGCATCAAATCCGTGTGGAAAAATCTGCAGCATTTGCACAGCAGTTTTCAGTTTACCATTGAAATCAATGGTACTTTACAACGCAGCTAAATCTGCTGTGAACCCGCAGAGCCTGAAACGCTGTGGATCCGCAGCAGAATCCGCACCGTGTGCACATGGCCTAAGGCCAATTTCATAAGAAGCCAGCCGACATATTTGATAAACACAGAGAAAATCCATAGAAAACGCAATATAAACACAAAGCAGACGTTTGAAGTCAATAATGCAAGGTATCAGTGGTAACAACTGAGCCGCCAAGATACTTTGGTTAATACTAGCTCCATGAGTTATACTCTCCTCAGATGTACATTATGTACAGATTACAACGGCAGGCATAGATCTAAAAAAATGAATCATTTAATCACATTGACTCTGAATGATAATAGCATGCTGCCACCAGACCCATTAATACAGTGAGGCATTAAAGCTTATTGTAATGTAATAAGCTCCTTGGATTGCTGACGCATTTCAGGCAGAGCTTGTCAATATAATATTTTCTTGATGTTCTGTCTCGTATTCGTTGCTGTTGAATCAAGCAAGTTTGCCCTATGTGTTTAGGCCGCCATTTCCTGTATGTCATTGTCACAACACATTCTCCTTCCCTGACAGACACTGCTGGGGACGTATCACTTGGTCATCTATTTCTGTTTCAGAAAAGCTTGCCAAGCAACAACAGAAACGCGTTGTACCACCTCAGAGAAGGACCTTCAGGGCATTGCTGAAGTCGCCTTCATCTTACGTTTACAGTGATACATTAGTCTATTTCACCATGTATTGTTTTGTCAGAAGACAGAAGTAAGGGCTGATTGTTAAACCCTCGGATAAAATAAGATGCAGTTTGGTTACATCCAGAGACTCATTATTGCAGAGGATTTCCAGCTTATTAATTCCAAGGTCATAGTTAATTAGTGGATTATAAGATATAAGAAAGGGTCATCTGCAACGCTGCAAAACAGTCCAAGAAAGCAAATGCAATCTAGTTATACAATTGCCTTGTAATGTTTTCATTTCCTTTTCTGTCCAGATGTCACCGTATCCTAGAATTCCAAGCGAAGGAAGTTCACCGACCGCCATATTGGGCACCCAAGTGATGGGTGTCTCAATATGGAAACTGCTGCTGGTACCAACCTATTGCACAGTACCACCAGCTGAACACCGTCGCACCACACACAAACTCTATACGCCGCACACACCTCACACACTCGCACAGTCTTTGAGTGGTTCCACCAGCGGAACACCGTCGCACTGCGCCTGCGCGAATTCCACGCAGGCGCAGTGAATCATTTGGCTGATCCCGGCGGCAGATGCACGATGTGCCTACAGGCAGAGGAAGCCGGTCACATTAAAGGGGTTTCCCAAGAATGAAAGTTCATTTTAAAAATTGTCTGTGTCTGACCGTGTACGGAGCATACCACATCTCCTGGGCAAGGGAGGAAGCAAAAGACAATACTGACATTACAGCAGGGGATCGCAGAGGATTCATATTGTGAGGTAAAATATTTCACTGTTTTTAAACAATATTTTACCTCACAAAATGTATCCTCTACCATCTCCTGCTGTAATGTCAGTATTGTCTTTTGCTTCCTCCCCTGCCCAGGAGCTGTGGTATGCGCTGTACACAGTCAGATACAGGGGTGAGAGAGACAGAGCACATGGGGGGAGCCAGCTCAAATGGGACAGCACATGAGGGGAGAACACAGCACAGGGAGGAGAGAGACAGCAGACAAGGGGGATAGCACATGGGGTAGACAGGTCAAAGAAAAGAGCACGGGAGAAGTTAGCACATGGGGAAAGAGAGAGTGGCTAGGTGGGTGAGCACATGGGGGGGGGGGGATTCTCAACGCTACAAAGCCTGCCCCCATCATGACATTACCGCCCTCCTGATACGATAGCATCGGGCCTCCATCTAGTGATATAATATGGCCCTGTTAATGGGCAATCGCTGGTATGTCAATTCATTTACTCTGGTAAATGTTGAAAAGCGGGCAGGCAGGCAAAATGCTGCATTTATGGTGGTGGTTAAAATGCCACATGGTCTGTCAGCGGGATGTAGACCATTTACCAATCACAAGTATGTATGTGGACCTATACTACATATTATTCTACAAGAGGAGAGTCATACCTTTCAGATGACGCAGGAAAAAAAGATATTTGTTAGTCAACAGTAAATGACTGGAAAAGCAACTTAAAAGGGAATGTGTAATAAAAAGTGACAAAAGGTAATCAAAAGGTTTTTATGCTTAATGTGATTTATTTTTATATTTTTGAATGTTTTTCCCATATCACAATCTTTATTAAAAAATAAAAATTAAAAATCTTGAAATTTTTCCCACTGATTTTTATTTATAACAAACTTTAATGGACTAACTTTATTTTGTGTATTGAAATATCTAATGGGTGTGAAAAGGTCAATGTGAAGGGAACAGGAGAGCTGTGATATCACCTGTGACAAAATCACTTGTGTATCGTTGGAGGGGAGATACGTGTCACTGTGCATGTTGGCGTTAGTGATTTGAAATCAGGGTAATTTCCTCCAGCACACTATGTGCTGGGAGGGTAAAATTAAAGTAACATTATGGGCTGGATTTTAGTGAACATTCCTAGAGCGGGTCGGAGAATGTCCACCGTATCGCTACCTACAGACCCGAGTACTGCGGTGTGCTAACAGGACCTGTGTGATGTGTTGAGTCGCGTGTGGGAAAGAGACGCGTGTGGGAAAGAGACGCGTGTGGGAAAGAGACGCGTGTGGGAAAGAGTCGCGTGTGGGAAAGTCACATGGTTTGAGGCTTAAATCACTGGGCTCTGGAGACAGTCGGGGTTCAGCTAGACTGAAGGGAGACTCTCCAGTTGTTTTGTGTCCTGAAGAGAGTCTAAACCTGTGTTGCTTCAGAGCGGGGTGCTACCCACATACATATGGACTGTGTTGCAGTGTTTTGTTTTTTCTGTTTTAGTCGGAAAAGCTGTGTTTATTTTCCCTTCTTGATGGTTTATGCCGCACAACAATAAACCAACCGAAGATTTAAAGAGACGTGTTCCTGTTTTCTACCTCGATATACCCTCACGTGTGTTGAACTATCACACACCCATTATGAAGAGTGGATCTTTTCTTTTCAGCTGGTTATAGAGGTGGTATCAGTTATTGTAACCCTCTCTCTGACGACACAAACGGTTGTAAATTGTTCCTGCAAGGATTGGAAGTGTGAAAAGTAAGAGATTAATAAGTCTTGGAACTTCTAAAACAAAAAAAAAACAACTTTTTTTTTTAAATACATGCAACAAAACCTAATTAAAGCATGTAATCATTTGACTCATAGAAGCCTATGGGGTAGCTGCAATGTTAGGCAACGGAATGTTATTATTCTTCACAAATAATGTGATGTACGACCAATGTCCTGCATGAATGGCTGATTTAAGTACAGCATTTTGAATAGCCTTCTCTCCTCTTCCTATTGCAGCCATACTGAATATAGAATAGCTGTCGGCTACAATGTATTGGTCGCATTACCCTACATATGAAAATTAGGTCAGATGAGCATCTTCATTAATGTCAAATTAATTACAGGATGAGAAAGGTCAATATGTACAATACAGAGCTGGTCATTACTGCAAACAGTAATAGAAAGGTAAAATGGACATAGGCAATTATTGCAATTCTGCTTTAGAGTATAAGACCATGGATAAGGTTCTTCACCATCAAGGAGCATAATACCGACACCACCAACATTAGCAAGGAGAGGACTAAAGAGAATTCAGCGAACAACGAAGAGTAACCATACTTGCATGTCCAGCGGCTCTGATCTTACATACATGGAGGAAAGGAAAAACTTCTAAATCATGGTTGTGACCTCAACTGTGGAAGAATTACTCCCAAGGGTGGAAAGTTTCTGCCTTGCTGTTTTATCTGAGGCCAACAATCAAAAATATGTGAAAACTTTTATAAAGAGACCCCCATATTCATTAAATAACTGTTGGCCCAACACTTGCACTCTCCTGGCCCCTTGCATAGGCAGGCAACACCCAGTTAGGAGGAGAATTCCTCTTTTCTCTATGAAAGAGCTGCTGCTGGTAAACTTGTCGCCAGGTAGAACACATGGACTGGATATTGACATTAAACAGGCTGGATCCTTCTCTCACAACCATCGGTTGAGGCAAGAATACCCAATAAACATTGGGCTATTGGCCGATACTTTTAGCATAAGAGTGTGTATAATGACAGAAAAACCCACAATGATTACAGAAATAAGGCCAGGTTCATACTGCGTTAATGCAGTCCGTTCAATGTATACTGTTGACGGACTGCATTAACACTACTGCATCACACGATCCCGTGATACTTCATCTGCGCTAGCAGTGACGGACCCTCGGACGCTGCAGACCGCGTCCAAGGGTCCATCACAGAATGACAGGACATCACTAACGTATGCCGCTTATGACATACGTTAGTGATGCGCTCGTTAATGGCAGCATTAACGGATGCGTTACATCGCGCTATGCTGCGGTGTAACGCAATCCGTTAAACGGACTGCCTAAATGCAGTATGAACTGTTGTGAATTCCCTAGCTCAGACTTCTGAGCGAAAGTTCCCCCTGCTCCCTCCGGTGGTTACTGGAGGTAGTGGAGTTGGCCAGATTGACAGAGGTCTGCCACCTGATGACGATTGGAGGTCTGGGGTTACTTGATTGGAGTATTTAAGTCTGCAGACTTCCTTCAATCCCTGCTGGTGATTGCTTTCATGTGCATTCTGAGGTCTGAAGTCTCCTGCCCTGATCCTGCATTGTTCAGCTAAGTGCTCATTTGCTAATCCTTTGCACCTGATCTGTTTTTGTCTCTCTCTGCTTGTTGTGCGGGTTCAACTTGCTCCTCGGGGGGGGGGCTGTGCTGGACCACCGCTCCATATGTTACAGCGTGTGTCAGTTTGTTCAGTCCCCTGTTATATTGGTCTCTTTTGCATTGCTTCTAGTTCATACCAGAGTGCTGATATAGTGGGGGCGAAGTCGTGTGACTTCAGTGTTTTTCTGTACATCAGACGTGTTGGATTTTTCAGGGTTTTTGTGTGATTGCAGACAGTGTCTTTCCTTTCCTATCTAGTCAGTTTGGGCCCCATCATTTGCTCAGTCTATTTTCCTACCTGCGTTTGTGTTTCATCTTGTCTCACCAACAATATATGTTTGGGGGCTATCTATTCCTTTTGGGGTCTGCTCCGGGGCAGTTTAGATTTCACCTTTCTTGCTTTAGGCTTAGTTAGCTCTCCGGCTGTGCCAAGGCGTCTAGGGCATCGTAGTTATGCCTCACGGCTACTGCTAGTTGTGTGGAAAGGATCAGAGGTCTGAAATCCGCTTAGTTACCAACCTCTCTGGTTTTCTGGTGGCTTAGCCTGTTCCTGCCATCCTCCTCGGTGACCCATTCATAACAATGAACCACTTGAATCTGACAAAAGTAATAAATCAAAAATCTATGAAAATGAACAAATGATATTCAAACTTTGCTTTTCAACCATGCTTCCACAGAATTTAAAAAAAAAAACAAAACTCATGAAATAGGCCTGGACAGAAATCATAGTACCCTTAACTTAATATTTTGTTGCAATCCAACAATTCCTGTAACTGTCAACGAGACTTCTGCACCTCTCGACAGGTATTTTGGCCCACTCCTTAAGAGCAAACTGCTCCAGTTGTCACTTGCTTGAAGGTTGCCTTTTCCAGACGGCATGTTTCAGCTCTTTCCAAAGATGCTCAATATTATTTAGGTCAGGGCTCACAGAAGGCCACTTCAGAATAGTTCAATATTTTCCTCTTAGCCATTCGTGGGTGTTTTTAGCTGTGTGTTTTGGGTCATTATCCTGTTGCAAGACCCATGACCTGCGACTGAGAGCAAGCTTTCTGACAATGGGCAGCACATTTCTCTCTAGAATCCGTTCATAGTCTTGAGATTTCATTGTACCCTGCACAGATTCTAGACACCCTGAGACAGATGCAGCAAAGCAGCCCCAGAACATAACAGAGCCTCCTCCATGTTTCACAGTAGGGACAGTGCTCTTTTCTTGATATGCTTCATTTTTCCATCTGTGAACATAGAGCTGAAGTGCCTTGTCAAAAAGTTTCATTTTTGTTTCATCTGCCATAGGCATTCTCCCAGTAGCTTTGTGGCTTGTCAACATGTAGTTTGGCAAATCCCATTCAGGCTTTTTTTATGATTTTTTTTTCAACAACGGTGTCCTCCTTGGTCGTCTCCCAATAAGTCCACTTTGGCTCATACAGCGACGGATGGTGCGAGCAAACACGGACGTTCCTTGAGCTTGAAGTTCACCTTTAATCTGTTTAGAAGTTTTTCTGGGCTCTTTTGTTACCATTCGTATTTTCCGTCTCTATGATTTGTCATCAAATTTCCTCCTGCGGCCACGTCCAGGGAGGTTGGCTACAGTCCCATAGAGCTTAAATTTCTGAATAACACGTGCAACTGTAGTCACAGGAACATCAAGCTGCTTGGAGATAGTCTTATAACTTTTACCTTTAACATGGTTGTCTATAGTTTTCTTTCTAATCTCCTGGGACAACTATTTCCTTTGCTTCCTCTGGTCCATGTTGAGTGCGATACACACCATGTCACCAAACAGCATCTGTAGCCCTCTATACAGGCCCACTCACTGATTCCAAGATTGTAGACACTTGTGATGCTAATTCATGAACACACCTTGATTAACGTTTCCCTTTTGTCACATTATATTCAGGGGTACCATCATTTCTGCCCAGGCCTATTTCTTGAGTTTTATTTATTTTTTTTAATTCTGTGGAAGCATGGTTGAAAAGCAATGTCTGGCTTTCATTTGTTCATTTTCATAGATTTTTGATTAATATTACTTTTGTCAGATTAAAGTTATTTCTGTCATTAAACGAGGGGTACCAACAATTTTAACCACGTGTGTATGTTAAATAACTCTTGCACAAAACTTGCACTGTACTAGATTTTAAGTACACCCTTTTAGCTATCAATTTTAATTTTTTTTTTCTTTCAAATGTAGGTGTAGAAGGGTTCTTTTTTTTACAGGACTTGAGTGCAGAGGTCAATACTGGCAGTCACATCTAAAATGTTAAACAGTCAGGTTCAATGATCACTTCACTCCTGTTGGTAGTAGTAGGCAGTCAGCTGTAGATCACATTACGCCAACACTGTAAATGTGCACTGCGCAGTGGGAAAGTGTTAACTAAGATCAATTTCTTGATCAGTTTCTCTTATAGCACTGGAGCATTTTAAAATTGGTTATAAAGATGGGCATACCCTTACTTAAGGTATTTAATTAGTATTGAAACTGGTGAATACACAGCACTAGCACATTTTAAATAATATTGTACAATAAAAAAAAAAAAAATTATTCTGTGGTACAGTGTTGGCCAGAAAAATGTATGTAATTACATTTGTCTTTTTGGGCATAAAAGTATTTAAAGAATGAAAATTTATGTTGGCAAGCTTTCAGCGCACAGAAGGTCCTTCCTACGGCAAATTTACAATTGAATTATTGAGACACAAGCACAACATTTAAAGGGAACCTGTCACCTAAAAAAAATGCTATTAACCTGCAGATATGGGGTGAATCTGCAGGTTAATAGCATTGTGAACCTGCCCGGTGCGGGGACTTAGACCCGTGCTGCCTGGAAGAGATTAACGTTATTCCTCCTGATAGTTCTCAGCTTCCCCTCATAGGGGCGATGCCGATACAGCTTCAGTCACCGCTCTGAATACAGAGAACAATGGCTGTGACTGCGTCCCCAACACTGACAGCTGTTCAGCGGTTTTTTTTTCCAGGTGACAGGTTCCTTTTAAAGAGTAAATCAGTAGTGCGTATAAAAATCAAGAAACTTTATAATATATCATGTCAGAAATCTGCTTCTTTCTCCCCAAAGACTGAGCATGCATTTTCAAAATGATCAATTCTCTGGTAAAATCTGTGTTCAGTGGAGACAAGTAACTACATTAAATGGAATCTGTCACCCCTTTTTTGAGATATCATATAATGATATCATTCAATTGTGTGTCACATAAGGATTCTCTTAGTACTTTTGCTTCCCCCTGACCCCGCACCTTTCATGCATAAATACCTTTTTATATCGGTTCAGATGTATGTAAACTGCCGCTGTCCGGTCCGTTGGGCGGGGCTTATTCACCTGCTCCCTCCTCCCTGTCTTGCTCTGCGCATTTCTTCTTGTGTAGAGCCAGACAGGGAGGGGGGGGGCAGGTGAATAAGCCCCGCCCAGCGGACCGGACAGCGGCAGTTTACATACATCTGAACCAATATAAAAAAGGTATTTATGCATGAAAGGTGCGGGGTCAGGGGGAAGCAAAAGTACTAAGAGAATCCTTATGTGACACACAATTGAATGATATCATTATATGATATCTCAAAAAAGGGGTGACAGATTTCCTTTAATGAGAGGAGATGGCAGTTGCTGCTCATAAAGCACTATGTACTGTAGGGGGAGGGGAAGCTAGAACCAGAGAGCTGCCTCTTCCTCCCTCTCTCATCTGTATAGAATCTTAGCGATAGCAACTGCCATATCCTATCTTAGTAAAAATCTGTATTCACTGAAGACCAATTTTACCCAGAAATTAAAGATAACTAAACCTCCATAGCGCCACCTGTTGGAAGCAGCAATCCTACAAGTCACTATAGACCATTTAACAAGCCTTGCAATATGACTCGGGATACAAGTCAAATCAGAATCTCAATTTGCAGACAATGTTTTGGGGTACTGCACCTCGTCAGTGCAAAGTAGGAGAACGGATTTGAGATGCTTTGGACTGAGGTCTAAGGGGTAACGTTTCTCCTTGTGGAGAGTGACAAACTGACCTCAGTCAAGAGCCCCTCACCTAGCCAAATCAGATCTCATATTTTGCATTGACAAGGGGCAATATCCTGAAACACAATGTCTGCAAATTGAGATTCTGGTTTGGCTTTTATGCAAAGTCATATTGCAAAGCTCATTAAAGGGTCAATAGTTTTATTTCTCTTTAATTTCTGGGTAAAATTAGTCTTCAATGAATACAGATTTTTACTTTACTAAGATAGGACAGGGCACAAATAAAGCAGATTTCTCAGATCACAATATTATTTATATAGCATTATTTATTCCATGGTGCTTACATGAGAAGGGGTTACATCAAAATACAAATATCACTTACAGTAAACAAACTAACAATGACAGACTGGTACAGAGGGAAGAGGACCGTGCCCTTGCGGGCTTACATTCTACAGGATTATGTGGAAGGAGACAGTAGTTTGGGGGTTGCAGTAGCAATGATGGCATTGAGGAGGCAGTGTGGTCATTGCAGGTTGTAAGCTTTTTTGAAGAGCTAGGTTTTCAGGTTCCGTCTGAAGGATCCAAAAGTGGTGGATAATTGGACGTGTTGGGGCACAGAATTACCGAGGATGGGGATATTCGGGAGAAGTCTTGGAGGTGATTGGGAGAGAAGTGAATAAGTGTGAAGGAGAGGAGGTGGTCTTGTGAGGATCGGAGTTTACGTGAGGGAAGATATTGGGAGATTAGTTCGGAAACATACGGAGGAGAAAGGTTATGGATGGCTTTGTAGGTCAGTGTTAGTAGTTTAAACTGGATACACTGGGAAATTGGGAGCCAAAGAAGGGATTTGCAAAGAGGGGAAGCAGGAGTGTAGCGAGGACAGAGATTAGTCAGGTAGCAGAGTTACGGATGGACTGGAGAGGTGCGAGAGTGTTAGAAGGTAGGCCACAGAGGAGGATGTTGCAGTAGTCGAAGCGCGAGATGACTAGGGCATGCACAAGCATTTTGGTAGAGTGAGGGTTGATGAAAGGACAGATTCTGGAAATATTTTTGAGCTGGAGGCGACAGGAGGTGGCGAGAACTTCGATGTGTGATTTGAAGGACAGGGCAGAGTCAAGGGTTACTCCAAGGCAGCGGTTTTCTGGGACAGGGGAAAGTGTGACGTCAATTATTGTGATAGATAGATAGATAGATAGATAGATAGATAGATAGATAAGGTAGGGAAGATATGCGAAATGGAGGAAAGATGAGGAGTTCAGATTTGTCCACGTTGAGCTTGAGGAAACGAGAGGAGAAGGAGGAGGATATGGCTGATAGACACTCCGGGATTCTGGACAGCAGAGAGGTGACATCTGGGCCAGAGAGGTAGATCTGAGTGTCATCAGCATATAGATGGTACTGGAAGCCATAGGACTTTATAAGTTGTTCTAGGCCAAGGGTATAGATGGAGAAGAGAAGGGGTCCTAGGACAGAGCCTTGAGGAACTCCAACAGAGGGAGAGGGTGAGATGAGATAAGGAGGTAGTGGGGGAGTAGGAAAAGCAAAATGTGCAGTTAATAAGATATGAGGAGATTCAGGATAGGGCAAGGTCTTTGACGCCAAAAGAAGAGAGGATCTGTAGTAGGAGGCAGTGGTCAACCGTGTCGAAGGCAGAGGACAGGTCGAGAAGGAGGAGTAGATATTACAAAGCTTTTTCTTGTTCTAGTGATTTACGAAATGAAAATTTAAAACTACTGTTACATTTTAAGAGATGTTGGGATCGACTGATGCCTCCAAAAGATAAGACAAGGTTATATCAAGGATTTTCTTGTTTTGGGTTTTTTTTTTACAAATGGAGAGGTGGTGGGATTGATGGTTTAAGAGTTTGGTGATCTGGAGTCAGTCTAGTGGAGGTGTGAAAAGTGTCATAAATCCAGGTGTTACATTGAGACTTAAACATCCTTAGCTTGAATTCCCCAATTTCTCTCTCTCTGTTGTCCATAAAATAACCTTTTAGTATTAAGACTTTTAAATCAAATTTAAAAAAATTTCTAAAATTTACACCAACGTTCAAAAGTTAGGGGTCACCCAGACAATTTTGTGTTTTCCATGAAAACTCATACTTTTATGAGTTACCAAATTAATTTAAAAGCTAGTCCTGACACTGACAAGGTTCGAAAAAAAGATTTTTATTTCTCCTTCAAACTTTGCTTTCGTCAAAGAACGCTCCCTTTTCAGCAATTACAGCATTGCAGACCTTTGGCATTCTAGCAATTAATTTGCTGAGGTAATCTGGAGAAAATTCACCCCATGCTTCCAGAAGCCCCTCCCACAAGTTGGTTTGGCTTGATGGGCACTTTTTGCATACCATACGGTCAAGCTGCTCCCATAACATCTCAATGGGGTTAAGATCTGGTGACTGTGCTGGCCACTTAATTACAGATAGAATACCATCTTCCTGCTTCTTCCCTAAATAGTTCTTGCATAATTTGGAGGTGTGCTTTGGGTCATTGTCCTGTTGTAGGATGAAAATGGCTCCAATTAAGTGCTGTCCACAGGGTATGGCATGGCATTGCAAAATGGAGTTATAGCTTTCCTTATTCAAAATCCCTATTACCTTGTACAAATCTCCCACTTTACCAGCACTAAAAGCAACCTCCAGATCATCACATTACCTCCACCATGCTTGACAGGTGGTGTCAGACACTCTTCCAGCACCTTTTCAGTTGTTCTGCGCCTCATAAATGTTCTTCTGTGTGATCCAAACACCTCAAATTTGGATTTGTCTGTCCATAACACTTTTTTCCAATCTTCCTCTGTCCAATGTCTGTGTTCTTTTGCCCATATTAATCTTTTTCTTTTATTAGACAGTCTCAGATATAGCTTTTTCTTTGCCATTCTGCCCTGAAAGCCAGCATCCCGCAGTCGCCTCTTCACTGAAGCTGCCGGGTGAGAACCTGTGACTCAGGGTATGCACACGTTGCGGATTCTACCGCGGATCCGCAGCGGATTTGGCCCTGCGGGTCCGCAGCAGAATCTCCTGCATTGTACAGTACCATTATAGCCTACTTAAATTGAAAAGCGTTGTGCACATGCTGCGGAAAAATCAGCGCGGAAACGCTGCAGATTCATTTCCTCAGCATGTCAATTCTTTGTGCGGATCTGCAGAGTTTCTGCACCCATTGACCTGCATTGAGTCAGGCACATCTACAGCAAAACCGCAAGTCTAAAAAGTATCTGCGGTTTTGCTGCGGATGAAACGCTACAGATTGGGAGGGGGGGAAGAGTGTGGGCGGAGTGTGGACGGTGACTGTGTGCGTGTATAGTGTGTGGGCGGTGACTGTGTGTGTGTATGGTGTGTGGGTGGTGACGGTGTGTGTGTGGGGGGGTCTGCGGGGGTTGCCGGGACTGTGCGGGGTGTCATCGGGCTGTGCGTGGGTCTTCCGGGGTCTTGTGAGGGTCTGCCGGGGGGTCATCGGGCAGTCCGGGGGTCTGCCGGGCTGTGCGTTTGAATGTGTATGCAGGCATCGTCCGATGAGACTGCAAGTCCCATCGGGCTATGCCTGCTACACTGACAGTGAGTGACACATTAGCCAATGATGGGACAGTAGTAAGTTCCATCATCCGGCTAATGTGTTGAATGTAATAAAAAAACACAAATACCCAACATATAACATACATAAAACATATAACACATACAGTTGTGGCCAAAAGTATTGACACCCCTGCAATTCTGTCAGATTAAATACTCAGTTTCTTCCTGAAAATGATTGCAAACACAAATTCTTTGGTATTATCTTCATTTAATTTGTCTTAAATGAAAAAACACAAAAAGAAATTGTCTTAAAGCCAAATTGGATATAATTCCACACCAAACATTAAAAAAAAGGGTGGACAAAAGTATTGGCACTGTTCGAAAAATCATGTGATGCTTCTCTAATTTGTGTAATTAACAGCACCTGTAACTTACCTGTGGCACTTAACAGGTGTTGGCAATAGCTAAATCACACTTGCAGCCAGTTGACATGGATTAAAGTTGACTCAACCTCTGTCCTGTGTCCTTGTGTGTACCACATTGAGCATGGAGAAAAGAAAGAAGACCAAAGAACTGTCTGAGGACTTGAGAAACCAAATTGTGAGGAAGCATGAGCAATCTCAAGGCTACAAGTTCATCTCCAAAGACCTGAATGTTCCTGTGTCTACCGTGCGCAGTGTCATCAAGAAGTTTAAAGCCCATGGCACTGTGGCTAACCTCCCTAGATGTGGACGGAAAAGAAAAATTGACAAGAGATTTCAACGCAAGATTGTGCGGATGTTGGATAAAGAACCTCGACTAACATCCAAACAAGTTCAAGCTGCCCTGCAGTCCGTGGGTACAACAGTGTCAACCCATACTATCTGTCGGCATCTAAATGGAAAGGGACTGTATGGTAGGAGACCCAGGAAGACCCCACTTCTTACCCCAAGATATAAAAAAGCCAGACTGGAGTTTGCCAAAACTTACCTGAAAAAGCCTAAAACGTTTTGGAAGAATGTTCTCTGGTCAGATGAGACAAAAGTAGAGCTTTTTGGACAAAGGCATCAACATAGAGTTTACAGGAGAAAAAAAAGAGGCATTCAAAGAAAAAAACACGGTCCCTACAGTCAAACATGGCGGAGGTTCCCTGATGTTTTGGGGTTGCTTTGCTGCCTCTGGCACTGGACTGCTTGATCGTGTGCATGGCATTATGAAGTCTGAAGACTACCAACAAATTTTGCAGCATAATGTAGGGTCCAGTGTGAGAAAGCTGTGTCTCCCTGTTAGGCGTCGGATTTCCGGCGCTGCACAGCGGGAATCCTGAGCCTTGTCTCCGACGGTCTCCCATTCCTCCCCAGCCGCAGAGGAGCTTGCTCAGCAAACTCGTCGGTCCCGGCGCTCTGTCCAGATCAGCTCCGTGGGTTTGCTTGCTGCTGCCACCCCTGGTTCAGCTTTGGCAATGCATGCTGCTCAGCAGCAAGATCCTCCAGGGACTAAGTCCTCATGTCGGGCCACTGAGCATGCCTGTGGAGTGATCTCCCATTGGAGATCAAAGGTCATGTGCTCAGGTCCTGCTCGTGTTCGGATTGGCCCATCCGAGAAGCAAGGAGGATCACGGACGCCTGCGGCTATAAAAGGTTCGCATGGCCGCTCGGCCATGCGCTAAGATAGACTCAAATAGTTTGGTGTGTATGATGATGGATGCATGTATCTGGTGTCTGACTCATTATGAAACCCCTACCCTTTGATACGTCTGTTAGGGTTTAGAGACTGAGTCAGCGCCTGCTAGTGGCTAGCCTGTAGGCCACAGTGCATACCGGCCGTCTGCACCCTTGCACACGCCATTTATTTGATCCCTGTTGGTATCGCAGTCGCGGTACCGGGCGCTAGCGGTCTAGAGGGACTTCAGTCCTGCTGTCTAAGGGCTGAGTTCTGTGACGTTACGCTAGCGCTTACTCTGCCGAGCTCTGTGAGCGAAAACAGGCTACGGCATCTATTATTTGCGGTAGTGTGGCTCTAAATCATAAGAGTTCGCCTCGGTACACCTTGGGTGAGGTTAACCCCGTGTGTGCCGTTATTGCACCGCCATATCGCGTCCCCCATTACCGATCAGCAGTTAACACCTCTGCACGGTGGACCCCGGGCTGCGAACGCACCTAAACACCATCTTATTATTTGGTGTGTTCCGCCAGCCCTTAACACTCCCTCAGAGGTCATGGGTCTTCCAGCAGGTCAATGACCCAAAACACACTTCAAAAAGCACTAGAAAATGGTTTGAGAAAAAGCACTGGAGACTTCTAAGGTGGCCAGCAATGAGTCCAGACCTGAATCCCATGGAACACCTGTCGAGAGATCTAAAAATGGCAGTTTGGAGAAGGCACCTTTCAAATATCAGAGACCTGGAGCAGTTTGCCAAAGAAGAATGGTCTAAAATTCCAGCAGAGCATTGTAAGAAACTCATTGATGATTACCGGAAGTGGTTGGTCGCAGTTATTTTGGCTAAAGGCTGTGCAACCAAGTATTAGGCTGAGGGTGCCAATACTTTTGTCTGGCCCATTTTTGGAGTATATCATATCTATCTAGCTATCTATCTCATATCTATCTAGCTATCTCATATCTATCTAGCTATCTATTATCTAGCCATCTATTATCATCTATCATCATCTGTCTATCTGTGTGTGTAATGGAGTGTGGGTTGGACAAATGTAAAAGAGGTTGGACAGAAATGACATCACATATCTTTTTTTTGTTAAACAACATCTATTTAGCTTACAAAAACGCATACAAATCCGCAGGCAAAACCGCACTGAAAAAACGCATCAAATCCACAGCAAAAACGCATCAAAAACCCACCTGTGTTTTCTGTCAAGAGATGTGGATTTTGTGTGGAAAAATCCACAGTAGAATCCGCAACATGTGCACATACCCTGATTTCTCAAACTACAGACTCTAATGTACTTGTCTTGTTGCTCAGTTGTGATGTGGGGCCTCCCACTTCTTTTTCTACTCCGATTAGAGCCTGTTTGTGGTCTCCTCTGAAGGGAGTAGAACACACCGTTGTAGGAAATCTTCACTTTCTTGGCAATTTCTCGCATGGAATAGCCTTCATTTCTAAGAACAAGAATAGACTGTCGAGTTTCACATGAAAGTTCTTTTTTTCTAGCCATTTTGAGAATCTAATGGAACCAACAAATGTAATGTTCCAGATTCTCAACTAGCTCAAAGGACGGTCAGGTTTATAGCTTCTCTAATCAGCCAAACTGTTTTCAGCTGTGCTAACATACTTGCACAAGGGTTTTCAATGGTATTGTAACCATCCATTAGCCTTCTTACACAGTTAGCAAACACAAAGTACCATAAGAACACTGGAGTGATGGTTGTTGGAAATGGGCCTCTATACACCTATGAAGATATTGCATTACAAACCAGGCGTTTGCAGCTAGAATAGTCATTTACCACATTAACAATGTATAGAGTGTATTTCTGAATCATTTAATGTTAGCGTCATTGGAAAAAACTGTGCTTTTCTTTCAAAAATAAGGAAATTTCTAAGTGACCCCAAACTTTTGATCGGTAGTGTAAATACTATACAGGTTCATTCTGTGAATGCTCCTACATAGGCTTGTGACAACGTGGGACATCGCTTTAACCATTGAATTACCGTCGGACCTGGGGCAAGTATTGGGTTAATTTAAATGATTATTTGAAATAAAACAGACATCATTTTTAAAGTGTTTTATTCTCATTGTGTGTTTAACTCTTTACAAGTTTAGTAATGAGGGTGTCTGGCTGACCTCTCTTCATTACCAAACCTAGGGCTTGTTGTCAGTGACAGCTGCTGACACCAACCCCTAATCCCATTAGCACAATGCGACTGCACCAGGGCATCAGGAAGACCCTGGACTAAGTGCCAGAATTGGTGCTTCAAATATGAAGTGCCATTTCTGGGGCGGCTGAGGGCTGATATTTTTAGCCTGGGACGGGGCAAATAAGCAAGGAAAAAGGTGTTGAACAAGGAAATTACATTACAAAACTTATTTTTTTCCTTTTTTCAAATATCTTTATTTAGCTCGAAAAAGTATTAATTGCTGTACAAAACGTATAAAAAAATGCATGCAAAAAAAGCATGCAAAAAACACCCCAAAAACACGCTTTTCTCTTGTGTTTGTGCTGCAAATAAATTCCTAGAGATGCAGAAACGCTGCAGAAATTTCTGCAATCAAATACTCAATGTGTACACATAGCCTAACACACAAAAGACTTCATATGTTATAGGAGTTAGTTTTTCCTTATGTACTTGCCCATCAATGCTGCTGAATCCCACTTCATCATGTAAATAGCATTGGGTTTCAAATGAATTGTTAGAATTGAGTGTAAATTGATAGCACCGCTCACTCTGTGATTTAATGCAATTTAAACTAACAATCCATGAGGGAGCGGACATTACGCACTTGGCAGCAGCTTGAACAAAACCCTACAGGTCGTGTAGGATTAGAAAAACAGGTCTTTCCGCAGTCGTGTCATACCTGTCCATGGGTTGTACTCACTATTAGGTGCAAAACCCAAACACCATAATCCAGAGCAAAGTGGGATGTCCCAAAGCACTAACTTCACTTTTATTAGGGTAGGGCCAAATGGTGCTGTGGTTGCTCATCCAATGCTTCTTTTCCTATGCATGGTGAGCTAATGGTGGCACGAATATAAAAGCAAAAACATGCAGCAATTGGCTGTCATTTTGAGGGGAATGTTGGCAGCACCTGGCCACTGAATCATTGGCCATTGTAAGCACAGCCTGGCACTTGGACTAACAGTGGGCTCAGGAGTGCATCAGTGCACAGCCAGATGTGAATCATTGTAGGGGCGTACTCACAGCCACTGCTCTCAGTGCACACCTGCATGACTGAAAGCCAGCGGCTCCAGGGAGAAATAAAGTCCATTTTCCTCCGGGTGCCGCACATTCACTACAGTTCTCTTCATAACGCTATTATCAAGCTGCAGATTAACTCTATATAATGTGACAGTTTCCTTTAACGTGAGTAAGGCTGAGAAGCAACAACACACCACAAGAATTGGTAGAGAAGAGGAATAGATACAGCTCGTTTCACTGACAAAAAAAAACAAGTATTGATTTAATGATTAACAGACACCTTGGACAAGGAATAAAAAAATATATATTTTGCATTAGCAGAAAGTTTAGTGTCGACAGTTAGGTCCATAAAGTTACAGGCTGCAATCTCCATTCTTTCATTCACTTTTAGACCGCTTGATAAGCAGTCTGCCGGCTAATCCATGTTTCAGACTTATTTTATGGGTGTATGTTTGATGCGAGTTTGTGTGTCATGCATGCTGCTGCCTTCACAAGGGCTTCTCATTAAATTAGATTATCAAAAAGTTAATTTATTTCAGTTCTTCAATACAAAAAGTGAAACTATTATATAGAGTCATTACAAACAGTAATCTATTTCCAGTGTTTATTTCTGTTCTTGTTGATGATTATGGCTTTCAGCCAATGAGAACCCAAAAGTCATTATCTCAGTAAATTAGAATACTTTATAACACCAGCTGAAAAATTATTTTAAAATCTTAAATGTTGGCTTACTGATATGCATGTTCAGTAAATGCACTCAATGCTTGGTCTTGGAGGCGATCAGCCTGTGGCACTGCTGAGGTGTTGGTCTTGGAGGCGATCAGCCTGTGGCACTGCTGAGGTGTTATGGAAGCCCAGGTTGCTTTGATAGCAGCCTTCAGCTCATCTGCATTGTTGGGTCTGGTGTCTCTCATCTTCCTCTTGACAAAGTTAAGGTCAGGCAAGTTGCATGGCCAATCAAGCACAGTGGACCCTTAAAAGCGAGTAATCGCAAAACGGCCTTTGTCCGGCACCTCCCTCCCCTAGCATTCCTCTAATGTCCTGCATGTCCACATATCCATTGATGGAATTCATGTGACATAAAGACGCACAGATTTTCAGCTATATTGGTGAGTGCTGCATAGTTCTTTCTTTTTCGCTTCACATTGAAATATTCATGTTTTTTCATGCAAGCACCTCCGTTTTTTGACTGAAATATATACCGCAATACTTCAGATAAATAGCTCCGTCTGTTAATGAGGTGATTTGTGTGCCCTAGTGTGCCATTCATCTGTTTGCTCTTTGCTGGGATCATACTGCTGTTTTTAAAACAGGTGTTGTTACGTTTGGCAGTGTAGACAGGTGCCAAGTCCTGCTGGAGAATGAAATTTACCTCTCCAAAAAGCTTGTTGACAGAGGGAAGCATGAAGTGCTCTATACTCTCCTGGTAGACAGTTGGGCTGACTTTGGTCTTGATACAACACAGTGGACATGGTTCCCCAATCCATCAATGATTTTGGAAACTTCACACTAAACCTTAAGTAGCTTCGATTGTGTGCCTCTCCACTCTTCCTCCAGACTCTGGATCTTGATTTTCAAATGAAATGCCAAATTTACCTTCATCTGAAAACAACATTTTGGACCACTGGGCAACAGTCCAGTTCTCTTTATCCTTGGCCCAGGTAAGACACTTTTGGCGTTGTCTATTGGTCATGAGTGCCTTGACACAAGAAATGTGACACTTATCCCATGTCCTGGATACGTCTGTGTGCGTGGTGGCTCTTGAAGCAATGACTCCAGCAGCAGTCCACTGCTTGTGAATCTCCCTCAAATTTGTGAAAGGCCTTTTCTTAACAATTTCAAGGCTGTGGTTGTCCCGGTTGCTTGAGCAACTTTTTCTACCACACTTTTTCCTTCCACTCAACTTTCCATTAATATGCTTGGATACAGCACTCTGAACAGCCAGCTTCTTTAGCAATGACCTTTTGTGGCTTACCCTCCTTGTGGAGTGTGTCAGTGACTGCCTTCTGGACATCTGTCAAGTCGGCAGTCTTCCCCATGATCGTGAAGCCTACCGAAAAAGATTAAGGGACCTTTTTAAACGCTTAGGAAGCCTTTGCAGGTGTTTTTGTTAATTATTCTAATTTACTGAGATAATGACTTTTGGGTTTTCATTGGCTGTAAGTCATAATCATCAACATTAACAGAAATAAACACTTGAAATAGATAACTTTCTAATGACTATTTTTTTTTATTTATTTTACTCATTTATATAGCGCCATTAATTCCACAAGGCTTTAAGGGCCCGTTACACACAGCAATCTCGCTGGCGAGATCGCTGATCTTGTGACACATCAGCGATCTCTCAAGCGAGATCGCTGTGTGTGACATCCAGCAGCGATCGGCCCCCCTGCGGGGTATCGCTGATCGTGCTGGATCGTCATGGGCCATTTTTTCATCGCT
This sequence comes from Dendrobates tinctorius, assembly GCF_039654945.1. NCBI lineage: Eukaryota > Metazoa > Chordata > Amphibia > Anura > Dendrobatidae > Dendrobates > Dendrobates tinctorius. Next base: position 49,561,564 of record NW_027361917.1, on the reverse strand, counting down.
GGTCTCCCGCTGGCCAGAGCGCATCGCTGCGTGTGGCAGGGCGAGCCAGCGATGAGCGACGCTGCACGCTGGTTACCAATGTAAACATCAGGTTTCTAAGGGCTGCGGGGCCCTAGAAACCCAATGTTTACCCTAGATACCAGCGTGCACTGCAGGCAGAGTGGGAGGTGGAGGCAGAGCGGCGCACAGACTGGAGTAGCACTGCTATCTGCTACTCCAGTCTGTCAGACCGGAGTAGCAGATAGCAGAGCTACGCCGGTCTGTCTGTGCGCCGCTCTGCCTCCACCTTCCGCCCTGCCTGCAGTGCACGCTGGTATCTAGGGTAAACATTGGGTTACTAAGGGCCCGGCAGCCCTTAGAAACCCGATGTTTACGTTGGTAACCAGCATGCTCGCTGGTCCTGATCGCTGGAGGGGCTGTCTATGTGACAGCTCACCAGCGATCAGCTAACAATGTCCCAGCGATCCCATCCACGTCGGATCGTTGGTGGGATCGCTGGGACATCGTTATGTGTAACGGTACCCTTACAGACATCATCACTGTCCCCGATGGGGCTCACAATCTAAATTCCCTATCAGTATGTCTTTGGAATGTGGGAGGAAACCAATGCAAACATGGAGAGAACATACAAACTCCTTGCAGCTGTTATACGAGTTTCACTTTTTGTATTAAAGAACAGAAATAAATTAACTTTTTGATGATATTCTAATTTAGTGAGAAGCACTTGTATTAGAACAGATTTATTCTTGTGCTGTCCTCTCTACAACTTGAGTATTCTCCCCTCCCTAATACCATAAGTACTTTCTCCACTCTAAGGCTGGTTTCACATTTGCGGACGGAGGGCTGCAGACTTCCTCCATGAAGCCCCATCCCCTGCCACGCCTCCTCCGGTCAGCTCTGCCTATTTCTGCATGCGGCTGCATTCAGCCTGTGTACCCTATCTTTAACATTGAGTATGCAGGCAGTACCACAGTATGCGGATGCCGTCGCATGCATCATTTTGACGGTGCGGTGACCCGCGTAGAACGCATCATGTCGGAATTTTATGCGGGCGCCTCATCGTCAAAACGACGCATGCGGCGGCATCCGCATACTGCGGCACAGCCTGCGTACCCAATGTTAAAGATAGGGTACACAGGCCACATGCAGCCGCATGCAGAAATAGGCGGAGCTGACCGTAGGAGGTGCATCAGGGGCGGGGCTTCACGGAGGAAGTCTGCAGCCCTCTGTCCGCAAATGTGAACTAGCCTAAGATCTGTGTAAATACCCAATCTCTTCGTACTTCGATCTTTAACACTGAGATAAGGGAGGTTGATGGTAGAAAAAACCATCAAACCCAGGAGCAGTGCTGTATCAGATTTGTGCAAGACTTTCACACGATGAGTTTACACAAGCTTATTTTCTGCCTGTGTGCCGTAAATGTGCTCAGTGTACTACACAAACACATACGGTATGTAGACAGCACAATTCAGAAAGATATATAAAAAAAAAAAAAAAAAAAGAACAATCACAGCATCGGCTAGTCACGTTTGATCTGTGGACTAAACTCTGCCACACAATGAGTGAGAGAAAGAAAACATGAGCAACACATGGAACATGATATGTATGGAAAAGCAGCCAATTTTCAATGTTGCAAAATTGATGATTTTTCACACGCTCGTCTGAACTCTGCCACAGTAAAATCATCGCATCACATTTCTAATCAAGAAAATCTTGAAAGTTACTTTTTGTAGAAAAAGTGTAAATTGCTTGCAAAAATCCTGAAAACCAAAAGAATAAGTAAAATCTCACATGTATCACAACTGCCCCTCACAAAGCATGTTTCCCTCTCGTTTTTAATAGCCATCTCCACATTGTGCCAATACTCCTTAGTTTATTCGTAACAATGATTTGAACAGTGGACCAGATGTTCATTGTGCTGAAAAGTTGAATTTAGCTTTCTATGCACTGAACTGTAACTGTATGTTCCACAATGTCACTGGCCTGGACAAGAATAGCACTGGCGTAAGCAGATATCAGATTTTTGAGCCGCTAATTAAGTTCTGAACATCTGACCACAGATTCCAAATCATATTCCTTTCTATCTGGAACCGACGGAACTTAAATTAGCATTACTGATGTGACGTTCTGGAATCTGAAAGATATTATTGAAGTCTGGAGACGAGAGATGTTCTTTACGAAACATACGATTCTAAAATTAAACTGACGGACTAACATCACACAGTCTACAGGGGCGGTGTAGTTAAGGTCTGCGCCCTGAATCTTTAAAAAAAAAAAAAGAAAACTAATTGAGACGTGTCCATTCAAATAGAACGCAAGCATTTTAGTAACCGATGCCATGTTGGAACCGATCACATAAAAGTAATATACCTACGGTATACTCTGATATACTAGGGCTATTTATTTTTTCATAATTATACAGGGTGATTTCACGAGCTACTTTACCCGGGAAAACGGCTGTAACTTCTAAAAGACTGAACTGTACTGAAATTTGGACTGTACATACTTTGATTCATGAGAAGTTAGAGAGCAATAAACCTCAGCGACAGCGGTGAGAAACATACTCGCACCAAGTGGTCTTGCCGTCTTGGAGCCCTGCTGGTCGTCTCTACTACGAGATAAAATACCGATGTGCAGGAAGTCTGTGTGTGGTGCTGGCATTTCACCCCTAACAATAGAGACAGATTGGAGGAGTGTTTTTCATTATGAAAACTTATTGGAAAGTCCTTAAAGAGGTGAAAAGTGAGTTTCTAAAGAAGTTTGAAGGATGAAATCTACCGTGCATCGTGTGTAATCTGTCATTGGTGAATAAGCTGGAGTGTATAGGAAGAATACCAGATAGTAATGAGTAAGGTTGTCCGAAAATGTCTGAGGAAACCATTCAAGATGTGAAACATTGACTTCTGGCATCTCCACAAATTGTTGCACAGGCTTTCCCAGGAGTCAGGCATGTCATAGACCACATGTCAACAAAGGTGCTACCTGTGGCTACCGTAAAATTTGGTAGATTAGGTACAATGGCACAGGGCTGTTTTTTATGGCTTGTGGAAGACTTCATACTTAAGTGACGATTGATGGTACTGTTATTGCATACATTACACAATTTGGGGAGGGTCCTTATCTGTCCCAAAATGACTGTGCCCCATTCTACAAAGCATGGTCATCATGGTTTGATGACTTTGTTATGGTCGAACAAAAGTATCCTGCACAGAGCTCTGACCTCAATGCCATCTGGGACCCCTGAGACAAATTGTATTGCCATATACAAAGCTATTCTCATACAATCTCAGTATCTGCTCTAAAAAAACGGTAATTAGACCTACCGGTAATTGTGTTTCCAGGAATCCATCCTGACAGCACATTGGAGGACTTCCTTCTCATCCGTAGTGGGACAGAAAACCACGAGAGTTTAAAAGGATCCTCCCCTTCCCATCCCTCAGTGATTTCACAAAGTAACACCTCTGGATGGATGCAAACAGTTTTTATTTAAACCAACAGTCTCCATACACATGTTACATCACAGTTGTATGAAAAGTATTATCGGGAGGGATCTAACAGTGCTGTCAGGATGGATTCCTGGAAACACAATTACCGGTAGGTCTAATTACCGTTTTCCAGGTCACCACCTGACAGCACATTGGAGTAGTACCAAAGTATATTGGTCCTAGGGCGGGACTACTGCATGGAGTACTTTTCTCCCAAATGCCAGCTGTGTGGATGCTATGTCTAGTTTATAGTGTTTGGAGAAAGTACTAAGACTAGACCAAGATGCCACCCTGCAAATCTGCTCCGCCGAGGCTCCCCCCCCTTTCTGCCCATGAAGCGGCCATGGCCCTGGTTGAGTGGGCTCTAAGGTTCCCCGGGGGATTTTGACCCTGTGATTTGTAGGCTATGCTAATAGTGGACCTAATCCACCTTGCTATTGTCGATTTTGATGCTTTTTTCCCTTTATTAGGACCTGTAAACTGGACAAAAAGATTACTATCCTGTCTCCAGGGTCTGGTTGCATCCAGGTACCTGAGCACAGTTTCCTTTACGTCCAAGCTATGGTTGCTTTTTTCCCTGCTATTTTTGGGAGACTGGAAAAAGGAAGTACTACTTCCTGATTCATGTTGGAGTTTGAGACGACTTTGGGTAGGAAGGCCGGGTCGAGTCTTAACACTAACCGGTCACTAAACACCTGTAAGTAGGGATCCTGGGTTGATAAGGCCTGCAGTTCTCCTAACCTCTTGGCTGAGGTGACTGCCACTAAGAAGGCTGCTTTAAGAGAGAGATTACGAATACTCATCTCTGTCCCTATCTGATATGGCCGTTTGCAAAGCATATTGAGGACTAGGTTAAGGTCCCAAGGTGGTATGCTGTTCCTTTTTTTTTTCCAATCAATTTTTATTGTAGGAAGTTACATTACAAATAGGAGAAATTCAGGTATCATTGGCAATAATACACAAAGAGAACAACGCTGTAACACGTGGTAGTAAATCCTTTGATTATGATTCACATTTCCTATCACACCACCAACAATCATGTCCGTTGAAACTTTTTTTTTTGGTTAATCAACACCCAATACGTATAGAGTCAACCTACCAATTTACTCTTTAATCCTCAAAACGAGGGTTCCAAACAACTAGAACCAGAGAGTAAGAAAGGAAGATAAGAAAAGGGAGGGGAGAAAGAGGTGTGGGGGGGGGGGGAGAACCATGGATGGTTGCAAAGATGCAACCAGGGAGGGGGAGGGGGGAGGTAGGGAATTAGATGGCGTTCCGGGGTAGCCCGAGCAGTAACAACAACAGAGTTATAACACCTTGAATATTGACATGTGGTACGGATGAACTCCCTGCGTAACACTCTCTTTGACCCTATTTGACCCATTTTATTAATCTCAGACAGTTTGCCCTGGAAACAGATGCCTGACAGGGGATGCATATACAGAGTTTAGCCACGTGTCCCAAGTCTGAAGTATTTTGTTTTTGGCGCGGATGGAGTGAGCCAGACAGAACTCGTATTGGCATTGGAGATTAATTCGGTTATATAGTTCAGCTAATGTAGGTGTCTTTGGGGATTTCCAATAGCTACTTATGCAATATCTGGCAGCAACTAGAATGTGAACTAATAATCCCCTCGATTCCCAAGAGAACTCCTCTATACCCACGTTTAGCACTGCCAAACCTGGATTCGGATTAATAGGATTGCCTGTCAGCTCACCCATCAGGCCAAACACCTCCAACCAGAACGAGAAAACCTTGGGACAATCCCACCAGCAGTGACCAAGAGTACCCTTTTGGAGGCAGCCCTTCCAACAATGTGGCGAATAATTTGGGAGGAACTGTGCTAAGTTGGCTGGGGACCGATACCATCGCAGGTGTACTTTTTTCAGTTGCTCCAGATGATTTATACACTTGGAATATTTTTGGATATTTGCTGAAGCCGAGTGCCAGTTTGAAGGAGAGGTAGAGACACTCAACTCCACGTCCCATTTATTCATATAAGGAGATTTTTGCTCTTCAGGGGGGTTATTGAGCCATTTGTATGTTGAGGAGATACCTTTGGATTTAATTATCTTTTTAAATACCAAGGCCTTTGTTGTAGGTAACAGAGGATTCGACTTTGGAGGAAATTTAGAGGCCAGAAAATGACTAATTTGGATGTGTTGATAGAAACAGCCCTTTAAAGAGGGGTGTTTCCGTACTATTTCATTAAAGGGGTTAACACCCAAATCAGAGTAGAGATCCGCCAGCACTGTAATGCCCGATCCCTCCCACCTGGCCAGATTCAAAAAGGGTATTTGAGATTCCAACGACTTGAGGGAAATCTCTGAAAGAGGAATCTGAATCTTATGAATCAAGTCATTTCGCCAGACCTCCAGGGAGGCTGACATGGTGGGAACACACGGGGAGAACCGTGAACGGCTCAAATATTCTGCTTCCATCATTCTTCTGACCGAGCCCTGGCGGGACAGGAAATTTTCAATCTGAGCCCATCTATGTGAATTACCTGGACGTCACCATTCCTTTAGTGATTCAATTTGTAAGGCTTTATAATATGCCGTTATGTTTGGGGTGCCCAATCCCCCCAAGTCATATGGGGGATATAACACTTTACCTGCGACCCTAGCCCTTTTATTACCCCAGACAAATTTGTTAGTCAACGATTGAAGTTTCATCAGGGTTTTGTGAGAAATTTTAATGGGTAGGCATCTGAGCACATACAATATTTTGGGTAAGAAAACCATTTTAAAGGACTGTATCCTGGCCATCCAGGACAACGATATTTTTTCATACCTTCCCAATTCCTTTTCTAAATTTTGGATCAGAGGTTCTAAATTTTCTTTAATTAACATCTGCGATGGTGTCAGCTTAATACCCAAATAAGGTATCCCCCTGTCGCACCATTTGAATTGAAAGGCCCCCTCCAGCGCACTCCTGGCCTCCACCGGTACATTAAACGGCAATATCAAAGACTTTGCAGCATTAAGCTTATAATACGACACTTTCGAAAAGTTTGATAATGTGTTCACCACTGCTGGAATCGAAACTACAGGGTTAGAACAGGAAATTATCACATCGTCTGCGTATAGACCAAGTTTATGTTCAAATTTCCCAACTCTTATACCAGAAATGGCTATGTTTTTTCGTATAGCTTCCGCCAGAGGTTCTACCACTAAAGCAAAAATAGCGGGAGACAATGGACACCCCTGGCGAGTGCCATTACTTATTTGAAATTTAGATGACAGAAACCCCGATGCCAACACTGACGCATTTGGGTAAGAGTAGAGAGCTAGAATGGATGACTTGATTTTCCCCAAGAACCCGAATTTTGTTAGAACTCTCTCCAGGTACCCCCAGTGCACCCAGTCAAAAGCTTTTTCAGCATCAAGAGACAGGAATGCACTGGGTCCACCCGATATCTCCACCAGTCTAATCAAGTCAAGCATCCGTCTGATGCCATCCTTAGATTGCCTGCCTGTCACAAAACCAACTTGATCTGGAGCCACTAAGGCCGGGATCACTTTATGAAGTCTATCCGCCACTAGTTTGGCATAAATTTTTACATCACAGTTTAGGAGTGAAATGGGCCTAAAATTACTCGGGGTGTCTGCAGGTTTCCCTGGCTTGGGTAGCGTGATAATAATCGCTTCTAAGTTGTCTGGGGAAATTGACCCTTTATTTTGCCAAAAATTGAAGGTTTTTAACATAAAGGGGGACAGAGTGGAGGTAAATTGTTTGTAATATTCGTATGGCAGCCCATCAGGGCCTGGGGCAGAGTTAGACTTAGTCATTTTGATGGCACCTAGGATTTCATGTGTAGTAAAGGGAAGATTAAGTTCCTCTAATTGCTCATCTGAGACCCGGGGAAGATCCAGGGTGTCTAGAAAACCCTGTATATCCACTTGAGTCGGCTGTGACGTGTTGGAATCATATTTTAGATTATACAGGGCCTCATAATATTTCGCAAATGCTTCTGCTATTTCAATGGGATGTCTAGTGATTGTTCCGTTTGGGTCCCTCAGGAATTCTATTTTAGATTGGATCTCACGTTTTTTCGTCCTTCTTGCCAATAAGGACCCCGCTCTATCCCCCATAGCATAAAATGTCGATCTATTTTTTTTAAGATTATGTTCGTATTTTTGCAGGAGTAGGGATCTTAGTTGGAATCTATGGGTTACAATTTCTTTAGTCAAGTTAGGGGTTGCTTTGGCTTTATTCAGGGATTCAAGGTGATGAATACGGGTTAATATATATTTAATATCTGCGTCTTTTTTCCGTTTTTGGATGGAGGCTAGTTTTATGAGCTGCCCCCGGTATGCTGTTCCTAATTAGGGGTTTAAGCCTTTGCACCGCTCTCGAGAACCGGGCTACCCATGGGTGTGATGATAGGGCTGTGTCATAGAATACACTCAAGGCTGATATCTGTACTCTCAGAGTACTGGGTCTAAGGCCTTTCCTGAACCCTTCCTGTAAGAAGTCGAGTATTTTCGGGATGTCAGGCTGGTCAGTTCCGACTGTCTCCTCCCCACAAAAGCTGCAGAATTTTTTCCAGATTTTATTATATATTGCCGCGGTCACGGGTTTTCTACTTGCTTGTAGAGTAGAAATGACTTCGTCCGATAGACCTCTTGCCCTTAGGACCTGGCGCTCAGGATCCAGGCTGACAACTGGAAAGCTTCCGGTTTTTGATGCAGAACCGGAGCCTGATGGAGGAGAGGTCTTTCCTTCTTGGTAGAAAAATGGGTTCCTCGCCCGCTAGCTTCCTGAGTAGGGGAAACCAGGTTCTTCTTGGCCAGTAGGGAACTATCAATATAACGCTGGCTCTGTCCTCGCAGATTTTCCTGAGGACCCGTGGAATGAGGGCTAGGGGCGTGAAGGCATACAACAGACCCCTGCTCCAAGACTGTGATAGGGCATCTATTCCTGCCGGATTTCCCAGGAGGTTCAGGGAGTAGAAGGTCGTAAGCTTTACGTTCTCTTTGTCCGCGAACAGGTCTACCGCTGGTTGTCCCCAACGATCGCACAGGCTGCTGGACACAACGTCGTTGAGCTCCCAGTCCATTGCCGTTACCCTTCTCCTGCTGAGGAAGTCTGCGATCTGGTTCCGAGAGCCCTCCAGATGTACGGCCGAGATTGAGAGGACTTCCCTCTCTGCCCATCTGAAAATCTGATCTGCTAAGGCCTGAAGTGTGGGATGTCTTAGTCCGCCTTGATGGCGGAGAAAGGCTACTGTTGTGGTGTTGTCTGACAGGACTTTGACGTGTTTGTTTCTCACGTTGGACCTGGCGACGAGCAGCACTTTCCAGACCGCATGTAGTTCTCTGACGTTGGAGGATCTTCTGCTGTCCTCTGAACTCCATTGCCCCTGGTAATACTTTCCTGCGACGTGTCCGCCCCAGCCGAATAGACTTGCGTCCGTCGTCACTACGACCTCCGGGGACTGAACCCATGAGACACCCCTTTTTAGGTTTCTCGGAATGGTCCACCATAGAAGCGATCTTCTGGCTCGGAGGGTTAACCGTATCTTGCTGTCCAGAGAAGTCTACCTTCTGTCCCAGGATGTTAGAATTGCGTGTTGGAGGTCGCGGGAGTGAAACTGACTCCATCTGACACAGGAAATGCAAGAAGTCATCAGCCCCAGGATCCTCATTGCATCTCTGACCGATACCTGATTTCTCGAGAACTGACGAATCTTCTTCGGCACTGAAGTCTGTTTCTCGGCTGGTAGATACGACATCCTTTTTTCTGAGTCTAACATGACCCCCAGGAATTTTACTCTGGGTTTGGGTATGAGATCTGATTTTGCCCAATTTATTATCCATCCTAAACTCTGCAGCGTGGAGATTGAGGATTGACAGTCGATCCTGAGCTGGGCTGCTGAATCAGCTATAAATAGGAAGTTGTCTAAGTATGGGACCACCGTGATATTTCGGGCCCTTAGGTAGGCCACTACCTCTATTATTACTTTTGTAAAGACCCTTGGGGCCGATGCTAGGCCGAAGGGCAGGCAACAAAACTGATAGTGGTATATTGTGCCGTCTCTTTCGACCGCAAACCTGAGGTATCTCTGGTGATCCGGGTGGATAGGGACATGATAATATGCGTTTTTTAAATCCAAAGTGCACATTACCACATCCCTTCCCAGAAGGGGAATCGTGGATCTTATCGATTCCATTTTGAAGCGCCTGTAAGACACCCATTTGTTCAGAGGTTTTAGGTTTATTATTGTTCGGGTTTCCCCCGAGGGTTTTTTTATTGCAAAGAGACTTGAGTAGTGTCCTCTGCCTTCCTCCTGGGCGGGGACCGGAGTAATTGCTTCCATGTCTATAAGATCTTGGATGTCCAACCCCATTGGGGAAGCTGCACGGAGGCGTGAACTGGTCACCAGAAATCTGTTCGGGGGTAGGGAGCTGAATTCTATTTTGTACCCCTTTGAGATGACATGTAATACCCAGGGGCTGGAGGTGACCTTTTGCCACTCTCCCGGGAACTTGAGTAATCGCCCCCCTACTCTGGTGGCGTCATTTCCTCCGGGAGCTGGACCCTGGGCCGGAAAAGATGTTATCTCTATTCCTACTTCTACCTTCGCCTCCTTTGGGGTAGCTCCATCTACCCGTTTTACCTTTCCCCCTGTAGTCCGCTCTCTGGTTGTAACGGGGCCTACGAAAGGGCTGGTATCTTTTACGTTTCTCCTCAGGGAAACCCTTTTTTTCATCCGACGCTTTCTCTAAAATGTCGTCGAGCACGGGCCCGAAGACCCTGCCCCCCGAGAAAGGAATTGAGCAGAGTTTATTTTTTGACTGCATGTCGCCTGTCCAATTCTTCAACCAGATATCTCTTCTGGCTGTGTTGGACAGGGACTGGCTTCTGGCCGAGAACCTAACTGATTCTGCTGAGGCGTCGGCCAAGAATCCCGTAGCCAACTTAAGCAAGGGGAGTGATTTTAGGATTGTTTCCCTCGGGGTTCTGTCTGACAGATGCTCCTCTAGGTCATCTATCCACAGATGCATGGAGCGTGCTACCGATGTCGCGGCTATATTTGTCTTTATGACCGCTGCTGAGCTTTCCCAGGCCCTTTTTAAGAGCCCGTCTGCCTTCCGATCTAGGGGTTCCTTCAAGCTTGAGGAATCCTCAAACGGAATTGCCGTTTTCTTTGATACTTTAGCTACGGGAATATCAATTTTAGGGATCTCTTCCCAGACTTTAACCTCCTCAGGGTCGAATGGTAGACGCGACCTAAAGTCCCTGGGAAAAGTTAATCTCTTCTCTGCCTCCTCCCACTCCTCCAGTATCATTGCCCGTATGTGGGTGTTTACTGGGAAGACCATCGAAGTCTGGGAGCGTAATCCCCCGAACATTTCGTCCTGTATTGAGAGGGAAGGAGGGGGTTCCTCAATCTGCATAGTCTGCCGCACCGCTCCCAATAGTTCGTCCGTATCCCCAGACGAAAACAAGTATTTTCTCCCCCTTTCTGGGTGTTCTCTAGTCTCCTCTTCCTCTGCGTCAGAGTCGGACAGAATGCCTTCCGATGACGTATCAGACTCCCTCTCTCTTTTCCTGGATGGCTGGGGGTTCGCCTGCAGGGCCAGGGAGGTGGCTAGGCCGGATACCGAGGCCTGCACTTCTTCCCTAATTATTGCTCTCATATTAGACATAAACGTAGCCTGCTCTTCATCCATTATACGCTTTGTACATGCGTCACAAAGGGTCTTCTGCCACGTGTCCTTTAGCTTTTTAGAGCAGACCGGACACTTCTTATCCTTTCGTTTAGGCTCCTTTTTCTCAGAGGTAGAGGTTCCCCCCTAGAACATATAAAATACGGGTTCTATGGGGTTTATTCTTACGGGGCCCTCCAGTGACCTCTTCAGAGTTTACTCACGTGACCCTGGCACTCTGCTCCTGCCTCCGTCTTTGCCTGGTCCTCCATGCTGGTGGTGATGGAAGTCGCTGACTGCTGAGGAGACCCATACATGTGAGTGGTGACGGGCGCCCCCTGCCACCTGCCCTGTGGAGCAGAGCTGCATACAGCCTCTATTGTCGCTACCGCTCCAATCTCCGGACGCCTGCCCTTCTCCTGATGGGCAGATGCCGCCGCGGTGTGCTCAGTACTGGGCGGTCACTGCGTGAGGTGTCCTGACAGCGGCACGGCCGAAAGTACTGCGTCCGGTCGGCAGTGACGCGTCCGTGACGCGCGCACCCTCCGGTGGGGCGGGCGGCTGACGCGCGCCTGCTACAGCGCGCTCCCGCCCTCCGGACACAACAGCGTCACCCGGAGGTAGTCTGCTGTAGATGGACCGCTTGCGGGCTCTGCAACCCCAGTGGCGGTCTGCGGTGGTGGCGTCCAGGGTCGAGAGCCCCCCGTCAGGGGAAGCGACCCCGCGTCCAGGAGCAGCGCTACACCGGAGAAGCTGAGGGACCCTACATCGGGTTTCAGCCGCAGATCTTATCAGGTAGGAAGGGTGAGGCTGAGCCCCCCGATCCTGACCATCTGCATGGAACGCCCCGGATCCTCTCTCGTCGTTCCCATCTGCAGTGGGACAGGAAAAACACTGAGGGATGGGAAGGGGAGGATCCTTTTAAACTCTCGTGGTTTCCTGTCCCACTACGGATGAGCAGGACGTCCTCCAATGTGCTGTCAGGTGGTGACCTGGAAATATATATTTTTGTCCAAAAAGGCACAAAACACCGACAGACATTTAGCAATATTTTAGGAGTAAGTCTCAAGTATAGAGAAGAATGTTAAAGTAACAAAAAGAGAACCCCACATATCCATACTACATGTGGAGAGATGTTAAAACAGGTCACAGAACTGATGGTGAGGTGTACAAATACTTTTGACCATAAAGGTGTATGTTCAGCGCACGAGCCACATGTAAAGCTAACGGAGGGGGATACAACCAACTGTAGCTTAGCGAAACTTGTTTTAAGAAACTAGAGCTAAAGCAACACAAAACAGCCTAACAGTATGGACAAAGGGCTCCATTAATGTCCCACTGATTCCCAGTAATAAAGGATCATCAAAAGGACTGCATTCTGCTTGCAGGTCCACAATGAGAATGTAAAGAATTCCCATAGTGAATTTTGAAGGATGTAAAAACTGGTGATTTCAATGAGACATCTACAGTATAATATCAGATAAGTGACCCTCAATCACTTCAGGAATAGCGCTCATTCCCTTCTACGGAGGTTCTGAGAACAGTGGAATACAAAAAACTATTTGTTATTGCAAATTGCAACTTCTTCATTAGATGTCATCTTGTTGCAGATTGTTGCTTTGAAACAAATATGAGAAATTGACAATTAAAGAACAGGTGATAAGGAGAACTTGCAGATTGGTGAGGTATGCCCTCTAATTTGGAAAGGGCTTCTGAATTGCCCGGTTGTCAATGATTATATGTACAAAAACTGATCAATTTACTGTGCATGGGACAGCAAGAGTGCCAAGTACAGCACCATACCACTGCAATATCCTGCTTGAACAGTCATTTTAATAGCGGATTTCAGTCCCACTGTCAGGATAGTGGGGGTTCCAGTGGTTAGAGACCACTGATCCTCAAGTCATCTCCCTATGCCCACCTATTACTGTTTCCATTTGTTACTTGGCCACACAGTACCTAGGCTCAGATTTATGTGCATGGAGGGGAAACAAGGAGGCAGAAATTTAGAGAGTAGTTTAAGGAAGATTATACGCTAGGGAATTATTCAATTTCATTAGAGGCTGAAAGAAATTTACCTTCCATAGTAAGCGAATATAATCGGTAATAAAAGTGTACATACACCAAGACACTGGCTGAGTTTACCAAGGATTCGTGCATTTAATATGGATTGTGAAACCGCCAGATTATTTTACAAGATGTATGACAAAAGACATTGTCAGACACGGCGAGCGATCAATAAACATTTGTGAAACTTGTTTGCGTTTTGCTGTTATGCGACAATTCTTTGGGCACTAGAAAAAACAAAGAACAAACCTAGATCACGGGCAAGTGGCACAGTCCGTAAATTGAGCTCTAATGGTCAAAAGACGAGTCCAAGAATCCAAAGTCACATTGTGATAGGTCACGGGTCACACTGTAAACATTTACGTATCACTGAGTAGTGGCATGCTGATTTTAGCAGTGTCATTTGTTGTGAGTGCCAATGTGCTTTAGTTTTGGAGAACATATAATTTAAGCATGTGTGTTATGCCAGAGCGTTTAGTCAGGGGTCTGGGGTACATGGTATAAGATACAAACCCCATTCCCACCTCTGATGTTCAGCAATTGACAGCTTTCCCCCTTGTAGCCTTGCAAATAGAAGAAAGGCTCCCTTTAACACAATATTGTATCTATGCCAGCCATATAGAAAAACAAAATATAAGTATGACATGCACATAAGGGTAAAGGTTGAGTGGCACAGGCCAAGCATAGGTGCAGCAAGAGTCAATGGACGCTCAGCACCTTGGCCATATATTGGCATGCTGAAAGCCACTAATGTGCTGTGCCAGTCATATTAACCATTGCCTCAACTAAAAAGTCAGAAAAAATTACTTATGTGATTGCGCCAAACAACCACCTTACAGTAGAGTTGGACTTCAGGAGCCAACATAAGAGCCAAGTGGATCTTCTTAGCAGTCATTGATGTACAGTACTTTTTCTTTTTAAATTACCTACATTGGTTACCTGGTGCCTTGAATGGTTGGCTTTATTCTGCTTTCAGATATATATAATACTCCATAACCACAGTGGCATGTACAGGGTGGGCCATTTATATGGACACACCTGGGTGGGCCATTTATATAGATACACCTGGGTGGGTCATTTATAAAATGACAGCCATGGTCACCACCCATCTTGAAAAGTTTTTCCTCTCCCATATACTAATGTGCCACAAACAGGAAGTTGATCTCACCAACCATTCCCATTTAATTTAGGTGTATCCATATACATGTCCCACCAAGGTGTATCCATATATATGGCCCACCCTGTATATGGCAATACTGGGATACTGTACCACCGCTGTGAATATCAGCCATGCAGCCAGTTTGATACGGTCACCTTATCAGTGCCAGCTGGATATGCTGGTAAAACTGCTTAAGAGCGGTAATCATTTTATAGACGGCTCCGAAATTGGCCAGCAAAGCTGGTGGGAGACGGTGCCCACATATCTAGCAATGCGGCACAGGAAAGTTTTTTACGGTATGAGACAATGCCCAGATCTATTATTAGTTTTGTAAAGGAGGAGAACGTGGAAATTCTGGGATTTTACCCAGGAGTAGTTTTAATAAAATCATGCAGCTGTCAAGAGCATACAAAAGATGAAAAGGAGAATAAGGGCATGGAGTACAAGCTCAGCTTGGAGACCGTGTCATGCCACATAAAGGCTCCAAGTGATTTTATCTGCTTGGATTTCTCTGCAGCCAACATTCAGGCCTCCAAAAAGTAATTAGCTCTCGGAGCAAGAACTGACGTATATAAACTGATAATCTAGTGAGGCATCAGATTCTCTGCAACCAATTAGGACGAATTTATGCATCTTTAACTTGGCTTGGTGCCTGGTTTTCTGGAGGGCCCCTCAGGGCATTTTCATGCAGAATTGACACAAATGTTCTCATTAATGTCACTGGCTACGTAACACTCACAGTTCAATGGCTTTATTCCACATGATGACGTAGCCTGAGAGCGTGAACATCTCCACGTTGACAATGTGAATATTTCCTCTTTCAGTCCCCACGTAGAGCCATTTGCTCTGAAAAGGCAGGTGGCAAAATGTTATCCTGAAAAGAAAAAAAGAAATGAATGAATAATGTACTAAGTACCATGCATGCTAGGACCATACACTACAGCAACAGATGCTACCCAATAGCACCCCAATGCAGACATGGCTGTACCCCAATCTACCCGTTTGCATTGAGCTCTATACATACAGCCTTTACCTATGACTGCAAGTTTTCATAAATTGTGTGGATGCTACAGATGGCATTTTCATGTGCAGTTTATACTTTCTCATCCAAGAATAGCTCATTGCTGTATAAAAAAATATATTTACAATGAGGCAAAACAGTAAAACTTCACAGTAGCAAAATTTAAGAAAAAATGGAGGGGAAAAATAAAAACAAACAAACCGCTTTTTATCCTCTAATACTGTCCATCAGCAAAACAGTGATTCTGACACAATGGGAGAACACCTGTCCCTGCAACAACCTGTCACATCCCTAAAGACTATTAACCTGCATATACAGGGTTAATCCACAGTTTAACAGTGTTCCCAAGCTGCTCGGCCGCTGCACAGAAAGCCCGGCTACCTGGAGGAAATGAACTTTATTCCTCCCAGCAGCCTCCGGCTTTCAGTCATAGAGGTCTGGCTTCAGTCACTGCTCAGTAGGGCTATAACTGTGCCCCCGGCACTGACTGACAGCCGGCTCTACACTGTATGACGAAGCCTGAGGTTCCAGGTTGGAATAAGGTTCATTTCCTCCTCGGGCTTTTAGTGCAGCGGATGGATAAGCTTTGGAAGGCTGCAAACCTGGAGATTAACCCCTATCTGCAGCTTAATAACGTTTTGGGTCGCGACTGAAACCTTTAAAGTTTACATGATGTTGCGCCAGCCCTGGTAAATGAAATGCTATGTTGGGGACACTGGAAAGTAAGGGATTTACGGGTCTCCCGTCCAGCAGCCAGGTGCCACTGACCTGGACCAGCGTCCCGTGAAGCCATCTGCTCAACTCTAACAATGATATTTTACATAGACAAAAAATAAATAAAAGATTACCACATCCTGGACAACAATCTAATAAGAGTTGTCACTCTACTACAAATCGCTAAAATGAAACATGAAAGAGGGCCTTAGATACATAAATTACATGTTTTGTTTTTTTACCATCAACAAGGCTTGTCCAATATAACCATGTGTACATGAAGTTACAAAAAGATCCAAACAGGAATGAAAAAATATAATCACCACAAATATAAAGGGTTAGGAGTTTGGACAAGGGCAAGGGTTAATTTAAGGTTAGGAAACATAGAAAATGGCCTATTTAGTAATCGCTGGGTGGGGCTTTCCCAAAACTACCAGCAACTCCTATACAATAATAGCAAACCTCACGCCGTACATGAGGACATTTATTTTATTCAATACAGACAACAAAATAGCACAAACCGATAATAATGGAATGTGCGCACACTGACATGGGAAGGCCATCTTCCCACAAGATGGAAGAGTTGTCCAGGAATAAGCGATTCATTGCATGTATATCTAGAGGTCTACGGCACCCATCACATGCTGCACCACAGACCTGCATTTACTCCCAACATGTAAAACAGCAGACAGTAGTATATAAAAAGACAAGAAAGATCTCCCCATTTGAGGCAGCCGGACAAGTGTAAAAGTATCACCACTGGAGAGAGCGCATACGATATAGCGGAATACCGAATGGTGCCTACCCAGCCAAACGCATTTCACCATTGCTTCCTTTGAGGGTCCAATCAGCGCTTCTTCCCATGGCCTGACTGTAGGCTTGCATGAAAATTTCAACACAACTTGCAGCATCATGACCCTATTCTACAGCGTTGTCATAAAAAGACTGTGCTGTAGAAGAAGGTCTGTTAAGAATGACTGTGTGCTAGCCCAATACGCCTTAATGACACTGGCTCCAACTACTGGTTTCCAGAATAAGGCCGCATTCACACTTACCGTGTTTTGCGGGATGATTTTGCAAAATCGTCCAGCAAAAATTACATGGTGCAACATGTGCCGTACGGCCGTGAGGGCCGTATTTGCGGCTGTTATAAAAGATAGAGCTTACTTGTGTACGGACATGGCCCCCTTTGAAAATCAATGGGGCCGCAAAAACAAACGGAAGTTTATTTTTGCGGTTCCCCGTGAGTTACGGTTTTGCGGAACGCCGTTTTTTTCCCCAAATACTATTTACATAGTATTGGAAAAATGAAAACCGGCGATCCGCAAAAAATGCGGTAAGTGTAAAAGTAGCCTAACCATTCCGACTCACTATTTAACAGACAATGGTCAACTTAACAAAGCTCACAGCCCACTAACTGGGACATTGCTTCTTCAAGGGTGTGTACACAGAGGGCTTTTTTCCCATGAGTTTTGGAAGCAAGAATTCTTTAAAAACCATGAGAGGTTTTGATAGGATAATTTCGGTTCTAAAAATACTGAAAAAACTCAGTGTGACCACACCCCAAGATTTCGGCTTGGAATAAGGGCACATGGTTTAACTGGGCACTAATTTAACAAATTTCAATACATTGTCTCTGGATATGTCTCACTGGAGGATAACTAGAGATGCTACAGTAGCCCTCTGGATTAAAATGCACCAAATTCTTGAAGTTGACATTTTGGGCTGTCTTGTATCAGAAATCAACTGTCGTTATGGGCTGAAATAGATTTTTTACTATAATTTCCACTACTTTCTATCAAAAATTATAATACCGTTGTCAGACACTGAATTACCACAACATTATATCTAAGCTCCAATCAATATTTTAGAGAAGTCATTGGGCTGGCATCAACAGCAAAAGTTGCAAAAAAATGAAGTGATGAGCGAGCGTGCTCAGATATCGTGTTATCCGAGCATTTTGGGTGTTATCCAAGTATCTCAGGAGTGCTCGAGTAAAATGTCAGAGTCCCCGCAACTACGTTTCGTGGCCTATCAAGCAATCCCCTCTTGTGTTGCAGCTGTCTAACAGCCGCAAATCACACAGCCTCGGGGGGAGTCGAACATATTAATCGAGCACGCCCAAGATACACAATATCCAAACATTCTCGCTCATCACTAGCAAACATTCTTGTGCAGCTACACCTTCTGTAAGACTTGGCTTTTATACACCATAATACTTCTAATGCTGCAATGTCCAGCACCAAGACAGATGCAAGGCAACAAGCAATGCTAACAATTGCATCACCTACATAGTGACAGTCAGGTAAGCTGGTCCTAGTGTCATCAACTAGCACAGGAATGGCAACAGTCAGTCTCATGCACCCCTGTTCACAATCCAAAATAAAATACTGAACAGTTATAAAGATGGCAAGAAGGGGTATCTGCAGTTCACCCCCTTACATGCCTTCTACAGAAAGCAATTGTGTTCCTCTAATATAAAAAATGATCTCATGGAGGTTTCAAAATTAGTGATTAATCTTTATGAGGAGTTGTGAACTACTTAGCCGATGTCGCAAATCTACATCAGAAATTGAAGTCTGTACACATTTCTACAGGAAGGGAAGTGGCAAAATGTTACCCAACAGGGTATAATAGCGTGACAAAGAGCTACAAAATGATTGTGCCTTTCTCCTGTGCCTTCGCATAGATTCTCTACAAGGACACTGAAGGGCTGCCTTGAAGGAATGATTCATGCGTTCTGACGTATTGTTATAAACTCGGCTTTTATAAAGGGTTGATGTCAAGGCAAATAGCTTCCAGAGCAAATAACAAAGCTTTTAACAATTTGTACTACAAGAAACACATTTATAATAAATAATGTATGGAAAGGTCTTGTGGGATTCATCCACGAAATGGGGATGCCTTGAGGTAAACACATGTGGACCTTGATATCACTGACATTTCTATAGTATATGGATATCACCTGTAATCCAATCCCGCCAGGATACTTCTCAACTGCAGGTGCAATGACAGCAATTGTACATGTAGGAAAAGTGAAGGCTCCCTACAAACTGATGATGGCTGACCCGACCCGACTTTCCTGTGGAATACACTAACCATCCATTGTACATGATGGTCTTCCACATAAGGTAAAAAAAAAAACACAAAAAACACACAGATGGAGGGCGCTCCTGTCGAGATGAAAAAGGCAGATAGATCTACTAAGTGCAGATAGAAAAAAGTAAAAACACTACGGGTTTTGGCTGTAGCCAACCTTCAAGTGTATCATGACCATAGCCTTCCTTGGTCTCTCCTCTTCCTAGTGATCAATACGGTGGTTGCAATTAATTCCCATCATGCATTGGCTTCTTGCATAACACATGTTTGTTGAGCAATTTCAGTGACTGTTCCTTTGATTTCAGAGCCTCTTCTTCCTGCCCAAGCCAGATAAACCAGTTACTCACTTCAGTTGTACACTACTCAAAAAATAAAGGGAACTCTAAAATACCACATCCTAGATATCTCAATGAAGTATTGCAGTTGCAAATTTTTATTCATTGCCTAGTGGAATGTGTTCAGAACAATAAAATATAACAATTATCAATGTACATCAAAATGAATATCCCATGGAGGTTTGGATTTGGAATGATACTCAAAATCAAAGTGGAAAATCAAATTACAGGCTGATCCAACTTCAGTGGAAAAGCCTCATGACAAGGAAAAGATGCTCAGTATTGTGTGTGGCCTCCACGTGCCAGTATGACCTCCCTACTGTACAACACCTGGGCATGCTCCTAATGAGGCGGCGGATGGTTTCCTGAGGTACCTCCTCCCAAACCTGGACTAAAGCATCCGCCAACTACTGGACAGTCTGTGGTGCAACGTGACGTTGGTGGATGGAGCGAGACATGAATCAGGTCTGGGGAACGGGTGGGCCAGTCCATAGCTTTAATGCACTCATCTTGCAGGAACTGCTGACACACTCCAGTCACATGAGGTCTGGCATTGTCCTGCATTAGGAGTAACCCAGGGCCAACCGCACCAGCATATGGTCTCACAAGGGGTCTGAGGATCTCATCTTGGTACCTAATGGCAGTCAGGCTACCTCTGGTGAGCACATGGAGGGCTGTGCAGCCCTCCAAAGAAATGCCACCCCACACCATTACTGACCCACTGCCAAACCAGTCATGCTGAAGGATGTTGCAGGCAGCAGATCGCTCTCCACGGCATCTCCAGACTCTGTCACGTGCTCAGTGTGAACCTGCTTTCATCTGTGAAGAGCACAGGGCACCAGTGGCAAATTTGCCAATCCTGGTGTTCTGTAGCAAATGTCAAGCGTCCTGCAAGGTGTTGGGCTGTGAGCACAATCATCATCTGTGGACATCAGGCCCTCAGGCCATCCTCATGGAGTCTGTTTCTAACCGTTTGTGCAGACACATGCACATTTGTGGCCTGCTGGAGGTCATTTTGCAGGGCTCTGGCTGTGCTCCTCCTGTTCCTCCTTGCACAAAGGTGGAGGTAGCGGTCCTGCTGCTGGGTTGTTGCCCTCCTATGGCCCCCTCCACGTCTCCTGGTGTACTGGCCTGTGTCCTGGTAGCGCCTCCAGCCTCTGGACACTAACCTGACAGACACAGCAAACCTTCTTGCCACAGCTCGCATTGCTGTGCCATCCTAGATGAGCTGCACTACCTGAGCCACTTGTGTGGGTTGTAGAGTCCGTCTCATGCTACCACGAGTGTGAAAGCACAACCAACATTCAAAAGTGACCAAAACATCAGTCAGAAACAATTGGTACTGAGATGTGGTCTGTGGTCCCCACCTGCAGAACCACTCCTTTATTGAGGGTGTCTTGATAATTGCCAATAATTTACATCTGTGGTCTATTCCATTTGCACAACAGCATGGGAAATTGATTGTCAATTAGTGTTGATTCCTAAGTGGACAGTTTGATTTCACAGAAGTTTGATTCACCTGGAGTTAGATTCTGTTGTTTAAGTGTTCCCTTTATTTTTTGAGCAGTGTATATTCGGCAGGGATTTTATTGACATCAAATGTCCTCTGCATGCTTTATCTTGCATAGTCTGACCAAAACTTGCCTATAAGAATTTGGTGATCAGTTCCACAATCTTTTTCACCTGGTTGTGTTTTTGTACAGAATTGGTCCATTCCATTTTTACTGGCAGAGAATGTAGACAATAGGGTTACAATGTGATCCATTTGGGGAGCCTCAGATATATATAGACTCTGTTTTGGCTGGGTGAAGGTGGTGTTGGCGATTCTAAACTTGTTCTTGTGGCAGAATTTAACAAGGTGTTCCCCATGTTTGATTCTCTCCCCTAGGCAGTGTTGGCCAAGCACTCCTGAACCTTTCCTCCACCAACTTTGGAACAAGGTTGAAGTTTCCCATAATGTAAATAATGTAGATTAAGTCCTTTCATGGGGTTCTTTTGAGTGAGTTTTGAACCTGGGCATAGAAATCCTGCTCTGAAGAGTCTGCTGTTGGTGCGTATACTTGGATGATGATCACATTCAGAGGTTTCACTCTGATGCGGATGGACATGACCCTCATTTTGATATACTGAGAACTTGCTACACACCTTGCAATCCATGTGTTAGCCACAATAGAGCAAACTTTTTCCCCATTTCCCTTTTAATAGGTTATCCCTCTCATGCACCAGAGTCTGAAGGTATATCATTCTTTGTAGCCCAGGTAGCCCTTTCTTTCATAGATTCATTCAGCAACTGTGCCTCCATGTGGGTTTCTCCTGCTTGAGTCATACTTGTCATTATTTTGGCTCCCTTTCGTTCTTCTCCAGTCACATGAATTATGCTGTCCAGCCTGAGGTGGCGTGGAGGGCATTGTAAAGCATAATTTATAAAGCATAATGATTCTGATTCAGATTTATAGGATTTCAAAGTGAACGTCTTAAGGGGTAGGCCACCAAGTATTTCCCCAACCCAAGGCACTTAGAAACATCACTGCCACATGACCCTCCTTGGCAATTTGGGCCAGGTATAGGAAGGGTGCACTGACCGTATTATATCAGAAGATTTGGATGACTTGGAAAGGACTGGAAAACATCAGTCTTCATTTAACTGCAAAACAAGTCAATGCCAGGGACTATGTCAATTATAGAACAACTTTCTGATCCCCGATTCAGAAAGGTGCTTTTTAAATCACTTAGGCAACATCCTTGATCGATAACTTCCTGATACCCAAACTGGATTCTGTTAGAACAGAGAGATCACTGATCACATCTCAAACCTGGTAAGGATTATAGAAAAGATTAGGTGTACCAGAAGAAGCTCTACTCGTGCTTCATGGACTATACCAAGGCTTTTGAGAGTTTGACATATACAATACGCTTTGGGAAGCACAGAGTGTGGTAGTGCCAGCGCACTTTATTAGATAAAGTCAGGTTAATCTACGACGATCAAGAAGCAACAATGCTAAACAGGTAGGAAAATGGTTCAAGATAAAAAAGAAAATAAAAAAAACACACAAAACAAGGATACATCATTGCTCATTTTGATTTCAACCTCTACGCAGAAGAAATTAATGGTACTTAAAGAGGTTGTCCACTACTTTTTCCATTGATGACCTATCCTTAGGCTAGGTCACCAATGTCTGATCGGCGAGGGTCCTAGACAGCGGATGTGTAGTACCAAGCATAGGCCACCACCAGAAAATGGCCACCTCGGCAAGAGAGTACTTGTGGCGGTCGCCGCTGCTGACACAGATAACCGCTGATCAGCAGGGGTGCAAGGTGTCGGACCCCGGCCGATCAGACATCGATGACCTATCAAAGATAGGCCATCAATAAAAGTAGTGGACAACCTTTTTAAAGGATTTCAGTGTTTAGGTGAGAATAGGCAGAAGAACCACCAGCAATCAGAGATGAAGATGAATATAAACCTACTGGCAAAGAGCGAGCAAGACCTGAATAAACCGGTCCTGAAGTTAAAAGGGGAGATGGAATCTTATCTGTTCAAGATGACAAAAATCATAACAAACACCAATAAATAAGTTCACAAAAATAAAAATTAAAAAGTAGTCGTGGCCGAGTACCCAACAGCTTTGTTTTCTTTGCGTAAATTATTAATTACAGTGGCAGTTCAACAAAAGAAATCAAGGAACGATTAACAAGGGCATACAGCCATGGTGAGCATGGACCAAATTTGGGACTGCAAGGAATGTCTCAGTTACTATCACACAGACAAATCTCTTAACATGTGTTTAAAATGTGACTTATGGCTGTAAGGCGTGGAATGTCACAAAAGCTGGAGAAAAATTGATGTCTGAGTTGTGGTACTGTAAAACACTTCCACAAATCCCACTAATAGCTAGGATCACCAATAATTATGTTCTTAATCATATTAAACCCAAACTTGTCCCAGGAAGAAAAGATCACCAAGCACAAATTGACCTTTAGGATGTGCGATGACAGCAAATTCACTTGAAAAGGAGATGCTACTTGGAATGGTCAAGGAGAGACTACGCGGAATGGTCAGCAGTAAAAGGAAAAAGGGGTAGACCGAGAGCCCACGGGCTGATACCATAAAGAATGACAAGGGAATGAACATCAAGCAATTGAAATAAGTCGTGGAAAACAGGGAAGCATATTGAGAGTCAGCAATGACTGAAAGGATGGAATCAAAATAAAACTACGGAATATTGGTTTTTACAAGCAGATACTGGAAAATAAGCTGAACGTGAATATAATTGTATATTGGCTGCATCAGTGCAAGTGGTTTGTCTAGACTGTATACAATTGTTTTTACCTCTCAAGTTTAGATGTTTGAAGGTTTTCAGCTCTATAGAATTAAATAAAGGTATTTTCAGTTAATGACTTAAAACAGACCTTGTTATGGCGAAAAGTATAACAAAGAATATTAGGAAGTTGCAGAACTTATGTTATTAAAAGCTTAATCACTGTATAATGCTAACAATTGGAAAAGCCATTTAATTATAGTGGAATAGGCCTTCAAGCAAATGCGCAGTGATGAATGCCAACTCTAACATGGGCTGTGCCAAAGCAAAAAAAAAAATCATTTCAGTGTCAGATGGCATTGTATTAAAAATTCAGCTAATGAAGTTTAAATGGGCAACCAATAAAATTATATATATATATATATATATATAGTCTGACACAAATGCCTTATCAGAGTGCACCCATATACATTGGGCAGGCGACTGTTGCATCGGTTTCTTGCGGACTACCTCAGCATCACTGCTCAGCCCAGTGTTTGGCTGCAGCAGTCGTGTGCTGTAGTAGAGAAGTCACCGCAGCGCAGAGGCAGCCCTAGACCTGAGGAAGGGTAATACCGCAAAGATCATTACTTATCGTCTCTACATGCCTATAGACTGATCGCTTCTAGGAAAACCACAGTAATCACTTGTTACCCTGCAATGAACAGCAGTCCTATTAAAAAGTAATAAAAAGGGGTGAATTGGGAGTTTGGGGGAGGGGGGCAAAAAAAAATACTATACACATCCACAAGAATATGTAATACTGTCACAAAATGTGTACAATCATATATATAAACAATATAAAGTAAAATCATTGCTTGGCAGCCTACGTCTGCCAACTAACTACTCCCCAAATACTGCAGCAATTCAGCTCTTTGCCAAGATAACGCTCCGGCACCTACATGACAGTACTCTGAGGAACAGTCCTTTCTTTTTGTTCATTCTGGTCCCATAATCTGTTTTTAGTTTAATGATACGAGATTTAGTTCTTCTTTCTAATCTAATTCTTGCCTAAAGTGAGTCCATTAATTGGTTCATGTTATGCTTGTGACTGTAGCTGGAATGTTAGCAAAAATCTGTTATCACACACACACTCTTGTTCTTTTTGGCCATTTTTAATGTCAGGAAGCATGCCCAGGCTGTGCCAATTACGGTAATCCACAAGGGTGAAACGTGCGGATGTCTAAATACAAACGCTGCTAAACTCGTACTACCTCCAAGTGATGCTTAGAAAGGAGAGAGGAGGTGGCATGAAAGATGGCGATATGGGAAATAAAACAACTACAAACTTCCAAAACAACTCCAGTGTGTGGAGATGCTTCTCTGGAGAACACACAAGATGGAACTTGTTAAAGAGGAACCAGGCTTCTGTGTTACATGCAGTTTTTTTTTTTTGCAAAATTTTAGGCATTTGTCATACCACTATTTTTATTCAAACCAAAATTAGCAATTTTGCGATTTTCACAATGACGTTTGCACACACATTGGATAGATGCTTTAATATGAAAGAATAGGATCAGAGTCCATTCACTGCATCTAATAAACATGCCTTTGCTGAAACGGGACGAGTCTAATAAGCCAGAGTGAAAACGGAGAGTGCGATTTCTATTTTTAAAACAAATTGTAATAAGGTAAGATGGGGAACAAAAAGAAATTGCAAATAAAACACAAAAACATAAGAAAACCAACTTATTTTCTGATAGCTTGTGCTTTAAAAAAAAAATAAAAAGCTAAAAAAGGAATTTCATTTATGAACATTTCTATATAAAAACTACTAGCTCATTTGTTCAGCCTTTGAGCTCCTTTTAGCTACTGAAGCAGCTCACTAGTTTATTCATTTCAAGTTAAAAAAAAAAAGCGGCCAAAAAGACACTTCAGGACAAAAGATGCCGGCGTGTACTGAACACTGTTCTTGAAAAACTAGGCGAGTTTCCGTGCGTCTAAAAGACTTGTGCACATATCCAAATGGTATTCGCTCAGACTGAAGGTCAAAGTTGTTGCTGTGGAATGCACAAAATGTGTATTGTAGGGTCTTCAAGAGACATTTTCTTCACAGCCATTCTCTGTTCTGGTTAAAAGCCCCAAGTCAACGTGCGGGGGCCTCTAAACTCTCCCCCAAGCCAAAAGTTCACGTGAATGGGGAAGGTGAGGGGGCAGGAGAACTAGCAGACTGCCAAATGAGCCCTCGGATATCGTATATGTATGGCCACCTTAAGTTCCTGAATGAAGGATTCCCCATTATTACATCAGAAAGCCCTAATAACTATAAAATGGGTTTGCAAACACAGACAACCCTATAGAGCAAAGTTCCCCCTAACCTTTGGCTTCAAAGTTAAATGTACGTCTTGGGCTCATGCAAACTTATGAAGAGCAGGTATCCAGACTTTTTTTTGGTGTTGCCCTGTATAGAAGATCCGATTTTGATGTGCACATGCGGGCCGTAATGGTGGAGAGATAAATATGGCAAGCTGGTAATCAGATCATACTTCCAGTGGGATGGCTGGTTAAAGTAATAATGTGGAGGAAGAGCTTAGCACAAGAATACTGAATTATAATAAGGTGGGAACCCCTGTACGTACGTTACTGCCGATAGGGGAGGAGGCTACAAGATCTCAGTGTCATTAATGTGCGATGGTTGGGTTATTGGACTGGAAAGGAGGGCTCTGGATCTCACTACTGTGGGAGTGTGTGTAAAATCATTCATTGCGCATAGTAATATTCTGGAGACGTCCAAGACTGACCTTTACATTTCCAGTTTAAACTGCATGGGTCCACATACAACGCAGCCCAATATGAAACAAAAGGTCACAAATTTAATTCAAGTGACGTGGATTTTATCACAATATATGACTGCAAGGCCCTACTAAGAAAGTCTGCACAATACCCAGACTAATGTAATGGCGCACAGTCCTATGTGTTGTGTGACTGCCATGGATGTTATATATCTATAATAATACAGACCTACAGGAAACTGCTAAATATCCATCACCGCTACGTCACATTGAAACCGAAACATTTGATCACTAGTTACATCAGTAATTTCAGTACTTCTATGTAAAACTACAAAAAACTTCAGTGGCTAAACTGTGTTCCAAATTATTATGCAAAAAGAGTTTAGGAGTGATAAGGTTAGAATTTTTTTGTTTGTCATTTAAACTCATTGATGGTGATGTGTGTCAGGGCTCTTTATATCACTGAAAGCAATTGCAGATACCTGTGCAAGTTAGTTTGGCAGGTGTGTCCAAATAAAGGCAAGACTACTTAAGAAGGCTGTTCCACATTATTAAGCAGCCTACATTTTTTTGCCAAAATGGGAAAGAAAAAGGATGTGTCGGCTGCTGAGAAGCAACAAATTGTGGAGTATTTAGGTCAATCAGCATTGCCAAGACACTTCATCGTGATCATCGCACAATCAAGAAGTATGTAGCTGATTCCCAGCACACGTGTGCATGCTGACAAGGAAAAATTGAGGCCTCTTTCCAACAGGCAATTGCGTCAGGTTAAAAGAGCAGCTGCAAAAATGCCTTGTCATAGCAGCAGACAAGTTTTTGAAGCTGCTGGTGCCTCCAACGTCCCCCGAACAACAAGATGCAGGGTCCTTCAGAGGCTTGCAGCTGTGCGTAAGCCATCCTGTCGACCACCTCTATCCACTGCACACAAGCAGAAACGGCTCCAGTGGGCCAAACGATACATGAAGACTGACTTCCAAACTGTTTTTTTCACCGGTGAGTGCCGTGCAACGCTCGATGGTCCAGATGGATGGAGTGGAGGATGGCTGGTTGATGGACACCCCATGAAAACACTGCTAAGGCGCCAACAAGGAGGAGGTGGAGTAATGTTTTGGGCTGGAATCATGGGGAGAGAGATTGTCGTCCCCTTTAGGATCCCTGAAGGGGTAAAGTTGAACTCCATAATCTATGTGGAGTTTCTAAAACAGCACTTCCTGCCATGGTTCAAGAGGAAGAACCGCGCTTTCCGCAGCAAGATCATTTTCATGCATGATAATGCACCGTCTCATGCTGCAAATAACACATCTGCATCTCTGGCTGCTATGGGCATAAAAGAGGACAAACTTATGGTGTGGCCACCATCTTCCCCTGACCTCAACCCCATTGAGAACCTCTGGAGCATCATCAAAAGGAGTGTCTATGATGGCGGGGGCAGTTCACATCTAAGCAACAGCTCTGGGAGGGTATTCTGTCCACATGCAAAACAATTGAAGCACAAACCATCCAAAAACTGACAAATTCAATGGACGAGAGAGTTTAGAAGCTTCTTTCCAACAAGGGGTCCTATGTGCAAATGTAACATCACCTAGAATAAAGTTTTGACTTGAAACCTTTGATTTCATTTTGCAATAAGCTCATAATGCTTATAATTTCACAATTGACCATTTTTTTGTTCAAAATAAAAATAAAAAGGTTGAAAACTCTGCTGTGCATAATAATTTGGAACATGCATTTTGAGTGTTTATTATTTTTAAAAATATACTGTTTTCATAGGCAGTTTGTTCAAAAACATTGCAATTATACTAGAATAGTAGATGACTGCAAAATAACAATGACTGCAATTCATATAGGTAATTTACAGAAAACATGAGGAAATATTTTTTGCATAATAATTTGGAACACAGTGTAATGTGAAAAAAATGCAAGGTTACCAATTTTCCCTTTAAAAAAAAAAAACACACCAAATACTCAATAAATGTAATTTTATAATACAATTATTTTATAAGGAAATATACAGTACGATCCAAACCCAATCCCACTTTCCTCCACCCAATCTGCTGCAGTGGAGCGATAGATATAAAAAATAAATACCGTAAATAAGGTTGTTAGTTATGTAATGGGGACTAGCTATGCTTACACCCACATGCGGCAGCAATTATAAAAGCGTATCTTAAAGGGGTTGTCCAGGTACAACAAGTTATCACCTATTCACAGTATGAGTGATGACTTGTTTATCAGTGGATGTCTCAATGATGGGACCCGCATAGATCAGTAGATCCATTACAATATGGAATGACTAGTCAGATGCCTGACCGCCACTCCGTTCAGCAGCCCCATAGAGAATGAATGGAGCAAAGGTCGACAATTCACCCTGCTGTCCCATTCTAACAGTATAAAAGTTCCCTGTTGTACCAATCAGTGATGGGCCCAGCAGTCAAATGCCCAAACAAGAAATGATCACCAATCCTGTTTTGATAATTTGCGCTGCTGGACAAAAAGGCACCAAATCCATTAAGGGTCACACACCACTTAATGACTTCAGTGCCTCTTCAGAGTGGTGCGCTGACTAGAGTAGCATTTCTGGCCTACAAAAGAAAAACTGTCCTTTTAAAAGATGACCCATCTACCCTTTGGGAATGGATTTCAATTTCTGAATTTGACAAACGTGTTGATTTCATTGCATCCTATAAAAAACATTTTGGAGATTTTGGAGCCCCCATAGCACTGTGAATGAAGTCCTTTTTATTTGTAACCATGTCCTGAGAATTAAACTGAGGAAAATGGCAGCAAATATCGGATATCACTCATTTTCCATTTAGCCATTTCCAATGTCAGGAAACATGCCCAGGCTAATCATTACGGAGAAGGAACATTTGCCAATTCCTAAAGTAAGGTCTGCATCCTGGCTTCCATGGCAATTACTAATGTGGGTCTATTATCTGGATTATAACGTGTAACCTAAAAGACAGATTGATCAAGTAAACCGTAATAAACTTTCTTACTGTGCATTTATATAGCAAGACCCACCCAATACCCTCATAGGACCAGCTAAATAATTAAATCTGCAAATATTATTGTACTAGTGAATTTAGGACCGGCTATGTCCCCCTAAGGCTATGTGCACACGCTGTGGATCTGCTGCGGTTTTGGCCGCTGCGGATCTGCAGCAGTTCTGCAGACAGTGTACAGTACAATGTAAGTCTATGTAATTTACATTCTGCTGTTCACATGCTGCAGATTTTCAACAGCGGAAAAGCTGCGGTTATGAATCCACAGAAAAAATTGACATGTCAATTCTTTTCTGCGGACTCTGCTGCGGTTTGCCATCTATTCCATTGTCCAGGTGTCAAACCGCAGGGGAAAACCGCAGGCCAATTCACAGGAAAACCGCAGGTCATTTTAGCTGTGGTTTTACCTGCGGATCCGCAGATACAAATCCGAGGGTGAATATGCACCGTGTGCACATAGCCTAAGGCTATGTGCACACGCTGCGGATTGGTCTGCGGATTCTTATCTGCGGAACCGCAGGTAAAATGACCTGCGGTTTTACCTGCGGATAGGCCTGCGGTTTGCCACCTGGACAATGGAATAGGTGGCAAACCGCAGCAGATTCAATTGACATGTCATTTCTTTCTGCGGATTCAAAACCACAGCTTTTCCGCAGTTAAAAATCCGCAGCATGTGCACAGCAGAATGTAAATCCCATAGGATAACATGCTACTGTACACTGTCTGCAGAACTGCTGCAGTTCTGCTGCCGTCAAAACCACAGCGGAACCGCAGCAAAAACCGCAGCGTGTGCACATAGCCTTAGGCTATGTGCACACGGTGCAGATTCTGTGCAGTTCTGCAGCAGATTTGGCCCAGCAGAACTGCAGCAGAACAGCACGTGATGCACAGTACCATTTAAGGCTATGTAAAACAAAAACCGCTGTGCACATGCTGCAGATTTTTCCGCGCAGATTTAAAACTGCAGCATGTCACTTCTTTTGTGCAGTTCTGCAGCAGTTTTTCATCTGCTCCATTATAGAAATCTGCAAGTGAAAACTGCAGGGGAAATCTGCACAAAAACTGCACTAAATCTGCACTAAAACTGCAGGTAAAACGCAGGTCATTTTACCTGCAGATTTAGGCTTAGTGCACACGTAGCAGAAAATTTCTGCTGAAAAACCTGACTGCCGCCCCAGAAACGTTTTTTTGCGCAGAAAACGCGCGCTTTTTATGCATTTTTCCACGCGTTTTCAAAACGCATAGAAATAGCTAGAAACACGGAAAAATCCGCGAAATTAATGAGCATGCTGTGTTTTTTACCACGATGCGCTGTTTTCGCGGTAAAAACGCATCAGTATGAACAAAAAGTGCAAAATGCATAGAAATGACTTGGAAGCTTATTTTTAGCGGTTTTATTGGAAAAAACGCTAAAAATACAGCTAAAAAACCAGTGTGTGTGAACACAGCCTTAGCAAAATCTGCGCGGAAAATTCCACAGCAGAATCCGCACCGTGTGCACATAGCCTAAAGGTATGTGCACACGCTGCGGAATGCTCTGTGAATTTTGCAAAATCCACAGGTAAATCTGCAGGTCAAAAGATCTGCGGATTGTCCTGCGGTTTTGCCCTGCGGATTTTCACCTCCACAATCGAGGAGATGGCAAACCGCAGCGGAATCCGCAGAAAGAATTGACATGTCAATTCTTTCTGCGGTTTTGAAACTGCAGCAAATCTGCGCTGAAAATTCCGCAGCGTCTGCACAGCGTTTTATTTTTTTCCATAGGGTATAAAGGTACAGTACAACGCAGCAGAAACTGCTGCGGATCTGCAGCAGAATTCGCAGCGTGTGCACACAGCCTTAGGCTAAGTGCACACGTAGCAGAAAATTTATGCTGAAAAACCTGACTGCCGCCCCAGAAACGTTTTTTTGCGCAGAAAACGCGCGCTTTTTATGCATTTTTCCACGCGTTTTCAAAACGCATAGAAATAGCTAGAAACACGGAAAAATCCGCGAAATTAATGAGCATGCTGTGTTTTTTACCACGATGCGCTGTTTTCGCGGTAAAAACGCATCAGTATGAACAAAAAGTGCAAAATGCATAGAAATGACTTGGAAGCTTATTTTTAGCGGTTTTATTGGAAAAAACGCTAAAAATACAGCTAAAAAACCAGTGTGTGTGAACACAGCCTTAGCAAAATCTGCGCGGAAAATTCCACAGCAGAATCCGCACCGTGTGCACATAGCCTAAAGGTATGTGCACACGCTGCGGAATGCTCTGTGAATTTTGCAAAATCCACAGGTAAATCTGCAGGTCAAAAGATCTGCGGATTGTCCTGCGGTTTTGCCCTGCGGATTTTCACCTCCACAATCGAGGAGATGGCAAACCGCAGCGGAATCCGCAGAAAGAATTGACATGTCAATTCTTTCTGCGGTTTTGAAACTGCAGCAAATCTGCGCTGAAAATTCCGCAGCGTCTTCACAGCGTTTTATTTTTTTCCATAGGGTATAAAGGTACAGTACAACGCAGCAGAAACTGCTGCGGATCCGCAGCAGAATTCGCAGCGTGTGCACACAGCCTTAGGCTAAGTGCACACGTAGCAGAAAATTTATGCTGAAAAACCTGACTCCCTTCCCAGAAACCGGGCGTCTTTTTCTGCACGTTTTCTGCGCGCTTTTTGCGCAAAAAATGTGCGATCTTTATGCGTTTTTTCCACACGTTTTCAAGACGCATAGAAATAGAAATAGAATAGAATAGAAACGTGGAAAAATCTGCGAAATTAATGAGCATGCTGCGTTTTTTACCGCGAAGCGGTTTTTTCGTGGTAAAAAAACGCATCAGTATGCACAGAAAGTGCAAAATGCATAGAAATGAATGGGAAGCTTATTTTTAGCAGCTTTATAGCGGTTTTACTGGAAAATCCGCTAAAAATACCGCAAAAAAAAACGTTGTGTGTGAACACAGCCTTTACCTAGTAGCATTTTTCATGTAATACCAGACGCACAGAGTTACTACACATAAATATAATCAGACATCTATTACACAATATAGAAGTAATAAATTATGCAAATCGTTGACCATGATGGCTCAGTGGTTAACACTGGTGATAGTCTAGTGTTGCGATCCTGGGATCAATCTGCATTAGATCATCATCTACAAGGAGTTTGTGTTCTCCCTGTGTCTGTGTTTTTTCCCCACAATGCCAAAGACATACTGATAGAAAATTTAGATTGTGAGCCTTAATGATGACAGTGATGAGCGTGTAAAACGCTACAGAATATGATGGCGCTATATAATCAATGCATAATAATCCACTGATAACAGCAATTTTCATATATTTAAACGGTCAGCTGATCAATGCAGCTCAATCCGTGAGCAGCATGTATCCGCCACTGACGGCAGCATCCCAGCTAGGTATATTCGTTTCTGAAACGCTGCGGTGTTTTAATAGCTTCCAGGGACCGAGCCGCACAGGTGACTAGCCGTACAGGCAGCTCCCCAGCGGCATCCATGCCTGCTGTCGGTGGTCCCAGGTGTCCGACCGCCACTGATCTGATACTTCATTGTTTCATTTTTTTTTTTTTTTTTTAATTGAGCATTTTAAATATATTTTGGTTAAAAATAATAAACCTAGGCATAAATAATAATGGAATGAGGCAGGTATGCACAGTAACTCCTCTATATTACAGAATAATAGGTCAAGTCCATTACAATGAAAAACAAAGCAAAAATCACATGAACAGTAAGGCTCTAAACATAGGGAACAATTCAAAGCCGTTACACCAGTATTCTGCGTAAGTTGTAGAGTTTTGGCTAAACTGACTGCTGCGTGAAAATGTGACTTGGCGCATGCACATTATTTTCACTCCGCTCAGAGAAAGTGGGCAAAGCTGGGGCGGGGCGGGACGGGAACACGGTGAAGGCCGCTAGTCAAATTCCTGAAGGGCAGCAGCATACGTTATGGCACAACTCTTACTCCAGCAGGGGCTACAGTATGATTTGGCGAGGTGAACAGAGGTGTTTGCTACTCGTCAGGCGGTCGTCATTCATGAATGGCATGTACCTCTTCATCAGGAGCATCTGACTCCTGCCGGTCTTGATGAATTGGGCCATACTCTTTTGCTAATGTGTATAAGAATGTACTATTGACAAGAAGGATCTATTCGCGGCAAAGGACAGAAGAGCATGGGTGAAGAGAGTAGGAGAAGGATGAAAAGTGGTGCAATTTCTATTTTATAGGTAGGCAAGTGGATGTTCCAAAGATCCCATGTCTTACAGGACCTTCTTGTTACTGAATGGCATTCTAGGTCCTTATATCTTAGATTCTGGTAAACATGTCTTAAACTAAAGGGGGTGCCAGTTTCCACTGGAGAACCTCCATGTTATTAAAATGCTAAGAGAATGCATACAAATAAAGACATTAAAAAGGGTTGGGGGAAACGATTACTGGCCATATAGACTGAATGAATGTGTTTCTCACATATACACTATGACAGATTGCCACAAAATATCACAGCTCTAATGCAATGTCTAATGCACTATGATTACTAACACAAGGAGACAAATAACCCTATTACAATACATTTCTGTGATGTACCAAGACTTTAAAGTCAGAGGGAAAGTTGAGAAGGACGTATTGTAAATAAATTCATCTAGATGACTGCAATTTTTTTGACAAAAGCTAAATCAATTACACTGAAATAAACCTATCAGCGGAAAATTGTACACAGATTTTCTCCAGGCTTGGAAAAATCTAAATTGCACCAATCAGCGTGACCCACGAGCAGAGCTGCAGATATGCAGCAACAGGAAATACATACAAAAGAATTTAATGGTTTAATGACAAACTATGACTAAAAGATACTTTCTAGTTCTATTACATTTTTAAACAATGTTGATGTTTTTGTTGCAGGAAATAAAGTAGTTTGATTTGAAAGGTAAATTTATGATTTTTTTTGCGAGTTTATCCAGCTATGTTCTTGCAGGTCATCATACAACCTTTTCTAAATTTTTTTCATTCCTTGTTGTACAACCATATAAAAGACAATAATTTTGATAATATGGATGTTCATTATTAAAAAGTTTATATCAGTATTGCACATTATTCCCGATTACTAGAGGCTGACCGCTTGGGGATCCAACCACTGGGCTGTCCGCTTGGGGAACCAACCTCTGGGCTGACCGCTCGGGGATCCAACCCCTGGGGCTGACCGCTCGGGGATCCAACCCCCGGGGCTGACCGCTCGGGGATCCAACCCCCGGGCTGACCGCTCGGGGTTCCAACCCCCGGGCTGACCGCTCGGGGATCCAACCCCTGGGCTGACCGCTCGGGGATCCAACCCCCGGGATGACCGCTCGGGGTTCCAACCCCCCGGGATGACCGCTCGGGGTTCCAACCCCCCGGGATGACCGCTCGGGGTTCCAACCCCCCGGGATGACCGCTCGGGGTTCCAACCCCCCGGGATGACCGCTTGGGGTTCCAACTCCTGGGACCCCACTGATCTGGAGAATGGGGCCCTGAAGAGCTCCATCAGACGGGAACAGAGGTGGACATGCGTACCTCCGCCGTAGTCAGTCATTCTCAATGTAACCTGCTGGAGATCATGGTACAAATCCTTTAGTCCAAACATACTCTAACATTTGTTCACCAAGTAACATATGAACATACAAGACTATTGTGGTCATTTTTATCCAGCCATGTGAGCAAATGTCTGTACAATACCATGGATCACTGGCACGCTGCTGTTTAAACGGAGGAGCATAGAAAAAAATCTTAAACGGATATTGTGAAATATAGCAAAGTTACTAAGAATGGAGAAGTGACAGTGTAGTGTTATGTTACATGTAATGATTATGTGGCCAAAACACATTTTAAAACCCACTGTATTTCCAGATTAAAATCTGATAAAATCTCAGTCCTATGTAAATGCGGCATATTACAGCAACAGCTCTGTACTCATGGATGTCAAAAGTAATTTCATTGGAGGAAGCCTTCCCTACACTAGCTGCTAATTTAGCACATTACCACAGCAGTCTGATCACACCTTGGTGGTGATGAAGTCCTCCCATCATTAATACAGCAGCCATACACATTAGAAGGCTGTCACCTGAACTTTGGCTGGTCAGTCAGTCAGCAGCCATCTCACCCATATCTCCCCAGCACCAGAGCATTCATTTAGCTGAGCATTCCTGCTCTCTATGAGAAGGCCGCCAGCTGACACATCAGCAAGAACATTGTGATCGGCAGTCGGAAACCAGACATGCCTAATCGATCAGTTGGCTGGCACTCCTATGTATTGTCAACCAAACCCGTCAATATTGGCGTGTTCAGCCAGCATTAATCTAATGCGAGTGAGGACCTATAGTTATTCAGAACACCATTTTTTATGTACCTGTTCTATCAGTACCTACCCCCCAACATAAAAAAAAAAAATCATGGCAGTGTGTACGCTTTTTAATCTGGTCACAGATCAACATCAGGCATACAAATCTATGAATCCATGACAAACATGGACACCACAGGGATGGCATGTCTGTTTGCAATAGATAAACCTTGCCCTCATATTGCTTTTTGATATATGAGAAAAATCAGTTTGCAAAAAGGGACACACCAACTAAATGTTGCAGAAAACCTAA
Organism: Dendrobates tinctorius; assembly: GCF_039654945.1. Lineage (NCBI taxonomy): Eukaryota > Metazoa > Chordata > Amphibia > Anura > Dendrobatidae > Dendrobates > Dendrobates tinctorius. The sequence continues at coordinate 49,525,378 of NW_027361917.1, read as the reverse complement.
TCCAGGACACGGATGAAATAGGCCTATAGGTTTGCTATGCCATTTTATTGCTCCTATTGACATGTAATATGCTCTCCTAGTGGAGGGAAGTATATTTAGCTGACTAATCCAAATAAAGGCCACAAACTACCCACCGTAAAATCTTGTAAGCAAAATCCTTTTTTCAATTTACGGTGGTCAAGGCATGAGCAGACATTGGCGGTCTTAGGAGCCCGTTATACTGAACTATTACACCCCAAAAAAACTGCAGACAGTCGTACAATGTACATTGAAGGGTTAATTACACCAGACCGAAAGAAGTCTTCAGTCAGTCTTCGGAAGATAACCTTTAAGTTATATAGATGGATTATTGAATTACAAACCAACGCATCAATATTAGTTTCTGATTTTGTGACTAGACAATAACTAGTCCAGTTAGTCATTAAACTAAAAATCTAAAAATTACATTAGGGAAAATATAGGTCATCGATATTTTTGCCAATGAAATGGTATAATGTTCGCCAGGGCGCAATAGCGAAGAAACATGTGCTGCTTACGTTACAGATCACAATATCCTGAATACAAACCAGAAGACTTTTATGGTCCAAAGAGGCACCATCAAGAAAGAAGTGATCTAACGAGGAAGTCACTTACATGTTACCCCACCTATTGGGGGACGTCAGATGGTGAAAGACTGCAAGTTTGCTCACCAAAACCTGGAAATCTGGGCCCAGACAACCAGAATAACAAGCATTGTCATCACTGGTCCTCACATATAGGCAAGGGTTAATAAACAGTGTCATTTTGTATATACTCATTTATGGCATAACTGGTGTAAGTTATCATGAATTTGTTGGCTGCACTCAGCCATGCCTCCTCCAGGCTACCATCCACCCACTGTCCGAAAGCTGGTGGGAGAGCCAGGTGTTACGTCAACTGTCAAAAGACAAACAAATTTTGTAACATCTCAAACAAAATTCTGGTGAAAACGGGCCTTTTGTTACTTCATTTTTGAATACCATAAAAGCACAAGAATACGGTGGAAACACTTTATGTCCACAATCCTCACGGCATTAAGGCGATATGTACTGAAGAGTAGTAACGTTTCAGGTAAAAGATGTTTTTTTTGTCAGGCATAAAAGCTGGTAAGAGGAGGAGCAGCCATGACTTCAGGGTCAGGGGGCAGGCAAGTGGTTCTCTGAAAAGTGCTATTCATTTTCCAGAGAATCACTTTGGAGAACACAACCCTTGACCCTGAACGCCTGACACTTTCATCAGCTCCTTTTTCTGGGTGGCTTGTGGACATCAAAGAAATATCAAACATGTTCTTGTACCTTATTATGTCCAGTTCATCCAAGCGTATATAGTATTCATGACCTCAGGAACCAAGCGGTCAACTCCCATTCAAAGTGTACCCACGTCCTACATCGCACTTTTTACTTGGTGATGAAACCTGCAGTGATTGGACTACACTTTGTACATTTTATAGTTGTGTTAGCAAATTCTATGATGTCTGCTTATTATATTATTCACCAGTTACATAACATTTCTGTCATTACCCAAGTAAACAGCAGAACAATTACTAAGCATGCATCTTACATACTTTCAAATTTCTAATTTGTTGTGTAATGCAAGACCTGCCTAGAAGTTACGTGACAACAGAGAATGATAAGGTCTACTGACAGAGCTATATGTAGGGTGGTCGAGGCTTGAAAAGCAACCAAGCCACCATCACGGATGAAACAAGGAGTATCCAGGAATACAACAGAAAAATGGCACCAAAAGATGAGATGTTGAGAGAAAGTCTAAGGCTACTTTCACACATCCGTTTTTTTAAATCCGGCACGATGCGGCGAAAATTGTGAAAACCGGATTCGGAATTGGATCCGTTTTTTTTACATAGAATATAATGATCGCCGCATCGTGCCGGATGGACATGCGGCGCCTCCAGGTTTTGCCGGATACAGCAAACATGCGCCGTCCGGCCTCTGCAAAAAAACGTTCTTGTCTACGTTTTTTTTGCAGCGTCAGAACGGCTTTTCAAACAGCGCATGCCCGGGCACTGTGAGTTTTAACCCCACAAGTACCCGGCGCGCATCTCTCTCTCTCCCCCTCCCCTCTCTCTCAATACGCTCCATACCTTTCTTTGGCTGGCTCTCTCGTCCCCCGCTCTGTCTGGCTGCTCTCTCGTCCCCCGCTCTCTCTCTCTGGCTGCTCTCTCTCCAGCTGCTCTCTCGTCCCCCGATGCTGCGGCTCCTTTAAATGTTATCCAAGCCACATCAGGCGCCGCATCTACATCCGGTGTCACCGCTGCAGGCCGGATCCGGCGGCCCGGCTTCTCGCCGCACCCCGCCGGACCCCTGACACCGGATGTGTGAAAGAGGACTAAGACAGCAACAACAGATCTGGAAGGATGAACTGGAACATGAAGCACCATGGCAAGACAAGCTGCTGCATGGGATGTACCATCGACAGATAATGGAAGTGGCTGATAAGGATAAATCCTACCAATGGCTGGAGAAAGCTGGACTCAGACAGCACAGAGGCACTAATCATAGCGGCACAAGAGCAAGCACTAAGTACCAGATCCATAGAAGCAGGAATCTACCACACAAGACAAGACCCAAGATGCAGACTTTGCAAAGAAACCTCACATAGTGTCAGGATGCAAAATGCAAGCAGGAACAGCATACTGAAAGCCACAACCAAGTAGCGGGAATTGTATACAGGAACATCTTCACAGCATATGGGCTACGTCCAAGGCTGAGACCCCAGAAAAAAAGTGGTGGAGAATGAAATGGCTATAATCCTGTGGGACTTCAAGATCCAGACGGATAAGAAGGTGATGGCTAACCAACCAGACATTGTGATAGTAGACAAGGAGCAGAAGACAGCAATGATAATTGATCTGGCAGTGCCAAGTGACAGCAACATCTGAAAGTAGTAGTATGAGCAACTGGAAAAATACCAGGGTCTCAAAGGAGAACTGGAGAAGATGTGGCAGATGAAGGCAACAGTGATTCCAGTGGTGGTAGGAGCACTTGGAGCAGTGACGCCCAAGTTGGAAGAATGGCTACAACAGATCCCAGGAGCAACATCTGAGCGCTCTATCCAGAAAAGCACAATGCTGGAAACAACTAAGATCCTGTGCAGAACCCTCAAACTCACAGGCATCTGGTAGAGGACCCGAGAATAAGAAAGGAAAAAAGTCCACCCCCATTGAAGGGTGAGAAGGAAGTATAATTCCAGCAGGAATCGCCGTCTGTCTGCAACAACGGCTGTCACATGCAAGGAGTTAGAGCAAACGGCACATCCCTCCTGCGGTGCAGACTGCTACTACTAGATCCAGCAACCATACAGCAATACAGGTATTACCTCAGTATAATCCTACCGGTGGCACAGTTTGTCACTGTTACACTAACTTATACCCTGACACAATTTCTCCGGTAAGATTAACCGCCCCCTCCCACAGTGAATTGTTGCACGATCAACACTAATGGTGTATGTTGACCTGCAACAGCTACAGGGACAATTGTATCTATAATTTATTGGTCCTGAGCACCATTTGATCTCTATTCATATCTTATAGTATTTCTTTTTTGACAACAGGTGGTAGTTTTCAACCAAACAAGGTGACTAAAATCCAATTTGAGTGCTGAGCGCCATTGGGCTCCTGTTTATTCAAGCATTAAGTTTTGTTTGCCAGAGGGATCAAATACTTATTTCTCACTGCAAAATGCAAATAAATTTATACAATGTGATTTTTTGAGTTTTATTTTTTAAATTCTATCTCTCAATGCTAAAATTAACCTACCCTTAAAATTATAGACTGTTCATGTCTTTGTCAGGGAGCAAACCTACAAAATCAGCAAAGGATCAAATAATTATTTTCTTCACTATATATATATATATATATATATATATATATATATATATATATATACACACATACATACATACACACACACATATAAATACATATACATACATACACATACCCATCTATATATAGTGTTTTTCCCTACACTGTGTGACCTTGAACAATGTCTTCACACTGGAAAGTCTCCGTACACAATGTCCTAGCACTTTCAAAGGTTATAACCCTGTTTTGGCGATGTCCCGAGATTAAAGCTCCCGTTACATTTAGCGATGCACAGGATCACTGATGCATCGCTAAATGGTCGCTAGTGAGCTGCCAAACAGGCAGATCTCACCAGCGATGCAGCAGTGGTCGGCGGTCGTTACTTACCTGTCACACACAGCTTAGCTCTGATGACGTCTTCCGCCCGTGTCCATGCATCGCTTGTCGGAGCCAACAGGAAGCAGACGACGAGAAATAGACCATCCTGTTCTCGCGCGATCAGCGATATCCAGATCGCTAGTGATATCGCTGTTGCATCACAAAATCAGTGATGCTTTAGCGATATCGATATGTGTAAAAGGTCCTTAAGAGGATTTTAGGATTGAGGAGGGCAAGGGTGGTAGCAGTCTAATCTGGGATCTGATTATTTTTTTTACCTAGAATCTGAATTTGGGGTTCTAGTATAGGATTTAAAGTCAATTGCATGTTTAGAAAATGAATAGGGATCGGGTTCCTAAGACCCCCTCCCTGTGATCTGCATGATGCATAAAAAAGGGAAAAACGTATATCGTATTTAAAAGAAACAAGTAGCCTATGAAGGTTTAAGGTTCAGTATAGGGACAGAATATATTGTTAGGTTCGGTTCTAAAGCCATATTAACTAGGGGGTCTTTATTTAGGTTATCATTTTAACCCCGCAGCTTTTTTCAGTTTTGCGTTTTCGTTTTTCGCTCCCCTCCTTCCCAGAGCCATAACTTTTTTATTTTTACGTCAATATGGCCATGTGAGGGCTTATTTTTGGCGGGACGAGTTGTACTTTTGAATGACACCATTGGTTTTACAGTGTCGTGTACTAGAAAATGGGAAAAAAAATTCCAAGTCCGGTGAAATTGCAAAAAAAGTGCAATCACACACTTCTTTTTTGTTTGGCTTTTTTGATAGGTTCACTAAATGCTAACACTGACCTGCCATTATGATTCTCCAGGTCACTACGGGTTCATAGACACCAAAAATGTGTAGGTTCTTTTTTTTATCCAAGTGGTGAAAAAAAAAGTCCAAACTTCCATTAAAAAAGAAAAAAAAATTGTGCCATATTCCGATACCCGTAGCGTCTCCATGTTTCGTGATCTCGGGTTGGGTGAGGGCTTACTCTTTGCGTGCTGACCTGACGTTTTTAATGATACCATTTTGATGCAGATATGATCTTTTGATTGCCCGTTACTGCATTTTAATGCAATATTGTCGCGGCAAAAAAAGTAATTCTGACGTTTTGACTTTTTTTCTCGCTACGCCGTTTAGCTATCAGGTTAATCCTTTTTTTATTGATAGATCGGGCGATTCTGAACTCGGCAATGCCAAATATGTGTATGTTTGATTTTATTTTTATTGTTTTATTTTGAATAGGGCGAAAGGGGGGTGATTTGAACTTTTTTTTATATATATTTTTAAACACTTTTTTTTTTTCTTTTACTTTTGCCATGCTTCAGTAGTCTCCATGGGAGGCTAGAAGCTGCCATAACCCGATCGGCTCTGCTACATACAGGCGATGAGCAGATCACCTTTATGTAGTAGAATTTCCGGCATTTACAACCATAGAGGTCTCCAGGATACCTCGGGTTGACATGCTTACACACCGGTGACCTGCGATCACGTGACGTGGGTCACCGGCATGCGTATTTCCAGCGCGATTGCCGGAAGCATCATTTAAGTGCCGCCGTCAGCGTTTGACAGCGGCATTTAACCAGTTAATAGCCACGGATGAATCGCGATTTCACGCACGGCAATAGCGGGCACATGTCAGCTGTTCAAAATAGCTGACACGTGCTGGGAAAGATGTGGGCTCACTGCCGGAGCCCACATGAAAGGGAGGGAGTCCGACATCGGCGTACTATTAAGCCCGATGTCAAAAAGGGGTTAAACTAAATAGACTGTGTTGGACACACAAAGGGATTTAGAGAATAATGTGTGCATATGACATATGCATTCTTCTATACCCTTATATATTACATGAACCTCAGATATCCAGTAATTAACATCTATAATTCTTAGTCATACAAAGCCAAATCACATACGCAAGTATTTTATCAAGCACAAATACAAAAACCCATAAAAAAACAAAGAAACAAGAAAGCAATCTATAATCCTTCAGGCAAATAAAGAGGTTACATCTTACAATTTTATAGATTTAAGAGACTGATAGCAGAACTAATGTGGACTAAACATGTTGAGAACAGGAGGCTGCACACATTAATTACCTAGATGTACAATGCTGTAACAGTGTTTCCACGAGCGCACATCATTTACACACAAAGCCGGCTAATAAGCCTTTCATAACAGTGTAACATTTTGTTAAATGCTTCATGCATCACCTGGTCCACCTTAAGTCTCATCCAGGAGTCTCTCTCAGCAGTTGCATGCTGTCTGCAGAAGTCATTAGCGGAGCAGAAACTGGTGAGGTGGAATGGGAACAAAACCCTGTTGTCTTCTAGAGAAGAGAGTGCAATTAAAGAGAGAAACAAAGGGCGAGCCACAGTATAAGCCGCCCCAGACGAGGCCAACACCAGATGTGGGAATCACATACTGTATGTACAGCTTATGGATTATTCTTCTTACTGCAGGAGAACATCTAACTGGCTTCTTACTGATAAAAAATGGCAATTTCAGAAAAAATAAATATGACGGCATTAACACCAAGTGATCGGTTCATGCATTTCTGGTTTTAAGGAATACAAAAAAAAAAAAAACACAAAACACACACATAAGGAAGAGATATTACAGAAATAAGTAGAGAATGGGCACAAGATACAATTCCCCCCATGTTTGGTGGGTGATAAGAACCCATACACGTGGCATTACTGCAGGATTCCTAGAGCTGTATGGGTCGGGACGTGTCCCTACTGTCCCTCAAAAACAGTTTTTCCACAATGTAAAAGGAAAAGTTCGGCGATCAGATTCTAAAAATGCTTCGGCCCATAACATTTTTTGCAGAAACTTTTTTTTTTTTTGTTACATTTTGTGTCGCTGGTAACAAGGACAAGTTCCACACTTATGACAGGTACAAGTAAAATTACAAGGCAATATATTAAAAACACCTTTACCAATATATTTTCTGAAAGTAGACACCTGGCGAATTCCAAAAATGCACTTCATTGAATTTTATAACAAGATGAAAGAAAAAGAAAAAAAGCTGCAAGGGTAAATTAAAACCATAAACTAGACACAAAAACCCGCCAAAAAGTAAAAAATATAATGTACAGAATATAAACATACTAAATAGGCTTATGGGCCATCTTGAGAATATCTGAAATGGACAAGCAAAATACCTGGCGTAAAGCTGGAAATGTTAAAGCCACCTATAATACGGGGATGACGCAAGATGAAAATTACGTCTAACCCAACAACCTGCACATTTTTTAAAGCAGACAACTATCGTAACAGTGCGTGCTGCTGACAGCCATGACCACTTTCACGTACCTTTATGATAAAATGCAAATAAATTAAAAACACATTTGCACCTACTCAACGTTTTCCTTGGCATGCAAAACAGAAGAGGTTTGAATGTGGAAACCGCTGCATGAAGGGCCAGCGTTTTTTCTCTGAAGCACCTTTGTATGTTTTTTTCCGAGCATTTCTTGAAGCAGATTGTAAACTTTTTTGATGGCATTTTCTTAAAGGACTTTTTTTTGTTGTTTTTTTTTTTTAACTACAAGGGCAACCCTCTTCTTAAATACGATATTCCCCCTGACAAAATATAAATATCCTACTGTCCCCTCTTGTACTGGGGTCGTTCCAGCAATGCTGACGTAGTCTCCCATGACATTCTCATGCCACGTGATCTCGGTAGTCAAAGAATGTCACGAAATCCTCAGGAGACCCGACGCAGACATCGTTGGAACGAGAGGAGAGTACGGGGTATTTTTATTTTACAAGGGTGAATATAGTATTTAAGAAGGTGTTTCCCTAGTACTAGCAAACTCCTTGAAGCTTTTTTTTATTCTTATGCGGGGATATATTTAACTTTTTTGGGAAGACCATAGAGGGTGGTGGGACTAGCTGGGTTTTTTTTTTTTTTTTTAAAGCCCATTCAAAAACAAGTAAAAGTTAACCTCACGCTCCAAAAGAAGTCTTCTGGCAGTTTTTTGCTTTCACATTGACTACCATATTAAAGAATGGAGCGCCATCCAAGAAAAAAATGAAGACCGGTCTGCTCAATTTTTACTATTGCCGTTTTTGGAAAGCTGACACTTTTAAAAGATGCTCAAAAGCCTGAACATGTGAACAGAAAGGGAAGTACAGGTAGCAGACGTGTGACAATACAGGTGAAAACATTTTTCTGCATGAAAATTGAACTTTTTTGTTTTTTCAATACATTTGTATGAAACAGCCTAAAGGTGTAGTAAATTATGGTGACAGCGTAAAGTCTGAATACAACAGGTGCAAAAGGTGATTAAAGAGGCCCTACTACTAATTGATTAAATATGTGTACATGCAAATAATGTAGTGGGAGTATGAATTATAATCCCCTACCACCGCTTTCTCCAGTGTCCTTTTCTGTTTCTCAGTGATGTCACCGCTCTGCAGAATGACCAGGTCACACTGCGCGACCGGGAAGTATCTTCTACAATGACAGCCTATGGAGCGTCAGAACGAGACCCCACAGGCACTCATTGTAAAATAGACTTCCATGTCATGGATAGTGCATATAATGAGCCGGCTAGTAAGAATTGCGGTGACATCACAGAGAAGCACGGCGCTAGGTGAGTATATTAATACACTCACTTCATAATATGTACACATTAATAAAATAGTTAGGGGGAGAGCTCCTTTAAGTTTAAGGTCTCACAAGGCGCATCTGACGGAAAATCCATGGGTTACAAATGCACATAATTAACACATAACTGTATCAAAGTTTTGTCAAAGCGAAACATCAGGAAATATCAAACATGTAGCGTAAAACATGTAATAAAAAAAAAGGTCAAAAAAACACCTGATTGTTAAGAAAAACTGCAAGTAGACTGAACTACCTAAATAGGTGCAGAAAATTTGCACCAACAAAAACTCATTCATCATGGAAATGCAGCCAAAGTGATTCAATAATCTGCTCACACACGTACTGTGGATTCCTAGGGAAAATACCTCCATTTGTGACAAAGCATGTATGCCATACAATAAGGCAGGGTGATCACAACGACATGACCTCGGAGGGCAGCAGGAACCATGAGAAGACTGGATTTTTACAGGACTACTATCACAATTTTAACTCTGTTTGAGGTTTAAGTACAAATAAAAGCTACAAATGTCAACAACTGCATTCCTTTTTACTATGAATTGGGAATAGTTTACCTATGACATTGGGCAGTGCATTGAGTTGGTCAGTCATTGTTTAATCTCACACATTGGTCAGGCACTGTAATGGTCAGGCTTTGTCACATATCACTAATTTAAACTGCACTAATAGTTACAACTTACTCATTCCTTTCTATGAGTGAGAAATGCTGCAACAACACTGAAAAAATAGACATGCTGCAGTTTTCAAGCATGTGCATGAGATTTCAGAAATACTTAGCAGACATAGTAGACTGCGTCTGTGTGTCAGTCTCCTGTAGGCATAAACTCCCGATAATGATGCACGTCAGAGCGCACGTTCACTCTGCCGGAACCATAAAGGTCTATGAGCACATTGGCGCATGTGGCTGGATCCAGTTTTGATGGAGGTATGGACATATGCCCCGACAGGACCAGTGAACGTGACCCTAGCCACAATGTGAAGGCACCCATAGCTTTTGCTGGTACTATAAAAAGCAGCTTTTAATTTGCATAAACAAAACTGCAAAATGAGCTCTATAATATATATATTTTTTTTTTTAACAAGGTGTCATCTACATTAGACATTTTATCCTTAGGTGTTACTTACTTGCTACACAAGTACTGAATTGGAGTCTAGAATGCTGCACAGTCCCACACACGCAGTGTGTAGCATATTCTATCACTGTACAGTCTGGATGTATGTAAGTATTTGTCTGTATGCAAGTAATAATCGATTATGTATAGCAGTATCATTAACCCCTTCACAACATGGCCAATTTCTGACACCGCCATCTTTAATGGCGCAAAAAGAGGATGATTTGAACTTTTAAAAAAATATATTTAATATATGTATATATTACTGTTTTGCAGGTTCAAGTCCCCTGAGGGAAATAACCATCTCATCACTTGTTCTATACATAGCAGGGTTACAGCAAGTATGTCATATGTCGGGTCAGGGTTAATTACAATTCTATCAATTTTGTTCAAGATAAAAAGCATGATTGGCAAATCATGAGCACAGCGTGTGTATAAACAGACACATCTAAACATTGAAATTGTATAAAAAAGGAGGGAGAAGTCAAGGAATTAAGAAATCATACAACATCTGGATACCTCTAGTCTTTATTAGATGTTCACTAACAGCTCAGCATTAAATCAATATGGACGTGGAACCGCATTCTGCCTGTGTTACCGTGGGCAGCTTGTTTGGTGCTACCATGTCCTGGCAGCATCTACAGACTGACTGCCATTGAGCAAATCTGGGGGAGTCATTGGTCAGAAACTGCAAAGGGAGCAGCCAGCAGCAGATGTTGATTTGATCAAGTGAATTCAGTGTGAAGAACATTCCTTAGACAACCAACAACAATATAAAGCATTCCAAGGTGTGCATATGCATGTATTCCTGCATGCGGTGCTCAATCTATACTGAATAAAACAGAGGCTTTGTTTTCTGTTTTTCATCATTTACAGTTTAATTCACATGTCTATCCATCCTATGAAGAGTTTTCCTTCGGTGTTACAAATTCAATTTTTCATGTGTATAATATTCAAATGAGTGTGTGTACCATATATACATACACAGCTCAAAAAAATAACGGGAACACAAACAACAGTGTAACTCCAAGTCAGTCACACTTCTGTGAACTCAATCTGTCCAGTTATGAAGCAACACTGATTGTGAATCATTTTCTCCTGCTATTGAGCAAATGGAACAGACAACAGGTAGAACTTATAGACAATTAGCACGACAACCCCTATAAAGGAGTGGTTCTGCCTTTCTCTGTTCTCTTCCTTTTGACCGGTTTTGGTCACTTTTGCATTTTGTCATTGTTTTTACCCTTAGAGGTGCGTACACTATGAGACGGTGTCGACAACCCACAGAGGTTGCTCAGGTAGTGTAGCTCATTCAGGATGGCACATCAAGAAAGATAGCTGTGTCTGTCAGCACAGTGTCCAGAGTATGGATCAGATACCAGGAGACAAGTCAGTACACCAGGAGACATGGAGGGGGCCATAAAAAGGAAACAACCCAGCAGCAGGACTGCTACCTCCTCCTTTGTGCAAGGAAGAACAGAATGAGCAGGGCCACTGCGCTGCAAAATAACCTCCAGCAGGCCACTAACATTCATGTGTCTGCTCAAACTGTCAGACCAGACTCCTTGAGGATTTTATGAGGGCCCACCGTCCACAAGTGGGTGTTGTGCTTACAGCCCAACACTGTGCAGGGCAATTGGCAGGTTCGACACTGGCTCCCTGTGCTCTTCATGGAGGAGAGCATGCTCACAATGAGCACATGTGAAAGACATGACAAGAGTCTGGAAACGCCGTGGAGAACATTCTGCTGCCTGCAACATCCTCCAGCATGACCAGTTTGGCATTGGGTCCGTAATGCTATGGGGAGGCATTTCTTTGGAGGGCCATGTGCTAGCCAGATACCCTGACTTCCATTAGGTACTTGCATGAGATCCTCAGATCCATTGTGAGACCCTATACACGTGCAGTGGGCCCTGGGTTCCTTCTGATGTATGACAATGCTTGGCCTCATGTGACAGAAGTGTGTAAGCATTTCGTGCATGATGAAGACATTGATGCTATGGACTGGTCTGCCTGTTCCCCAGACCTGAAGCCAATTGACCCACATCTGTGATATCATGTCTCTATTCCATCCACCAATGCCACGCTGCATCACACACTGTCAAGGAGTTGATTCATGCATCAATCCAGGTCTGGGAGGAGGTCCCTCAAGAGAACATCTGCCACCTCATCAGGACCATGCACAGGTGTTGTAGGGAGGACATACAGGAAACATGGAGGCCACACACCCTACTAAGCATAATGTCCTTAATGGCCTTGTCTTGAGGCATTTCCACTGAAGTTGGATAAGCCTGTAATTTGATTTTCCACTTTGATTTTGAGTATTCTTCCAAATCCTGACCTCCATGGGATATTAGTTTTGATTTACATTGATCATTTTTATGTTTTATTGTTCTCAACGCATTTCACTATGTTATAAATATTTGGAACTAGAATATTTCAGTGATATATAGGATGTGGTATTTTATTGTTCCATTTATTTTTTTCATCAGTATAAGGTATATTGGTATTGGTCTTTGAATACATTTACAAATTCAGTACATGTGCATTAACGGCCTCTTTACTAAATCAAGCTGAATTAGAATAAAAAAATAACACTTCACTCTTGTATGATTTTGCTAGTACCCAAGAAACAACTGGCTGTAGCGTATGTTCCTAAGCTATGGAATAAAGAACTTTATTTTCAACATTTAATCTGTCGCAACACTTTTAGAAAAGGAAGCTTACATAAGTAGTTTGCATAACACACTGCTAACAGCATCTCAAATATTACTTAGCATGATTGCATTTCAATTTGAGAAAGTGTGTTTAACCCTTTAGGGACAGAGCCCATTTTCCATATCTTCCATAAGCGTTCAGTTATGTGGTAATATCTCTGGCATGTTTCTACATATCCCAATAATTTGGAGAGGCTTTCTTCAGGACACGTTATACTTTATGATGGTAGGAAATTTAGGTCCATCTGTTTTGCATGAAAATACGTGGAATTTGAAAACTGTCCAAAAATTAGGAAAAAAAAGAGAAAATTCTGAATGCTAATAACCTTAATCATACCACACATACTAGATACTAAACATTTACCACATATCTAGTTCACAAAAAGCATCCTTTAAGCGGTCCTTTATTTTGATAGTACGTTAGTTGGTTAGATATTTTTCTTATGCACCTATACATGTTCCATGTCAGCCATATCTTTTTTCCCGATTTTAGATTGTTTCTGCTTTTAAAAATATTACAACTACTAAAAAGATATACCCGATGGAACCCCCCACTATAAAGAGGCAGTTTGAGTCACCTTGGTCTCAAGTCTGGCCTCTGCTCTGGTGGGATCCCGAGGAGCATAGTGTAATGAGCAGCACTATGCACCAAAAACTGTGTGCAAAAAATCTGCGGCAAAATTTCAGCAAAGTAAGGGTATGTGCACACGTAGTTTTTAGTCTCTGCGGATTTTGTAGAGAAAACCGCAGGAAATCCGCAGGACAAAGTGCTGCGGTTTTTCTGCGGTTTATCTGCGGATTATCTGCGTTTTTTCTGCGGTTTTGCCCTGCGGTTTTACACCTCATAATGGATGAGGTGTAAAACCGCAGCGTTTCTGCACCAAACAATTGACATGCTGCGGATTGTAAACCGCAGCAAAACCGCGTGGAAAAAAAACGCAGCATGTGCACAGCTTTTTTTTTATTTCCATAGGAAATAAAGGTACTGTACAACGCAGCAAAATCTGCTGCGTTTCTGCAGAGCCAAAAACGCTGCGGAAACGCAGCAGAATCCGCAGCGTGTGCACATACCCTGAGGCTATGTTCACACGTTGCGGATTCCGCTGCGGTTTTTTCCGCGCGGAAACGCAGGTAAAACCGCAGGTAAAGTGACCTGCGGTTTTCCTGCGTTTTGGTCTGTGGTTTTGCCCTGCGGTTTCACACCTCTACTATGGTAGAGGTATGAAACCGCTGCAGAAACCGCACAAACAATTGACATGCTGCGGTTTGTAAACCGCAGCAAAACCGCGCGGAAAAAACCGCACCGTCAGCACAGCGTTTTTGAAACCCCATAGGGTTTCATTGTACTGTACTTGGTCAGCGGAACTGCTGCGTTTACGCAGTGGCAAAACCGCTGCGGAAACGCAGCAAAAACCGCACCGTGTGCACATAGCCTAAGGCAACTAGCACGTTATGTAAACCTAGACTAAAGTCTAAGGCTTCGTTCACACGATGACCTTTTGGTATATTTTTGATGATGTGTATTTTTGCTGTGTCTTAAACTCATTGTCTAACAGTTCCCGCAGAGTGGATTGGATTTATAGAAATCTCCTGCCCACTGTGCTTCTACCTTACTCAGCGTAAAGTGAATGGTGGTGAGCGTTTCAAAGCCACCTCAGCATGTCAAAGGTCTCTTGTGTACACAGTTTTCTTCTCAGATTTTCAACACAGACTAAAGGGGGTTTTACACATAAGCGATATCGCTATAACGTCAACAATTTTGTGACGTTATAGCGATATCGCTAGTGATATCGCTATGTGTGATACTTACCTCCAACCGGCTTCCCCGCTGTCCATCGCTGATCGCGTGAGAATGTCCGGCTCCATTTCTCGTCGTCAGCTTCCTGCTGGGGCTTCCTGCTGAGACGACGAGCGACGCGTGGAGGCGGGCGGGAGGACGTCAGAATCGCTGTGTGTGAAAGGTGAGTATCGTGCGCTGCATCGCTGCTGCATCGCTGTGAGATCTTTCTGTGTGAAAGCTCACTAGCGATCATTTAGCGATGCACCAGCGATCCTGACTTGGTCAGATCGCTGGTGCATCACTAAATGTAAAAGGGCCTTTACATTAGATACGGAAAATCTGCAGATAATAAAGCACCTGCGTTTTAGTGCTTTTACGTGGTGGAAACAAACTGAAACCACATGTAATCTGCACCTAAGTATATCAAATTTTTGGCAAAGCCAAATAGCAGGAGTTATAAAAAAAAACAAAAACAAAGCAGTTTCTTTAAAAGCATGATACGCAAAAAAAAAAAAAAAGCATAAAAAACCCGCACAAAAACGTAATGGAAAATAACAGGTGCAGAAATTCTGCAGCGTCAAGCACTCACCAAAAGCTCACCGTGGGAATGTAGCCTAAATCTACCTTAAGTTTGTCAAACAGCATGAACCACCATGATACATTCTGTGCAGGTTCCTATGACCTACATGCCGATACAGATGGCTTAGGAAGGTCGATCCTACTGACAGATTCCCTTTGATTAGAACACCATGAAGATTCGACAAGCCCAATAAACTATCACAGAACACCCTCACACCCTCACAAACCTTCTCTCCTTCTATACCTACATGAAATATAAGTAGTTTTTTTATTTTTCAGGCTAAATACCCCATATGAATAGTGAAATGCATATTGGGGCAATGTTTGTACTCATCAGTACAGTATTTTCATGTCCTTTATAAAATACTATATATTGGATTGTTCGTATTTGTATTGTAGAACAGTTCAACTTACTCATCTTACTCCTCTACAGATAGCTATTTTGGTTTCATTCCATTAAAGACATATCTTAAACTTTATTAGACACATTTTTAAGACTGGGAAAAATAAAGAGGATATATGTATCAGTGCTCTACACAGAGTACAGAGTCAGAGTTTCTATCGGAATTCTCAAAAAAAGTGTATTTTGAGGACTACCCAGTCATTCACTAAAATGGGGAAGATGGAGTCACTATGTACATAATAGTATGGCTTCCATTCTGGCAGTGCACAAAAACAACTCAGTCTACATTGAAGTGAATGGCTCATTCGGGGCTCCTGTTGGCACACAGTTTTTCAGGGATTACGACGGAAAAGTGCTCAGCACTGTAGCTTAGAAACTAGCTGAAGCTTTATCAGTCACAGTGTCATTTCTTTTATCACAACCATTCCCTATCAGTCAAGGAACATATCTACTCCGGCTGATTATGGCAGACTGTTCTGAAACACTACTATGTGCACACATATCAAATACATATAACATTTACAAAAGCTAAAATGATACAAAAAAAAAATACCACGATAAGCAAAGCAAGTAATTAGTCCAAATTATCATTTCTAAAGCTAAACTCATCAAGCCTGAATCAGCAGTACGCTCAATACAGAATATAATATCTCTACATAAGTAGGAAAAAAAGATGTATTACATGTGCAATTTCACTGCAAAGAACAGATACTCTCTTGAACAATGGGAAGACATCACCCCAAGCAATCCTTTAAAACTTGTATTTCTAAGCCTGTTAAAAATAAAATAAAAATACACTAGAGACGCAATCAATTGCAGACCAAACTAATTTGGCACTTCAGGCGTGAGAAGATAAAGGTAGTGATTCATCAATGTTTTGCAGCCCATTAACCTGGTAAAGGATCGGTTTATATTTTAAAAATGTACTAAAACGTTGAGCATCAATATTCCATACATTTACTGTATATACATGTTACATGGTTATGCACAGATTTGCGGGGTTTACAGGTGGATGGACTTTAGCTGGAGGCACAGCAGCTGCGCCCAGTGTAGGAGAACAGTGTGTACCATCCTGGCACTTGCACCATGTCCTCCATTTTTCCTGACAGTTTTGACATGAAAGAGGATTAAAGCCTCAATACAAAGACTAATATGTCGACAGAGCAAGGCAATACCATTGTGTTCAGCTCAGGGCCGCACCTATAATGAGGCCATTTGAGACTGTGGCTCAGGCGGCAGCCAGCTGCTGTGCTCATGGGGCGGAATTATGCGTTCTGCTACCCGCAGCACCTACAATTTAGCCTCTGCACGCTGGTGCTGCAGTAGCATGCAGAGCCTTGTAGATGAGGTCACAGGAGGGAAGGAGTCAGGGGCCCCTGATCATGTGATCCCTGACTCCTCCCCTCCTGTGAACTCATCACAGGTCCTGTGGCACAGCCCTCACTGTGTGCAGGACTCTGCTGTGCTGGTTGTCATGGTGCTGGATCAGTAAGTTTATGTGTTGGGTCAGGGGAGGTTTTACAGGGTGGATGTAGCAGAGCCGTGTGTGCAAGGTGTACGGAGCAGAGCCATGTGTGTACGAGGTGTACAGAGCAGAGCCATGTGTGTACAAGGTGTACAGAGCAGAGTCGCTTGTGTGTGAGGTGTACGGAGAGGAGACGTGTGTGTACAGGGTGTATGGAGCGGAGACGCGCGTGTGCGAGGTGTAGGGAGCAGAGCCATGTGTGTACAAGGTGTGCGGAGCGTGTGCGAGGTGTACAGAGCGGAGCCGCGCGAGTACGAGGTGTACGGAGGAGAGATGTGTACGAGCTGCGTGTGTGCGGAGCCACGTGAGTACAAGGTGTACGGCGCGGAGCCACGGGTGTACGGAGTGGAGCAGCGTGTGTATGAGGCGTACAAAATGGAGCCCTGTGTGTACGAAGTGTACGGAGCAGAGCCGTGTGTGTACGGAGTGGAGCGGAGCCGCGTGTGTACAGAGCGGAGCCGCGTGTGTACAGAGCGGAGCCGCGTGTGTACAGAGCGGAGCCGCGTGTGTACAGAGCGGAGCCGCGTGTGTACAGAGCGGAGCCGCGTGTGTACAGAGCGGAGCCGCGTGTGTACAGAGCGGAGCCGCATGTGTACAGAGCGGAGCCGCGTGTGTACGAGGTGTATTGAGCAAAGCCGCATATGTACAAGGTTTACGGAGTTGAGCCATGTGTGTACGAGGCATAAAAAGCGGAACCGTGTGTGTATGAGGTGTGCAGAGCCATACGTGTACAAGGTGTATGGTGGGGAGCATTCATACCTCCCAGCGGGATAGTCCCGATTTTGAGAGAGAGTCTGCCCCAGCCGGGAGCTTACTTTTTCGACGGACACAGGACGAGGCCTGGGTATGAACCCTATAGAACCTCACAAAGGTGTGCAAAGATGACCAGGTCGCAGCTCTGGAAAGTTGTAAGGCCGAAGCCTGGTGTCCCACAGCCCAAGAAGCCCCTACGGCCCGGGTGGCGTGGGCTCACTCCCGGAGGGGGCCGTTTTTCCTGAAGTCGGTAGGCCTCCAGAATGGTAGAACGAATCCAGTGAGCAATCGTGGATTTGGATGCCGGAAGCCCTTTCCGGCGACCTTCAGAGATGACAAGCAGGGAATCGGATTGGCGAAAAGAAGCGGTCCTGGCAAGGTAGACACGCAAGGCTTTCACTACATCCAGTTTGTGGAGCGAGTTTTCCAGAGGATGAGCAGGCGCAGGACAAAATGATGGAAGGACGATATCTTCGTTAATGTGAAAAGGGGATACCACCTTTGGAAGGAAGGAAGGAACTGGCCTGAGAACGAACTTATCTTGGTGGAGGATTAGGTACGGGGACCGACAGGATAAAGCCGCCAGCTCAGAAACTCTCCTGATGGATGTAATGGCGATTAGAAAAGCCATCTTCCATGAGAGAAGGGACAGAGGAATGTCCTGGATTGGTTTGAACGGCGCCTTTTGGAGAGCGCCAAGAACGAGATTGAGATCCCACGAATCTATAGGAGAATGATGAGGAGGAGCCACATGGGCGACTCCTTGGAGAAAAGTCTTCACCTGCGGTAAGGAAGCCAGATCCTTCTGGAAGAGGATTGCCAGGGCAGACACCTGACCTTTGAGGGTACTGAGAGACAGGCCCGCATCCAAACCGGACTGTAGGAAGCCAAGTATGGATGGAATGGAGAACGACAATGGAAAAACATCGTTATCATCGCACCAACGGAAAAATACCTTCCAGTACCTATGGTTAATGCGGGAGGAGGCTGGCTTCCTAGCTCTGATCATGGTTTGAATGACCCGGCTGGAAAACGGTGATTCTCTCAGAATTGCGGCCTCAACGGCCATGCCGTTAAACTCAGAGACTGAGAAATCTGGTGGTAAAGGGGGCCTTGTGAGAGAAGATCTGGACGGTCTGGAAGCCTCCAGGGGACGTCCGCGAGCATGTTCACCAACTCCGCGTACCAAGGACGTCTTGGCCAGTCTGGAGCAACCAGAATGACTGGGATGCCCTCTGACTTTATATTTTTGACCACCCTTGGGATTAGGGCAAGGGGAGGAAACAGGTAAGGCAGTTGGAACTGGGACCATGGAATACCAGTGCGTCGCAACCGACGGCTAGAGAATCCCTGGACCTGGCTACAAAGTGAGGAACTTTGTTGTTCATCCGAGATGCCATGAGATCGACGTCCGGGGTGCCCCAACGCTGGCATATCTGATTGAAGACTGTGGGATGAAGGGACCATTCGCCTGACGCTAGACCCTGGCGACTTAAGAAGTCCGCTGCCCAATTCTCCACCCCTGGAACGTGAATGGCAGAGATCGCTGGAACGTGACGCTCTGCCCAACGCAGTATCCTTGCCACTTCTGACATTACCTGCCTGCTGTGAGTACCGCCCTGGTGGGTTATGTACGCCACGGCCGTGGCGTTGTCTGACTGAATGCGGACTGGTTTGCCTACGAGGAGAGGCTGCCAACGAAGGAGAGCAAGGAAGATTGCTCTGATCTCCAGAAGGTTGATGGGAAGAAGAGCCTCCTTGGCGTTCCAGTGCCCTTGGGCCGTTTTCCGATGGTAAACCGCCCCCCATCCCAGGAGACTGGCATCGGTGGTGATGACTTGCCACTGAGGCAGAAGAAAGGACCTTCCCTGGAGAACTGACGCCGGCAAAGTCCACCAAGTCAGCGATTGTCTGACTCTGAGCGGAAGGAGGATGGGGCGGTCCAGAGAAAACGAAGTCTTGTCCCAGACTGAAAGGAGGAACAGCTGGAGAGGGCGAGAGAGAAATTGTGCGAAAGGCACTGCTTCCATGGAAGCTATCATCTTCCCCAGGACCCTCATACAGGACCGAAGGGGCATGATCCTCGAGCGTTTTAGGGATCGGATTCCCTTGCAAAGGGTTGAAAACTTGTCCATCGGTAGAAACACCCGGGCTAGATTCGTGTCGAATTCCATGCCCAAAAAGGTCAGACACTGGGTAGGGTGCAGGATGGACTTCTCCTTGTTGCCTATCCTTCCGAGGTGGCCAAGAGCATCCAGGGTTATCTGAAGACTTTGAAGACAGTCTTGGTGGGACGAGCCCTTGATCAGGAGATCATCCAGAAAAGGGATTATGAGAATCCCCCTGGATCGAAGGATGGCCATGACTGTTGCCATTACTTTCGTAAAGACACGGGGAGCAGAGACCAGGCCGAAGGGAAGGGCCGCGAACTGTTAGTGATTGTCCTGAATCGCTAAGCGGAGGAATCTCTGATGTTGCAGACAAATAGGGATGTGGAGGTAGGCATCCTGTATGTCGACAGAGCAGAGGATCTCCCCGGGTTCCATCAAGGCTATTACCGAGCGCGGGGACTCCATCTTGAAGTGGAGGACCCTCACATGGTGGTTGAGCAACTTGAGGTCTAAAATTAGACGAAGAGAGCAGTCTTTTTTCGGGACTACAAAGAGATTTGAGTAGAACCCTGAAAACCGTTCATTTGACGGCATGGGGACGACAACCCCGACGGAAAGAAGGGAGGAGACGGCCTGAAGGAACCCTGGAATCTGGGACCGCTGTCTTGGGGGTCAAGACATGAAGAAGCGACTGTTTGGGAGGGAAGAAAATTCGATTTTGTAACCGGAAGTGATGATTTCCCTGACCCAAGCGTCATCGACAACAGACAGCTAAGCGTCCTTGAAAAAGGAAAGTCTGCCTCCCACCTGGAAGAATTTCCAGGTGGGGGTGACCCGTCACTTAGAGGAAAATCTGCCGGACCGGGAGCCTGAAGACTTGGTGGGCTGGCCTCTTGACCTCCAGCGGGGAGCGGGTTTATATGATGGTTTCCTCCGGTCCCTGGAAGCGGAGGGCCGGTCCTGCTGGGATGAACCTTCTGTGGAAGCGAAGGGGCAAAAGGACCTAAATGGCCGAGCAGCCTTTTTGTTGAAAAACCTTCTAGGCCGGGACTGAGGAAGAGAGGTACTTTTACCACCAGTGGCATCCGAAATTATCTGATCCAGCTTGGCGCCAAAGAGCCTAGAGCCATGAAAAGCTAGGTTGGTGAGCGACTTTTTAGAGGTGGTGTCCGCACTCCACGACTTCAACCAAAAGATGCGGCGTATGGCTACTATGTTGCTGTTAGCTCTTGCTACACACCCGGCCACGTCCAAGGAGGCGGCCAAAAGGTATTTACAGTACCTGCATGATTAATTTGATCTGCCAAATCTGCTAGCTCGTCCTGAGGTGCTGCTGCTAAGATGCCCTTGCGAAGAATTTTTGCCCAAGCTGAAATGACCTTGGCCACCCAGGCGGAGGCGAAAATAGGACAGAGGGAGGCGCCAGATGCCTCAAAAATTGACTTAGCCAGAGATTCTATTTGCCTGTCCGTCGGATCTTTAAGCGAAGCTCCGTCCGGGAGGGATAGAACCGTCAGAGGAAAGACGGGAAACTGGAGGGATCTACCTCAGGAGCTTTGGTCCATTTCGTGACTAGATCCGCCTCGAAGGGATATAGCACATCTAAGTACTTGCGGCCTGAAAACCGTTTCTCAGGGTGTTCCCAGTGATTGGCTAAGGAGGTGTCGAACTCCTTGTGATTAGGAAAGGTTCGAGGGGGAGGCCTCGCTCGCTTAAAAGAGACAGAGCATTCCTGAGGAGGTGCCTTATCTTCCTTTATTTTGAGGGTTTGGAAGATAGCTGATATGAGACTATCTACCATGTCCCGAGTTCTAGCCGTGTTGTCCGCCTCTGAGTCAGATCCGGATGGGGAATCATCGTCTGACCTATGGTCGTCTGCTGATGAGGGAGATGAGGAGCGTAGCCTGGGTGAAGCGGAAGGACCTTGCGAGCTGGAAGAAGAGCCAGACAGAGCCCGCTTCCTAGAATCTCTACCCGACCTGTCTGCTTGAAGACTGACCTGATGCCCACTTCTTTTTACAGCGCGCGCAGGCGTAGTGAATAGCGGTGGGTCTGGAACAGAGAGCCCTTGCAGAGTTGGGCATAAGTCTATGCGGCAGTAGCACTAAGCTGACAGGAATCTGCTGTGGGGAGCTAAGAGTAGCATCAAACTATAGCAGCGCCGAGCCTACCGAGGTTCAGATGCGGAGCAAACACCTTGTGTCCCCCAAGAATAGAGTCGGAGAAGGGAGAGAAAGTGATCTCTCAGAAATGCCAGAAAAACGCTAGCGGTGGGCGGAGCTTAACGGCTGAGCCGCGTGATTGGATGAAGACCGGGGGGGAGCGGCTAGAGGGGGAGACTGATGGCGCTGAAGAGAAAGCAGCCCCGTGATGGGCTGAAAAAGGTGCGAATAAAGCGCGCGCAGAGAGGAGGAAGAAGCTTGCCAAAGTGAAAGTGAAAGTTAAAGCGCGTCTCCCCCGAGGCTAATGTCGGACGGCGTACCCACGCCCGCGATGCTGCGGACATATGAAAGAAGAAGGTAACTGCTGCCCGCCGAGAAGAAACACCGATGTACTCCCTCAGAGCAGAGCGATGGCAGGGGAGACGCGCGCCCGGGGGAAAAGGGAGCGGGAAATTCAAACTGGCTATTATAGGAGCCAGTCCTGAAAATTGCCATGTGAACAGAACGCAGGGTGGGAGATTCAAACAGGGGCCAGCTCCCCCAGTGACTGCTACTAGATGCCTGTGTCACGCTGCGGTACTGAGGGGGTCAGCATAGGTCCAGGTGAATGCGGGGCTGTAGGGGACATTCAGACAGCTTACCTGATGTCCCTGAGGAGGGTGACCGCAGGGGCCCACGAATAGAGAGCAGGCCGCTGGGCGCGAAAGTCCTCTGTACCCGCACCATGTCCCTATAGTGCAGAAGACGGCGCCATTTCTTGCTGAAAGGAGGAATGTCACCGCTGGTGACCGCCGTCTTCCTCTCAGCCCTGTCCCGGGAGAGGGGTGAGGAGGGGAATTGGCTAGGACCGGCCACTGTCATCAGCCCATAGCACCCGAGGGTGATAGGGGAAAAGTCCTGCCTGCGGTCCTGAGAGTTGCGATGTGGGCACTACCACATTGCTCGCTCAGCCGCCTGATATGGGAAAACAGGGTGAACTTACACCCTGTTTCCTGATGCTGAATCTGAAAAATAAACGGAAAAGATAAATACACACACAACTAAAGCCTAAAAAGAAATCTTTAAGTGTGGATCTGGGAGATCCCGGTCCGCCTCCTACAGACACTAAGCACAAACTGAGGTAATTGGTGCCTGTCGGTGGGTGTATACTGCCGGGGAGGAGCTAGTGTTTTGCATAGTGTCAGCCTCCTAGCAGCAGCAGCATACACCTATGGTAATCTGTGTCCCCCAATAAGGCGATAAAGAAAACCTCCTACTTACCTTCCCTGCATGCACTTGCAGCATCTTGTTCCAGTGCCAGCAGTTCTTGTGGTCGGCCGATCACGTGTCCCCGTTCATTAAGGTAATGAATATTCACCTCTCTCCACTCAGCGGGACACGTGATTGCACGGCTGCAGGAGCTGCTGGAAGCCTGAACAAGATGCTACGAGGGCACGCAGGGGAGGTAAGTAGGAGGATTTTTTTTTTTGTTTTCTTTTTTTTTTTTACAGCTGCTGGAAGCCGGCGGCTGCAGCTGCAACTGTGCGCGCTAAAAGAGAAATGAATATTCTTTGCCAGTGCAGTGAATACTCATTTCTCTTTAGCAGCGGGCACAGTTACAGCCGCAGCAACCGGCTCCTGCCTCTGTGACCCGCTGCTCCGCCGCCCCCCTCCCTCGCCGGCTTCTGGGACAATAACTCATGTATAAGCCGAGGGGTTGTTTTTAGCACAAAAAAAGTGCAGAAAAACTCGGCTTATACACAAGTATATACGGTATGTTTAAATTGTACTTTTTTCGTTTTGTTTCAATACACACAAAGGAAATAAACATGTGTATAACAAAGCGATCATATTCTAGGAGAAAAACTTCATTTTCTGGAACAATTTTGAGGGTGCCAACACTTTCTGCCATGACTGTTCATACATTGGCCACATAGTGTATTTGTGCACCTGTATATTCATTTATACTAAAAGGTGTGCGGGCCCTATATATATATTTTTTTTTGTTGGCGCAGCTCCTGCCGGATCTGAAGAAACTTAAAGGCCACATACCCATACATCAAAAATTATAAGTGAGTTCTACACTTATATTTCCATTACATGGACCTCCACACGTGTGTACGCTCTACTAAGTGATCGTCTAATTCTGTTTGTAACGGAAATCATGCATCGCTGATTGGCCGCGCTACCAACCAACAACAGGCGCAGTCCGGCCGTGAATTGGTGCGGAATTCGAACGACGCACGCCACTACTACCGTTGGGAGATCTGCGGGTCATCTCCTGCCGCACGGATTTGCCACAATCAGCGATATTGGCGCGGAATTTAAAGGGGATCTGTCACCCCATTTTTGACCTATCCGCTGCAGCCACCGCCATCAGGGACTTATCTACAGCATTCTGTAATGCTGTAGATAAGCCCCCGATGAAACCTGAAAGATAAGAAAAAAAGAGTTAGATTATACTCACCCCGGTGTTCGGTCCGGTCCAATGGGTGTCGCCGTCCCGTCCGGCGCAGCCCATCTTCATACGATTATGACATCCTCCTACTTGCTTCTCCCTCGGCTCCTGCGCACGCGTACTTTATCGGCCCTGTTGAGGGCAGAGCAGAGTACTGCAGTGCGCAGGCACCGGACCTCTCTGACCTTTCCTGGCACCTGCGCACTGCAATACTTTACTCTGCCCTCAATAGGGCAGATAAAGTACGTGTGCGAAGGAGCCGAGGGAGAAGCAAGGAGGAGGACATCATCGTATGAAGATGGGAGGCGCCGGAACGGACCGCGACACCCACCGCCCCGGCCCCCCGGGGAGTATAATCTAACATGTTTTTCTAATTTTTCAGGTTTCATCGGGGGCTTATCTACAGCATTACAGAATGCTGTAGATAAACCCCTGATGGCTGCAGCCCCAGCTTATGGGGCAAAAATGGGGTGACTGATTCCCTTTAAATAAAATACATACATATTCTAGAATACCTGACGCGTTAGAATCGGGCCACCATCTAGTATGAAACTTTCTAATAGCACGTACAGCAGCCTACTGTACACAGCGATGGTCTAGTTAGTAGTTGTAAAGCTCAATCAATAGCTTCACCACTCTATGCAGTCTGAAATCCTGCAGGTGATTTCTTTCAATTATTTCCAAACTACTGCTTTGCTTTAGCTCCCTCTGCAATTAGGCTGTAGATAGATCCTGATTACAAAAGTAATACCTTTCACTATTGCCTTTATATTATTAAAGCCATCCAACGAGACCTAGTTGTTTTGAAAATATATCCACACCCACATCAGAAATGAAGAAAAGGTGCTGGAGAGAATGAGAAAAATGGAGATTTCGCTCACATTCATTTAAAGTCCTAACATATTAAATATCTTAATGTCGATGAACGGGTTAAACGAGAAAGTCACTGAAGCAAAATATCACAAGATCTCTGCACTTAAGGCTGTGTGCACACGCTGCGGATTAGGTGCGGATTCATTCGCGCGGATTTTGTAAAATCCGCAGGTGAAACCGCAGGTCAAAATACCTGCGGTTTTACCTGCGGATTGCTCTGCGGTTTGGCCCTGCGATTTTTCATCTCCTCAATGGAGGAGATGGCAAACCGCAGGGGAATCCGCAGAAAGAATTGACATGTCAATTCTTTCTGCGGATTGAAAACCGCAGATAATCCGCGCGGAAAATTCCGCACCGTCTGCACTGCGGTTTTTGATTCCCATAGGGAATCATTGTACTGTACACCGCAGCAAAAACTGCTGCGGGTCCGCAGCGGCCAAAACCACTGCGGAACCGCAGCAAAATCCGCAGCGTGTGCACACAGCCTAACAGCTGCATGAACTCTGTGTGCATACAGTAGAGCCCCAAAGAAGTTGTCAGAAAAGGCTTAAAGGTCAAAATATGCCTGTCACAAGCAAAAAAGCATGAAACATAATGGCTTCCTGGCTCCCCGCATGGTTTCCTTAATTTTAATGATATCGTATTAATATTTGATGGACAGAAAGAATCGAGCAATCTGAAGAAGCACTCAACATATGGTGATCAGAAGTCAGAAATAACATATTAAAGGAACTCCTAACAACAAATGACACCAGCTGTTACAGATGTTGAGCCACAAGTCTCCTGCTCGTAGAGGCAGAGGGCAGCTCTTGGGTCTGCCCAAGTTTCCTAAGCTGCCACCATTATGCTCCAGAGCTCTATTCATGTACTGTAATAACGCATCGTCAAATTATTAGCCAGAACTGGACCTGGAAGTTGCTTTCCTCAGACTTCTGAAGCCTTAGATACTGAGTGTGATTTATGTCCTGCCTGATGTCCATTTCATTTGCAGATCGCTATAAATCTCATTTCTTCTTAATTGAGCATGCACAGTGAAGCAGGGCGTACGCTCCCTGGCTTCATCGACGCACTGAACATGCTCACAAGGCACAGTAACGCAGGTTTCTGCATAGCTGCTCCTGGAATGTTGCACATATAAACAGAAGAGATCCCTTGAGTTGCAGACTGAGCAGGAGTCAGCCAAGGGCAGCAGAAGTCAGTCGCAAACTGCCAGGAAAGTCAGTAACAGAGTCCAGCTGAGTCGGTGGCGCAGAGGAGAGCTTCTGCTTATCTCCATGCCCAACACTCAGAGTAGGTATGCTGAACTATCAACACCTGCCTGAGCCAATGAAAAGGGGACAGCACACCAGGCCTAACTGTGTATTTTCACCCATTAACTTCCTATAGAAGAATGGAAATTTTTGTTGCCGACTTCAGCCAATTTCAGACGACCAAAAGCAAAGAAGTGGATCTGCAGTACTCCACTATGGCCAATATACAGTTGACAAGTCAACAGTTGTGAAGTTCCGATATACAAATGATCACTTCAAGAAGCCTTATGCCACCTAGAACAGCTGATTGTCAAACCCTCACCACTCTGATACTTATGGCCTATTCTTTGGATAGGCCATCAATTTAGCCCTGGACAAACCCTTTAAAAATTGCAATGTATCTGTAAAAATAAGATGCGATACATATGCACGATCAGTTTTGTTTGTTTTTTGATAGTCAGGGCATATCAACAATAAAACCTCCTCTAACATGTGCTTGTACCTTGTCAGGAGACTTAAAGAAGTCATCTGTGCTTTAAACTCATGCTACTTTTTCTATAAACTAAATCATTTTGCTATTTTAGCTTTGGGATTATTTTAATATAACAAATGCAAGTTGGTAAATTCTGCTGATTGTATCACAGGACTCCATGTTAACTGGTAGCTAATTAATGTTGTGTATAGCATGTAAATGTAGCACATAAAGCCGGATCTCTGGAGCCGCGAACATCAATCAAATACAATATATCCCATGGCAGCACATTTGTACAAAACAATACAACATTTCAGCTTTTTCTGGAAACTATTTAGCAGCAAATCAAAATATCCTCAGGGAGGGATGTGCTAAAACAATAGCAATTTTCAGATTATTAAAATTACAACAGTGTTAACTGCTATTTTGTTCATATTTCACTTGAACAGATAAATGCCCAGATCCACTCATGAAAAGATGTGTGAATGCATTCAGAAGACCAGAGCGAAAATATACATTTACCTACAATCCAGAAGGGCTGGAGAAACCCCAGAAGCCAGGAGACCAATGTTTTATGAAGGTGCCAGGGTGAGCCTAATGAGCATCAGGCTAGGTTCACACGTAGCTTTTTTGCTGCGTTTTTAGATTTGCCAAAACCTGCTCAAGTCAGTAAAAAAATGCATTCGAAAAGCCCGTTCTGCAGCATTTTCTGGGTGCAGATTACATGTATTCTGAGCAGACAGTAAATGTTTAATATAAAGCTGGCTTTATTCACAAAAAATGCAAATGCAAAAATGCAGGAACAAAAAAGGGGTGTGCATGAGGTTTCTGAAATCTTATTGATTTTGCCACGTCTGTTAAAACAAGCTTTTAATTTGCACAAAAAAACACAGCAAAAACACTGAATGTGAATATAGTGTTAGACTGAGATTAATTGTAGTCCTTAAAGAAGTTGTCCACTACTTGGACAACTCCTTGTCATACCCCACGCTTGGCCCCGATAAAATAAAAAAAAGCATAGGCTATGTGTACACGTAGTTTGAGGTAGTTTGAGATTTTTCCACGAAGATTTGGAAAAATCCACAGGTAAATTCTCAGGTCAAAAGACCTGCGGTTTACCAGTGGATTAGACTACGGTTTAGCCCTGCGGTTTCACACCTCTACAATGGAGAAGCTGTGAAACCGCTGCGGATTCCGCACAAAGAATTGACATGCTGCGGATTTGAACCCGCAGCAAATCCGCGCGGAAAAATCTGCAGCATGTGCACAGCGTTTTTCAGTTTACCATTGAAAACAATGGTACTTTACAACGCAACTAAATCTGCTGCGGACCCGCAGAGCCTGAAACGCTGTGGATCCGCAGCAGAATCCGCACCGTGTGCACATGGCCTTATACTCCCTCCTCCAGTGTCGACACTGTTCCCACGGTGTCAGCACTCGTTGTCCCCAAGGCTCCCGTGCATTTGTTGTGCACATGCCCCCGATGCCCAATCAGCACTGGAGTCACTGTCTCTGCCTTCTGATAAAATGATGAAGACGAGGAAGTCCGAGCTGCAACTGATCTCTGACGTCTTCATGTTCAAGTTGTCCAAAGGGGGAGACAGTGACGCCAGCACTGATTGGGTGCCGGGGTCACATGTCACAACAACCACACAGGAGCCCCGGGAAGAGCGAGCGCCGACACCACAGGAATGGTGCCAGCACAGGCGGTTAGTATATGCTTTTTTATTTCATCGGGGCCAAGCGAGGGGTATGAGAAGGCGTTGCCTTAGTAGTGGCCAACCTCTTTAATTTTAGATGTGCAACTTAGGCATGTTTGCATTTGGTCGGAATAAGGGAAATAGTGATGAGAAAACACGCTCACATAATGTGTTAGGCTAGTTTCACACTACCGTTTCATGGAGCTGAGGAGGGATGCGCACGGCTGCCGTGAAGCTCCGCACCATGGCCGCGCCTCCTCCGGTCAGCTCCGCCTATGGCGCATGATGCTGCATGCGACCAGTGTACCCTATCTTTAGCATTGGGTACGCAGGCATGCTTTTGGCGGCGCATGCGTCCTTTTGACGGTGCGCTGACCTGCGCCAAACGCACCGTGTTGCATTTTGGTGCGCCCGGCGCACCATCAAAGGGCCAGATGAACTGCCAAAAGCATACCTGCGCACGGCCTGCGTACCCAATGCTAAAGATAGGGTACGCAGGTCGCATGCAGCGGCATGCGCCCATAGGCGGAGCTGACCGGAGGAGGCGTGGCAGGGGGCGGAGCTTCACTCCAAGCGTGCGCTGCGCCTTCAAATGCTAGTGTGAAACTAGCCTTACTCCGTGTATCTTGGGCATGGTCGGATGATATGTTCGAGTTCCAACGCCTGCATGTCTCGCGGCCGTTAGATAGCTGCAATACATACAGCTATTGTTAGTCATCACAACACGTGTGGGGATTGCCTAACAGCTGCGAGACATGCAGGCATGAGGACTCGAACATATTATCCAACCATGCCCAAGATACTCTCATAACACGTTATCCGAACGTTCGCTCATCACTAAAAGGCAACTTTTGACTTTAATCTCCCACATGCAGTCTGCCATAGTTTTATATTTTTCCAGCTGTGCGGAGATTTTTTGGGATGTAGTGTACAATTTTTTAAGCAACATTTTGAAGTTTTTTAAAATTAGCTTTTAAGAATTTGAAGAGCAAAAAGGTGGGAAGGTGTTTTGAACGAACGCATTTAGAATTTTTTTATAGTTAAATTTCTTTGGCTTGCCTTTTAGGCAAAAAATTGCATTTTGTCTAATTTTTTTGCTACTTTATACTCAAATGTAGCTGGTAGAAAAAAAATAAACAAATTTTAATCCAATAATATTTTACTTATTTTTAAATCAGATTATAATGATCCAAATATTGTGCAAGTTACTTGGTAACTATTGAGCAAATTGCTTTTCAAAATAAAAAAACACTTTTTCAAGATTTAAGCCAGTCTCCCAAGCCTAGTGTCAGCAACATATGGAATCTGAAGAGGAGTGTAAGGGTGCAAAGGTAACAGTCATATGGAAGTCTTGGTGCATAACATAGCGTAACATAGCCTTGGTCACATAAGACCAGTATAATAAATGGCAGTAAAGCAATGACGTAGAAAATCTTCAGTCAAAGTTTATCAGTAGATAGAATAAAAGAATTAAAGGAAATCTGTCAGTAGGACAAACCCTCCTAAACCGTCTATATGGGCATGTAGATCACTGGAAAATGACTAAAGTGATACTTTGGTATCGACAATGCCATGTCTTATGGGATTGCCGAGAAATACATGTTTTGCTTATTTGTAAATGAGCTATGGGCCGGACATTTATCTGCATGAGAATCTGCCTCTAATAAAAGGGGGCATTACCAGTGTGATTTGTAAAGGGTTACCAGTGTTAACAGGGCTGTGGAGTCGATAAGCCAAAACACCGACTCCTCAATCTCCCCGACTTCCGACTCCACAGCACTGGTCACTACTGAGCATGTACATAAAGTGAAGCACAGATTCATCTCAACTAAAAGACGAGATCCTTAGATCAGGAACAGAACAGATATTTATAGGACAGTTCATAACTTTACAAAATTATGAAAACATTTAAAGCAAATCCTGCACTGAACTACTTGAACCCTGTTTATTATATATTTTAGGAGTCTGAGTCGGTCCAAATTTTACTGACCAACACCACCAAAATGGACACAGACTCCAACTCTGATTCCACAGCCATGGTTATCAGAGTGATGTGTAATGGCCGCTCTCTGCTGTCCTGATCTCAAGGAAGAGCTTTGTGTGATTATACCCGACAAATCTGCAGGTTCCTCTCAACTTCCATCTCACAGGAAGACAGGCTTGTAATATTGTTGTAATACAGCAGAGCTGTGAGAGCTGCAGCACATTGTGATTTTAAGGAGACAAAGTTAATTTCTACTTTTCTGTCTTAGTTACATGTCTCACACTGGCAATACCCCTTTCTAGTAAACATTCTCTGGAGGCAGATTCTCATACAGGTCAATGTTCTGCCCATTATCCTGAATAGCTCATTGTATATAGGAAACACATGTTGAATTAAAACATTGGTTGCCAGATATATGGTTACACTTAAATAAGTTTTTTATGTTAAAAAAAGAATATATTCAATTTCTTTCTGCTTACGCCGAGCAAACAAAAAAACACACACATATATAATAGGTATTAGACGTACCGGTAATTATGTCTCCAGGAGGCCATCCTGACAGCACCATGGAGGTCATCGTTGTCCTACTTACAGGGACAGGAAACACACGAGAGGTTAAAAGGCCCCTCCTCACCCACCTCCCTCAGTATTTTAACAAGTACTCCACCATGATTGATGCAACTTAAATTTATTCCAACTGATATCATATCAAGACATCATGAAACAACACAAACAGGGCGGAAACTAACCCTGCTGTCAGGATGGACTCCTGGAAACAATTACCGGTAGGTCTAATACCTATTTTCCAGGACATCCCTTCTAACAGCAGCATGGAGAATACTAAACTAACTCCTCAGGGTGGGACCACTGATTGGAGAACCTTTCTCCCGACGGCAGTTTGATGATCTAATTTATAATGTTTGCAAAATGTATCAAGCCTGGCCCAGGTTGCGGCCCTACAAATTTTCTCAACTGTTGCCCCCTCCCTCTCAGCCCAGAAGATGGAGACTGTTCTCGTCGAGTGGGCTCTTAATCCTTCGGGTGGAATAATCCCTTCTGACTCGTACGGTAGGGAGATTACTGAAGTGATCCATCTTGCGATGGTGGTTTTGAGTTTTTTTTTTCCCCTTATTTTTTCCCCCAACAAAATAAACAAGTTAGGATCCTGCCTCCAACTACAAGTGGCCTCTAGATATTCGATGACCGTCTTCCTAACGTTCAATGAGCGAAAGGCCTGCTCTTTCTGATTTTACGGGTTTTCACAAACGGAGGGCAAGATAATCTCCTGGTTTAGGTTCTGAGAGGACACTACTTTTGGTAAGAAAGCAGGATCTAATTTTAGGATTATGCGATCCTCCCATATTCGAAGATATTGATCTCGAGTGGACAGGGCCTGAATTTCTCCTACCCTCGTCACGGTAGGAATAGCCACTAAAAATGCCGTTTTGGTTGTCCAATATTAGATGGATATCTTCTTCCCAGGTACATAAGGATCTTTATAGAGGGCTTTAAGGACCAGATTCTGATTCTAAGGGAGCACCGACCACCTTATAGTAGGATGCAACCTCTGAATTGCCCTAACAAACCTACAGTAGCTACCCACGGGTGAGTGGCCAAAAAATAGTCAAAGAATGTACGTAATGCCGATATTTGGACTTTAAGGGTGCTTGGTCTGAGCCCTTTATTAAAACCCGCCAGTAAGAAATCTAAAACCCTTGGAATATTGGGCCTGCCGGAAACAACATTGGACCTGCCACCTTCCAAACAGAACATTTTCCAGATTTTATTGTATATTGCAGATGAGACTGGTTTTCTGCTAGCCTAAATTGTGGTAATAACGTGGTCCGATAACCCCTGAGCTCTTAGGATGTCCCGCTCAGGATTCAGGCTGACAGATGAAGTCTTTCTGGGTTCTGATGAAAGACTGGACCCTGGTGGATCATATTTTTCCTCTGAGGTAGCATAACTGGATCTTCTAATGCCATAGGACTTAGCAGTGGGAACCAACTTCACTTTGGCCAATAAGGGACAATCAGAAATACTTTTGCCTGATCCTCTTGGATTTTCCTGGGTACTCCTGGAATAAGCGCCATCAGGGGAAAGGCATAAGACAGAGACCTGTCCCACCTCTGACTCAACACGTCAACGGCTTCTGGATTGTCCTTCGGATTTAGGGAGTAAAACCTGGTGACCTTTGCGTCGCAAATAGATCTATTTGAGGTGTACCCCAGAGATGACACCAGTACTGGAAAACTTCTTTGTGTAGCTCCCATTCCGTCGGCCAGACCCTGTAGTTGATCGACTTGGACTGGATCTCTGATGGCCATCTGCCCTGAAGAATCCTTCTCTCCAAGTACACTCCCCAACTCCACTTGCTGGTGTCCGTAGTGATCACCATGCACGGTGAGGAGATCCAAGGAATGCCTAACTGCAGATTTTTTGGCTGAGTCCACCAAAGTAGAGATCTTCTCACTGCCAGAGATAAGGACATTCCTCTGTCGAGTGAAGACTGGCACCGGTCCCAGACGAATAGGACTTCCCCCTTCAAGGCTCTCAAGTGGAACTGGGCCCAGGGGATGCAAGTGGTCAGTGTCATGATCTCAGTGCGGGTTTGACTCGCACATGTGGGGTTAATGTCTGGAACCAGTGCTTATGACTGGCATTTCTGGGGTTAAAGGTTGTGATCCCAGTGCAGGCTTACCTGCACACCTGGGGCTTATGATTGTGGCCTCTCCCTGGTTCTGGGAATGCTTCTTATAGCCTCAGGACGCTCCCATCCCCATCAGTTATACTTTCGCCCTTGGAATTGTGTGGTGACCCCTGAATGTGTTGGTGCTGTGTTTTTGTTTATCTGATACTCTGTGTACGACTCAGTCTGTTCTCTGGATACTGCTTGTTGGATTCTGCTTGGTACATTCTATGTCTGTTTGGCTTGACCACTGCCTGTCCCCGACTATCCGTTCTGTCTCATCCCTGGTACTTTGTTATCTCTGGCTATGACCTGGTTTGTCTGACTTTGAGTATTTCTGTATAGTATTTTGCCTATCTCTGACAGCAGGACGCTAAGCCCCGCCCCTTGTGGTCACATGACCATAGGTCCTTCACTGCTCACTGACTTTAGCTTCTCCAGGTCCTGTTTGCTTGAACTATCCGGCTGTGTCTGACCCCGGTCCCCTCTGCAGTGTGGGTGAGTCCTTGCTCCGCGGTGGCTGCACGCCGGCGCTGACAGGACCGTGACATTATAACTGACCGTTAAGTTTTTTGGGTTTGTTTTTTTTCTCTCTCTGCTGAGAAACATGGATCCCATACAATCTCTAGCTGAGCAAGTGAAAAATCTGAGTCAGATGTTTCAGGGTTTATCTCTGCAGCAGCAAGCTCTGGCTCATTCTCAGCAGCAGGTTTCGGAGACAGTGTGGGGGGCGCTTTAGCTGCTGGGTCTCTGGGGGCTGGGGCGATTGATGTTGTTTTGGTGTCCCCAGAACCACCTGTTAAATTGCCTGATTTCTTTTCTGCGAACAAATAGGAGTTCAGGGTCTTCATGGAGGGGTGCAAACTCTTCTGTAGTTTGAGGCCACGTTCCTCTGGGGACGAAAGTCAGAAGGTTGGGGTCATTATGTCTTTATTAAGAGGGTCCCCACAAGCTTGGGCTTTCTCCCTTCCTCCCACTTCCCCTGAGTGTCTGTGAATGCGTTTTTTGAGGCCCTCAGGCACATATATGATGAGCCGGACTGAGTGCGATTGGCAGAGGACATGGTGAAGAGTGTGTCAGGGGAAACACTCGGCTGAGTGGTTTTGTACAGAATTCCGCCGCTGGGCCGCAGAGGTCTCTTGGGACGACGCCGCACTCGGAGGACTCTTTCGCAGAGACTTGTCCGAGGGGTTACAGGATGCGTTGGCATTACATCCCCCACCTAACTCACTCGAGGACGCCATGACCCAGGCCGTCCAGATGGACCGCAGGCTGCGGGCCAGGGGGGTGATGCAGGCGCAGACTCCATTGTTCCCTAGTGGAAAAGAGACTGCTTCTGTGCCCATGGATGTAGGGGCTCTCTCCCTGAAGGAAAAGGAGAGACAACGCCGGAGAGAAAAGCAGTTATGCTTCTACTGTGGTAAAACGGGATATTGGAAAAAGGAGTGTCCTGATTGTCCATCCTCAACCCGGTCGACGGGAAACGACTAAGTCTGGGTAGTCAGCAGGGAGACTACTCAGACCCTCAGGTACCCTTATCCTCGTTTTCTAAGGTGTTGCTTCATGTGGAACTGTTAGTGGACGGTTGTTGTTTTCCCTCTACAGCTTATTGACTCCCAATTGGCTACACTCTGTAAGATAGGGACAGTTAGACTTGAGGTTCCGATCAAAGTGGTGGCCATTGACTCCTCCCCCCTCACTAAAGAGGGAATTCTCTATGTCTGACTTGTTTTCGCTCAAAGTGGGTGCTACCCATGTGGAAAACTTAAGTTGTTTGGTTCTGGACAATCTACCAGCAGGATTGGTGTTGGGCATGCCCTGGTTACAACGCCATAACCCAGTCATTAACTGGAAAACGGGGGAGATTGTTCAGTGGGGGTTTAATGATTCAATGTTATGTGATAAGTCTGCACTATTGGTTGAACCTGTTAAATCTGTATCTGTGTCATCTGTTGAGCTGGAAGGTATTCCGGAGTACCTGAAAGAATTCAAAGATGTCTTCTCTGAAAGCGAGGCCGAGACGTTGCCGCCACATAGACCCTTTGACTGCGCTATCGAGGTAGTCCCGGGGGGCTAAATTGCCTAAAGCCCGTCTGTTTAATTTATCTGCCCTGAGCGCTTGGCCATGAAAGATTACATTGCTGAGAGTCTGCGCAAAGGACACATACGTTCCTCAGCCTCACCTGTGGTGGCAGGGTTTTTTTTTTGTAAAGAAAAAAGATAGTGGTTTACGTCCCTGCCTCGATTTTCGTGAGCTCAACAAGATTACTGTACGAAATACGTACCCCCTTCCGTTGATTCCCAATTTGTGTAACCAACTTTCAGGGGCAAAATGGTTTTCCAAACTGGATCTTCGCGGGGCATATAATTTGATAAGGGTCCGGGAGGGGGGATGAATGGAAAACGGCGTTCCTCACGACCGAGGGACTGTTTGAAAATTTAGTCATGCCATTTTGTCTTACCAATGCCCCAGCCATATTTCAGAACTTCATCAACGTGGTATTCTCGGATCTCATTGGTCGTTTTGTTGTCATTTACTTAGATGATATTCTGATATACTCTCCCGACAATCAATCTCATCTGAATCATGTACGAACCGTTCTCCAAAGACTGAGGGAAAATCATCTGTATGCCAAATTGGAGAAATGTGTGTTTTTTGTTCAAGAATTGTCTTTTTTGGGTTTAATTGTGTCCTGTGAGGGTTTTCGCATGGACCCCAAGAAGGTGCAGGCCATTGCGGATTGGGTGCAACCTCGAGACCTTAAGGGTCTTCAGCGCTTCTTGGGGTTCGCCAATTATTACAGCAAATTTATTCGGGGGTTTTCCCAGGTGGTCAAACCACTCACAGATCTTACATGTAAAGGTGCGGATGTGAGAAACTGGTCCTTGCTCGCAAAAAAGGCCTTTGCGACCCTGAAAAAAAGCTGTATGTCTGCTTCCGTGTTAGTACAGCCAGATCCTTCCAAACCATTCTTCGTGGTAGTGGACGCCTCCGAGGTGGGGGTGGGGGCAGTGTTGTCCCAAGGGCCTGCCACTCTAACCAACCTCAGGCCATGTGCTTTCTTTTCCAAGAAGTTCTCTGCTGCGGAAAGAAATTACGACGTAGGCAATAGAGAGCTTCTTGCGGTCAAATTGGCGTTTGAAGAATGGAGGCACTTTTTGGAGGGGGCCAGTCACCCGGTTACGGTGATCACGGATCACAAAAATTTGTCATACATGGAGTCTGCTAAAAGACTAACGTCCATACAGGCCCGTTGGTCACTTTTTTTCCCCGTTTTCAGTTTAAGATTACATTTCGTCCAGGGTCTAAGAATGTCAAGGCTGACGCCTTATCGCGCAGTTTTCATCCGGTGTCTCCCTCCGAGCCACCGTCCTCCATTCTTCACCCTGGGGTTGTGCTAGCAGAGGTCTCATCTAAATTGGAACGGGAGATTCAGGGGGCCCAGTCGCGGGCTCCGGCGGCCAAGCCGGGGGGTAAGTTGTTTGTCCCAGAGCAACTTCGCCTGAAACTCTCGAATCCAAGCTAAGTGCTCACCCTGGTATTTCAGCCACGCGTCTGGCGGTGGCTAGGACCTTTTGGTGGCCTACCCTGGGTTCGGACATAAAAAAGTTAATTGCTGGTTGTGGGGTCTGCGCTCGTTCCAAAAGCTCTCATAGCCGGCCGGCAGGGGAGCTAATGCCTTTGGCAGTGCCCGAAAGACCATGGACTCAATTATCCATGGATTTTGTTACCAATCTCCCTCCATCTAAGGGTAATACGGTGGTATGGGTAGTGGTGGACAGGTTTTCTAAGCAGGCTCATTTTGTACCCCTGTCCGCACTACCGTCAGCTGAGACGTTGTCCAGGTTGTTTGTGCAGCATGTGATCCGGTTGCATGGGGTACCCCTGAATGTGGTGTCTGATCGTGGTGTGCAGTTTGTGGCTAAGTTTTGGCGTGCTTTCTGAAAAAATTAGGGATGTCTGTCCTTTTCGTCTGCATACCATCCTGAGAGCAATGGTCAGACGGAACGCACTAACCAGTCCCTGGAACAGATCCTCAGGTGTCTAACCTCTGCTAGACAGAATGACTGGTGCGATGCACTGCCGTTGGCTGAATTTGCCTTCAATAGTCAGGTGAGTCAATCCACGGGTATGACTCCTTTTTTGATCAATTATGGGTTCAGTCCTCATTTTAGGGAGTTTTCTCGTCTGGACTCGGGGTGTCCCGGGGCTGAGGGCTCTGTTCAGCGATTACAGAATAAGTGGGCAGAAGTCCAGCGGAGTATATCTAGGTCTCAGGGCAGGTATAAGTTTTTCGCGGACAGGAAACGAACACCAGGGCCCACGTTTCAGGTTGGAGACAAGGTTTGGCTCTCCACACGAAACATTAAGTTGAAGGTTCCTTCAGCCAAGTTGGGGACCAAATTCATTGGCCCATACAAGATTGTGGAAAAAATCAATCCAGTGGCGTATAGGCTGTGCCTTCCACCCTCTTTCAAGATCCCTAACGTCTTCCACAAATATCTACTGAAACCTTTTGAAACAGTCCGGGGAGACTCCGAGTCCGCTGCTCCTCCTGTTTTGGTCGAGGGGTAGGTGGAGTACAAGGTTGGTCATATCGTAGATTCCAGGTTGGTACGGCGGTCGGTACAGTACCTGGTTCATTGGAAGGGGTGTGGTCCGGAAGACAGATCCTGGGTAGCGGCCCGGATGATGCATGCTGATCGCCTGGTGCGGGCTTTCCATGCTAAGTACCCGGGCAAGCCTTGGGGTCCAGAGGCCCCCCCGTTGAGAGGGGGGTACTGTCATCTCAGTGCGGGTTTGACTCACACATGCGGGGTTAATGTCTGGAACCAGTGCTGATGACTGGCATTTCTGGGGTTAAAGGTTGTGATCCCAGTGCAGGCTTACCTGCACACCTGGGGCTTATGATTGTGGCCTCTCCCTGGTTTTGGGAAAGCTTCTTATAGCCTCAGGACGCTCCCATCCAAGTCAGTTATACTTTCGCCCTTTGCATTGTGTGGTGACCCCTGAGTGTGTTGGTGCTGTGTTCTTGTTTATCTGATACTCTGTGTACGACTCGGTCTGTTCTCTGGATACTGCTTGTTGGATTCTATTTGGTACCTTCTATGTCTGTTTGGCTTTGACCACTGCCTGTCCCCGACTATCCGTTCTGTCTCATCCCTGGTACTTTATTGTTATCTCTGTGTATGACTTGGTTTGTGGTTTGTCTGACTTTGAGTATTCCTGTATAGTATTTTGCCCATCTCTGACAGCAGGACGCTAAGCCCCGCCCCCTTGCGGTCACATGACCATAGGTCCTTCACTGCTCACTGACTTTAGCTTCTCCAGGTCCTGTTTGCTTGAACTATCCGGCCGTGTCTGACCCCGGGCCCCTCTGCAGTGTGGGCGAGTCCTTGCCCCGCGGTGGCTGCACGCCAGCGCTGACAGGACCGTGACAGTCAGGAGGCTTAGAATCTTCGTTGCCGACTTGATTGAAGCCAGACTTCTCAGGAACTCTCGAATTCTGTTTCGCACAGACTCCTGCTTTTCTTCCGGTAGGAAAGATGTTCTGCATCTGGAATCCAATAGTACTCCCAGGAAAATCTTCCTGTTTTTCAGCACCAGGTCTGACTTCTGCTGGTTGAGGATCCATCCAAGGTACTCTATTCTGGATATGGTCTTCTCCCTGTGAAGTCGGAGTTCTTCCATCGAACTCGCCACCAGGAGGAAATCGTCCAAATATGGCACTATGATTATCCCTTTGCTCCTTAAGTAGGCTACCATCTCTTCCACCAATTTGGAGAATACCGGAGGAGCCGATGCTTGGCCGAATGGAAAGCACTGAAATTGTAAGTGGCAGGTTCGATTCTGGATCTTTACTGTAAATCCCAAAAATTTTTGAGACGCCGGGTGTATCAGGGTCTGGTAACATGCACTTTTTAGATCCAGGATGCACATAAATGTGTCCCTGTCTATAAGGGGAACCGTAGATTTTATTGACTCCATCCTGAGTCTTTTGTACTTTACTCAGAAGTTTAATATTTATTTTAGTGCGAGATTCTTCTGATGGCTTTATGATGGTGAATAATGCTAACTAGTGACCCCTGCCCTCCTCTGACTGGGGGACTGGAATTATAACAGCAGTGTCGACCAGCTCTCTTAAATCTGCTACCATGGGTGACTGTCGACAAGGTGCGGGGAGCGATAAACCTTTCGGGGAGGCGCAGTAAACTCTATTCCATAACCCTCCACTATGGTTCTGAGAACCCAAGGATCCTGGGTAATGTGGTGCCAACTTGCCGTGAACCGCCTGAGTGCCCTCCCCCCGACCAAGATGGTGTCATTGCCTTCTTGATCTTGGCAGGAGGAGCTGTCAGAGGGGACAGTGATTATCTAATTTTTGTAGCATTTTTTGCGCAAAAAAGCATTAGAAAAAGTTCAACATTAATGCTACATGTAAACACGGCTTAAGAAGAAAAATAAAATGGATGACCCTGACCCAAATAGGGATCCCTTACTCTTCCCTCCTTTGTGGTAGGCTCCTCTACTGGACTTCCCTTGGACCCTGTAATCGAACTGTCTCCGAGACGGCCCAGGTTTGCGAAAAGACTAGATCCTTCTAAACCTATCTTCGGGAAACACTTTTTTTTGTCCGATACTTTCTCAAAAATGTCGTCCAGTGCCGGCCCAAACACCCTTAACCCGGAGAAGGGAATGGAGCATAACTTATTTCTAGATGCGCTGTCCCTCAACCAGGTTTTCATTCAGATAGCATAACGGGCCGCATTAGACAACGAGCTATTCTTAGCCGAGAACCTTACTGATTCGGCAGATGTATCTGCCAAAAAGACTGTGGTCGACTTCATCAGTGGGAGGGAGAATATATTTTCACTAGGTGTTTTACTATTTAAGTGCTCCTCCAGTTTGCCCCATCCATAGAAACATAGACCTGGCAAATGAAGTGGCGGCTATATTGGTTTTGATCAAAGTCGCGAATGTCTCCCAAGCCCGTTTCAGGAGGTTATCCGCCTTCCTGTTCATAGGGTCCTTCAGACTTGATGAATCTTCAAAGGGTATAGATGTCTTCCTAGCGACCGAAACATCTATCTTGGGAACCTCCTCCCAGATCTTAATGTCCTCATGATCAAACGGTAAACGATTTTTAAAGTCCCGTGGTATCACCATGCATTTCTCCACATCCTCCCATTCCACCAGGACCATAGCCCCGATATGGTCATTCACTGGGAACACCCATTGCTTCTGAGATCTGAGACCCCCAAACATCTCATCCTGTCTAGACTGCGGTTTTGGGACTACCTCCATCTGCATCGTATCTCTAATTACCTGGACTAGGTCATCGGTATCCTCCAAGGCAAAGGAGTATCTCATGCCCCATTCTGGATTTTCCATCACTACTTCTGCCGTGTGCCTCCCGAGACCCAGGTAATGGTTTTATCACCTGTCTCCGCCACTTCAGCGTTCCACTACGGAACGCACGCCGATCTTGTAAACCCGGCGCCCTCCTGACGTTACCGGAAGTGCGACAGATCTCCCCACGGCGCGACTTCGGGAAGAAGAAGCACCCTGCAGGCGTCAAAGCCGAGAGCCCCCCATCGGGAGGAAGCGGCTCTACCCAGGAGCTCTGCTCGACTGGTTTCTGTGGCTGAGGGACTCCCCACCAGAGAGTGTCAGCCTCGGACTTTCTTGACAGGGGGAAGGATTGACTGTGCTGTATGATCCCCCTGAGCCCATCCGCTAAGCTCCTGCGCTTCTCTCACTCTCTCGTGCGTCCCTCCATGCAGGGACAGGAAAAAACACTGAGGGGCCTTTAAATCTCTTGTGTGTTTCCTGTCCCTGAAAGGAGGAGGAGGAGGAC
Organism: Dendrobates tinctorius; assembly: GCF_039654945.1. Lineage (NCBI taxonomy): Eukaryota > Metazoa > Chordata > Amphibia > Anura > Dendrobatidae > Dendrobates > Dendrobates tinctorius. Next base: position 49,484,124 of record NW_027361917.1, on the reverse strand, counting down.
GAGCTCCATGGTGCTATCAGGAGGGATGTCCTGGAAAAAAAAAATAATATATATAAACATTATATATACACATAGATAGATATATAATGTATCTATCTATCTATATATAGCTTTCTCATATATATATATATATATATATATATATATATATATATATTTTTTTTTTTTTTTATTTATTAGAAAAGACAATCACAAAATCTTCCATTAGCATGATCTGTTTGCTCGGCGTGAGCAGTTATCCATTGTCTATTCATCCAGCCAATCCTCAGCCATTCACTGAGGTTAACCACAATTTGCCCACAAAGTGTGAATACACCCATAGAGAATAGTGAAAAAAACCTAAAAATAACATATCCAGCTCTATAACAAACATTTCGTTGTATGTACATAAGCAGGACCATAACTTGAATGGAGAGCACATAAACACCATAAGTGGGAGCACTGGAAAAGAAGCGGTGGAGGAACTAATGAAAACCGTAAACCTCTTTTCTCATAAGCAAGTATGCTATTAAAGCTGCTATCCTGCAGCTCCACATCATGCAAATTTCACAAACAAAATCTAGTTTATAAATAGCACATCTTCTGACGGATGATGGCCAATTGAGTAGAGCTAAAAGAATAAGTAAATAGAAGCAAGAGAAAATGAAATTTTCTTGAATGGATGAGGGAAAAACACAAAAAACCTAATCTGGGAAATATGTAAATTGTTCTGCCAACCTGCATTTGTTGCAAATTATTCACTGGGGTGGTTAACCTCCAGAAGAATAGCGGAGGATCAGCTGACAAGGATGAATAAAAAATGGATAACTGCTAATATAGGGTGAGAAAATGACACTAATGGAAGTTTATCTTACTGCCAAGGACGTACAGTGAATGTCATAGCATGGAGGTTTTGTGCATCATGAATAGAGATGGGCGAACCCAAACGGTAAAGTTCGGGTCCGTACTGGACACCTCCTGTATGTGCATGGACCTCAAACATGGACTTCTCCTGGAAGTCCGTATTACTGTTTGTGTTTGGCAGCCTGAACAAAGCTTGTTGAAAATCTGAAGCTAAAGCAGACAGTTGGGGGATGGTATTCTCAGACTGGGATGGGGCCATGTGTATTGGCCCTCCCCACCCTAAAAATAGCAGCCCACAGCTGCCCCAGAAAAGTGTATACATTAGATGCGCCAATTCTGGTGCTTTAATAAGCTCTTTCCACTTGCCCTGGTGCGGTGGCAAGTGGGGTAATAGTTGTGGGGTTCAAGTCAGCTGTTCCTTATGTTCACAGACATCAAGCAAAGTGGTTAGTAATGGAGTAATGGAGAGGAGTCAGACACCCCGTAACTAACCCCATAGTCAAATGTAATAAAAGACATTTAATCGAAATAAACGCTCTCCGACCCTCTTTAACCTATTTATTCAACAAAACTAAAAAAGCAAAGTTATGCTCTCCACGCCAGCCGGAACACACTGAGCAGAGTGTGAGAACGCGGCTGCAGTGACCAGCGGTAACCTTAATCATGTCACCACCGGTCACAGGCAGAGCTTCTCACGCTGTGCTCAGTGTGTTCCGGCTGGCGTGGAGAGCGGTCGCATCACTGGTGTGAGAGCTCTCCAAACCATTCAAATAGTCGTGGGACATGGTCATCAATGGATTATTAGTAGAAAGGCGAGTATAACTTTCCTTTTTTATTTTTATTGAATAAATGGGTAAAAAAGCGCTGCGGAGTGTTTATTTATAATAATAAATTTTATTTTTATAGCGCCGACATATTCCGCAGCACTTTACATTTCAGAGGGGATTTGTACAGACAATAGACATTACAGCATAACAATAATCACATACAGTAGATTATAACAAATACCAAGAGGAAAGAGGGCCCTGCTCGCAAGCTTACAGTCTATGAGGAAAGAGGGAGACACGAAAGGTGGGTGGTAACAGTTACCCTGATTGTATGGACCAGTCATAATGTTAAGTGTGTAACAGTACAGACACAGAGGGCTAATGGAGGCATAAAGCATGTGGGAACATGATGCGGGGAACCTGGTTATGGTAAAACTTTTGGCTCTGCCACACAGGGATAGATTAGGTTAATGTGTTGGGGTGGTAGGCCAGTCTGAATAAATGCGTTTTCAGGACACGCTTAAAATTGTGGGGATTGGGGACTAATCGTATTGACCTGGGAAGTGCATTCCAAAGAATTGGTGCGGCACGTGTAAAGTCTTGGAGACGGGAGTGGGAGGTTCTGACTATTGAGGATGCTAATCTCAGGTCATCAGCAGAACGGAGGGCGCGGGTAGGGTGGTATACTGAAACAAGGGAGGAGATGTAGGGTGGTGCTGAGCCATGGAGGGCTTTGTGAGTGAGGGTAATAAGTTTATACTGAATTCTGGAGTGGATGGGTAGCCAGTGTAATGACTGGCACAAGGTAGAGGCATCGGTGTAACGATTGGTGAGGAATATGATCCTGGCTGCAGCATTCAAGACAGATTGGAGGGGGGAGAGTTTGGTAAGAGGGAGACCGATTAGAAGAGAGTTACAATAGTCGAGACGAGAATGAATAAGAGAAACAGTAAGAGTTTTTGCAGAGTCAAAGGTAAGAAAAGGTCGAATTCTAGAAATGTTTTTGAGGTGCAGATGACAAGAGCGAGCCAGTGATCGAATGTGGGGGGCAAAGGAAAGCTCGGAATCAAGTATGACCCCAAGACAGCGGGCCTGTTGCTGGGGAGTAATAGTGGAACCACACACAGAAATGGCAATGTCGGGTATAGGTACATTAGTAGAGGGAGGAAACACCAGGAGTTCAGTCTTTGACAGGTTCAGTTTCAGATATAGTGAGGACATGATATTAGACACAGCGTTTAGACAATCGCCGGTGTTATCTAGAAAGGCTGGCGTGATGTCAGGAGAAGTGTATAATTGGGTGTCATCAGCATAGAGATGGTACTGGAAACCAAATCTACTGATTGTTTGACCAATAGGGGCAGTGTACAAGGAGAAGAGGAGGGGACCTAGAACCGATCCTTGGGGGACCCCAACAGTAAGGGGAAGATGAGAGGAGGAGGAACTGGCAAAAGATACAGTAAAGGAGCGGTCGGAGAGATAGGAGGAGAACCAGGAGAGAACGGTATCCTTGAGGCCAATATTTAAAAGACTTTACTCTGTGTCTTTATTACATTTGACTATGGGGTTAGTAATGGGGGTGTCTTATAGACACCTCTCCAATACTAACCCCTGGGACTTGATGTCAGCTGAAATTACAAACCTGACATCAACACAAATACTATTACCCCACTTACCACCGCACCAGGGCAAGTGGAAAAAGCGAGGCTGGATGCATTGCTGAGCGGTGGGTGGTAGGATGATACCACTCAGCCGAGCATCCAGGAGATACTGAGCTGAGCGTGAGAATGTAGCTTCAGTGCGGTTACCTTAATAAGATTAGCGGAATTCATAGCCAATGAACTCCAGTCACGTTACTGATGCCAGCGCTCAGCGAGTGAGAGCACGTAGTGGGACATATGGATTATTGGCAGACTGTTGAGAAACACAATTTTTTTTTTAATTTTTATAGTAATAAATGAGTAAAAGGGGGTGGGGAGTGTTTATTTTAAATAAGAGTTTTTTCTATGTGTCTTTATTTAATTTTCACTACGGGGTTAGTAAATGGGGGGATCATATTGACGTCTCCCATTACTAACCCCTAGGTGTCATGTTAGCTTACATTACAAAGCTGACTTCAACCTTAATACTATTCCCCCACTTGCCACCACACCAGTATAAGAGGTAAGAGCCGGGCAACGCGCCTTTTATGAGGCGGCTACGGGATGCCATTTTACACTGGGGAGGGCCAATATCCATGGCCTCTTCCCAGTCTGAAAATAACATCCCTTATCTGTCTGCTTTAGCTTGGCTGGTTGTCAAAAATGGGGTGGACTAAAAAAAATTTTTTGATTTATTTTTTTTGAACAGCATGAGGACCCCTCTATTTTTGATAACCAGCCAAGATAAAAGCTTGATAGCTGAGGGCTGCAGCCCGCAGCTGTGAGCCTTAACCGAGTTGGTTAGCAAGAATAGAGGGGACCCCAAGCCATTTTTTTTTTTATTTAATGCACAGGTGCTGGCTGGAGAATACTCTCATCATCGTACACTTGCTCTTGCTGCTATTAGCAAAACACCAGGTGTACGATGATGAGAGTAGTACTCTCATCAGGAGACGACTGTGACCGGCGGTAACCTTGATCACAGCTGCTGGCTCACACAAATGACATCACGAGAACCTCAGCACTCTGACCGGCGGGAAAGAACTTACCGCCGATCAAAGACGGTGTTTCCAATGCTGTCAAACAGATGACAGCGTGAGAAATGCTGGATGTTCGGGACCCCCATTCATTTGAATGGAGTCCAGGTTTGGATACCGTTCTGGTACCCGAACCAAACTTTATTTTTGTTTTTGAAATGTTCGGCCGAACCCAATGGTCCCGTACATCCACGGGTCTGCCCTTCACTAATCATGAACCAAGGCTTATAACATGGGTCCCGAAGTAGGGAAAGATGGTGATTGAGGACAAAATACCATTTTTTGGTCTAGGAGAATCCTCTAAGTACCTGGATAAAAAAAACACTCAGTAGCACGTCTGGTAGATTTACCACAGGGTTCAGAACATTACATAGTTGCTTGTACAAATAATAGACGGATAATTTTTTTTTTTTTTTTACTGAGAATGGTGGGAGTCTATGAAATCTAAAGTTACTTCATGACAGGTGACATTCGAAAAAAGGAACATAAAATATCTCCTTAACACCTTCATGACATTGTGATTTTCTGTTTTTGCTTTTTCCTCCCCTTATTCCAAGAGCCATCATATTTTTTTTTATTGTTCCATCTCCATAGCCGTATGAGGGCTTGTTTTTTGCAGTATGAGTTGTAATCATGATTGACACCATTTATTTTATGTGATGCACTAGAAAGCGGGAAAAAAATCCAAGTATGTTGAAACTGCAAAAAAAAGTTCAATTCTACAAATGTTTTGGTTTTTTTTAATTTACCATATTCACTATATAGCAAAACTTGACTTACTTGGCAATATGATTCCCCAGGTCAGTATGAGTACGCCGATACCAAACATGTAGAGTTTTTGCATTTGTTTTTACTTAAGTGGTGAAAAAAATGTTGCAATTTGCAAGAAAATAAAATTTAGCTTGTGTCGCCATTTTCTGAGACCTGTAACGTTTTCATTTTTCGTGATCTGGGGCTGGATGAGAGCTTATGTTCTGCATCCTGAGCTGACATTTTTAATGATACCATTCGAGGGTAGATACGTTATTTTGATTGCTTCTTATTGCATTTTATTGCAATGTTGCGGAGGCCAAAAAATGGTAATTCTGGTGTTTTGATTTGTTTTTTCATTACAGTGTTTACCAATCACATTAATTTATTTTACATTTTGATAGACCAGACATTTAGGAATGCAGACATACCAGATATGTGTATTTGTGTATTATTTTAACTTGTTTTATTTTAATGGGGGCAAAAGGGGATGATTTGAACTTGTGTTTTTTATTTTTCTCATTTTTAAAAACTTTTTTCTCACTTTTGAGTAATCATCTTACAGGATTGACGCTGAGATTGCTCTTTACAGCAGAAATCTTTATAGCAGAAATCACAATCTCCAATGAACACCAACCACAAGCCAGCGTTCACAGAAGGATAGTAATGACACAGGGGTCATCAGCAACCCATCGGCGACCTGCGATCACTTCACAGGTCTGATATGAATGACACGTTTCTGGCTGGCGTGTGTTAAAATCTGCTGTCAATGATTGGCAGCGGGATTTAACTGGTTAACAGCCGCAGGCAGAGCACCAACTGTTTAAAGCACAGGACATGTGCAGGGACACTGTGGTTTTTAAAAGGTGATATGGACTGTGGAGGGCTACAAATTGGTTTTCTAGCATCAATAACATCACCACAACTAATACTTTGTTCTGGATAAATATTGCAATAATCCAAGAAGGATTAATATAGATTATAATGAATACAGCACTTGGAGGTTACATCCAACTCTGTATTTACAGTGGGTAGATCTAGAACCACAATATTAATATAAGCGATTACTCTATGAACTGTACTTTTAGTAGGGAACATTCTGCCATAATAGTATTGACACAAATCGGATGTATTTAAGAGAGAAAAAAAAATTAAAGCCGGTTTTAGACTGCTGTATTGAAACTCGCACCAGTAACATACGAAACTGGCTCAGCGCGCTCGTCTGCACAGCACATTAGCTTCCCATTATGGACTATTCTGGTCTGTACATCAAACTAGCGCATGCTGTGATTCTTTCATGTAGACCATTGGTGTGCACAGACACTTTTTTTATTGGATTAGCGTGCTGTCCGTCAAGGAATCCCATCCCTCCGTCCATCACTCCATCCCTCCTCCACATATTCCAGCTAGAAATCAAGTCCAAGAATTTGCAAGTCTTAACCAACATTTCCCAGTGGATGAAAATATCGCAGTTAAAATAAGAGATAAAATTAGAAACACTGAACTTGTAGTAATGACTTGATGTTTGACAAGGTTTAACACATTAAGTATGATGTACCTCTCAAGGTCATCAATGTCAATGATCATGAAAAACCTTAAAAATAAATTTTATTAGATATCCATTAAAATAGAACAAACAAACTAACAAATATTCCCTCAGAGTAAATCAGTATCATGAGGTCACCAGTCAACACTAAATATCCTATTACATCATGTAGCATTATCCTATTTGGATATATCTGCCTAGCTGCGGACGCCGGCACCCTATAAGTCAACAGTAAGTGGCCACTCCACTCATCAGTGGCTGTCCCTACAAAACCATTTTTATGTCCTTGCCTTGTCAAGGGCTTAGAAAAAAATGTGTATAGATCAAAAAGGAAAAAGTAAAGATGATGGATGCCACTCAAACAAATTATCGGAGCACGCTGAAGTCGCCCAGTTAGCATCCGAATGTCAGGGTCCTGACAGCGCCGGCGTACAGCCTCCGCTAAGCAGGGACTCACCCGCACTGTAGGGACCCCTGGAGACAAGAACAGTCGGACATTAAAGATGCACGGGACCTGAATGTAGAAGATTAGAAAGCCGGCACAGGACCTACGGTCATTTGAACGGTCAAGTGACTGCAAGGGGGCAGGGCTTAGCGTCCTGCTTTCAGAGGAGGAAGAAAACTCAGAGTCGGCAAAGCAGAGGTCAGGCACAATACAGGCAAGCGAGGTACAGGAGGGATAAACAGACGGAAGGTCAGACAAAACCAAAGGTCATACACAAGATATCAATACAGTACCAGGGATGAGACAGAACGGATAGTCAGGGCCAAGCAGAGATCAAAAACCAAACGTACATAGAAGGTACCAAGCAGGATCCAAAGCGATATCCAGAGAACAGACCGAGTCATACACAGAGAATCAAGCAACCAGAACCCAGCACAAAACACACTCAGGGGTCACCACACAATGCCAAGGGCGAAAGTATAACTGACGGGGGGATGGGAGCTTCCTGAAGCTATAAGAAGCCTCCCCAGAACCAATGAGAGGCCACCATAATAGGTCCCAGGTGTGCAGGTGAGAGTCTGCATTGCGATCAGAACATTAACCCCAGAAGTGCCGGTCACCCAGCACTGGTATCATGACACCGAACACTCAGATAACACCTTATCTAAGCATGTTCGCTCATCACTAATTTTAACCATTTTATCATCCTCCCAGGTTTTACTGATTGACCACCTAAAATTAGCTGTCTATTTTATTTACTGTAACTTAGTGTAATTTTTCTATTTTTATTACGTCAGCTATTCAATGTTCAATTATGCTGTAAACACAACTAGTCAAAGGAAACGTGTCAGAAAAAAATATTTAAATAAAAAACAAAAACAGCTTTTACCTGAAGATCTATAGTTTAGCTGCCTAAAGACCCCCTCCACATGTACATGTGACAGGTACATGTGCCATCCGTTTGTTTCACGGATACCAAACACACCCATTACAATCTATGGGGCCGCTCACGTTTATTTTTCACTAATAGCACAGATGACAAGAGCCATTAAAGTCTATGGTTCCAAGTAAAACATGCACAGAACATAGATGGCATCTGTGTGCTGCATGTCTTTAAACACTGCAAAGTATAGGGGAATTTTTCTTAAGCTATCCTGGAAAAAAGGCAGATGCACACTTATGGTTCCAGAATTATATCGACGTGTGAAGGGCGACCAACGGGAAGAGAGGCTACAAGGAGAAAATAAAGCTGAAATTCATCCAAGTCATCGGGGCGGTGCAGAGGTCCGTAACAGTCTCCACTCACTATACAGAGCGCGCGTTGCAATCACTACGCAGCGATAGTGATGCGCTCACTGTAGGGAGTGGAGACTAATGGCTCCCTGTACCGTCCCAATGACTGGAAGCGAGTGGCTACAAGGAGGATATAACTGCATTTTGTCACTGCAGCCGTTGTTCCAGTTACACAAAGAGGTTTAAAAAAATAAATCATTTATATTTTGCTGTAAAAAAAAAAAAAAAATCATTAGTAATCATGAAAATGTAAAACTTTGTAAAAATATCTCAAAGAAATAGTCTTCTTTCTCCTCCTGGATTGATCGTTAAGGTTGTGTGCCCACAATTGGGAACCAACATCCAAAACGCTGCATTCTACATTAGGAGCTGAGTGGATGGGATTTATAGTAAACCAATGTCCACGGTGCTTCTCTTTAACGCTTAGTAAACTCACCCGCACTGTGGTTTACGAGCAGCATCATGCCAATCATCTGCAGAGGAGAAGCTACGTAGTTTCACCCATAGCCATTCATTAGATGCGGTAAATCCACATGGTTCACTGAACACATGCGGATTTAGCTGCGCGATTAGAACGAAACATTTTCGACGTAGCGAAAATACACTGGGTCCAAAACGTTGCTATTTCCTGATAACGGGCACATAGCCTTACTCTGCAAATTAACAATTCATAGGTAAAATTTGTATTCAATGTTACATTACTGAGATAGGAGATGACAACTTTGCTGCTGCTCAGATTTCATGTAGACCACGGGAAGGAGCTAGAAGCAGAGCTAATTCTTCCCCCTCCATGGACTCTATCAGTATCTACTGTCTTCTCCCATCTCAGGAATGTACCATTCTGTCTTCACTGAATACAGTTTTTACCTCTGAATTTAAAATTTTGAGAAAAAAAAAAATCAGTCTACGAGTAGAAAGAAGCAGATTTATCTGATAAAGATATATTACAAAGTTGCTTATTTTTAAATGCGCTATTGATTTATGAAATAAAAGTTAAAACTGACTGTTACTCTTTAAAACAATTACCTTTGGATTCCCACTGTGTCTGCGGGTAAATAAATGAAAAAACAAAATATATACCGTATTTTTCGCTTTATAAGACGCTCCGGATTATAAGACGCACCCCAAATTTTGAGGAGAAAAATAGGGAAAAAAACTTTTTTTTTAATAAAATAGTGGTGCATCTTATAATCCATGCGTATTATTGCTTACTGGGGGTGGTGCTGGAGGAGGCCGGAGTGGAACATTGCTGCTGGGATGAGGGGGTGTTTTGATGTGCAGAGTGCCGCTGCCGGTGTCTGATACTGCCGCTGCCCTCTGTCCCCTGATGCTTGCTGCCCCGGCGCTGTCCCTCGGTGCTTGCCACCACCGCCGTGCTCTGTCCCCCAGTGCTTGCCACTGCGGTGCTCTGTCCCTGGTGTTTGTCACCACTGCCGCGCTCTGTCCCCCGCTTCTTACCCCCACCGCCGCGCTCTGTCCCCCGGTTCTTACCCCCACCGCCGCGCTCTGTCCCCCGGTTCTTACCCCCACCGCCGCGCTCTGTCCCATTCAGCGTGGGGGTGTCCAGTACTTGCTGCGGCGCTGTCCCCCAGTGCTGCGGCGGCGCTGTCCCCCGGTTCTTACCGCCACCGCCGCGCTCTGTCCCCCGGTGGTTGCCGCCACCGCTGCGCTCTGTCCCATTCAGCGTGGGGGGTCTCTGCCGCTTCATGCCTGCTCTCCGGTGGATTTCTTCCTGGAAAATAGCCGCCGCGCATGCGCAGATGGAGATCTCGGCACTGAAATCTCGGGAGATGAGATTTCAGAGCTGAAATCTAATCTGCCGAGATCTCCATCTGCGCATGCGCGGCGGCCATTTTCCAGGAAGAAATCCACAGGAAAGCAGGCATGAAGCGGCAGAGACCCCCCCACGCTGAACGGGACAGAGCGCGGCGGTGGCGACAACGGCGATAAGAACCGGGGGACAGCACCGCGGCAGCACTGGGGGACAGCGCCGCGGCAAGTACTGGACACCCTCTGCGGCAGCACAGAAAGGTATATCCTCTTTGTAAGACGCACCCTCATTTTCCCCTCAAATTAGGGAGAAAAAAAGTGCGTCTTAGAAAGCGGAAAATAAGGTATATATACACAGTTGTGGCCAAGAGTATTGACACCCCTGCAATTCTGTCAGATAATAGTCAGTTTCTTCCTGAAAATGATTGCAAACACAAATTCTTTGGTATTATTATTTTCATTTAATTTGTCTTAAATGAAAAAAACACAATAGAGAATGAAGCAAAAAGCAAAACATTGATCATTTCACACAACTCCAAAAATGGGCCAGACAAAAGTATTGGCACCCTCAGCCTAATACTTGGTTGCACAACCTTTAGCCAAAATAACTGCGACCAACTGCTTCCGGTAACCATCAATGAGTTTCTTACAATGCTCTGCTGGAATTTTAGATCATTCTTCTTTGGCAAACTGCTCCAGGTCCCTGATATTTGAAGGGTGCCTTCTCCAAACTGCCATTTTTAGATCTCTCCACAGGTGTTCTATGGGATTCAGGTCTGGACTCATTGCTGGCCACCTTAGAAGTCTCCAGTGCTTTCTCTCAAACCATTTTCTAGTGCTTTTTGAAGTGTGTTTTGGGTCATTGTCCTGCTGGAAGATCCATGACCTCTGAGGGATACCCAGCTTTCTCACACTGGGCCCTACATAATGCTGCAAATTTTGTTGGTAGTCTTCAGACTTCATAATGCCATGCACACGGTCAAGCAGTCCAGTGCCAGAGGCAGAAAAGCAACCCCAAAACATCAGGGAACCTCCGCCATGTTTGACTGTAGGGACCGTGTTCTTTTCTTTAAATGCCTCTTTTTTTCTCCTGTAAACTCTATGTTGATGCCTTTGCCCAAAAAGCTCTATTTTTGTCTCATCTGACCAGAAAACATTCTTCCAAAACGTTTTAGGCTGTGTGCACACGATGCGGATATCCAGCGGATCCGCAGCGGATTTTTCCGCGCTGTGATGTACAGTAGCATAGAAATCAATGAAAAAAAAAACCGCTGTGCAGACGCTGCGGATTTTTCCGCGCGGTTTTCCTGCGGTACAAAATCCGCAGCATGTTACTTCTTTTGCGCGGTTTTCCCACCTCCCCTGTCTCCAAATCAGCAGGGGGAAATCCGCAGTGGAAAACCGCACAAAAGCCGATGGAAAACCGCATTAAAAATGGAAGAAATCCGCAGGAAAAATGCAGGTCATTTGACCTGCGGATTTCATCAATTCTGCGCGGAAAAATCCGCAGGGCAAAAAAGTCCGTCTGCACTCAGCCTTAGGCTCTTTCAGGTAAGTTTTGGCAAACTCCAGCCTGGCTTTTTTACGTCTCGGGGTAAGAAGTGGGGTCTTCCTGGGTCTCATACCATACAGTCCCTTTTCATTCAGACGCCGACGGATAGTACAGGTTGACACTGTTGTACCCTCGGACTGCAGGGCAGCTTGAACTTGTTTGGATTTTAGTCGAGGTTCTTTATCCAACATCCGCACAATCTTGCGTTGAAATCTCTTGTCAATTTTTCTTTTCCGTCCACATCTAGGGAGGTTAGCCACAGTGCCATGGGCTTTAAACTTCTTGATGACACTGCACACGGTAGACACAGGAACATTCAGGTCTTTGGAGATGGACTTGTAGCCTTGAGATTGCTCATGCTTCCTCACAATTTGGTTTCTCAAGTCCTCAGACAGTTCTTTGGTCTTCTTTCTTTTCTCCATGCTCAATGTGGTACACACAATGACACAGGACAGAGGTTGAGTCAACTTTAATCCATGTCAACTGGCTGCAAGTGTGATTTAGTTATTGCCAACACCTGTTAGGTGCCACAGGTAAGTTACAGGTGCTGTTAATTACACAAATTAGAGAAGCATCACATGATTTTTCGAACAGTGCCAATACTTTTGTCCACCCTCTTTTTTTGTTTGGTGTGGAATTATATCCAATTTGGCTTTAGGACAATTATTTTTGTGTTTTTTCATTTAGGACAAATTAAATTAAGATAATAATACCAAAGAATTTGTGTTTGCAATCATTTTCAGGAAGAAACTGAGTATTATCTGACAGAATTGCAGGGGTGTCAATACTTTTGGCCACAACTGTATAATAATATATATATATATATATATCTCTATCTATCACACACATACATACAGTATATACATGCGCTCTGGCAAAAATTAAGAAATTAAGAGACCACTGCACAGTTTTATAAAAATCATCTTCTCTACATGTCTGACAGCCATTCCATTCCAGTGTCAGTTGAATTCCAACCAGAGTACATCTCATTCCACTTAATGTGCTTCTGATTAGGTGATCACCGGAACCAAATTTTATTTAACGAAGGAAGGTATAAAAAACCCTGCTGTGGTGTTCACACTCCTCTTGCAATAGGACAAGCTGGATGGCAAAACAAGTGCTAGTAATATCCCAAAAGTTATAAGAATGAAAAAATAACTTTTAGCCATGTCAAAGGAGTTGAAAAGAAAAGTCTTGTGTGAGGAAAAGCAGGGCTCAATTCTGACATTACTAGCAGAGGGATACAGTGAGCGTCATATTGCCTTCATCCTTAAAATTTCTAAGGCGGCAGTCCATTACAACAAGGTCAAGCAGCAGACATTGGGGACAACAAAGCTAGACTGGCAGAGGGCAAAAACGACTCTCCACTGACCGGGATGACCGTCATCTTATTCGAATGTCACTCAGCAACAGCAGGATGATATCAAGTGACCTACAAAAGGAATGGCAAATGGCAGCCGGGGTGAAGTGCACGACAAGAACAGTTTGTAACAGGCTCCTGGAGGCAGGGCTCAAGTCATGTAAAGCTAGAAAAGAACCTTTCATCAATGAGAAACAAAGGAGAGCCAGGCTGAAGTTTTACAAAGACCATAAGGATTGGACCATAGAGGACTGGAGTAAGGTAATCTTCTCTGATGAGTAATTTTCAGCTTTGCCCAACACCTAGTCGTCTAATGGTTAGACAGAGACCTGGAGAGGCGTACAAGCCACAGTGTCTTGCACCCACTGTGAAATTTGGTGGAGGATCGGTGATGATCTGGGGATGCTTCAGCAAGGCTGGAATTAGGCAGGTTAATCTTTGCGAAGGACGTATGAATCAACCCACAGTTTCCTTCTGCTCAGGCAATGTTCCCCAACTCTGAGGACTGGTTTTTCCAGCAGGACAATGTGCCATGCCACACAGCTAGGTAAAATCAATGTGTGGATAAAGGACCACCACATAACATCCCTGTCATGGCCAGCCCAATCTCCAGACCTGAACCCCATTGAAAACCTCTGGAATGTAATCAAGAGAAAGATGGATAGTCACAAGCCATCAAACAAAGAAGAACTGCTTAAATTGTTGAACCAGGAGTGGCATAAGGTCACCCAGAAGCAGTGTGAAAGACTGGTGGAAAGCATGTCAGGACGCATGAAAGCTGTGATTAAAAATCATTGTTATTACACAAAATATTGATTTCTGAACTCTTCCTGAGTTAAAACATTAGTATTGCTGTTTCTAAATGATTATGAACTTGTTTTCTGAGCATTATTTGAGTTCTGCAAGCACTGCATTTTTTTGGTATTTTGACCATTTCTCATTTTCTGAAAATAAAAACAAAATTTAGTGCTTGGAAATTCAAAGACATGTTGTCAGTAGTTTATAGAATAAAAGAGCAATTTACATTTTACTCAAAAATATACCTATAAAGAGAAAAATCAGACAAACTGAAAATTTTGCAGTGGTCTCCTAATGTTTTCCAGAGCTGTAGAATTGAACAAAACCACCTTTCCAAGAGAAAAACAAGCTTTCCTAACACGCTCGGAATCAGGAGAGCACTATTAAAAGCAAACATCAGCTATCGCATGGAACCGCTACAAACCTGCAATTACTCTGAACATATACATCCTCCCTTAAAATGATCAAAGGAGCCCGTGCTTCCAGGAACAGTGTGATGTTCATTCAACTAGATAACACAGAAAAGGATTTCATAGCTTATAGCTAATGCATCTTGATGTTTTTAAAAAATTCCCTTTTCTATAAATATAAAATCCAAAAGCGAGCTGATCGGTTGAATCTGCAGGAAGAGGTCAGCAAAGTGTGCACCACCAAGAATCCCATATAAAGCTTGTGTATCAGTGCTATGGTATACCGAATGTTCTTATTTTGGTGTTGTCAAAATAGCAATACTCCACCCTCCCTACCCCCACCACCAAAAAAAACAGCATGGCCTGGCCACTTCTTTCCCAAACAGAGGCTGCAATTTGCTAGAACAAAACATCTGTGGATTTGTCCAAAACATCACAGACAAGTAGCTATCAACTGCGCAGCCTACCAGCAGCCCCAAACAGCAAACACACACAGCTAACCACATTTTGCAGCTCATTGTGAGTCAATGGGCCGTATCCTCTCTGGAAGGCCTTTACCTCTCAGAGGAAAGGGTTGAGGACACCGGTTCTGCAATGGGAAAATCACCACAATTGTACAATATCATCAAATTCCAAGATCACATATCTTAAGATCACCAGTTTTTAAAATTGTACTGATTTCTTTTATCAACTGCAATGAGATTAATACCATATCCAACACGTTTTGTGGATTCATTTGGAAATACACATTTCAATAAAAAACAATGGAAAGAATCTGATCACCATCATGAACAGTCAATGGATTTTAGAATTCACTGCATATTATCAAAGCAGCTTCTGAACATCAACAGAACAAATACTAGGCAAGTCTTGACTTTCAGTTGCAGGGAGTTGAACATTACCTATCTTGTGTTGTTGAAGTCTAGACTAGTGATGGGCAAACCCGTGGATGTTCGAATCCGGAGGGTTCAGACGAACAGTTAAAAAAAAAAAAAGTTTGGATCGTGCACCAGAACAGTACCCGAACCCCAGCCTGAACATCCACTGTTTTCCACACTGTAATCTGCATGACAGCGTGGCATACACTGGCTCTGATCTAAGATCATTACCGGTGGTCAGAGCGCTGCTGTGACCGGAGGTAATAAGTTTACTGCCGGTCAGAGGTGCGGATGATGGGACTACCACTCCCATCAGTCTACGCCTGCTGTCACTGATAACGAGAGCAGGCACGACTGAGGAGTATTCATATAAAAAAATTAAAAATAAAAAAAACCCGAAGTGGGTTCCCCTCTATTTTTGATGAAGAGCATGGCAAAACTGATAGCTGGGGATGCAACCCTCAGCGGTCAGCTTTATCATGACTGGCTATATAAAAAAAAAAAAAAATTCCAACTGCCATTTTTTTAAAATTACTAACTAAATAATTTAAAAAACAGCCTGAGGGCCATATTGGCCCTCCCAGCCTAAAAATAGCAGCCCACAGCCACGCTAGAAAAGGTGCCTCTATTGAATGCACCAAGTCTGGAGCTTTGCCCAGCTCTTCCCACTTGCCCTGTGGTGGTGGAAAGTGGGGTTAATATTTGTAGGGTTGATGTCACCCAACAATACAAAGGTGACATCAAGAACACGGATAAAAAATGGAGAGGAGTCTACAAGACACCTATCAATTACTTATCCTATGGTTATATTGTAAATAAACACAGCCAAAAAAATTCCTTTATTTTAAATAAAAATACACACCATTTTTCTTTTTTATTTAAAAATAAAAAATAAAGTTATACTTACCCAAGGCACCAAGACGTGAGCGTCCAGGCTGAAGACCTGGGTGAATAAGCTGCTGCGAGTGCATCATCAGTGACTAGCGGTGACATCATCAAGGTTACCAAAGGTCACTGAGGCTGCGTTCTCGGCTCACTTCAGTGTGAGCGGGGCCAATGAACTGTGGTGACCTCTATGAGATCATCGCTAGCACAGTGAGAAAAAGTCTCAAGGTGCAGCACTGAGCTCAGCGAGTGCACTACAGCTCACCATAAGAAATTTCTCACGATGAACTCACTGAGCTCAGCACTGCACCGTGAGACTTTTTCTCATGGTGATCTCATTGAAGTCACCGCAGTTCATTGGCCCGGCTCACACTGAAGTGATCTGGGAATGCAGCCTCTGTGACCTATGGTAACCTCGATGATATCACCTCATAGCTAGTCACTGACTGCGCTCGCAGCAACCCATTCTCCTGTGGTCTTTAGCCTGGACGGTTGCATATTGGCACCGTCTAGGCATGGATTATGGAGTGGGACAATATGTCGGACAGGTAAGGGATATGGTCTTTTATTTTTGCTTTTTTGTTTTTTAACAGGAAACCAGGGCTCCAATTGAATGGGCGTTAGGTGAATATTGTTATTATTATTATTATTATTTTTTATTTTTTACATATAGAATGAAAAAAAATGGCATGGGAACCCCTCTATTTTTGATTACCAGCCATAATAAAGCTGAACGCTTATGGTTGCAGCCCACAGTTGTCAGTTTTGCCATGCTGGTGTCATGTCGGACACTGTTCACACCAGGGTGTCCGGCAGACAGCGGTAATACCCTATTCCACTACAGTATGCTCAGGGACTTTGTTGGGTATTCTGTTCCAGTCGGGATAGGGTTAACCAGGTTGTCATGCTGGCTGAGGGCTGGGCCACGCCCTTGGTCTTTAAATAGTCCGTCCTGACTATGGGCGTCGCCGACTATAGCTTTTGCATAGTGCTAGCAATACCGGTCAGCAGTGGTGGTTTTGGAGCGTCTGATATCTGGTGCAGTATATCTCTCAGTTGTTCTTTCTCCTATCTGTTATATATATATATATATATATATATATATATTTGGTTGCCCTTGCGCATTATTGTATTCCCTTGTGTATTAACGGTGTGGTGTTTCTTTTACCCCTGTCCATACGTATTTGTGGGGTCTGGTGTCTGGTCCCCTCACTGGGTGGAGGGTGGTGGGTTCAGCTTAGGGCTGGACAGGAGACAGGGACAGGGTGGAGGCCCAGGCAGGCACACCTTCAGTGTAAACCCTGGGTTGAGGGACAGACAGGGTTTTCCCTAGTCTGAGGGACACCGCAGGGCTCCCGGGGTTTTAGCCTAAAGTAACCTAGGCTTACCATGAAAGCTGGTTATTAAACATAGAAGAGACCCCGTGCCAGTTTTTTATTTATAGCACAGGAGCCAGCTATTGAATACTCCCATCAGCTGGAATCTGCTCTCGCTGTTCTCAGTCAACACCTGTGACCAGAAGTAAACTTTTTACCGCCAGACACAGGTGCTGACTTGCACTGGTATCTGTCACCGTGGGAGCAGCAGCACTCTGACCGGTGGTAATAATTAGTGATGAGTGAGTATACTCTTTGCTCGAGTGTCCTCCGAGTATTTTGCCGTGCTCGGAGCTTTAGTTTTTGTCATCTCATCTGCATGATTTGCGACTTGTAGACAGGCTGAATACATGTGGGAATTCCCTAACAAACAGGCATTCCTCACATGTATTCAAGCTTTCTAGCAGTTGCAAATCATGTAGATGAGAATCGAAAACTAAATCTCCGAGCATGCCAAAATACTCGGAGGACACCCGAGCATGCTCAAAAAAACCCGATCAACGAGTATACTCACCCATCACTAGTAATAATCTTACCACACATCAGAGTCGCAGGTATTTCTTGTGCTCTCATGCTAATGGACAGCATGGAAAATACCCGATGTTCGGGGTGCCGAATCCGAAGAGTAAGGCTAAGTTCACACGTTGCGGAACTGCCTCGGAAGTTACTGCGGGAATTCCAGAATTCCATTCCGCGGGAAAACCGCATTTTAAATTCCCACGGAAAAACTAGTGATTTTCAAGCGTAATTAGCTTGCAGAATGCTAGCGTTTTCCAAGCGATCTGTAGCATCGCTTGGAGAACTGATAGTGTTTGACTAGTGTGACCAACTTTTTACTATTGAGGCTGCCTATGCAGCATCAGTAGTAAAAAGATCTAATGTTAAAAAAAAAAAAAAAAAAAAAAAAAAGTGTTTTTCTCACCTTCCGACGTCCCGCGCAGCATTCCCGATCATCGCGATGCTGCCGGCAGGTCCCGTTCCCAGTGATGCATTGCGGTAATGACCTTTGATGACGTCACAGTCTCGCGAGACCGCTACAGTATCGCAAGACCGCGATGTCCGCAAAGGTCATTATCGCAATGCATCACTTGAAACGGGACCTGCCGAGCATCGCGAAGGCCTGGGGACGCCGCGATGGACATCGGAAGGTGAATATAACCCGATTTTTTTATTTTAATTCTATTTTATACAGGGATATGGTACCCAGAGCCAGGAGAACAGTCTCCACTCCTCCGGACAGTTGGTACCATCCGCAAATGTTCTGCTTACTTTTCGCATGGTGGGCACAGCCACATGCGTAAAGTAAGTAGAACAATGCATTCCTATGTGGGTGGAATCTCCGCGATTCCGCAAAATAGTGAGCATGCTGCGTATTTTTCCGCAATGCGATTCCGCCGCAGGAAAATCCGCTGCATTAGCACAGCATTGTGGAATCCCATAGGATTGCATGGGATGCTTTTTTTTGTGTTTTTGCGGCAAAATCGTGCGTTAAAAACCGCCGCGAAAACGCAAAAAAAACGTAAAGTGTGAACGCAGCCTGACATGGACTTCCTGGAGAAGTCCGTGTTAGGCAGTTCCTTTCCCAAACAGTAGGCGTTCGGTATAGACCTTGAACTTTACTGTTCGGGTTCGCACATCTCTAATCTAGACTGTCCTACGGTTCAGCATTTACTATTCTGTACAAGTGGAAACCTCCCAGCACGCATAGCTGGCTTCGCAATCAGCACAGTCCTTGCTCTGATGCTTCACATTCTGGGAAGTCTCTGTTCTACCCCTTAATCTGATTAGGAAAAATCAGGTGCCTTAATGCATTAGAGGAGCTTAGCTAAGCGGTTTAGAATGCGTCAATGCAGATTTCAACAACCATTGATAGAATTGCAAGTGTGAGTACATACTACTCAGCATAAGTGTAGAACTATGTGATCCCAAAGAAGGAGATGCGGAATCTCAGGACGCACATGGGTGAATTGGTTTGTCTATATAGATCAAGCTAAAGCCTAAAATTATTACATAGAGACACTCCTAAAGTTGTATCCTTTCAAATCTCGTTAGTAATAATAATAATAATAAATTTTATTTTTATAGCGCCGACATATTCCGCAGCACTTTACATTTCGGAGGGGATTTGTACAGACAATAGACATTACAGCATAACAATAATCACATACAGTAGATTATAACAAATACCAAGAGGAGTGAGGGCCCTGCTCGCAAGCTTACAGTCTATGAGGAAAGAGGTAGACACGAAAGGTGGGTGGTAACAATTGCCCTGATTGTATGGACCAGCCATAATGTTAAGTGTGTAACAGTACAGACACAGAGGGCTAATGGATGCATAAAGCATGTGGGAACATGATGCTGGGAACCTGGTTATGGTAAAATTTTTGGCTCTGCCACACAGGGATAGGTTAGGTTAATGTGTTGAGGCGATAGGCCAGTCTGAATAAATGCGTTTTCAGGACACGCTTAAAATTGTGGGGATTGGGGACTAATCGTATTGACCTGGGAAGTGCATTCCAAAGAATTGGCGCGGCACGTGTAAAGTCTTGGAGACGGGAGTGGGAGGTTCTGACTATTGAGGATACCAACCTCAGGTCATCAGCAGAACGGAGGGCGCGGGTAGGGTGGTATACTGAAACAAGGGAGGAGATGTAGGGTGGTGCTGAGCCATGGAGGGCTTTGTGGGTGAGGGTAATAAGTTTATACTGAATTCTGGAGTGGATGGGTAGCCAGTGTAATGACTGGCACAAGGTAGAGGCATCGGTGTAACGATTGGTGAGGAATATGATCCTGGCTGCAGCATTCAAGACAGATTGGAGAGGGGAGAGTTTTGTAAGAGGGAGACCGATTAGAAGAGAGTTACAATAGTCGAGACGAGAATGAATAAGAGAAACAGTAAGAGTTTTTGCAGAGTCAAAAGTAAGAAAAGGTCGAATTCTAGAAATGTTTTTGAGGTGCAGATGACAAGAGCGAGCCAGTGATCGAATGTGGGGGGCAAAGGAAAGCTCGGAATCAAGTATGACCCCAAGACAGCGGGCATGTTGCTGGGGAGTAATAGTGGAACCACAGACGGAAATGGCAATGTCGGGTGTAGGTACATTAGTAGCGGGAGGAAACACAAGGAGTTCAGTCTTTGACAGGTTCAGTTTCAGATATAGTGAGGACATGATATTAGACACAGCGTTTAGACAATCGCCAGTGTTTTCTAGAAAGGCTGGCGTGATGTCAGGAGAAGAAGCGTATAATTGGGTGTCATCAGCATAGAGATGGTACTGGAAACCAAATCTACTGATTGTTTGACCAATAGGGGCAGTGTACAAGGAGAAGAGGAGGGGGCCTAGAACGTTAGTAGAACATATGGGACAAGTGAGTGAATACGCTCATAGATAGATTCACATCAACTCCAAATATCTTTTTAGCAATGACATAAGGTCTTACACTTTGCAGCCTGAAGAGGGTAAAGACATGTACAGCCAAACAAGTCCTAGAATTAATGCTATGGGGTACTTTATCCATACATATTATTGGCTAGACTTTTTGAGAAATACAATAATCCCAAAAAAGGCTAGAACTATTAAAGCTCATCCATTATAACATCACATGAACCCAAGAAAAAAAAAAAGGACCTACATAAATAGACCACAGAAAAGAAAGTTATAGTCTGATATCTAATGTGACTACCCCAAAAAAAAAACACAATAGCAATTTGGCTATTATTGGTGGTAGTCACATTAGGTATCAGACTATAACTTTCTTTTCTGTGGTCTATTTATGTAGGTCCGTGTTTCGGATCACTAAATAATGCACTGCTGCACTTTATATCACTACTGAGAGATATCTGTCTTTTGCACTTTTTATAGATCCTTTTTTGGTGGTGATTATATTTTTTGCATGTAATGTAATACCTTTTGTGTACTTTTCACGGCCATCTGTATTGGTATATGTGATTTACATTAAATTGCCACTTTTTTACCTAACCCCCCTGTGTGTGGTATCTAGGTGTTGCTGATTCCCTTATATATGTAATCCTAAATTACTTATATATAATCTTGT
Organism: Dendrobates tinctorius; assembly: GCF_039654945.1. Classification (NCBI taxonomy): domain Eukaryota; kingdom Metazoa; phylum Chordata; class Amphibia; order Anura; family Dendrobatidae; genus Dendrobates; species Dendrobates tinctorius. The sequence continues at coordinate 49,462,721 of NW_027361917.1, read as the reverse complement.
TGTTATCTTTCATTTTTGTATAATAATAAAATCCATATATATTTTATGTACTGCTCCTGGTCCTTTTTTGATAAATACTTAGAAGGATTAGGAGGGCAACATCCTCCAAGGCAGCAATGGATATTCTATAGGAACTTGTATTTCTAGAGTACTGTAGGCATGTAATAGAAAATGACCTAAAAGTATTACAGTGACTAAGACAAAGTCACAAATACAAGAGATAGAAATACTAATATCTTTTCTGCATGCTTCAAGGCATTAAGTGGTTTGTTTCCCATAACTAAAATTCCATAATAAAGCAATGATCCTAATCTAATCCCTTGCTATATACCCCAGTATACAGTTTCGGATGATGCAATACGGCCAGCTTCAGAATAGTGTTTGTTAGCTATAAGGAGAATAGTGTTTGCAAGCTATAAGGATAAGAGCTTGTTAGCACAAGCTCCTTACCTAAGTAACTAGCCGCCTCTAAATTGCAGTGGTGGCCAATCACCTAGGCAATGATCTGTACAACATATCACTATATGACAAACAGGTAAATTTCAAAGAGGTCTTCTTTATCAAGCACTTTGCACTATACCACATTAATAAATTGTGAAAACCCCTTTTATTCTGGTATAAACAAAGATGAAGGTTGCTGCATTTGTGCGTCAGCTGGGCAGCACACATTAGTAAGAGACCCAATTCCAGCAGTGGCTCACTTACTGCATGATTTTACCCCTTAGCGACAGAGCCAATTTTGTTCTTCATAACCAAGCCAATTTTTACAATTCTGACCACTTTATGAGGTTATAGCTCTGGAACGCTTCAACGGATCTCGCCAATTCTGAGATTATTTTTTCGCGACATATTGTACTATTGTACTTCTTGTTAATGGTAAAATTTCTTCGATATGACTTGCGTTTATTTATGAAATAAAACTGAAATTTGTCAAAAATTTTTGAAAATTTTGTAATTTTCAACTTAATTTTTGTGCCCTTAAATCAGAGAGTCATATCACACAAAGTAGTTAAGAAATAACATTTCCCACATGTCTACTTTATATCAGTACAGTTTTGGAAACACAATTTTTTTTTGGTTAGGAAATTTTAAGAGTCAAAAATTGACCAGCAATTTCTTATTTTTGCAACAAAATTAACAAAACCATTTTTTTTTTTTTTTTTAGGGACCACCTCACATTTGAAGCAAGTTTGGGGGGGGATAATATAACAGAAAATACCCCAAAGTGGCACCAATCTAAAAACTGCACCCCTCAAGTTGTGCAAAACCACATTCAAGAAGTGTATTAATCCTTCAGGTGCTGCACGAGAACTAAAGCAATGTGGAAGGAAAAAAATGAACATTTTACTTTTTTCACAAAAAAATTACTTTGAAACCAAACTTTTTTATTTTCACAAGGGTATCAGGAGAAAATGGACCACAAAATTTGCTGTGCAATTTCTCCTGAGTACGCAGATACCTTGTATGTGGGAGAAAGTCACTGTTTGGGAACATGGCAGGGCTCAGAAGGGAGGGAGCACAGTTTGACTTTTTGAACACAAAATTGGCTGGAATCAAAGGCAGGCGCCATGTCACATTTGGAGACCCCTTGATGAGGAACAGTGGAAACCCCCCTAATTCAAACTCCAACCCTAATCCCAATCCTAACGCTAACACACCCATAACCCTAACCCAAGCTCCAACACACCCATAACCCCAACACAACAACCCTAACCCTAGCCCCAACCCTGGCCCAAACCCCAACCGGTAAAAAACTTTTTTTATTATATTATTTTTACCTAAATAAGGGGGTAATAAAGGGGGGTTTGATGTACTTTTTTTATTATTATTTTGATCACTGTGATAGGGTCTATCACAGTTTTCAAAATGAAACAATAAGAAAAATCTATTGTTGATGGGTGCCACCAGGCACATCTCGGCGGGCGCACTGCGCATACGTCTCCATTTTCTTCCTAGAAGATTACACTGAGGGCAGGGGGACCCCATTTCTCTCTCCTCTGATGTGCTAGATCAAGATCAGAGGAGAGACAAATAAAAAATGTTTTGGGGTTTTTTTGCGGTTGCAGTTATTCTTTAAATAACGGTGAACTCAACACTAGGGTTGGTAAAAACTGACCTGAATCATGTTCTCCGTGGTCTCAGCTACCCCCGATAGAGATCCCGGAAATTATCCGATGCTGGGGTTCGCTATAACCTTAATTCTCATCGCGACTTTTTAATGTAACAAGTACCCTTAACTGCCGCCATTAATAGGTGTATCGGCGGTCGTTAAGGTTAAAGGGAATCTTTCAGCAGGTTTTTGCTACATAATCTGAGAACAGCATAACATAGGGCAAGAAAGCCCGATTCCCGGGATGTATCACTTACTGGGCTGCTTGGCGCAGTTTTCTTAGAATCCCTATTTGTCTAATGTAGATGTAAGTCTTTTGCTCAGTATAACCCCTCCCCCCCACCCCTGACTGGCAGCTTCCTGTGTACGCTGTGCATAGTGAGCAAGATGCTAATCAGTGATGGGGCGGGATCACACAGACTGGCCTGATGGACTGGCATGTGAGCTGTAGTCTGGTAGTGTTAATCTCCTGCTGATAAAACACTTTGTAATGAAACTATAACAGCGTAATAAGTGACATCTTCCTGGAATCGGTCTCGTGCCATACATTATGCTATTACCAGATTAAATAGAAAAAACCTGCTTAGGGATTCTCTAATGAAACGTAGTTTTCATAAAATAGGACTTTCTCCTGCAATGGGTACCAAACACTGGATTCCTCTCCATTACTTGTGCACACTAATCAATATTAAAGGGGTTCTCGACTCTCCACGTAACAGATTGGAAGCTTCCACCATAGAGGGAGAGGACTGTCGGTGAAAGTAAGGAAAACAGCCGCTCACAAATCATCACACTCCATGCTCATCTCATGCTGCAGGAAATACACTTTGATTTTATGGAAACTACTTCAGGACATCCAGTGAGACACCCCTGAAAACAGGGCAGCTGCCTATATCCTACGTGATCCTCAGAAAAAGTAGCACAGAAAGTGATTTAAACTGGTTGTACAATGCGCCGATACAGTTTACACTATAAATGAACACAGCAACAGCCCTTAGCGGCCACTTACTGCAAAAGGGTAACATCACGTAGTATTTCATGCACCAAATACATAATTACAAGTATTAAGAAATGGCCATCATACTATAACTAATCATATTCAGCTAGACTCCAACACCACCTATACTACTAGCCCGCCATATGTCAGACCTTCCAGCCAGCAAGAATCAGACACTGGCTGAGTTATTGCAACCAGGTATCTTTTATGCTGAAGAGTTCAGAGATAAAACCTACAGGAGAAGTTGACAGTCTCGCTAGATTGAAAGGTCTCTCCCTACGCACACAAATACAGCACGTAGAGACCAGTAAGCCTAGAGAAGCTGCAGCGGACCCATCATTCAACGCAGAGCCACCAGCTGGCTTTTCAAAATAGTATTTTTCTGAAAAACAAAAGAAATTGTTTCCGAGTAAAGCATACTCTGCAGCAAAAGCAAAGCCAGTGTCCGATTCTTGCTGCCTGTGGTTCGGGGAGCATAATCTTCTGACAAGTTGCCTTAAAATCTACCACCTACCATCATATATTTCCCTCTCTGTCCAGCAATCCACTGCCTTCCAGGATCATAAAAAAAATCAAAGTCAACAGCTGTACCCCATTTTACAAATCGCTGGATAATTTATCACCATATAGACCTTTGTTTGCTAGTGACCTCCTATCCGCCACAGTGATCACCCCTGAAACTCTCATGTAAACTGCATGCTGCACTTCTTATGAAGGTTTATCTTATTATATTAAAATAATCACTATATGAACAATAGATTACCGTATTTTGCGGTTGATAAGACACACCGGATTATAAGACGCACCCCGAATCCAGAGGAGAAAAAAAAAAAGGAGGAAAAAAAGAATTTTTTAAAATAAAATGGTGGTGCTTCTTACAATCCAGGTGTCTTATTCCATAATGGGGATGGTGGCAGCGGTGAAGCAGGGTCCGAGGGTCACTGCTGCGGACCCCAGACTGGGAGAAAGGAGTGTTCAGTGGTGCAGGTCTCAGTGAAGCAGGGTCCCAGGGTCGCAGATGGAGGAGGCAAGAGTGGCAGTGCGGGTGTTCGGTGGTGTGGGTGCTCCGCCGACATTTTGTGAAAGCCCAGAGCCCTCGCACTGTTTACTATGCGCTGGACTCTGGGAAAATGGCTGCCGGGACAGCGCATGTGCAGATGGAGATCTTGGCGCTGAGATTTCATCTCCCGAGATCTTGGTGCCAAGATCTCCATCTGCGCCGCATCTGCGGCCATTTTCCTGAAGACATCGCGTAGAGGCAGGCGTGGATGGAGATCTCGGCTTTCCTCCATCTGTGCTTGCGCCGAGTGAGAAGCCGGATGCCGGACCCTGGAAGAGGAATGGTGGCCGACATATGCCGCCGCTGTACCACCACCGCAACACCCCCAGCACCGGGCCCGCAGCATTGACCCTTCGGTAAGAACAGTGTTCAGTTTATAAGACGCAGCCCCATTTTCCCCCTAATTTTAAGGAACATAAAAGTGCGTCTCATCCGAAAAATATGGTATTTTTGTCTGACATACAAAACACCACATGCCAAATGTCCGATAAGTGGAATATTTCTGTTCATGGAGAATTACATAGGAATACTTACGTAAAGTCTGCAGGTCAACGTAAAGTCTGCAGGTCATCTATAGAGATACAGTAACTACTAATAATGGAACATAATAGAAACATTAGGTATGGTGCAATCTGTAACTAATATGAAGAAGCAGTATTTAAAGGCTTAGTCACAACTTGTCACCTACAGGGGGATGTCCACTACTGGACTAACTTATTAATAGTTTCAGTGCCCAAAATAACATAAAAAATGTGATATTGAACCTTATGGAGTGGCACCATTTCTGCGAGGTTGTCGGCGTCACTCCTGCTGGGTCACACAGCCACATGACCTGCGGCAAGAGATAGCGCCAACATCGCCGCTCAGAGAAGTGTTTTTATCATATCTTGGGCACTGAAGTGAAGAAAGGCAAGTCCAGTATTGGACATCTCATTTGACATTATGATACATTCATTTACTAGGATTTTCTACCTGCCGCAGATCATCGTCTTGACAGTGAAGCAGCACAACTAGTGGTCTCCAAACACAATTAACTATGCATTATGACAAAAGGCGCCCATCACTACAATCAGTGGCTATCTGCATTTTCTTACCGTTCTCTGCTGAATTTCAGGGAATGCAGTATGGCAGGTCTCTTCTGTCGCAGATTCCAAAGATGTAAAGTGTCATCCGTCAAGGCACTCACAAGCGCTCCCTATAAAAATGATACACGAATTGTCAGAAAATAAACGCAACATGGTTACAAGGAAAGTTTGGGTGTGTTCTGATAGGAAATTAGCTCCAATAGTGGAACATTTTTATATTGGCTTTGAACATATTCTAAGAAAAAAAACAGCAACAAATGGTTCAAATTAAACATTTCAAAGGGTTATCCAATAACACATAGCTGCTACTTGGTTTTTAAATGAAACAGAAAAGGCATATTGTGCAAGTGTATTTACTAAAACTTTCCAATTTAAAAAAATATACATATAATTGAGAGCTAAAGAAATAGCTAAACTATTTTTTATGTAATATATATATATATCTTGTATATGTTTAAGAACAGTGATAGATTATCCATTATAATAGGGGTTTATGTGTTTGCAATGGGTTTTTTTTTTCTTGATATACGGAACTTTGTCCCTTCTGGTCCATTTCATGCTGCAAGTTACTTCCAGCTTCAGTCCATCAGTAGTGCTAAGCTCTGATCCAGAGAACCTACCAAGTGTCCGATGCCTGTACATCAAGTGCCGCTGACCACTGACAATTTAAGTAGGTATTGTCATAGTTTCAGGTGTACTGTTGCTCAAATATAGTAAAACAACGACAATTCTAAATACTTTAGGATTATATAATTTAATGGACAACTCTTACATATAAGAGAAAGTGGTGGAGAATGAAAGGGCTAAAATCCTGCGGAACTTCAAGATCCAGATGGATAAGCAGGTGTTGGCTAACCAACCAGACATTGTTATAGTAGACAAGGATCAGAAGACAGCAATGATAATAGATATGGCAGTGCCAAGTGACAGCAACATCAGAAAGAAGGAATATGAGAAGCTGGAGAAATACCAAGGCCTCAAAGGCGAACTGGAGAAGATGTGGAAGGTTAAGGCAACAGTGATTCCAGTGGTGATAGGAGCACTTTGAGTAGTGACCCCTAAGTTGGGATAATGGCTACAACAGATCCCAGGAGCAACATCTGAAGTCTCTGTCCAGAAAAGCACAATGCTGGAAACAACGAAGATCCAGCGCAGAACCCTCAAACTCCCAGGCCTCTGGTAGAGGACCTGAGAAGTGGGGGCATGCAACTCTACCATGACAGCTCTTACCACAGAGTGTGATCAAGAAGTGGGTAAGGTCATTTGCCTGAACGTCCTTAAACACTTTCAAAATGGGTGACTTTCAGTTTTTGGTTTTTCTTCGCTTTGAGTTTTTGCCTCCTTTTCTTTCAGTAGCCATAAGTATTTCTCTGTCCACAAAGCCATTTGAGAGTTTGGTTTTGTAAGATGAATTGTAGTTCTTAAATGACATTTATTTTTGTAACAGAAAACAAGAAAAAGTTACATGTGCAGTCAAATTGCGATAAAAAAATACATATAACACTCAAAAAAAATTTGCAGTATCTTATCTCTCAAAACTTTTTTCTTAGTATGTTACTTTGTTAGTCCCCTTAGGGAGCCAAAAGGGTGTGTAAAAGAGCACACCTTTGGTTCACCCGGTTTAAATGCCGTTTACATACAAGTTCACAGCGGACAGAGCTTCTCTCGCTGGTGTTAGGGTATGAGCAGACGACATTTTTTTGAAGCATCCAAATTTTTCAAGAGGAGGACCCTTCAAAAAAAAAAAAAAAAAATGTAGGAGTCGCTTTCCTGAAGGGGCTTTTGTATAGGTTTGGTGGTAATTTCCAAAGCACTTTTTAGATTTTTGCTCCTTAAGAAGTCATAATAGATCCTTAAGGGGGCTTTACACATAGCGATATCGCTAGCAATATCGCTAAAGCGTCACCGATTTTGTGACACAGCAGCGATATCGCTATGTGTGATACTTACCTCCGACCGGCTCGGCTCCCCCGCTGGTTATCGCTGATCGGGCGAGATCGTCCAGGTCCATTTCTCGTTGGTGGCTTGCTGCTGAGGCCGACGAATGGACGCGGGCGGGAGGACGTCTTCATCGCCGCGTCTGAAAAGTAAGTAACGACCGCTGCTGCATCGCTGCTGAGATTTGCCTGTTTGACCGGGTCATATCATGGTCGGGATCGCTGGTGCATTGCTAAATGTAAAGGGGGCTTTAGAGAGCAATTTTTCTCCTTTAATGTTTACTTTTCCCTCTCTAACTAGGGCATCCATAGGAAAATGGTCCCCCTCCCCCGTGCCACATCTCAATGGCAGATCTAATCTGTGTCTACAAGGACTTTGCAGTGCTGCTACACTGGGGGGGAGACGAAACCTGAGATTAAAGCAAAAATGAGTATATACCCTGCTGTAAGTAAGTTCTTTGGATATGCCCTGGAGTGACCTGGCGATCTAGTGATCGTTTTTACAGAAGTAAAGGCAGTGCCAAAGCTTCTTTTCACTCCACAGCGCTCAGTAAGCGTTATGTAACCGGCAAAAAGACAGAAGCGGCAATAAACTGCATCTATCTCCTCTTTGAGGTCCACGGCCATGCAGCTGCGAAATGGACCTGCTACTGCTAGGTCGCAGGAGCGTTAAGAAAGATCCATGAGTTTACATTGGCGCAGGATTACAGGAAGACCAGGTAAATTTCCAGCACTTTGTCATTGTCTGGTTAGAAATTCAGTTGGGTTTCCACATCTGCTGAGCCCCACAGAAGCTGCTGCATTATATTGGCCCCTCAAAGAACAGAGAACAACTACACCATATCACGAGTACTCCTGAAGCCCATCACAAGGTATCTCAGTATGTAACCCATGTGCTTTTAAAATGTGGATTATTAGAAAATTACTGCAAAAAAAACATTATGGAATTATGTATGTAATGCACGTTAATGTTAAAATTGGCTTTATAATACTTCTAACATGTCTGGTTTTAATGTAAAAAGAGTGAACTAAGTCTATGCAGAATAAAATGCATGTCTCATTAATGTGCATACATATACCGTACATAATATGCACAGAAATATGTGTATAACGCCGTTTACTGGGATTTTTGTCCAGTAGTAGTTGCTCAACACTAAACAGACAAAGATAACAATAGGAATTGAAGGAGAGAAGAAACACATGAGCCAGTGATGTCAGAGAGGAGATTAAAGTGATTCCACTAACCTCATTAATCAGGAACTGAAGCTGGATTACTGAAGAAGCACTGTCATGCTGGCAATAGCACTCAACTCCTGGCCGACCAAACCTGACATTAATTATGTTAAGGAAGAACCGCTTAAGAAAGAAAAAATTGTTAAATAAAAAGAGCATGTTTGGAAACTAACAAAGGAAAGAACATAAGCTGTGAAAATGTCACAAGACCGCACGCTTCCTTATATACAGATGGAGGTTTGTTCCACATCTTGTCTGAATAGCATCATCCAGAATGTAACAGTGAGCCTCAGACACGAGCGGGGGAAAGAGAAAAACAAGGTCTAAAAAGGCATTTACATCGGATCCTCCTTATAGCATAAAAAAGGGCTCAAATATAATGCAAAGGCAAGAAATGAAGAATCAGAGCAATTGCACTCAACATATTACCAGACAACCAGGAGGAGATTTATTCATGTATTGTACCATACAAGGAGCCAGCACAGATCAGTGTCACCATTACACCGGCACTCCGCAAGCAATGGAAGGTCTCACAATGAATAAACTAGAAAGGTGGGATGCACGGTTCCCAAGGAGGGACTTAAGACCCCGTCTCACATAGCGAGATCGCTAACGAGATCACTGAAGCATCACCGATTTTGTGACGCAACAGTGATCTCGCTACATGTGACACGCAGCGGTGACCGGCCCCCCCAGGCTGGATATCGCTGATCGTGCTGCAATGTCCTGGGCCATTTTTTCATCGTCGGTGTCCCGCTGGCCAGCGCGCATCGCTGTGTTTGACGCCGCCGACGAGCGATCTCTTCAGCAACGCAAAACTCAGGACGCAGGCTGGAATCGTTCAGAAAAGCTGCTGTGTGACAAAGTATCAAGGACCCCCGAGGATCGCTGGATCGTTGCTGCGTCGCTGAAGAGATCTGCCTGTTTGGCAGCTTACTAGCGACCATTTAGCGATGCACCAGCGATCCTTACCAGGTCGTATCGCTAGTGCGTCGCTAAGTGAAACGGGACCCTTACCCTGTGGCAGGCACGTGCTTCCCTGGAGATATAAGGGGGAGGTCACTTACAGGGGGGATTTATCTTGCCCCTGCGGACGCTTTCTGACATTCTGACATCTGACATTTGTCTTAGGCCATATTCAGATGGGAGTATAAAAGATTTTCTGAGCGTCATTCAGAAAACATGGACACTTCCCCCCCATTTACCATCTGCATGCAATCCGTTTTTATACATCAGGAGTTATTACAAATATACAAGACCCAATACAGTTTCATATGGTGAAGAATTGCAATGTATGCCGTATGGTTGCTCAGCATGAAAGCCTATTTTTTATGCACCCATTGACTTGCATGCAGCAATTTTTTCATTTTATTTTATTTTTTAAAGTGCAGATTTGGTTTGTGCAAAAAATAAAATTCAGTTGCACCACCCCACTAAATAACAGTGATCAGAGTGCCATCTGTTTTTTTTCCCCACAGACAGAATTTGGACCAAAAATACGGCATTAGGCTGGATCCCCACATCCATGTTTAGCGGTCTAAAAATGGACAGGCAGTGGCTAGCCACCCTGACACGCATATACGGCCCTATAAAATTTAAGGTCAGGACACCCCATCGCGGGTCCATAGTCAGAAAGCGTGACATGGTTTTATGAATCCAGACTTTAGTGGTACTTTACCCACAAATTTGGGAACTTTTTGACCTTTTATGAAGGCGACAAAAAGGAAATGGAGCTTACAAAGGAGGACATGGCCTATAGCTGCCAACATACTTAATAACATTTAAGCTAAAAACTGGTAGACATTATACATTAATAGATATTTGGTGCACCTTCCTCCAGTCAGCTTTGAGCTTGCCCGCCACTGGAAGAGGGTGTAGGGGGAGAGATAAACCTCCTGTAATGGTGGAAAATTAGATCTGTAGATTGATGAACTCATCACTCAAATGTTCTCCTGCTGCTCCACTTGCCTACAAAATGCCAGTTTTTCTGTACATATGCATCCACGTGTAGGGCAGAAGAAGGCCAACGATTCACGTGATATCATTTAACATGGAGCTCACATACAAATGTCTAGATACTAAAGGATTCATAGCAAAATGTCTAAAATGAAGAGTATGACAGAGAAGCCTTTTCATTGGCCTGAAAATGTGGTGTACGATTCTGCACTCTGTCAAACCCTGCTATTCCCACATGCATTGATGCCAGACCTGGAGGTGGCACACGCTGATGCCATCCCTTTAGCATAAGGTTTGGTATTAAAAGAATTTGTATACAACAGGTCTGAAGATCTATCTAGTGACTACACCCATTCAAAATACATCCACAGGTGATCAATATACTTTGTTATGTGGCCATACAGGGATCATTCAGCTCGATAAGAGTTCAGAACTAAATGTGATGTACTTCTTGCAATTAAAGGGATCTACTGCATAGACGATACCTTAAATGCGCCGATTAAATTAAAAACCTTAATTACAATTGTGCTTCAGAGAAAATATTTTTATACTTTCCACCCACACCAGACACCACTCCAGCACACATTAATGTTAATGCAAGTACTGCCATACACTGTCCATTAAACAGCAGTGAAAAGAATTGTCTAGATTCAGCAGCTAATAAAGCGTCTCAATGGTGATCACCAGGAGAAAGTCCAATTCATAAAGTAAGGAGAGAAATGGGGCAATAACACTGTACATTAAAATAAGCTTTATTTGCAGTTCCAAACAAAGTTTGTGGAGACGAAGTGGCCGACAGCCGTTTCGGGCATGTCATGTTTCTTCAGGCGCTCCATGGCGTGGTCAAACAATTATAACTTCTCAGCTTGGTTTCTCGCTGTCAAAGAGGATATATGGAAAACAAGCAGGTGGGAAGGTGTATATAAAGGATTGTCCCCGTTGTAAAGCCCCGAGCGGCGGGACATCATTTGAACAGTCATCTTTTCGGTAGTAGAGAACATCTTTATATGTATATGAGATGCAGCTACAGGGAAAATGGGAATTTTCGTTTCTAAGCATTTTTTTCATTAAATACACTTATAGGTATATCCACATAGCATAATATAGTGTAGACCATCACAACGCAGCGTTCGCTCCCATCAGTGGTGACGGACATAAATGAAGAGGTTAGTAATGTTGGCACTGTGGCATTTTTCGTACCAGCAGCTACACAACGGTGTAACAGAAACAATGTACCATTCCCAATTAGTGATGTGATTACCTGCGAGTCAGGAGCAGATCGGGAATGGAAATGTCAGTAGTTACGAAACATATTTCTGCTGCAAGCTGCATGCACGAGATTAAACTGGTTTCTATGGCAACTTATTGCTTTCCTTACTGCTGGGAAGGCAGGATGTCACTTGTATTTTAAGGGAAGGGAGCAAATTTCATTTATTCAAACAATTTGTGTTTTTCCCCAGTTGTTCTAAAGTGGGTGACCCGGGATCCAGGCTATGTCTGATGCCAAATCTGATTCTTGTCTATTCCAGGGTATGCTCCACTGGAGAGAGGACTACTTCAAGGTCAGGATGCTGCACCAGCAAGTGCTACTCCTAGAAGAAGAGCCACCATCAACGCTTAACCCCTTCAGGCACCTTGACTTGCAGCAGCAGCTACATTTCAATGAAATATAGACATGTATCGTTAATAATTTTAGCAAAATCACTTAATCAAAGTGATACATATCAGAGTGCTGTCATCTATACGGTTTGGAGTCATAGAGAACACATGGAGGACTAAGGCAAATCATCACTAATTAAGAAGCTGGTGACATCCATTCTACATTTACTAGAGGAGATGGACTGCATCCCCTAATTTCAGAGATAAAGTTGGAAATCTCCACATTACAGTACACAACTTAAAAACATTATGCGCCCACCAGCCAACATTTAAATATAGTGTAAAGAAGAAATATCCATACTGGGGAAATCGTTCATGCATTAAATTATTAGGCTTTTTCCTATAAATATTAGCAGCGGGAGTACATTGACATGAATGTATGGTCGGCTCGCAACAGAGCACGCACGAACCAATGTTGGTCTATGTGCAGGTCCATGAAGATCTCAGGTCCGCATAACTACATAATACTTGCGATTTTTAGTTTAGATGAAAATGGTAATGCTCTAAAAAGCAGAGGGGTTGGGGATTAGAGAAAGCAGGATGTCGGCAAAGTCTAGTTGGACTGTGTAGATGCTGGGCTGTCAAACCAGCTATGGAGACACACACTTTTACATTTGGCAAACTAGTATACAAATCGCCCAAAAGCAGAGACAAAGCAGATTCAAGCAAGATCAAAATTCAGAAGTTGATTTTATTGTTTGCTTATGATTAATAATTCTATTAAAAAATATCCTTAATCTTTCTGAATAGCTTAGAAAACTGTTAGTAGAATGGAATAATGTATTTTAGCAATACAGCGATCACCCTATTGCATTGTACAACTGTAACTGTAGATACATATATATACACACTCATCCAACGTGCTAGAAATTGGTGCCAGTGCAATCTAACCCCAAGCCTTGCAATGTGTGTCTGCCATTTTCTTCTCCTTAACGAGTCTGCACTTAATGCCCTTTCCTCTACAGACACGCAGGACACGCGATTCTCTACTATAGACTGCTATTCGTGATCTCAATATCTATTTGCTGATGCTCACACCTTCTGCAAGCCCCAGAAGACTTCAATGCTTTCCTTCCTCTCTACAATACTGATCTGCTATCGATAACTTCCTATAAACAGTGTTATACTAAGAAAATCAGGAGCAGTAGAGCAGTGGGAGCCAAAACAGCCAAAAGCAACATGCCATCAGATTTATGTCAGCAGCAGGACAACCAGCTATATAAAAAAGGATCAGACTCTACAGCACCAAAATAATGGGACCATTCTATTAAAGTCTAAGTGCAAAAAGTTCCACACCATAACATAGCTTCAATGCTAAAATATCCCAGCATTTCTTACGGGCTCTTTGATATGCATTCTGAGCAGTGAACAATCATCTGCAAGAACAAACAACATTACAGGAGTTTAGTATAACGTTTAATTCATGCATTTTTTTTCACATTACCCCACACACACACAAAAAAAAAAAAAAAAAAAAAAAAGACCTATTTTCACCTTGCTGAATCACATTTTTCATCCAATTTTGGCTTGTGTGGCTGGTCTTCCAATACATTTGATCCTTTGTTGTATTAATTTTGTAAAACTAAATACACACATACACACCTACTGTACCTACACACACACATCAAATGCTGACACTCACTGACCACCAAAAAAACTGGTTTTAATGAGTTAGACATTAAACAATAACACTGATCGAAATAATGAAATAGTCTCGTACAAAAAAAAAAACTCAAGGTAAGGAAAATTGAGAATTTGAAAACCTTCTCATTTTCAGGACAGCCTGCAGTGCAAGAAGTAACAAAAATGCAAGACTACTTTATTTACCCAAACTGACTTTTCATCAAGATAAACCACTCCAAAGTGGTGTCTCTAGTCTTGTCGTTCAACTAAAATATTATCAATGGTTTTCACATGACAAAGCAGGATAAAATCTGTTTACGAAAACATATTCATTGCCTTTTATTTCAAAACAGGAATCACAAGATGAAGAGGAGCTCCCAGAAGAAGAAGGAAGGGGTGGACAGACACCTGGAGTGGGCTCCCAATTGGTAAGTTTTTTGCATCAAACGCAGAAACACAACATCACACTACATACAACACATAGAAAACAATGTTCTGCTGACCACACACAGCAAACAAATGCCTACATCCAAAGACATAACATTTTTTGTTTTCTTCTCTAGTCTTCCCAATCTGGTGCTCGGCAAAGAGGTCCTCGCAGTGCCTCCCAGGGTCATCGGCGACAGCAACGCGGCGGCGATCACCAGCGTGTAAGTATAAATATTTTTGCTTTGTTTTTTTGCACTTTTTATTTCATTTCTTTTGTGGAGGCAAATTATGTTATTTTTGTCTTTTTCTTTAACAGCCTTCACAGCGTGCTCCCGACTCTGACGGTGAGGATGGAGGGATTGATGTGGACCACCTCATCGATCTCGTCAGAGAAAAGGAGCCGCTATAGAATATGGCTGACCGCCGCCATGCTGACCTGATCGTTACCCGACGACTCTGGGAGGAAATCTGTTCGCTCCTTGTGGACCGCTGGGAGGACCTCGATGCTCGGGCCCAGATTAAAGAGCGTAAGTATATACAGTACCGGTTGCTTGATGTAAACCAGTGTTTCCCGAACTCCAGTCCTCGTGGTCCCCACGGATCATGTGTTCAGGATTTCTATTTACTATGGAAATCCTGAAAACATGACCCCTGGGGACCATGAGGACTGGAGTTTGGGAAACACTGATGTTGTATACTAACCACTCCTTTCTCGTTTCAGGGGACAGAATTGTGAAGCGGTGGCGGTCTGTGAGGGATTGTTTCAAGAAGGAGTTCAATAAAGAGATGCGGGCCCCGAGTGGATCTGGAGGACGCAGGAGCAAGTACAAGTACGCACAAGCCCTGTCGTTCCTCCGGGAAACAATGGTCACCAGAAGGTAAATATTACACACCACATGTGAAAAAAAATGTTTAGATGTAACTTTTTTTTTTCAGCCAGGGCCATACCATGTCACTATTTTAATTGTTTTTTTTTCTCTTTATTCCACAGCACGGTGAGCAGCACTCGGGAGCCTGCACGATTGGACCCTTCTGAGGCGATCCCTGAGGAGACCGGCACCGAGGGACACTTCGACCGCCCCGGTACATCTGCACCTTCCCAGCCTTCCCACACATTCGACCCATCTGTCCCATCCACCAGCACAGGAGCATTGTGGCCGCCTACATTACATGAAGCTGCTGGTGAGGAGATCGCTTTCCCTTTACCCCACCCTTCTGCCCCTGCCACCTCTAGTACACCTGCGGGTACTGGGCGGCAGCGGCAGAGGGGTCAGGAAAAGACTTATGCGCCAGAGTTCTTGCATCTGAATGCATCTTTCCAGAACTGTCTAAAAGTCTTGTCAGAGCAAATCTCCGCAGGCTTTCAGCAGATCAACTCCAGCATTCTGGAGGTGAAGACACTTCTGCAAACCATGCATTCAGAAGCAAGATCTTCGCCAAACCACACCTTTTTCAGGTCTGTTGTGGAGCGCATGGAAACGCTCTCTCCTACCCAGCAGATGCATGTAATGCATTCATGCCACGGTGCTCTCCAGCACGTTACCTCCCAACCTCCTCCTCCCACCACAGTAGTTCCTCCACCTGCACCCCCTCCAGCCACTTTCCATCCTCCCCCTCCTATTACATACCATCCACCTCCCCAGCAACAGCCACCTCCCCAGTACCAGCAACCTCCCCAGTACCAGCAACCTCCCCAGTACCAGACATCTCCCCACTTCCAGCAACCTGCCCCATACCAAACTCCTTCCCAGTACCAAACTCCTTCCCCATACAACTTGCCATCAACATCATCTGCTCCTACAGTCCCTGCCCAACCCTCCACTCCACCGCCCACCACCTCTTCTGCCTCCCACATGTCCACCCATTCTGTAGCTTTTTCCACACCTTCACCTCTAACTGTTCCTTCCCCACCACGATCCCAGTCCTCTCTCCACACTCCCAGTGTCGAAGTGTCCCGCAGCCCCTCCAGCACTATTTCCACCCCACACTACACCGAGTTATAATGTTTTTTGTTGTAATAAAAATGCCCATTTGGTTGGTTTCAAACATTTATTAAAAAAGTGTTTTAAACTTTAAAAACATTTTACAAAAAAAAAAATATTTTAAGTAAAAGATAAATTATCGTTTTACAATGGTTGTCTGTCATTTCTTTCTGCGGCGAACTATGTTTAAAAAAAAGGTTAAATACAGGGTATTTCAAAGGTAAAAAGGTATTCAAAACCAGGTATATAACTGTGGGTAAATTTTACCTTTTTGCCACAGTTGTGTTCCTGGTTGTGTTTGAAGCAAAGTATTTCACCTAAAAAGTTGTGTTTATTGTTGGTGATTTCCTAACAATGTACACAACTTTTGTTACAAGGTGAAATACTGCATAAAACACAACCAGGTACACACCTGTGGCCTAAAGGTAAAAATAGTAAGACCATGACAAGATAGCCAACTTTGGTTGGCAAAGGTATATACTGTTGGTACAGAAGGTACACAAGTTTGGTTAAGGGCACAAATCTTTCACACTCTGTCATCCTGCCAGTGTACTCTGCCTTGAGGTGACAAAGTATAGTGCAAAATTGTCCCTCATTACTGAAACCGTCACAGAACTTCTAGTGGTAATGTCATGGTAATCTTGCAAGGTGGTTTCTTCAGAGGTGTCCTCAATGGAAATGGGTTCCTTGCAGCTAACAAAATTGTGGAGTACCACGCAAGCTTTGATCACCTCGTCCACAGTTTCTGTCTTGAGGTTGATCGCAGTCAATAGGACCCGCCATTTGGCTGTCAGAATACCAAAGGTACATTCAACCATTCTTCTTGCTCTTGTGAGGCGGTAATTAAAAATGCGTTTTGTTCTTGTCAATCCTCTGCTAGAGTACGGTTTCAAAAGGTGTTCTGACAGCTGGAAGGCTTCATCCCCTACACAGACAAATGGCATAGGTGGACCAGATGTTTGCGGCAGCGGTCTAGGGGGTGGGAACTGGAAGGTGTTTCCATACAGTTTACTCCCCATGGCAGACAGTTTGAAAACTTGAGAGTCATTGGAGCGGCCATAGGCCCCAATATCAACAGCAATAAATTTGTATTCCGCGTCAGCGATGGCCATGAGGACAATTGAAAAATATTTCTTGTAATTGAAATATTCCGATCCCGATCCGGCTGGCTTTACAATGCGGATATGTTTCCCGTCCACAGCGCCCAAGCAGTTCGGAAACTGACATATCTGTAGAAACTTTTCTGAAATTTCAATCCACCTCTCTGTTGTGGGCTCTGGTAAAAACTCTTCAGCTAAGGAATCCCACAGTGCACGGCATGTGTACTTCACTATTCCAGATATGGTGGAAATTCCGAGTCTGTACTGGAAATGCAGTGACGAAAGGGATTCTCCAGTTGCAAGAAATCTGTGGGGAATTAAAAAAACAATCAATTAGTTTTAAATCACAGCATTACATACCAAAACTCAGCTATAACACTTGGAGATACAAACTACCACCAACAAGATTGCAGTGAAAGTGTGCTCTGATGCGAGCACATCCAATAAATGTGGCTTACCTTAAAGTCACCATCAGACGCTCTGCGGGTGAAACAGAGAAGCGGCAATAGGTGTCCGCTTTTCTTATGAGGTGTGCAATGCGCTCCACCAAGTAATCAAAATTCTCCATTTTCATCCGAACATATCCAAAAAATGTATCCGGGTTTCGTCTAAGGTCCATGCAGAGTGTAGAATAGACCCCACGCGTCATTCTCTTGGCTGTGATGGGGTGGATCCATAAACGTCGTCTACGATGCCTGATGAGCTGCTGTCTCGCTTTCTCCTTCTCCAGAACAATCACCCTCAAACGATTCGCCTCCGCTGTAAAATCCGCCAAATTCTTCAAAATATTTCTCTCCAACCTGCACTTTCTCCTCTACAACCTGTCAAAGAAGGGCTGTAGCAACATGCTATATATAGTTTTTCAGTAGCCAATCCCGTTCGGAAGGCCACAAGGGTCAATTTTAAAAACCGGATCCGGCGTAATCCGCCAAAAAACGGAACAAAAACTGGATTAACCGGATGAGACGGATCCGGTTTTGTCTGTCAAGAACAAGACGGATGCGGCAGAAAAACGGATCCGTCACATCCGGTTTTACGAAATATTTGCCGGATCCGGCGCTCCGGCACGACGCCGGATCGCGCCTGACGCCGAAAACCTGATGTGTGAAAGTAGCCTAAGATTGGGGTTATCTGATATGGATATTCCCTTTCCCATTACAAAATGTTTTCACATTTTTCACTCTGAGGGGCTCATGCCTTAGCTCACGTGCCAAGCTGAAGCAATGGGAGTTCTAAAATAGTACAGTCTGAACTGCATCGTATAGTGGATGGGAGTGCCACCATCTATAAAGGCCATGCTCACGAAAGGGTTTAATGAAAAAAGGCCAAATTTCATCCAAAAAACTGACATTTTCTCTCATTTGTCATATGTATGGCATCCGTTTTTATACATCAGAAGTTGTAAAACATTTATAAGACCAAATAGTTTCCCAAGTTATAGAATTGCAACGTATAGGTAAAAATCGGATGCCATACAGTGGCTCCACACGGAATCAGATTTCATTTTCCGCACCCATACACTTAACTGGGCGAGTCTCATCCAACACACGGAAGAAACTAATCTGAGAATTTGTATTTTTTCTCTGCACTGCTTTATTAAATTAGTTCTCGATCGTTTCTTCTTTTTCATGGGGGCACACTTACCAAAATTATGTACTCTGCCTTCTGAGGCCATGATGTTTGTCCAATGTTTGCCCAATTTTATGTCACCAGCGATGTGGAATACTTTCACAAACCACTCAACTGATGAAATGGGGGCAATCACCTTGTGATAAAACATCTTGCGGTTCTTGAATGTAATTATTTTTTCCTTAATATTTGCTCCCTTATTTAGAAGCACTGTATAGTAAAGATTTAACAGAAGCAGAAGATTTATTTCTAGGAGGCCGGAGGAATAACTTACGGTATGCTAAAACAGCGTAGCTTGAAATTAAATCATAAGCCGACCTTTGATGGAGCGTTGTTCCGACTCACACTAAGGGTTACCGAGGACAGATGGTATTTTTAGCTTTAATGTTTGATCATAATATCTTCACTGACTTATCTTCATAGCAGCTGATTCCTTATATATTATTTACCTGCCTTTACTAATTTAGACCCTCTTCTTCACGGAGGATCCAGCTGCTGCGAGTTGTACATAAGAAAAGACGGATTCATTTATGTTGTACATAGACGACCATAATGAGGAATATTAAGTATATAAACCACTATTTTGTCATGTAATTGGCTATGGTGGCATACCTGGCAAGCATTGGCTCCATAGCTACATATACAGTGGCAAAGATTGGAAAGCCGAGGCCCTTACTACTGAATGGTACGCCACACCCAACAATGGTGCTCCTGCATGGCTGAAACGTTCTGTCACTGACTGTACTGGCCCATACAGACATCACAATAACGCCAGAACCTGCGTCCTATGTCTTGCAGATGTTGTCTGTGTATTTATTTATTCAAGACTCCTATTGCGTGGGCTAGTATTTAAATTAAGTGGCCAATGCCCTGTAAAAACTCATCTATAAAAGGGGGGATTAAAGTGCTTCACTGAACTGTCTGGACCCCTCTGGTCTCCAGCATGAGATCAGATGGACAAAAGAAACAAGAGGCGTGCCGGTAGGACAGCAGAGCCCAACGGTCAACTGGATTTAGTTAGGTCCCCAAAGTTGTTTTTTTTAAATAACGTGGGTCAGATTAGGGGAAACTGAGCAGCTTGTAGCCAGTGTAGATATTTTATACTGTACAGGCCGATTAAGGCTGCAGTTACACACAGCAGTCGCACTGCATCCAAAAACCACAGCACCTATGCAGGGGCGGTCTGTGTTGCGCACATTTAGTTTGCCAGGTGAAACAGCCATCTGTCTACAAAGAGAACCTGTCCTCATGTCAAGAGTAGACCGTTACTGCCCTTTTCTTATACCTGCTACTTTTGAGTATTCAGTTTGTTTGTGTTTATTTGTTTTTTTTAAATCCATCTGTCACGGGGTCCTTCTCTGGTATCACACAATCAACAGAGCATGCGAAGAGTGAACAATTCCAAGACCTTTATTTAGGCAAAAATTCAAAAGGTCCATATTCAGTCCACCACAAAAGGATAAGATAGTCCAGAATCCAAATACAGTCCAGTAACAGGATAATATGTCCAGGGAGATGAGAGTCCAAAATCCAGCTGACCGTGGATAACATGTTCCATATACTCTTCTTTCTCTCCGAAGACCTGTCTTCACACCATGCTCTGCACACAGCAACTGACTTCCCCCCTCCTGTCCCTTCCAGCTCCCTCCCCATGTCCAGGAGTAGCCAGACAGGTTGGGGTGGTTCTCAGGCCTCCCATGCCTGACAAAAGGTGCCTGGGGCATTATGACACTACAGGGGGTCATCAAGAGACATAGATAAAAGTCAGGCTGCAGACATACAAGGCATCAAGAAAAACACTATGAAAATCAGTGAAGTAGAAATATACACAAAATGATATCCATATAGCATATCACACCATCACACACATCCAGTGCCTTTAATACTTAGTGCAAATTCTGAGTAAGTGAATACAGGATGAAGAGCAGAAGACAAACGCGCAGAGGACGTGACGCGACCATAGTGGCTTTGCCGCGTTTGTCTCCTGCTCTGCATCCTGTATGCACTTATTCAGAGAAACGGAACTTTTGGATGAAGTTTAATGGGCCGGGTGTTGTGAATATCTCTCTATACATTGATTACTTTGCAGTATTTTACGAATTGGCACAGAGCACCACGCCTAGTAATGCGGATACCCGTGGATAATGCCGATAATAGCATACAATGAATAGTAGTGCCGACCTAGTTCACCGATTGTGGAATAAAATACGAGTAAAAGGTAGTCACTTCATCTGGTGGCTTCGGCGTCTTCTAGCCGCAGTACGAAACTGTAGACTTAGATTCATCTTTTAAATGACAGCATATTACTCCAGGTAGATTTTGTTTAAAACCGATGTATGAAACACCTATCTTTACATATTTTGCGCAGTTTTGTCATGTCAGGAAACTTCAATGAAGGTCATTCCTTCTGTATATTGTGTAGATCTAATATACAAACCGCACCGAATACACAAGCTATGTTCTTGCCAACTCTATTTGATGCCATGCATTAGTGAAGATAGAATAAGAAGGGTTATGAGACAAAACATGAATTTCGCCGACCACCCGAAAATACTCAAAAAGGCATCTACTTTGATTAACCAAATGTAGATATTTCTCCAACTACAAAGATAGTTCCAGATTGCTAAAGAAACCGCACAGCCGCAACCTTTTATACTAAGCAAAGGGAAAAAAAAAATCTGTAACAGCGAGAACAGTGACTGAGCAAAGGTAAAAATAGAACAAGAGAAAACTCCTGCACTGCAGCCTTTCATTATATTTCAGACTGTAGTACACAAACGGGGCCAAATTATCTCATGGGACCACCATACTCAGGATTAGATGGCTGGCACAAGAAGAACTTTCACACACAGTAAACTGGATAGAAAATGGGTTATATATAGAGTAAATCTCAGCCGTCTGGTCACTAGATAAACACCACAGTGCTTCCCTAGTTTCTTCATGTCTATTCCAGGCCTGCATAACATGTGGTCCCTGGAGCCATCTGAGGAACATCTATTCCTTCTTATGGTCAAATGTCATACATTCTAAAACTGGCATAGAGACTGGGGCACTGTAAAGGCACATAAATGGGGGGGGGGTTCAAATTGTGAAAAGGGGCACAGTTTTATGAGGGACCGTGTGTAAGGGGGACCTGTTGCAAAGAAGCATTGTCGGGGGAGGGGGTGGGGAAGACATTTTGCAGAGGGTCAGTGTGCAGGGGAGGGGATGAGCTCTGGGTGTAAAATCTCACCATGGGGTCTGTACTGGAGACAGAGATGGGAAGGACTTCAATCAGAGAAGATATAAGGTACCTGGATGTAATCGTTTGTGATCTTTCCTGCGTCTCATCAGTGCTATGGTTCCCACATGGTCCACAGTATGATGACAGTATGATGACTGTTAACAGCTCCCTGTATCTCCTTAGCATTGTTAAAGACATACTAGGAGTTGTAGGTTCATGTGATTCAGTTGAACATGGGGCTGACCTGACATTGCAATTGATCACTCTACTAATATTGGCGATTTATTCATGTACTTATAGTGGTTCTAGCACTGCTTGTATGTACTGCCGGTGGTCCTGGAGCTTCATTCATGTGCAGACAGTAAAGCATGCTTCATGGCTATGTTAAAACTTAAAAATCCTCAACTTACAATTTTGAGATTATGATTAGGATTTGGCAAAATTTTGCTCAGTTTCTGCTCCAAAAACTCATCATGTTCACATTTTTTTTTTCTTAGTACAATTTCAAAATATCCCCCTCAAACACTTCAGTAGCCCTTGGGATTGGTTCAGTATGGCATTACGGCCTTGAACCAAAAAATGTTTTGCACCTCTGGTCTAATCAGTTATTAACTGCTTTGTAGAAAGTCATAATTGCTGGCCTCTAATGAGCCTTTACGTGAATGAAGTGGGAGTAGAGACGTCTCTGTTTTCACTTCAGCAAAACCTTCCCTTAATTTACCTTTTATTTTCCACAAATCGGCCATCTTTGTTGATACCCTCCAGCAATAAGTTTAACCCCTTCACAATATATGAAGTATATATACACTTCATAGGTAGTGTCTTTCCCCTCTTTGACGCGGGCTTTGACGCTGAACCCGCACAGTTTCCGGCACATGACAGCTGATTTGATCCCAACCCATCCGTGGCTGTTAACACGTTAAATGCTGCTGTCAATCTCGAATAGCGGCATTTAACATGCCGGAAGAGCGTCACTAGCTTGCCCATCAGCACCCGTCACTTGATCACGATGGCTTGGCATGACAACTGGGGGTCTACAGTCTGTGGTTGTCATTGCCGATATGCTATGAGCACCGCCCCATGGCTGGCATTCATAGCAGATGAGCATTTCTGCTACAAATAGGCTGAAGCCCTGAAACGTTTCGCACAAGCAATCAGAAGCTGATCGCACGAGAACGTCCTGGACTGTTTCTCGTCGTCAGCTTCCTGCTGTGACAAGCGACGCGTGGATGCGGGTGGGAGGACGTCAGGATCGCCTCGTCTGACAGGTAAGTAGCAACCCCCAACCCCTGCGATGTCGCTGGTGAGATCTGCCTGTGTGGCAGCTCACTAGCGACCACTTAGCGATGCACCAGCGATCCTGACAGCGTCATATCGCTGGTCGGGATCGCTGGTACATCGCTAAGTGTGACAGTACCCTTAGATATCCAAGGTTACGACCACTAACAACCAAGTCACTATATGAGTGGTATTAATCATGAATATCTAAGCTACTGCACAGCTATACACATGGGGTAAGCGACAGAGCGAATCAGAAGAATTATACTACATTTCTAATTGGAGGCATTCGATAACTTATCGGGATTGGATCTTGGAGATGGAATACCCCTTTAGAGGCCTCTTCAATGTGACATACTGGCAAAATCATTCACAGCCCGCAACCCCCACACAACTGCTGCATAGTGATGAGCGAGCGTGCTGGGATAAGGAGTTATCTGAGCATGCTTGGGTGCTAATAGTGTCTTCGGCGTTCTTGAATACTATGTTTGAGTTGCCATGGCTGCATGTATTGTAGCTGTTGAACAGCCGCGAGACAAAGTAGCCACGGCGACTTGAACATATTATTCGACCACACCGAAGACACTATTAGCACCCGAGCATGCTCACTCATCACTAAAAACACAGAGTCCTCATAAAAGTAATGCAAAATAATGTACTATGCGCACTGTAGGAAATAAGCGCACCAATATATTCACAGCAAACGTAACATTTCTCAACCAGCAACATCTGAAAAGTATATAAAGGATCTTCAAGTAATATGAGCCGTGATCTGGCCTAAAGCCATAATTTAAGGAAAGGAAGCAACTTTTATGCACAATAAAGAAATATCTATCTACATATGTTCCATAAAATCATCCCTGTAGCGGCTTGAAAAAACGACAAACAAAGAATATGATGTAGCGCTCCACTCTGCTGGTGCCTTTGCCATATGTGGTCAACAGGATCGTATGGGTCACACTCAGGTTAATCTACAGGCACCCGGCTGCAGAATAAAATGTAAACTCGATACAAAGAGGGAGTCTGTTTGCTTCCGTCACATCACAAATATCACTTTGAGGCCGGCATCACACTTGCAAGTGTGATGCGAGAAACTTGCGCGAGTCTCTTGCCTCAATACCCGGCACTGGCACGCGGGAGTGGACTGTGCGGCTGCATGTATTTCTATGCAGCTGAACGCGCCGGGCCCGAGTGCCGACAGCAGTACCAGGTATTGAGGCGAGAGTTTCTCGCATCACAATCTCAAGTGTGACCCCCCCTGGCCTTAGACTGGGACACACTGGCGTATATTCTCTCATGCGAGATCATCGGGTCGATTATGCAAATCCTCTGGGATCAATCTCTGTCTGAGTGTAGATCTACGTGTCCTCTCAGTGTGATCCAGATCTATAGTGAGAGAATCGTAGCACAGGTGTGGTGAAGACAGAACTCAATTCCTCCATAGTCTTAGTTTGCAGATGTCAGACTGGAATTGGAAGACATCTGGGTGCAGCCAATCACACACACCCATAGACTTGAATGGGTGTGTACGTGGTCCGATTGCCGGAGCAACTCGTAGCATGATGTCTTTTTTTTTTTTTGCGCACGCTGAGTCGGCATGAGAAAAAAAAAATACAGATCTGCACTGCCCCATAGTATAACATTGGACCAAGCATTATCTGATAAAACATGAGCTAGCACTCAGCCGAGTCATACGCTCATGGGAGCTAGCCTTTTGGATCATTGTGTTACAAATTCATCACATTGCCTGTGTAGATCCACAAGTACCGTAAGCCGCTTCTAATTCTTCCATACACAGGATCTTATCTAATCAAACACTATGCCCATATTTGTCTGATGCACTCCACCCTTCCGAATGTGTTCTCAGAAGGTGAGAATCTGGTTCTCAGGTGGGTGGAGGGCCCTTTATATGATAAAGCAAATATACAAGAGCACATGAAGAGCTAGGTAATTAATGAAACTAAAGATCTCCTAAGAAAGAGAACTGTACAGACAAAAAAGGAAAAGACTTTCACACTTTAGACCCAGCTACGCGAAGACCACTCCGCTAGAATGGCCCAATCGTACACAATTCATTTCAGAGATAAAAGATGAGAGCGCTACACAGTAAGTGTTCACTTTGCTGTGTCCCCGTGACGTCTTGACTACCATAAGTTGTGGGGTCCAGGCGCTGTCGCTCCCTTTGTCAGGAGAGGAGGAGGAAGGCGCTCCACCTCTGAGGAAATTGCGTCCTCTGTACGTGACCCATTTCTGTAAAAGGTCTGTTCCTTCTCAGCACGGCCATCTAATGGAGAAGAAGAACTGAGGAGAGCTGGACACCATACAAGAGTCTCTGTGCCACCGTTTCATGACCAGTGAAGGTTCCCATTATGGAGACAGGCAAAATTTCATTTTTGCTGAGTCTTTCTGACTTCTGTATTCTCAGGTACAAGTCCTGTCACAATATTTCTTGCTAAATCTCAGAATGGTTGCCAGCAAAGAAAATAAGACAACACATTGTTCTCTGGAAACGTGCGACACAGGCCCAAAAGCTCTACTAATTCCATGGAATGGGTGTCCTGTTCACATGCGCGGTGTTATACCTTGTGTGTGTCTACGGAAATGTTTATTTCGGCTGAGCGCTCTGCTGCTCATCTCATTCTAAAGTCAACAGAGGTTACCAGTGACATGCAAGGACACAAGGACAGCAAGAGAGTATAAAGAATACTAATTACATGTTTAGATCGGATTTACAATTTCTAGTTAACCCTGGGAAACGGCTTTTACTGCATCAATACACAAAGTACATTTGCTGTATGAAAGGATGGAACAGGCGGTCTGTTTACTTACAGGGCTGTGGCCACGGACAGTATTCAGGATGTAGATATTATCGGGAACAGCAATAAAGGACTGGAAATTGATCCTAAAGACATCTTGGGGTAATTGCTAGTAGCTATGAAGGGGATGGTATAGTGAACACATGTAACCTAACGCTCGCCAGGTCATGGGCAAAGGTGCCTTGTCCGCATGTAATGTACACATTCTATAACATGTAGATAATAAAACGTGCGCGTTATACTGGTACACGGATGGATTCATTATATAGATCTATATCTGCACACAGGCATTTGCTGCTGTTAGAAAAAGGTTAAAAATGTTAAAACCCTGAACAACTTTGTTGGTTCCTTGCTAACATTGGAATATGCAGATAACCCCATTAATACCTATATCCTGCACCATTATACAGGGAGAGTACGGAATAAAAAAAACAGCTACAATAAAGCCACATGAAATACTAGTCACATTATTAGACCTATTTTGTCAAACCACCTGCAGTAATCTGTACAATCTCTGATGTCTTTCCACCATTTGTATGAGCCTATGAGCCGTCCAATGCATCCATAAGCGGAGAGCAAGTCCAGAAGCCCGCAGACGAAGTATGGCTGCCCCACTCTTCACACATCTGTAACAGCACATATCTCCAAACTGCAAAACACACAACAGCTCTTTCACAGCCAAATAAACTAACTCATGTTCATTAAACTTTCTAGCTAACTTTTGGAAGCCCTAAAACAGGGTTCCCCAACTCCAGTCCTCAAGGCCCACCAACAGATCATGTTTTCAGGATTTCCTTTGTATTGCACAGGTGAAGCAATTATCACCTGAGCAATACTAAGGAAATCCTGAAAACATGATCTGTTGGTGGGCCTTGAGGACTGGAGTTGGGGAACCCTGCCCTAAAACACATTATTAACGCTCTATTTGGGCTCTCATTTTGCTTTAAGGTATATGCCTAATGTATCCAGACAAAGCAGAGTCCCATAAAAACAAGGTTTCTGGCATTTCACCTTTTTTTTTTTTTTTTTTTTTTTTTAAATTTCCCTTTCATGACATCATATGTACATATATAAAGATGCAAATGACTACGTTTATTGCAACAAGCTGCAGTTTTATCCGTTTGTGCATATATAGAGCTATCAAATAGGGTAGGCTGGACTCCCCATCAGCTGTATTACTTGCACTACTATGACTACTAACCTGTAGCTTATCTATATGGTCCTTACTCATTAATGTGACAGCTCAACTTTAATGGTAACCGCTCTACAGTACTTACTGCAGCAGTTCTATCATTTGATGCGTGATAAAAGCAACAATTCCTACTGATAAAGTTCGGATTCAAAAGCCAAGTTTTTGTTTACAGCTATAACATCTCATATCATAGTAACATAGTTAGTAAGGTCAAAAAAAGACAATAGTCCATCCAGCTCAGCCTATACTCTGTCAGAATAAATCCTCAGATCTACGTCCTTCTAAAGAACCTAATAACTGTAAGATACAATATTGTTACGCTCCAGGAAGACATCCAGGCCTCTCTTGAACCCTTCGACTGAGTTCGCCATCACCACCTCCTCAGGCAAGGAATTCCAGATTCTCACTGTCCTAACTGTAAAGAATCCTCTTCTATGCATACAACTTTATTTTATTTATTATGCTTTGCTTTTATAGCGCTATCATATTCCGCAACGCTTTACATACATGATTATTGCTGTGCCCCATTGGGGCTCACAATCTACATTATGAGCAAATTCCTGCAGTGCGCAGGCGCTGGGCCTCTGACCTTTCCCGATGCATGCACATTGCAGTACTTTGCTCTGCCCTCAATACAGCAGATAAGTACGCCTGCGCAGGAGCACGATGCTGGGGAGCCTGTGTGAATGATGCAGCGATGCGTCATCCACAAGAAGCAAAAAGGAGGATGGCATCACAAGAAGATGGGAGGAGCCAGACCAAGACCTGAGACACCCCTCGGACCGGAGCACCCCGCAGGTGACGATAATAAAAGTCATTTTTCTTCTCTTGCAGGTCGGATCAGGGGCTTATCTACAGCATTATAGAATGCTGTATACAAGCCCTGAAAGGCGGTGGCCGTAACTCGTATGGGACAAACCTGGTGACAGGCTCCCTTTAAGTCAGGAAACTAGACATTTAATCCAAAATGCTGCCACTGACCGATACGAAAAAAAAATATATACGGTAGATATATACTCTAAAGGCCCAAATTAGGGAAGCCCTAACGGGGTTAATAATTACTGTAGTTAGAGAGAAATTTTATATTTTGTAAGTTACATTCGGTGTGACACCTTTCTATTACTAGGCTTTATTACTTATTTCTGCCTTTAGATCTGGGAAAGGGCTCAAAGTTCAATAAAGGTTTTGGTTTGAGCTTCTTAGTCATTTTATTGTATCTTTCATATGATCCTTAAACAAATGTACAGCCACCCAACCTTCAAACAGGTGGCAAATTACCAAGCTTGTTAACCGTTCCATATATAAAAAAAATTTTAGAATTCGCTTTTTGTTCCATTTTCCACTTATTTTCTCTGCTCAACATTGCAAAAGTCAAAACTATCTCCTAACACATACATGACATAAATAGGTCACATGTCTTAAATTAGTAAAGATTTATTAATTAACCCCTTCACCCCCAAGGGTGGTTTGCACGTTCATGACCGGGCGAATTTTTACAATTCTGACCACTGTCCCTTTATAAGGTCATAACTCTGGAACGCTTCCATGGATCCCGGTGATTCTGACACTTTTCTATTAACATATTGTACTTCATGATAGTGGTGAAAAAAATGGAAATTTGGCGAAAATTTTCAAAATTTCGCAATTTTCCAACTTTGAATTTTTATGCCCTTAAATCACAGAGATACGGCACACAAAAAACTTCATAAGTAACATTTCCCACATGTTTACTTTACATCAGCACAATTTTGGAACCAAAATTTTTTTTTGTTAGGAAGTTATAAGGGTTAAAAATTGACCAGCGATTTCTCATTTTTGCAACACCATTTTATTTTTACGGACCACATCACATTTGAAGCCACTTTGAGGGGTCTATATGATACAAAATACCCAAAAGCGACACCATTCTAAAAACTGCACCCCTTAAGGTGCTCAAAACCACATTCAAGAAGTTTATTAACCCTTTAGGTGCATCACAGGAATTTTTTGAATATTTAAAAAAAAATGAACATCTAACTTTTTTTCACAAAAAAAATACTTCAGGTTCAATTTTTTTTATTTTCCCACGGGTACCAGGAGAAATTGGACCCCAAAAGTTGTTGTTCAATTTGTCCTGAGCACGCTGATACCCGATATGTGGGAGAAAACTACTGTATGGGCACACGTCGGGGCTCGGAAGGGAAGTAGTGACGTTTTGGAATGCAGACTTTGATGGAATTGTCTGCGGGTGTCATGTTGCCTTTGGAGAGCTCCTAATGTACCTAAACAGTGGAAACCCCCCACAAATGACCCCATTTTGGAAACTAGACCCCCTAAGGAACTTATCAAGATGTGTGGGGAGCACTTTGAACCCCCAAGGGCATCACAGAAGTTTATAATGCCCGGGCATGAAAATAATTTTTTTTTATTTTTTCCACAAACATGATCAATTAGTCCCCAATTTTTTTATTTTCCCAAGGGTAACAGGAAAAATTGAACCCCAAAAGTTGTTGTCCAATTTGTCCTGAGTACGCTGATACCTCATATGTGGGAGAAAACTACTGCATGGAGACACGTCTGGGCTCGGAAGGGAAGTAGTGACGTTTTGGAATGCAGAGTTTGATGGAATGGTCTGCGGGTGTCATGTGCGTTTGGAGAGCCCCTGATGTACCTAAACTATTGAAACTCCCCACAAGTGTCCCCATTTTGGACACTAGACCCCCCACGGAACTTATCTAGATGTGTGGTGAGCACTTTGAACCCCCAAGTGCTTCACAGAAGTTTATAGCGCCTGGGCGTGAAAATAAAAAAATAATTTTTTTCCACAAAAATGATATTTTTGCCCCTAATTTTTAATTTTCCTAAGGGTAACAGGAGAAATTGAACCCCAAAAGTTGTTTTGCAATTTGTCCTGAGTATGCGGATACCCTATATGTGGGGGTAAAACACTGTTTGGGCGCATGGCAGAGCTTGGAAGGGAAGGAGCACCATTTGACTTTTTCAACTCAGAATTGGCTGGAATTGAGATCAGACGCCATGTTGCATTTGGAGAGCACCTGATGTGCCCAAACAGTGGAAACCCACAATTCTAACTCCAGCCCTAACCCCAACACACCCCTAACCCTAATCTCAGCGCTAACCTTAACCCTAGTGCTAACCCTAATGGGAAAATGGAAATAAATACATTTTCTTTTAATTTTATTATTTTTCCCTAACTAAGGGGGTGATAACGGGGGGTTTGATTTACTATTTATGGCGGTTTTTATATTTGGCAGCTGTCATAGGCTAAAAGACGCTTTTTATTGTAAAAATAGTTTTTGCATCACCACATATTGAGAGCTATAATTTTTCCGTATTTTGACCCACCGAGTCATGTGAGGTCTTATTTTTTGCGGAACGAGTTGACGTTTTTATTGGTACCATTTTCGGGCACGTGACATTTTTTGATCGCTTTTTATTCCGATTTTTTTTTTTCTAATTTATTTGGCGTTTAAAAATGATTTTAACACTTTTTTTTTTTTTTTTTTTTTTTTTTAACTTTATTAGGCTAGTTTCACATTAGCGTTTTTTTGCGCAGCGCATCGGGCGCATAAAAACGCAAAGAAAAACGCAAAACAAACGCGCGTTTTTTTAACGTCATGCGCACGCTGATGTGTAAAAAAAAGCAGCGTTGTTTGCGTTTTACATGCGTTTTTTGCATGCGTTGGCGTTTTTTATGCGCATGCGTTTTTAAGTGTGACGTTTTTTCCATTGTCTAGAGAACATTCTAGACTTGTTTCACTCAAAAACGCATGCGTAAAAAAACGCAACCGTGCGCAAGACCATGCGCACGCATGCGTTACCATAGACTTCAATGTGTTGTTTTTGCGCATTCCGTGCGCAAGCGTGCGCATGCGTTTTTTTGCCGAGACAGGGCGCACCAAAAAATCCAACATGTTGCGTCTGGCGCACCTGGCGCAAAAGACAAAAAAACGCATGCGCACGAAAACGCAAGTGTGCGCAAAAACATGCGCACGTCATGTTAAACATAGGTGCGCAGTGCGCATGCGCACGGGTGCGCACGATGCGCTGCGCACAAAAGCGCAAATGTGAAACCAGCCTTACATAGTCCCAGGTGGGACATCACTGTCCTGTGACAGATCGCTAATCTGTCACATCACAGGCACTGCTGCAGACTTCCTCATGCCTGTGCTTTGCAGGCACTGAGGAAGTCAGCTCCCTGCAGGCCACCGAAGGCCCCCGTCGCCATCTTGGATTCGGGGGCCTGCTGGGAAGGAGCCCCCCTCAGCAGCGCTGCACATTGCTATGCTGTGGGGGGCTCAGGGAAGCACGGAGGGAGCCCCCTCCCTGCCGATGCTTCCCTTTAACCCCCGGAACACCGCGATCATGTTTGATCGCGGTGTGCAAGGGGATAACGTGTCGGGGGTGGTCCGTGATCGCCCCTGACACATTGTGCCGGGTGTCAGCTGTGATAATCAGCTGACACCCGGCCGCGTTCAGCGGCGCTCACCACGTGGGCGCCGCTGATCGCGCTAGACGTACTATCCCGCCCATGGGCATAGGGGCCCGGGTACCATGGACGGGATAGTACGTCTGATGTCAGAAAGGGGATAAACATGCCACAAAATGTACTACAATAATTGACAAATGAAAAATTACTTTGATAAACCACATCCTATGTACACCACGTTAACCACTCACATTTTTATCTTTATTAGTTCGTTTTACAAGTTTGTATAACTCGATAACTTTTGTACATTTTATAAATCCAGTCCTGCTCATCGTTATTGGCAACCATGAGGTGTAAGTACAGAATGTGGAAAAAAATGAATCAAGTGAAACAGTTTTTTGTATACAGCAAATAAACAATGTAAAAAAAACAATGGGAGGGAAAAATAGAAAAACCTAAAGCTTGCTGTGACGCTGGTATTGGCACCCTTCACATTAAATTAGTATGGAAACACATTTTGGCTCGCCTATGGTAAATCGCAAATTAGAATCACATGTGATTGTTGGTCCCCAAGTGATATGAATTCTCCAATGAATGATGACTTCAGTGTTTCAAAAAGCCACATGGTAGGTCCTGTTCCTTTGTCACAATGGTGAAGACAAAGTTGTCTGAGGACATTAGAACTGCTATAATTAGCAAACACAAGAGGAGTTTAAGGCCATCTCCAAAGACCTTGGTTTCCCAGGTTCAACCGTTAAGAAGTTTGCCAAGCATGGAACAGTCAAGAACCTCCCTAGTTGTGGGGGAAAGAGGTCTCTGAAGGTTGGTGGAAAAAATACCACATCGAACATGCAAAGATCTGAAGGCCAAACTGGAACTGTCTGGAAGTCATAGTTTCCACAAGTACCATATGCCACACACTAAACCAAGCAGAACTTGGTGGGCAAAGGCCAAGGAAGAAACCATTGCTGAAGAAAAGATATAAAAAGGAACAGATCTTTGCCAAAGAATATCTTGTCAACCCACAATCCTTCTGGGAAAATGTTCTGTGGACAGATGAAACAAAAGTAAATCTTTTTGGTAATGCAAAGCAACAGTTTGTTTACAGACTGCGCAATGAAAGTTATAAAGAAAAAGAACACCCTACCAATAGTTAAGCATGGAGTAGGATCAATAATGCTGTGGGGTTACTTTGCTGCGTCTGGTACTGGAGGCATTGTCCATTCACAGGAATCATGAAATCAGAGAATTATCAAGAGATTTTAGAGGGAAATGTCCTACCCAGTATAAGAACACTTGTTCTGAGTCGAAGATCACGGGTCCTCCAGTAAGACAATGACTCAAAGCACACATCCAAAAGTACACAGGAATGGTAGAAAAAGGAAAAAAAAAAGGTTTTAAAAAGGTCAGCAATGAGTCCTGACCTCAATCCCACTGAAAATCTTTGGGGTGGGCTGAAATCTGCCATTAGGAAAAAGAACCCTGCAAACATTCAAGAGCAAAGGAAGAGTGGGAGAAAATATCAGCTGAGAAGTGCAAGAAGCTTATAGATGGCTACAAGGAATGTTTGGACGCTATCATCAATGCCAAAGGGGGTGCAAACAAGTATTAATTAGGGGGGCTTTTATTTTTGCACATGCTGTTTATTCAGTTTCTTCTTTGAAATTGCAACATGTACCATTAGTGGAAAAACAATGTTTTATTGTTGTATTACTTTGGACCACTAACTAAATAACCCTGAGGATATATCTTTCATATATTTCCATTTATTTCTGAAGATATTGTACAGTCTATCAAAAAAAATGAAGGGGTGCCAAATGGTGAGCAGCACTGTACATTCAAAACTAAAATATCATGGAGACTTAACCTCTTCATTAACTTTGACGTACATGTTTGCAGAGCTCACATCAAGTGCCTCCAACATTGTCTTCTCCACCCTGGTTGTTAACCAGTAAAATCCCACTGTTAATTACCAACAGCGGGATTTAACCTGTGCCAGCCAAAAGAGCGTCATTAATCCTTCCCATAGACGTCTGTGTCACGTGATTGCGGGGCACTGATAGGTTGTTGTGACAGCCAGGGGTCTGCTGATGACCCCATAATTGTCATTATGATCCTCCTGTGAGGGCCGGCCCGGGAGCGGTGTTCATAGGAGAATGTAAAGTATAGCACAAGTGATCAGACGATCGCAGCTTCAGGTCTTTTAACCCCTTAAGAACCAGGGATATTTCCATTTTATACATTTCCCTTTTCGCTCCCCGTCTTCCCAGAGCCATAACTTTGTAACTTTTCTGTCAATATAGCCGTGAGGGCTTGCTTTTTGCAAGACAAATTGTACTTTTGAACACCAAAGGTTTTTACCCTATAGTGTACTTGAAAATGGGAAAATAAAACAAAACATGTCTAAGTTCTTTTTTCATTTAAGTTGTGAAAAATAATATCCAAAGTTTTTCCAAAAACAACAAAAGTCACCTTTTTCCAAGACCCGCAGCATCTAGTTTTTCGGGATCTGCAGCTGGGTGAGGGATTATTTTGCGTGCGACGATATGACATTTTTATTTATACCATTTTGATGTAGATATGACCTTTTGATTGCCGTTTATTGCATTTTATTGCAATGTTGCAGTGACCAAAAAAAATAATTCTGGCAATTTAATTGTTTTTGATTGATACGCCGTTTATCAATCTGATTAATTTTTATATATTAATAAAATCGGGCGATTCTGAAAGCGGCGATACCAAACGTGCGTAATTTTTTTTTTATTTTAAATGGGGCGACGAAGGGTGATTTCAGTTAAATATGAAAAAAAGTTCAAATTTAATATCACCCTTTTGCCCCTTTAAAGGGAAGGTGCCATCCAAAAAAATTTTTTTCAGCAATTGTAAAAATGTAAAGAATTAATGTTTACATTTTCTTAAAAGATATCATTTGTTTTTAATTTTGTAAAATATGAAAAATAATTTTAAAAACTTTGGCATTTCCACTTGTTAACACTAGGGGGAGCAGCTACTGAAATTTGGCACAAAAACCTAGTGTACAACTAGCTCACATTACTGCCCTGCAGTAATTATGGGAGGAATCTGCTGACATGGGTGTGATGTCACTCCTCTCCTCCTCTTCTGGGTGTTTGCTAAGGAAAAAGAGAGGATGACATTTAGGAACACAGTGAGCAGCCATTTTGATGGGGCCTGCAAAGTTACTGACTGTCTTTGATGACCTGTTCTGATCCAGACTTTGCATGCAATCAGCAGAAATGTGTCCTGGATTTCTGTGGAGCAGACAAGAAGACGGTCCATCCATGTGTATAAAACACAGCGCTCTATGTACAATCCCTGGCACCGAACAGGGTGCCCCCCCCCATAGACCAGCACACAGCTCTCCTGAAATACTCTGTGCCGCTGTCACCCTGCTCTTTCCACCATATATCAGGCTCCTGTCGCCTCACTTTCACACATCGCCAGGACAGGATCTGAGGAGAGGAATGGGGTCTTCGGTCAACGAGGATGGCAGGCAAGGATTCTGGGAGCAGGGTGACAGCAGCACAGATTTCAGGAGAGCAGTGCGCTGGTCTATGGGGGGCACAGAGGGAGATATAGGCGGGAGGAGCAGGGTGACAGCACCACAGAAATCCAGGAAACATTTCTGCTGATTGATGACCTGTTCTGATCCAGACTTTGCATGCAAAGATCCCATTCCCTCCTCAGATCCTGTCCTGGCGATGTGAAAGCGAGGCGACAGCCGCAGTCCGGGGTGACGCTGGGAAGCAGGCTGGGGGAAATGTAGCCATATAGTAACGATAAAAATGAGACCCCTCTCTTCAGCTGCCTCAGCAGCCCTCCCGTGACTGCACCCATTACCCCTGACCTGTGTGCAGGTGCTCAGCCAGGACCACCCTAGAATGGGTCCCCTTCCTGCAGATAATACTGCCATATACTTCACACATAATACCACCATACAGTTCACACATAATGCCGCCATATAGATCATACACAATACCACCATGTAGATCACATATAAAACCAGCAGGGTGACAGCAGCACAGAGTATTTCAGGAGAGCAGTATCACACGGGATAAGATTAGATACACGGCTCAGCAGTCCTTATCACAGGGATAGGATTAGATACACGGCTCAGCAGACAGTATCACACAAGAGAGGATTAGATACACGGCTCAGCAGACAGTATCCCACAGGAGAGGATTAGATACACGGCTCAGCAGATATCACACAGGATAGGATTAGATACACAGCTCAGCACACAGTATCGGATAGGATTAGATACACAGCTGAGCAGTCAGTATCACACAGGATAGGATTAGATACACGGCTCAGCAGACAGTATCACAGGATTGGATTAGATACACGGCTCTGCAGTCAGTATCACACAGGATGGGATTAGATACACACATCAGCAGTCAGTATCACAAAGGAGATGATTAGAAACACGGCTCAGCAGACTATCACACAGGAGAGGATTAGATACACTTCTCAGCAGTCAGCATCATACAGGAGAGGATTAGATGTCTAGCAGATGGCCAAGTGTTTTGAAAGAGCAGGGAGCAGCTCCTCCTATGTTTTGCAAGAGCAGGGGCTGCAGCTGGTCGGGTGTTTTGGAAAGAGCAGCTCGGTCTCCAGGAGCTCGTCCTGATTCCTCTCCGGCAGCTGTATGTGCAGAGTGAACATCCAAGCCCTGTTATGCTGGAGCAGTACAGCAGCCAAGGCTTACAATAGAGTGTAAATGGAGCTAAAAGGAAAGCACTGGGCTCTAATAAAATGGCGCCTGGCCACACCTACAGCTGTGAATTGAGCTGCCCACAGAGGTGTGCCCAGTTCACAGCTGATGCTGTTGCAATGATACAGATAGGGTCGGGAGCCGACTATTGTCTCTTATGCCCAGGGACTGCCGTAAATGAGCATGGAAAGTGTCGTTCAGCAGCCAGAAAGGTAAGATGGCAGCCCCCAGTGGCTGCATTAATGCAGTAAAAAAAAAAAAAAACATACACACCACCACAGTCAAGCTAAGGGGACAATATCTTTTTATACTATTTTCTTTTTTACATTAAATTATGAAAAACACGGCACCTTCCCTTTAAGAATAAAAAAAAATAAAAAAAATACACATTTGGTATAGCTGTGTTCAGAAATGTCCAAACCAACAACGTAACGGGAAAATAAAAACGCCTTTATTGCAATGTTGCGGTGGCCAAAAAATGCAATAAGTGTAGAGCAAAATATTTGTATTTTATTACATACAAATATTCAATTTTTTTCACCACCGGAATAAAAAAAAAAAATTGTAAAATTAAACGTTTGGTATCTGTGCACTCAAACTGACTGGGAGAATCAGATTGCCAGGTCAGTTTTACCATATAGTGAATATGGTAAATAAAAAAAAAAAAAACAAAAAAAAAAAACACAATTTTCCAGCACACTATGTGGTAAAATGAATGGCAACCAAAAGTACAACTCGCCCCGCAAAAATCAGGCCATCATACGGTCATATTGACGGAAAAATAAAATAAGTTATGGCTCTTGCAAGTAGGGGAAGAGAAAACTAAACTGAAAAACAGAAAATAGGTGGGTAGTGAAAGGGGGTTAATAAACGTGTCCCCAAAGTAAAATTAGGTGACAACATAACACAGAAATTTTTTTTTTTTTTTTTAAATAAATAAAATGTAAATGATATAAACTCTAACCTGGGGAAGACTAACAACACTAAGGCCCCGCCAAGGCATCTGGGAGTCAGGTACTCGTTCTACCCAGGTTTTTCCAAGCGTGAAATACGTACCCATCATGGCCTACATGGCTACTCATGTGTCTGGTGATTTTTTTCTTGCACAAAACAAACAAACAAAAAAAAAAAATCAACAAAAGACATGTACATTTTTGCTCCGAGTTATTGATCTCCAAAACACGGATCAATAGCCTGTTTTTACATGTAAGTCAGACACATTTGAATGAGGCCTAAAACTGCAATATGAACATGCAGATCACTGTCAATTAAAAACATTAACCAAGGTGACCTACCTAAAAGCAAAAATGCATTTATATTAGCAAAAAAATAAAAAACAAAATATAAGACTTAACAATAAAACTTATTTTATTATCCACTCAAAGCTGAAGGTCTTTGAACTATGAAACGATCTAAATGTAGTGCAAAAAGCCACAATGTGTGCAATTTGCAATTACAGCTCCCAAAAAAGGCACAGGTACTGGAACTGCGCTGACGGAATTTCAATATCATGCAGAGCTTGGATGAGCTCAAACTTCGTTTGCCGGAAAGACGGAAAATCCTCTGGCAGGCTGAAAAATTATTCATTTTCACCCAAAAGGTTATGGGCGCATTAATATATCAGCAGAAATAAATTAATCCATTCAGCACAGTTTATAGATATGAAATTGTAGAATAAGTCACACGTTTTAATGCAGATTAGCCATACACCATCTACAACACGCTCACCAAGCAGAAAACACATTCCCATTGAGACACACACAGTGGAGTGGACTCTGTAGCAGACTCATCATTTCAGATTTTTTTATCTTGAGGTCTACATTATGCGGTTTTGTTTTTTTTGGGAGTTTTTTTTTGCATAAATATTCAAAATTGCTCATGTAGGTTTGATGAATTTTGCCACCATCTTCGTTCTCCTGTAAGGTTAGTTTTTTTTGCTGCTTTTTTTTCCTGCAGCCAAAACCTGATCTCTTGGCAGTGAAAGAAACTACAAACGGAGGTTTTTCTGCCTTTTTCATGGTTTTTCAGGATTCCAAAGTTCAGCTTTGCTTCCACCTTGCGAGCATGACCATTAGAAGGTGTTAGGCCACCAATGCAAGATGTACATGAAACCATAAAATATTTTTGAAAAAAAGGACAATTTGATCAAATTATTTAGTGGAAAAAGTTGTGGGTCTGGAAAAAAAAAAAAAAAAAAAATTAGTGACTATTCCTAAAAGCTCGATTCATGTATGAAGCGCAGCCATGAACTAAGGTTATGAGTTCATTAAAAAATACACTATTGCGAAAGTAAAAAGCAACAGGGGAAAGTTAAATTGGTCAGGCATTGTTTACCCAATACATTGGAAGGGCATTGAATTGGTAGAACATGGTTTACTTTCTCAGATGGGTAGGGCATTGAGTTGGAGGAACATGGTTTAATTTCTTAGATAGGTAGACCATTGAGTTGGTAGAACATGGTTGACTTTCTCAGATGGGTAGAGCATTGAGTTGGTAGAACATGGTTTAATTTCTCAGCTGGTAGAGCATTGAGTTGGAAGAACATGGTTTACTTTCTCAGATGGGTAGAGCATTGAGTTGGTAGAACATGGTCTAATTTCTCAGATGGGTAGTGCATTGACTTGGCAGGGCATGGTTTACTTTCTCAGATGGGTAGGGCATTGACTTGGTAGGGCATGGTTTACCTTCTCACATTGATAGGACATTAAATACTTTAACACATCACTAATTTAACTAAACTGTACCAATACTAACATAAATGACCATGTGAGGACATCAAGACATTATGGTTTAAACTTGGGAAAATCACAAATATAAATGTGTTTCACATCCTGCTGTACCTGTGTTTTTTCCCACCAAAAAGGCTGCAGATATTGATGGCAGTGTTTTTCACTTACCCATTGCTTTCTTTGGGTGAAAAAAGAGAAAAGCTGCAATAATTTAGATGCATCATTTTTCCTATTCAGTCAGGAAAAAAAGCATAAGCATGAGATTTCTTTTGCTGGTACTGCATAAAGTAGCTTAAACTGCACAACAAAAAGCAGTAGAAAAAAAAAAAAAAGAGCAAACACGCAACACGTGAACATAACCTAACACGTATTTGGTATTGTGAGGTAAATGAATTTTGGTATTGTTTGATCTCTAAAATTAATGGTTATTAAAATATAAGAATTAAACCATCCAATAAATGCTGTAAAAAGGGGAGAAAAATCAGTGTCATAATTGCAGTTTTTGAAAGTCAATCCCCATTAAAATAAATTAAAAAAAAAAAAGCAATCAAACCATCATGTACTAAAAAAATTGAAATTCATAAAAATGTCAGCTTGTCATGCAAAAAAAAACCCAAGACTTTACACAGCTGCAACATTTGCAAATCAGAAAATGGTGACTAACTTTTTTTTTAAACGAAATGTTTGAAGTTAAACTAGTAAAAGAAACCACACTATAAAAGCCCTATAAATCTTACAAACAAGAGATAAAAGATTTAAAAAGATTATTAAAATGCATATTACCATAGTTTGTGGTGCATGACTGTACATCTACGGTAATTAGCCCATTTTAATATACCAATTGAGAAATGGATTTTTTTGCAAAGTGATGACCCAATTTGCACATTATTTTCTTGGTATACATGGCAAATGTATATATGGCTATGCAATGATACACAGGTTCCAGTTGTTTGATAGGTGCCATTACTGAATCGGACCCATTTGAATATTCCCTTCTGGTTCTCTCGTAGAGATCTTATTTTGCAGACTGTCTCTGGAATTTGATTCCCTGTAATTGTAGGGAGCAGCAGAGTGGTGCAGTTTGACAGCAGGTTTTTATGCTGACATTTGTATCCGGACTTTGGCAATAATGGAAAACACTTAAAATGAAAGTATTGACACAAGAGCGAGATTTGTCTGAACAAACCTGATGGATACATCTGTAAGTGGCTGTTCCTGTCCCTAATGCAGATATGCAATGAGGATTTAACACACCGGTGCAACGGCATAATTCTGACATAACCAAGTACTGCAAAGTGACAAATAAGTGATACGGCATTCAGACCCGCATGGTCAGTGCTTGAGGGCAGGCTAGGTCTTTGCAGCTGCAGACCATTACCTACAATCCACCTAACAGAAAAGTTACATTTTCCATGATACTACATATACCATGGTGTTGCCATAGTGTCCTAATCTTGCAAATACAAATGAAGGAGACATAAAGCAGTCGCAATCTTCTCAGATGCAGATGAATGAAAAACAAATCCTTGACATTTTGCAATAATAGATATCTATTGTTGGCCATGTGTCTTCTCAACATATTAGAGCTATATATCTGCACTGGTGCGTATGCAGGTAAAATGCATGTGAAAAACAAAACAAAAAACACTGGAACCTAGAGGGCAAAGCACTGACTATGCTCAGCTAAATGCAGACAATACAATCCGGAGGTCACGTGAGCAATGAATGGGAAAAAAATTAAAAAAACACAAATCACAACTCGCTGCACATAACGTGTACAGAGTGTCTCAAAGGTAAGAAAACAACCTTGTAAAATGAATGACTGCTTGGCAAGCAGAAATCCAGTTTCAGGCAGAAGCTGTGGAGCAAGGGGAAGACCAGATGGGCCATGTCACCAACGTGCAGCCATGATTCAATGTCCGGTAGAAGTTATGCAACATGTCACACTGGTAGGGGATTTACCATGAAGCAGATCATTGTTTCTTTCTGTTGAGTATATATGCACTCCTGTAAAAATAGTGATTTGTGTTTTCTTGTACAGCTCATGTGAAGGAGGACATCATCCCATTGAGAACATGTTGAGAGAGTCCTCATTTATGGTGCACACATCACAGAAAATGTCAACTAATTCTACCAAACCAGGTCTTCCCATTGTGAGGAGGTGGCGGAGGACCTTTGTGCTCCTTCTCTCCTTCCTGTGTGGCTCCCCCATGCATTCTATGTAAAAATGTGTTATACACTACTATGTACTACTGTTGTTCTCGTGTATACTGTATATTACATGTAATCTCATTGCTCTGCCTTACTTTAATGTGTTATATTTACATTGTTCTATGGTGAGTTCCCTTCAATTGGCTTTGTCTCCATGATGTCAATTTGAGGGACAGTTAATGGTTAACTTTGTGGGCTGGGTCAGCTCCTGCTTCCTGTCAGAAGTCTGGGCACTTTCGCCCTGGGTAGACGTGTGGCTGCAGCTAGAGCATTGCCAGACTCCCAGGAGGGAGAGGATCTGCTGCCCCGGGCAAAAGGACTAGGCACCAAAGGACCAAAACACAGGCCCCAGGACTTGAGATGTGCCCCAGCTGAAGGGACTACAAGCATCCAGATTCCAGCAAGTGGACTGCCTGATATCAGCTACCGTAGCGGTTGTGGATATGACCGTGGATAGTGTCAGGGAAAGAGCAGGAAACCAGTGTTGTGTCTTTTCTACTACCCGTTCATACTTCTTTAATATTGCAAAGCATAAAAAGTTATCCCTGTTGGATCACAGCAGTGATCCTGGATTTTGAATGCCGGACAACAGTGGCTGGAAAGAAGAGGTAACCCATGGCAAGAAGCTGTGTCAGTCAGTCCTCTCTATGTTCAAGGGGCCGGGGGGGGTGCTCGCTGACCGCTTGCTCAGTGGACTGGGTCTAAAGCCCCCGTTACACATAGCGATATCGCTAGCAATATCGCTGTAACGTCACTGTTTTTTGTGACGTTATAGCGATATTGCTAGCGCTATCGCTATGTCTAATACTTACCTCCGACTGGCTCCCACGCAGCTCATCGCTGATTGCACGAGAACGTCCTGGATCATTTCTCGTCGTGGGCTTCCTGTGGCGCCGACGAGCGACGCGTGGGCGGGAGGACGTCAGGATCGCCGCGTCTGACAGGTAAGTAGCGACCCCTGCGATGTCGCTGGTGAGATCTGCCTGTGTGGCAGCTCACTAGCGACCACTTAGCAATGCACCAGCGATCCATATCGTTGTCGGGATCGTTGGTGCATCGCTAAGTGTAACGGTACCCTTAGTAACTCGGCCATAACTACCCCCCCGTGCCGCCTTGTTACACCATTACTCAAAATCTAGCTGCCAAACTTCATGAAGTTGCTATGTCACCAATTATACAAATTCTATCCGAAGATCTGGGTCGTCCTCAGTTGGGTGCTGCAGCATCTGAATTATTTAAGGGTGTCAAATATGGGCAAGCAAAATGTATTGAATTGAGACACAGCTAACCAGACAATCCAGAGAGACGAGTACTACAATTTTTCATTCTTGCTCAAGGATTCCAGAACAGTGGTTGTTGCAACATTGCTGTGTTTTTTGGTCATCAGATTTCAGTTTACTGGTAACAACCTGGAATTTGGCAAGAAGTATGGAAACTGCACTGTGGGTAATTGGAAACCCAAGTCAGCAGTGCCAGTTGAAAACCTGCAAAAATGTGTGCTTGTTCACTGAAATTGAATTCTTAACATCTTCCGCTTCACATTACCTTAATAGAACAAAATGCACAGATTTAACACTACAAATAAGGTTACGCACAAGTCTCGCAAGTCAATACCCGGCACTCAGGACCGGAGAGTTCAGCTGCATAGAAATACATGCAGCTGAACGCTCCGATCTGAGTGCCGGCGGCAGTGCCAGGTATTGACGTGCGAGTTTCTCACAAGTCTGACCCCAGCTTTAAAGGGTTTGTCCGGCCTCAGGCTACATGTTTGCAATCACTAAGTCTGCGCGCTGGGAGCAGGCGACCCCGAGACCGCAAGTATGTATTTTGCACACTTCAGGCCACATTCCTACTAGACTATATCTGACCTTGCTCAATACACTTGCCTTCAGTGAGGCAGTACTCATTTAGTTGGCATGTGAGCGGATATACGCAAATCACATATTTCCGATCATGCGCCACCAACGAAGAATCCTCAATGCACACAGAGTGTGACTGCAGATTTGTACCCCAAAGCCGGACAACACATTTAATTCTCTACGAGTCTGATGTGTCACTTCTACTGTACCTTGCCATTAGAATAACTGAAGTTGAATCCAAGATGATGACATTTTGGCCACCAACTTGGTGACATGGCCTATCAGGTTTTCCAATCACCCACAGCTTATGCCTAAAGTGGCTCAACATCGGCTAGTTTTAATTTGGTATAGGAGTTTCCTTCCATTTGAGACACCTTGTATATGATAAGCAGTAAAGAATAAAAAGCTGTCTCTTTTCCATCCCAATACCGATTTCTGTAAATGCCGTCTAGACTGTCTCTTTATAAACTTGTCCCGTGTACTGCTCTACAATCACCCGCCTGCCCCTTTTACATTGTTTTTCACCAACCTGTTGTCGACTTAAAAGGTCTTCCTTCTCTTGACAGTAGGCATACATAGAACGAGGATTACAGACCGCTGTATAAAGAAGGTTTTTGTATTTTTAGCCAACTCAATATTTAAGTGTGAATGAGGCCTTGGATTTTTACCTTGTACGTACAGTGAGTATTCTCAGTACAGAATCCATAGATTAAGAAGAGTATGTGCAGGTAAAGTCCACAATCACATTGTTGAGACAAACGTCTAATCATCTTTTTCGCCAAGGCTTTCAACTAATGGCTCACCTAAGCAATTTTATGATCCATTAAATATGGATGTCAATGACAAAACAAAGCATGACTAAGATGCCATCCGCTGTGTTCACTTCTGTAATCATCAGCCATTAGATGACAGTATGTAGAAGCAATATAAAAATACCTACTCCAGCACGTGAGATAGAACTAAACAGTACAAATGATCTGAGATTACAGTTTTCTCTGAAGTTAAGTACATTAATGGTAGTGGAAATTATTATTCTCGATTATGACAATACAACACAAAGATTTTAAGAGGTAGATAAATACAATAAAAAAAAAAAAAATCACATTTCATAAATCTTTCTAGGAATACGAAGCAAGGCTAATTTATTCTCTACACACAACACCATTTCTCTGCATATTTTCATCTATAAATATATACTACAACGTATTCTGCTGTGCTAAGGCAAACCAAAATAGCATCAGCATTTTCATTAAGTGGCCAAGTTA
This sequence comes from Dendrobates tinctorius, assembly GCF_039654945.1. Lineage (NCBI taxonomy): Eukaryota > Metazoa > Chordata > Amphibia > Anura > Dendrobatidae > Dendrobates > Dendrobates tinctorius. The sequence goes on along the minus strand of NW_027361917.1, from coordinate 49,418,187 downwards.
TAATGAATTAATAATGTAACTGTTTTAGTATGTTTGGTAACATCTACGAACTAGCTTATTTCTGTTTTACAGCCACATGTGACCAAATTTTCTGGCGATTTGAAGACTAAGTGCTATGCATTTGTGACATTTTCCTCACTGACAATTAGGTACTATATACAAACATAGAAAAAAAAGCTGCTTTGACTACAGTCTGCAAATAATATATCACCACCAGAATTAACCAATAACTTTTTTTCACACAGTAATAGGCTACCCTAGACATCATCACTATGATACTTTTGCAATTCCCAACTTGGCTTTCAGCCACTGTGCAAAATCAGGTTCAGACAGGTGTATGTAGTGACTTACCCCTGATAAAGCGAAACGCGCGTCAGGGCATCATGAAGAGCTCATTATACCTGAGACGCCATGAATAAGTCAAGTACTACTAGTCCAGTGACCGAGAGCTCAAATTGCAATCCAAAACCCACTTATCTTTTGCAAAGTGCCCCGAATACTGAGGTTTTATATTAGAAAGACAAAATCTGTGCTTACACTAGCTAAAGACAGTAACTTAAACGTCAATGCAGTCCTGCATAATTTTTTTTTTTGCATAAATTATTGCACATGCATAAACGTTAACATTTGGGAATAGAGAATATATTTTAACCAGTTTGAACATTAGTAGTAACTTTATTAATTCCATTTAGTAGCAGGAACAAAAAGGTCCTATAGTGAATTCAGAAAACAGTCCAAAAGGTTAGGAGCCAGGCGCAAGTTGTGCAAGTTTCTTGGCCCAGCAGTTACCGGTTTCTGCAATTTGTCCTGCCCTTTAAGAAAATATCTTACAAATGGCAAAAGGAAGCATCTTATAGTTGCTATTAGCCAATAGTTACACTTAACCCCTTTACACCTGAGCCTGTTTTCACCTTCCTGACCAGGTTAAATTCTACAATTCTGACCAGTGTCACATTATGCGGTAATAGCTCTGGAACTCTTCAACCGTTCCCTGTGATTATGAGGTTATTTTTTGTGACACATTGTACTTTATGTTACTGGTAAATATGTTATTTTTTGCGCTCGTGAAAATATCGGAATTTTGGAGAAAACTTTGCAATTTTCAAAGACTTAATTTTTACCCCCTTAACCCTTTTAACTGGGCCCATTTTCATTTCAGCTTTTCCTCCACGTCTTTACAGAGCCATCTCTTTTTCTGCCCACATAGACATGAGGCCTTGTTTTTGGCCGGACCAGTTGTACCTCTTGAATGACATCATTCATTTTACCACATGGTGTACTCGAAAACTGGAAATAAAATTCCAAGTGCGGTGAAAATGTGAAATTAAAAAAAAAAAAAACAGCAATTCTGACAGTTTTTTGGGAGCTGTTTTTACGGTGTACATTTTGTAATAAAAATTACCATGTAATATGACTCTCCTCATCAATACAATTAAGGAGATACCAAACATGACCAATTTTTTTTTTTATTATAGTGGTGCAAAAAAAAAAATTTGTGGTGTCGCCATTTTACAAGACCTGTAGGGCAAGACGTTTTTTATTAGTACCATTTTGAGATAGATATGACTTTTTGATCACTTGTTAGAGCATTTTTTGTGGAATTGATGTGACTAAAAGAAATGTAATTATGGCGCAATTATGGTGTAATTATGGTTTTTTACGTTTACGGTGTTTACCGATCGGGTTATTTGTTTTTATATTTTTATAGATCGGACTTTTCTGAACGCAGCAATACCACAGGTTTTTTTCAATTTTTTTTATATTTTTATTTTCAAGGAGGGTGATTTGAACTTTTAGTTATTATTTTCATATTTATTTTAATTTATTTTTTTATTTATTTACCGATTTTGTTAGCCCACTAACTTGAAGCTGTCCAATTGCATGTGCTATATTCAGGAATGCTTCAACATCACTGCATACAGCAGAAATCAGTCCCTTTTGAAGCTCTGCCATCGGCGACCCACGATCACGTCACAGGAGCGCCGATGGGTGGAAGGAAACGCAGTCGTCAGTGCGAGTTAGGCCTGCTTCACACATGAGTTTTTTTAGTCAGCTAAAATCCACTAAAATGGCGGTCAACGGATCCGTTCCTGTACTGACAACATTTGGCACCGGACCGTTGTTTTAACGGATCCGGTGAAGGAAGAATTTTGAAGGAACCGCTGCCGAGAGCGAGCGAGCGAGTTTTTTCCAGACGTGAGAACTGAGTTTAGGGTTAAATTTCCGACACAGGCATTTCTCCCGGGCCTGCGCAATAGAAAATGCGGGTCCGGACGGAGAAAAAAACGTTTCATTGTCCGTCCTGTCCGCTCAGCGGACAGCAAAATCTTGGCGGCTCCGTAAAAAAAAAAGGATCGAACAGAAGACCAGCCGTCAAGATCCGCCGTTAATACAAGTCAATGGGGAAAAAAAGGGATCTGCCAAGAAAAATGGCGGATCCTTTTTTTTTTGCAAAACGGCGGATTTTGACTGATGGGGAAAAACGGATGTGTGAAACAGGCCTTAAATGCTACTGTCAGAGATTAAGGGTATGTTTCCACGTTCAGGATTGCATCCGGATTTGCTGCGGATTGAACACTGCATACAGCCGCGTTTAGGCTGTGTGCCCACGTAAGCTTTTTTTAAGCATTTTTGAAGCGTTTATCCGGTCAAAACGCTTCAAAAACGCATAAAAGCATCCCATTCATTTTAAATGAATTCCGCACTTTTTGTGCACATTGATGCTTTTTTTTCCGCTCAAAAAACGCTTAGCGGTCAAAAACGCAGCATGCCCATTAATTTTGCTGAACAGTCCGCGTTTTTGCCATTTTCTATGAGTCAGAAAATGCGCGGAAAACGCGCAAAAAACGCACGGAAATAAAACGTGCGTTTTCTGGGAAGGTGTCCGGTTTCGAAGCAGAAATTTTCTGCATACGTGGGCACATAGCCTTAATCCGCAGCATCCAGATGTTACAGCATAGTGGAGGGGATTTTAAGAAATCCCGTCTCCACTATGCGTGCAAGAACGCGGATGACACACCCGAAATTAGGGACATGCAGCGTGTCTTTTTAGACCGCAGCATGTCTATTTATCTTGCGTAGACGCTCCGTCTACGCAAGATAAATTACACAGTATATGGATATGATGTGGTGATTCCGCATGTGTTCAGCTGAATGAACACTTGCGGAATCACCGCGCGTAGAAAGGTGGGCGGTGCTTTGGGCGGAGCGGGCTTTCCGCTGCATCCAAAGCGTCGGCAATCAGGACCGTGGAAACATACCCTAACATCAGCATCAGGTTAACAATCACAGGTGGAGCTCCACTCCACCCGCGATTGTAGTGGCAGGTCCTGGCTATAATACTCAGACATTGGCTGCTGGGTATGGTGTGGGTTCACTGTGTGAGCTCACTCAATGCACCCGCTTCAGACTTGAGCTGTATATTTTTTTTGGGGGGGACCATGATTGACTGGCCTATGTGACAGAAAATACCCAAATGCGACACCATTTTAAAAACTACACCCCTCAAAGTGAACAAAACCACATTCAAGAAGTTTATTAACCTATCAAGTGCTTGACATGAATGAAAGCAATGTGGAAGGAAAAAATTTAAATTGTACTTTTTTCCCCACAAATGTTGCTTTAGCTCCAAATTTAACATTTTCACATGGGTAACAGGAGAAAATGAACCATACAATATGTTGTACAATTTCTCACGAGTACATCAATACCTCATATGTGGCGAAAAACTACTGTTTGGGCACACGGCAGGGCTTGGAAGGGAAGGAGCACCATTTTGACTTTTGGAGCACAAGATTGGCTGGAATAGATAAGATGTCAGGTCACATTTGCAGATCCCCTTATGTGCCTAAACAGTGGAAAACCCAACACAAGTGGCCCCATTTTGGAACCTACAGCCCTCAAAGAATGTATCTAAAGGTGTGATGAGAACCTTGAACACACAGGTGCTTCCCAGAATTTTATTAAAATGAGCAGTGAAAATGGAAAAAAAAAAAAAAAAAAAAATTTGCACAAAAATATTGCTTTATCCCAAAATTGTTCATTTTCACAAGGAAACCGGGAGAAAATGGACCATACAATTTCTTGCGCAATTTCGCCTTAGTACGCCGATACCCCATATATAGTGGAAAGGAAGAGCACCATTTAACTTTTCGAACGCAGATTTAGCCTGAACAGACTGCAGGTGTCATGTCGCATTTGAAGGACCGCTACGGTGCCAAGGCAGAAGAAAACACACACGTTACCCCATTTTGGAAAGTATACCCCTTGAGAAATTAGTTTAGGGCTGTAGTGAGCATTTTAAATAGATGCTTCACAGAATTGTGTAACACTGGGTTGCAGAAATGAAAACTTTTTGTTTCCATTAAAATGTTTTTAATTTTCAAAATGACTGTTTGGAGAAATTGCATAAATTATATGGTCCATTTCCTCCTGAGTTCACCAATAACCTATATGTGGTCGGAAACTACTTTTCATACACAGGGCAAAGCTCAGAAGGGAAGGAGCACCATATTGAAATGCAGATTTTGCTGAAACGGTTTGCAGGCATCATGTCACATTAGCAGAGCCCTTGAGGTGCCAGAATAACGGAACCCTCTAAGTGAGACCATTTTACAAACTGCCCCCCCCCCCAGTGAATAAATCTAGGGATTCAGTGAGGATATTGACACCACATGTCATACAATTTTATACCATTTTATAGTGAAGAATTAATAACTACATTTTTAATCACAAATATTGCTTTATCTCCAGATTTTTTTATATTCACAAGGGGAGATGGGTAAAAAAAGGCCCCAGAATTTGTACACAATTTCTCCTGAAAATAGCAATAACCCATGTAAGGCCTCATTCACACATCAGTGTTTTTGCTCAGTATTTCATCAGTATTTTTATGCCAAAACCAGGAGTGTCTCCAAAACACAAAACAGGAATCAGTCTTTCAATTATATTTTTTCTTGGTAAGTTCCATTCCTGGCTTTGGCATACAAACACTGATGCAAAATACTGACCAAATACTGACATGTGAATGAGCCTTAAGTCTGTACAGTATTGTTTGGTCACATGGCAGTGCTCAGGAAGCAAGGAGTGCTATTTGACTTCTATTTTTATGGGCATTTTCCAGAATCAAACATGCAGTGTAAGTGAGAGTAAATACTGTAAAGATGCCATTGTAGGGAATTAAGCTGGCTCTCTTCATTACGCTAATGTAAAACATGTGGATGCTAACCGTGGTTTAGGCACATTGTAGGGCCCAGAAGGCGGGGGGGATTTAGATTGGAGGGTATGGATTTTGCTACATTTCTTTTGTTGGGAGACCTATTGCTTTTCCAGAGCCTTTGTGCTACCGGTAACTTGGACACCAGGCTATATTTCTGTTAAACAGGTGACGAACCTGTGTGGGGGCTTATTGTTTGTGGGTCGAGTTGACGCTTTTATTTTTGGCATAGGCTGTTCAGTCTGAGTCATGTATTTCAGAGATGTAATTGGAAACCCAGGTGTAAGCACACAGCACAGAGTGCAGGATAAATATGAGCCGAGCAATACTGCGATCTTTGGGAGTCAGCATAAACAAATCAATAGCAGGTGAAGAATTGGTTTTATGTTTTACGTCGTTCCTCGTGAGGCATCAGTGATTAGACTATTTTTTTTTAGGGTTGGTACAATTATAGCGATAAAATATTTATAAAGCTTTTTTCTGTTTAGCTGCTTTTAAAAAGTTTAAAAAAAAAAAAAATTTTGCCGCTCCATATTTGAAAGCTATAATTTTTCTGTATTTCTGCAGACAGTCATGTTGCAGGTTATTTTTGGGGGGATGAGTCAATGTTTTTATTGGTACCATTTTCAGGTACAACATTTTTTGATCACTTTGTATTCTGATTTTTGGGAGGCAGAATGAACAAAAACCAGCAATTCAGGAATTGTTTATTGGGGTTTTTTTCTTGTTGCTCCAAGCATGGTAAAAGTGATAAGGCAGCTTTATTCTCAGAGTCAGTACGATTACAGTAATACCCCATTTATATCGGGGGTTTTTATGTCTTCTGACAAACTATTTTAGAGAAAAAAAAAATTGTTTTTGCATCGCTATATTCTGAGAGCTATATCTTTTTTATTTCTCCGCTGACAGAGCTGTATGGTTGCTTGTTTTATAAGATAACATTTTCAGAGATACAATAAGTCATTTTGATGGCGTTTCAATTTTTTGTTTCACGGTTTGATGAAAGAATAGTTGACATGTTTTTTAATCATTGTTTTTCAATGTTCAATGAAGGGGTTAAATCGTGTGACAATTTGGCAATACCAAATGTGTACTTTTGTTTATATATAAATATACGTATCTTGGTATAATATTTTTTCATTTTTTTTTCTTTATTTTGTGATTTACTTTAAACCTAGTCCCTCTAACTTTCATTACTGAGGTCATTGGTGTAATGCATTGGTGTAATGACAGAAGCCTCTTAGACCATGTTCTCAGTATGGCTAACAGGCTTGCTGTAGCTGGCTAACCTGGAGGTCATGCAGTGACCTCAGGTTACATGGCAATTACCTGTAGCCCATGATGACGTCGCTGTAATGTCGATGGTGCGGGAGAGGGAGCCCCTCTCTCTCCCAGCCTTCTAAATGTTACGATCGATATCAGTTGTGACATTTATTTAGGGGGTAAACAGCCCAGGGCTAGACAACGATGTAATCCGAGCTCCCGGCGGCGATCATTCAGGCACAGCTCCTTTGCACCGCAAAATCGCCATGACATACTCATACAAAGGTCAGGATCCCCCTTCTCGACCATGACTTATGGGTATGTCAAAGGTTGTGAAACGATTAAAAAGAAATCTGTCAGTAAAATCAAAAAACAATACCATCTACTATATAACGTGAAAATCTGACTTCACCGAATACAGATGTTCTCCCATGAATTGAGAGTAAAATCTCAAAAGCAAGTTTCTCTGGCAAACTATAAGTTGCATATTTTCATGTGCACCATTTATGAAATAAAAACAGTTACTCTGAGACCAAGCAAGCTAGATCCTCTTTCCCAGTATAAGACATTTCAATGTATCTCAATCATTTTTCCAGGAAGACACCCTCCTATTCAGATCAGCACAAAAACAGTAAACACATTAGGCTGTGTTCATAGGTTTTCGCATACGGTCAGTGGTTCTGTCGGGGATTATGGCCGAAAGTGTGGAAAATGGGTTTTGGACATTTGTGCTTATGGGGCCATTGACTGTAATGAGGCAGACTGAGTCAGTGTGTGATCATGGGGGAAAAAAGGCAGTTTCAGCTCACCTTTGTATAGATCCATGGTCTGATGAGCCAGGTGGTGCTTGGAATGGAACAGGCAGGTCCAGCATTAAAGTATCCACCACTCATCCTGAGGTCAACTGCATCTTGGAGCCCACTACAAACAGTCGGCTACAGAAATCGATGGACGACAAAGCACACTGACTCAGGCCATCATTTTATCGAACCTTGGGGATGAGCACTGGATACATCTTCTTTATTTTGGCAACAAGCTGCTTGCTCCATTCCATGCACCACCTGGCTCATCAGACTGTGGATTTTTGTCTCCATACAACGGGGAGCATATGTTCGCAAAGTGACTGCGTTTGAAGCATTACAGTCATTGGCCCCATCAGTGCAAACATCTGAATTTTGTTTTCCAGGGCTTTAAGACACATGCCACAACAGAGCGTTTTTCTTTTCCTGGAGAACCCCTTTAAAAAAATGCAGTGTTAGAGAAGTCACAATACGTGTGGGAGTAATGCAATTACGCATTCTTTACATCTCTGCTGAACTTTAGATTAACATGCATAGGGTGAGGAACAGAACACTTCATTAATAATAAATGCAATGGCAGGAGGAAATCAGATGAAACGGGTAGAGAAAAGGCACAGTTATAGCTCTGGATTAATATAAAAGACAAACTGGCCTCCACAGGATCTTTAGATTTGTTCATAACGCTATGTAATCGTGAAAAATTGTTGTAGATTTTTACTTTTCAGATATGGCGATATTATTGGAGTTACCCATTGCCGTAGACCTCTTAAAAGCCAATGTATGCCGGCCAACAGAAGAATATATTGTGCCAATATCCCACAATTTGCACCGCACCTTGAAAAAGAGTGAACGAAACGCGCGTCGGTTGCGGCGGTCTGTGGTCCTGGGCAATTTATCATAGGTAAGCACTTTGCTTAAGCAATTTTTTACACCTCAGATTATTGTCTGTACACTTGTATAAAAACTTCTATTTGCAGACGTGTGAGCTTTTTAATCCCTGTGTGCTGCCTGTATTTTAGGCAAATTTGCTTTAACTTTATTACTATTGATCCCAGCCATTATTGCATGATCTTTATACTGTATTAAATGTATGTGTATTCATTGTTCTTGTCATTTTAAATTACTCTAATAAATTTATATAATTTTTATCATTATGGACTTTGTACTCCAGTGTGTTCCTCTTGGTTTTGTGAAGTACAGTATTCAGATGTACGGGACATCTTGTTCTTCGGGATCCATTTTTGTGCTTGCGACGCCATTTTGCTGTTTACGAGTTAAATTTTGTAACTTAACTAGATGAAAGTTCACGGCTGTTATGAAACCAGACTGTTCCAGCTTGTACAAGATATGAGATATGAGATGAGACCCTAAAAGAATGTGCTATTGTTCTATATTCTACGTCACGCAGCTGGGGACATATTCTGATTTTCTTACAATACTATTGGCTTAAATGTATTACGATTCTATTGGTAGCTGTATACTTTGCATAATTAAGCAGAATGCTATGTAATGTGAGATTCAGTAAAGGGGCTCAGTGATCTGCCTCGATCCTCCCGTACAGAGACCCCAGTCTCCGTGTGGTCATTCCCAGTTGCTAGCAACGCCCTGTAAATTAATTTGGAAATCACTGGCTCAACCGTGAAGGGTTAATTTAGCCCTACCTCAACAGTCTTGGCGCCCAAACGTGGGGCCCCCGAGTAGGGACGCCTCTGCCCCCGGAGGACAACAAGACAAAGGACCCTCGGAGCGGACACAGGTGTTGGAAAATTGGGACTGATCACCCCCCACAGCCTCGGTAAGTTGGCAGTTATACTGTTCAGACTGACCGTTGGTGTGGTTTTCCTGTGCTTGTTGCTGCAAAGAGGATCTGAGGTTTGTCCCCGTGGTGTGATTCATGGGTGGAATCATATAGAGGTGTAGTCCCGTTGGGGGCCCAGTGCTCGAACCGTACCTCATAAGGGACGGACACCCCGGATTGACCAGTGATTGTGACTCTCTTTATAGTCAAAATATCCTGAATTCCTGAATTCACTGTTAGTAATCAGGGTGGTCATGTAATCGAAGATGGGTAGGACGCGTAACTCAGGTATATATAGAATATATATATATATATATATATATATTATATATATAACCAGAGGTGTCCGGAGGGATAGTCTGAGACGCCCTCCTCCTTTCACTGAGTACCACGAATTTTGGGCAATCCCAGAGGGGGATTATTGACCCGGTGGAACAAACTGAGACGGCCGCTCCAGTATTGTTCACAACCAAAGGATATTTAGCTCCAAATGAGAGAATCCGTGGAAGGAAAAGAAGAATTTTGTGGCTTGGCACATGAATTGTGTGACGAAGGTGTTAGGAAGAACAGAGGAAGTGAATTCTGATTGTTTCTGTTACTGCTATGTTGAAGAAGGAAAAATTGTCTATTATGGAAAAGACGGATTGTTTGTGGTTCAAGCAAGTGGCTGTGGTGTGAGGAAGTGATTAAAAGAAGGAACTGAGATTAATGATACTAATGTGTCAGGCAGACGAATAGTTAAAAGTGATGATTTGAAAGAAGAGGTCTCCCTGCTAGATCACAATGGTACAAGGAGACCGAGAGTCGCAGCCCCCACCTTTTCTTTGTTAAACGCTCACGGTATCTCTTATGAGCCACCGCTGCCAGCCTCAGTCCCCGCTAAAAAAAAAAAGTTTTCAGAAGTATTTAACCCGTCTGTTCAGCGTACAGAGAAAAAAAAAAGCAAAAGCAAACAGCAGCCTCCAGTCCCCACCGCAGCTGCGAGCACACAGTGTGCCCTTCAGCCCACACAGCAAACTCTGCCCCCCCAGTCTTCAGCTACTGAGAACCTTACTCCTCAGCCCCTCCCTGCTAATTATGGCGCTGTGCCAGACTCGAACATTTTCAGAGATTGTCATTCCCCTGCTATTTTAATCGGAGTAGATGGTAGACCCAATTAATATTCTTTCATAAACCCTATTTCTGTGGGACCTTTTCCCAAGGTTACTGTTCAGTTCGTAATCTCTCCCACATGTCCAGTAAATTTACTAGGGGCAGATTTATTATCACAGTTCCGCTCCGGAATACAATTCCAAGATGATGGTCAGATGGCTCTTACGTTAAGAAGACAGTGAGGAAAACTGTATTTTGCATGCCCTTCCTACAGTTATGATGGCCCCGATAGGCTCAGATCCACCCCCAATATTACCTGAGGATCAATGACTCGCCCCATACCTCTCAGAGATACTATCTAAATTCTGGTCAAAAGGGCGAAATGATATAGGGAAAATGCCTGTAGAACCAGTAAAAGTGTTTCTCAGACCTGGTGCCTAATCCTCATACTCTTTTGTCCCAAATACCCCAGGATGCTGCTTGGTTTACAGTTATTGATCTTACCAATGCCTTCTTTAGCATTCCGTTACACCCAGACTGTCAGTTTCTATTTGCCTTCATTTATCAGGGACAACAGTTAACATGGACAGTTATGCCACAAGGGGCCCAAAAACAGTCCCAACCAGTTTGCAAAAAAAATATGAGCAGGTGTCTTTAGCCATTTCTGCCACTGTTAGCCTCCTTAAGTATCCGGCAGCACTGAACTGTCGGGTTTCGGCCTCGAGACTTCACTTCTGCCTTGGTCAAGTGATGTTCTTGGGTCACTGTCTCCTTCAGGGTGCCAGACACCTCGCAGAAGAAAGAAAAATAGCTGTCAGCTCCCTTCCTTTCCCAAAAGATGAAACTGAACTCCAGCGTTTTCTTATGCACTTATTGTCGTCAGTGGATACCGGATGCATCCCGCATAATGCAACCCCTTTACAACGCCTTGAAAGACAGTATAATGAACTATAAGGGAAGATGGCAGTGATGAGGATTACCTCCAATATGATTGTTCCCAACTTCTGACTGAAGAAACAGCTACTCCACCAAATGTCAGTGAGAATCCACTCCCAAATTCCGATCTGGTGTTATACACGGATGGTTCAAGATATGCTGACGAGTTTGGTAGATTCCACACGGGATATGCTGTTACCACAGAAGACACTGTAGTGCACGCAGCTGCACTCCCGCCCTCACAGTCCGCACAAGAAGCAGAACTCCAGGCTCTGTCTACTGCATGTACTTTGGCCAAGAACAGACGGGCTAATATATACACGGACTCATGGTATGCATTTGGTATTGCTCACGATTTTGGGGCTCTATGGGCCAATCGAGGGTTTATTACTACTGCCGGAACCCCAGTGAAAAATGGTGAAGCTGTTAAAACCCTCATGGACTCAATCAAATTACCTACTCAGGTGACCATTATCAAAGTTAAGGCGCACGGTCCTAGGAACAGTCCACAGACTGTTGGCAACGTATTTGCGGATATGCAAGCAAAAGCCGCCGCTCTCTTACCCGTTGAACCAACTATGGTGACCACACGCTCTCAGCGTAAACAGTTACAAGAAGCACTGACCCTACAAGAACCTGAGGATCTACAACAGACAGAAGTTTTCTGTCGGACCCTGCGAGACCGCTTAATGACGATGCAGAGAATGTCTCCAAAGGAAGAGGTGAAGCAATGGAAGACTGATGAGGCACGTATGGATAATGGTCTCTGGAAAAAGGACCAACTCATGTGTCTCCCTAAGCGGATGTACCCTGCTATTGCCACATGGGCACATGGGCCTACACATCGAGGAAAGAATCAGGCCCTCGCACTGGTGCAAAAATTCTACTGGGCCCCGGTTCTCCAGTTGGCCGGAAGCATTCCCTGTTACCAATATGACTGCAAAAACCACAGCGAAGAAACTGGTAATGGAAGTTATATGCAGATATGGGGTTCCAGAAGTTGTTGATATCAAGGTCCGGCCTTTTCTTCTCATGTGTACCAAGAAGTTCTGACAATGCTTGGATCCACTGTAGCCCTCCATACTCCGTACCACCCACAATCCAGTGGGGAAGTTGAGAGGCTGAACGGCACACTGAAGGGACAATTGACCAAAATGATGCAGGAGACTACGGGCTCAATGGCCAGAGCTCCTACCCATTGTACTATACCATATTCGTACTACCCCTATTGCAAAACATGGCCTGTCCCCATATGAGATATTGTTTGGTACTAGGCCCCCAGTTGCAAATTTCCAGCCCCAGCAGTTATCAGAAGACACTGACCGTGCTGTTCAATATGTTATTCAGCTTAGTAAAAATCTTGCTAACACCCATGTTCTAGTTTCCTCTTCTTTTCCAGATTCAGCAGAAACCGACACCTGCTATAACCTGAAGCCTGGTGATTTGGTAGTCGTGAAAAGGCATGTCAGGAAGCACGGACTAGAACTCTTGTATGATGGTCCCTATGAAGTCCTCCTCATCACCCAACAAGCCAATAGCAAATGAAGGGACATAATGTTTTGGTTTTTCGCATTTTTCACATTATTGGTAACTGCATGGGACAGCCTAAATTCCCCAACGTCCTTGAATAATAAGGTTATACAACATCATGAAAAATTACTGAGAGATTTGTTGGACAAGTCCCAGTCTCTGGCAGACTGTTGGATTTGCACGTATTCACCAGTGTCAGCCACAAGCATCCCCTTTTTGGCTATCCCTGTTCCACCCGAGGAGTTATTTGCTTGGACTGACTGTTCTGACACACTCGCTAATAATGCCACAGATAATGTTAAGTTATGGAATTTAACTGTTGGTATACCTATTGTGGGATGGGTGGGATACCCCTGGTGGCAAGGTAACCTTTCAGGAAGTAATACACAACTTCAATATTTGGCCTACAAAGGAGGGGCTTGGGTCCCTAAGAATAAGACTAGTTTAACCAATCTGGGGCAAGTTCCAATGTATGGTCTACAAGTCAGTTTCAATGTAACTTCACACTCTACTGATGCTTTCAAACTAATGTTGCTAGAAAGAAGGTTACATAACACGTCATGGGAATATTCTAATTTGTTTCCCCAGGGTTCTAACGAAACCTGTGCCAGTATTCCTGGCAATATATCTTGTAATGAGTCCTCTGAATATGTGCCAGGAACCCCCACTTGTGGAAATCCCGATGTAGGTTATTGTAGTCCTTTAGGACAATCTCCAGCTTGGTGCATGCTTCAGAATGCATCTGCATTCATAGACTTAACTCATAGATTGGTACTGCAACATTCAGCCCTATGGGATTTACCTGATGACATGTTCTGGGTATGTGGAGACAATGCTTATAAATGGGTGCCAGTAGGGGTAAGAGGTACTTGTACTCTGGGTCGCTTGACCCCGGCCACCTTTGTTATTCTAAACAAACAATTGGATACACAGGCTATACCCAAACATACATTATACAAAAGAGCTGCGGACAATTCACCCCGCCCTTCAGGGAGACCACATATAGTGCAGATGAGTGTGGCCAATAAAGTTGTCAGTTCTATTTTCATTTACCCAATGATTACACAAATGTGGGATAAATTGGTTAGAGCCACAGACTATCTAGATGATCAAATTTGGGATATATTGGATATACTTAACACTACTGTTGCTGTCCAAAATCAACTTATTATAGTCACTAATCAACATACTATAGTGCTGGACTACTTAACAGCGGCACAAGGCAGTATGTGTCAGGTCAGTGGACCCGCTTGCTGTCATTATATAGATCCTAACAGTACTATGAAGTTAAAAGTTAGAAGATATTCAAAGACTCAGAGATTAATACGATAAACACAATGATCGTAATAAGGAGAGTTGGTGGTCAGACACTTTCTCCTTTCTCAATCCAGCCAATTGGTTTAAGGGAATTGGGGGCTGGATAGCTGGGATCTTACAGAGCTTGTTACACATTGCTACCTGTATCCTTGTTGTATATGTGATACTAAAACTTGTTCTTTGGTGTATTTCTGTATGTATTAGGAAATTCTGCACTAAGACAGCTAATGATGATACCAAAGGTGTCATTGCCCCTGTTCTTCTCTGCACCGATCTTAAAAGGCTACTTGATGAAGATGTTGAAGCCAAGCACATGGCTACCTACAAAAGATCCCTACCACCGTCATCAAAAATTGTTATTCGTGAACTGCAGTATACAGGGGGGACGGGTGCGCCGCGACAGCCATGACTGATAACACGGCATCAGTCATGTGAAGACCAGTACTCCTCAAGCTGTTAGCTTGGGATAGCACCTCTGATGCTGCATATGTGTTAACAAAATTTATCTAGGGGGGAATTGTGAAGTACAGTATTCAGATGTACGGGACATCTTGTTCTTCGGGATCCATTTTTGTGCTTGCGACGCCATTTTGCTGTTTACGAGTTCAATTTTGTAACTTAACTAGATGAAAGTTCATGGCTGTTATGAAACCAGACTGTTCCAGCTTGTACAAGATATGAGATATGAGATGAGACCCTAAAAGAATGTGCTATTGTTCTATATTCTCCGTCACGCAGCTGGGGACATATTCTGATTTTCTTACAATACTATTGGCTTAAATGTATTACGATTCTATTGGTAGCTGTATACTTTGCATAATTAAACAGAATGCTATGTAATGTGAGATTCAGTAAAGGGGCTCAGTGATCTGCCTCGATCCTCCCGTACAGAGACCCCCCCGTCTCCGTGTGGTCATTCCCAGTTGCTAGCAACGCCCTGTAAATTAATTTGGAAATCACTGGCTCAACCGTGAAGGGTTAATTTAGCCCTACCTCAACAGTTTCATATTAGTATTTGGGAGTGTCCTGTAGGGAGCCTCATTGATTTCACACAATGATTGTGTTTGTGGGCGGCTTCCCTTTATATTGGCTCTTGCTCCTTTTGGTCTGTTTTCATCATTTATTAGGGTGAATGTAATCATATGGAGCACTCTTACTTGGCATTTCGTGCTTTTCTCATTTGTATTTTAGGTCCAAACTATAATGAATGATTATCTTTCATAAAGTGCTGTTTAAATGGTTGCCCAATATAGAAATGTTTTTCATTTTATTGAGACATGAACAATGTTAAATAGGATCGAGAGAAAAAGAAAAAAAAAGCACAATAGGGTCTTAACCGATAAAAACTCAGAATTAAAAATAGCAGATTTTGCTCACCTGATCCATAGGCTTGTGCGTTTTAAAATGTTATTTAGCTGCTGCAGATCCACGGGTCGTCAGACAACTTGCAATAGAAACCAGAAGGGATTTAGTGGACTTGTTCACGATGCTGCTCACTTAAGACATCAAATTCAGAAGACTGAAGAAATTATATGGTTTTATTCAAGTATAATACACTTTTCCACAGGAAAAAACACACAGCTGTATTGGGTATGGGTTTTCCTAAGGAAGAAGTGTATTGTACCTTCGGAACACGTAGAATAAACACATAATCATCTGAATTTTACATCTTCATTCATCAGCAGAGCGAAAAAGTCCACAAAAAGCCTTCTGGAGTCAATCTTATAATAAAACAGGAATTCTCAACTTTTAGCCCCATCTATAATCAAGAGCAGGAGACTCCAGAGGTCTGCACCAGCTCTAAATGTCAGAGGACCACTTCATGCTGTGATTGGCTGCAGCGCTCACGAGACCAGAAACGCACAGAGAAACATTGTTCAAAGTGACCTGACCGCTGCAGCTAATCACAAGCTGCAATAGTCTGGCGGATTGTGGAATAGTGATATCACTGCTTCCTGTTTTTGCACCAAACAAGGAACCAGATGGGTGATGGTTAGCAGCACAGTACTGACTTTATGTTATGACCTGAGATATGAGAATATCATCCCCATACAGGTGACCATCCAGCATCTGTCAGCTGTGCACTATAGCTGACAACTTGCCGCATCACAAACGATCAGTGTTGGCACCGTCCATATCTGTTTAACCCCTTAGATGCTGCTGTCAATAGTGAGTATGGAGGCTTCCTCTTTATCCCAATCGGCACCCTGAGATCATGATTGCGTGGTCCTGGTGATTGTCATGGCAATTCATGGCCAAATAGCGGCCTTATAGTCCGCCCGCTGTAGTGACCTGTTCAGAAATTAGTAACATAGGTGGTAAAAATACACTTTTTCATTTCTGTCAAGTCACTCTGCATTAATTCCTGAAAATGACCTGAAGGCTTAATAAACTACCTGACAGTTTTCAATATGTTGGGGGAGGCGGTACTGTTTTTTTTAAAAAATATATCACTTTTGGGGGTTTTCAGATATCTAGGATCCCCAAAAGTCACTTCAAACCTGGATAGGTCCCTAAAAAAAAATTAATTTTGTAAATTTCTTTGAAAAAAAATATGATACATTACTGATAGCATTATAGGAGGTTTAGAAATGTAACAATAAAACCATTTTACAAATGGTGCTGATTTAAAGCAGACATGAGGGAAATGTTCTGTATTAATGTTTTTGGGTAGAGTGATTATTTGGATTAAAGGGATAATCATTCAAAGTTTGAAAATTGCAATTTTTTATATTTTTGTAAAATTTTATATTTTTTTTTTATAAATTAACACATCAACCTAAATTTATTATCAGAAATTATAATGTGCCATGAAATAACAATCTCAAAATCTCTGGGATTTGCTGAAGTGTTCCAGAGTTATTAGCACATTAACTTACATGCAGGGTAATAGAAATCCCTATGTAATGGAGCTTGGCTTTTCTGTCATTTGTGGTCCGTGTCACTTCATACAAGCTGGAAACCAAGGTAAGCGGCATCTTGTAGGATACAATTGAGATTACAGCACCCATGAACGGTACAGAATGTTCAGGGAGAATTATGGTAGATTTATAACTTTGCAGTATATCATTGCAGAGGCTCGTTTACTAGATCACCGCTCTTCGTGTCCTTTAAACATGAACGAAATGACAGCAGCAGCGCTCCATACATGGAGATGCAGGTAGTGGAGCAAAGTAGAGGTTTATAAAGGAGACAAGGTGCGAGAGGACTGCCAGGAGAGATTTGGTAAGTGAGGTTAGTTCACCGGTAGTCCTCCACATGGTGGGGACCAACCGCCAAGCTACACAGCAAATCAAGGTATAGACTTCTGGCCAAACTGACATCACATGAGAAGGCTGCCCATGAGAAAATTTGGGAAGAAACAACTAGTACCTTTATTATAGTGCAGGTAGTTTACAATTGAGTTATCTAAAAATAAAAAAATAATAATCCACAGTTCATCTTTGAAAAGAAGCTATCATCAGAATATGACCTGGTTTAAAATCAGATTTTTGTATTACATGCATTTAAACGTTTTTTGGCTTGTTTTCTCCCCCATAGGATCTTTATTAAGCTAGGTTCACATCAATACAGCGCTTTCTGCTGAACACGGTCAGGGTTTCTGTTAGAATCCCCAAAACAGGATCCCAGACAGAGGGATTCATTTTACTGTATGCAGATGTCGTCACTCTGGTGGAGTTTCTCTTTTTCAGACAAATATCCATGTCTGGGGAAAAAAATGCAAAAATGTTTTTTTAAAAAATATATTATGTATAACCTCTTTCTTAAATCAAGTTTGTGTTGCATGCATTCTTGGCTGGTATTTTTATATCACAATCTTCATGTAAAAAACAATGAATATAAAACTATGAAAAAATATAATATATACAAATATATAAAAAATAACTTTAACCATGCCAAAGGAGTTGAAAAGTCTTGAGCGAGGAAAAGAAGGGCTCAATTCTGGCTTTACTAGCAGAGGGATACAGTGAGCGTCATGTTGCCTCTATCCTTAAAATTTCTAAGTTGGCAGTCCATTACAACAAGGTCAAGCAGCAGACATTGGGGACAACAAAGCTACAGAACGGCAGAGAGCAAAAACGACTCTTCACTGACCGGGATAACCGTCATCTTACTCGAATGTCACTCAGCAACTGCGGGATGAAATCAAGTGACCTACAAAAGGAATGGCAAGTGGCAGCTGGGGTGAAGTTCATGGCAAGAACAGTTTGTAACAGGCTCCTAGAGGCAGGGCTCAAGTCATGTAAAGCTAGAAAAAAGCCTTTCATCAATGAGGAGCAAAGGAGAGCCAGGCTGAAGTATGCCAAAGACCATAACGATTGGACCTTAGAGGACCAATGAATGACCATCACATAAAATCCCTGTCATGGCCAGCCCAATCTCCAGACCTGAACCCCATTGAAAACCTCTGGAATGTAATCAAGAGGAAGATGGATAATCACAAGCCATCAAAGAAAAAACTGCTTAACTTTTTGTATCAGGAGTGGCATAAGTTCACCCAAAAGCAGTGTAAAAGACTGGTGGAAAGCATGCGAAGACGCATGAAAGCTGTGATTAAAAATCATGGTTATTCCACAAAATATTGATTTCTGATCCCTTCCTCGGTTAATAGTTTTGTTGTTTCTAAATGATTATGAACTTGTTTTCTTAGCATTATTTGAGGTCTGCAAGCACTGCATTTTTTTTTTGTTATTTTGACCATTTCTCAATTTCTGAAAATGCAAAATTTAGTGCTTGGAAATTCGAAGACATGTTGTCAGTAGAATAAAAGAGTAATTTACATTTTACTCAAAAATGTACCTATAAAGAGAAAAATCAGACAAACTGAAAATTTTGCAGTGGTCTCCTAATTTTTGCCAGAGCTGTATATACACACACATTATATATATATATATATATATATATATATATATATATATATATATATATATATATATATATATATATATATATATATATATACACACACATACACACATACGTACATTTACATTGACCTTTTAACTATTCTAATCCGCTGTCATGTTGGAAGCTGACTGACAATCACTGCTTGGGGCACTGTTCCCATAGCACATTGTCCACTGAGGCAGAACAACTTCTGGAAGGGCCAGATATTCTTGCTTTACTGAAGCAATTACTGAAAAAAGCAATTCAAGATTTAGTGTATATACAGCTCGCATACATAAAGATTTACACACTTTTCGTAAGAAAGCATTGAGGAAGAGAAATATTTCCTGTTTTTTATATGCCTGATCCACGTAAGCAGATCTGGGCGGCACGGTGGCTCAGTGGTGCTGGGTTTGAATCCCACCAAGGACAACATCTGCAAGGAGTTTGTATGTTCTCCCCTTGTTTGCGTGGGTTTCCTCCGGGCACTCCGGTTTCCTCCCACATTCTAAAGACATACTGATAGGGAATTTAGATTGTGAGCCTCATCGGGGACAGTGATGATAATGTGTGCAAACTGTAAAGCGCTGCGGAGTATGTTAGCGCTATATAAAAATAAAGATTATTATTATATAAGGGTATGGCCAGATGGTGCAGTGACTGCACGGAAAAATCACAGAGATGGTCAATTGCCACCTGACTTCCACAATGGTGCGGCTACTTGCCAGCCACAGATGGGTGGAACGTTGCTGGCGTCAGGATTGCTTTAGGTTTTGCTAGCAAATCTGCATGGCAAAAACGCGCCCAATCTGCAATGTGTGCCAAGCTCTGAAAATCCCATGAAGGCCTTTTACATAGAACACTCTTCGTTTATCAGCTGCATCTATCCTCCGACATACTCTAGGCCTATTATCTGGCAATTACTGCCAAGATGGGCAGCAGTGAAATTAAAAAACAAATTCTACTCTGGAAACACAACTGAAGGATAATAACATGCCTTAGGAAGGAAGAATGGGCCTGCTGAAATGCACTAAAGAGGAACTACTGTACCATTAAAACTTCAATTTAAAAGATGGGGGTCACATTAAAAGGATTTCCTCCCCAGCCTCCCTTTTTTGTTATACAATGAGCTTTATAGTAGGTGCCAGGTTCCCTTAGCACAGAAACTAATCTTAAATGTGCAAGACTATACTTAGACTTCGTGAAAGCTGTGATTTTATCAAATAATGTGGGGTCCTCATTTGTCTGCTCTTAGCTTATACAGTCATATGTAAAAGTTTGGGCACCCCTATTAATGTTAACCTTTTTTCTTTATAACAATTTTGGTTTTTGCAACAGGTATTTCAGTTTCATATATCTAATAACTGATGGACTCAGTTATATTTCTGGATTCAAATGAGGTTTATTGTACTAACAGAAAATGTGCAATCTGCATTTAAACAAAATTTGACCGGTGCAAAAGTATGGGCACCCTTATCATTTTCTTGATTTGAACACTCCTAACTACTTTTTACTGACTTCCTGAAGCACTAAATTGGTTTTGTAACCTCATTGAGCTTTGAACTTCATAGCCAGGTGTATCAAATCATGAGAAAAGGTATCTAAGGTGGCCACTTGCAAGTAGTTCTCCTATTTGATTCTCCTATGAAGAGTGGCATCATGGGCTCCTCAAAACAACTCTCAAATGATCTGGAAACAAAGATTATTCAACATAGCTTTTCAGGGGAAGGATACAAAAAGTTGTCTCAGAGATTTAACCTGTCAGTTTCCACTGTGAGGAACATAGTAAGGAAATGGAAGAACACAGGTACAGTTCTTGTTAAGCCCAGAAGTGGCAGGCCAAGAAAAATATCAGAAAGGCAGAGAAGAAGAATGGTGAGAACAGTCAAGGACAATCCACAGACCACCTCCAAAGACCTGCAGCATCATCTTGCTGCAGATGGTGTCACTGTGCATCGGTCAACAATACAGCGCACTCTGCACAAGGAGAAGCTGTATGGGAGAGTGATGCGAAAGAAGCCGTTTCTGCAAGCACGCCACAAACATAGTCGCCTGAGGTCTGCAAAAGCACATTTGGACAAGCCAGTTACATTTTGGAAGAAGGTCCTGTGGACTGATGAAACAAAGATTGAGTTGTTTGGTCATACAAAAAGGCGTTATGCATGCGCTGTATTGTTGATCGATGCACAGTGACACCATCTGCAGCAAGATGAGGCTGCAGGTCTTTGGAGGTGGTCTGTGGATTGTCCTTGACTGTTCTCACCATTCTTCTTCTCTGCCTTTCTGATATTTTTCTTGGCCTGCCACTTCTGGGCTTAACAAGAACTGTACCTGTGTTCTTCCATTTCCTTACTATGTTCCTCACAGTGGAAACTGACAGGATAAATCTCTGAGACAACTTTTTGTATCCTTCCCCTGAAAAGCTATGTTGAATAATCTTTGTGATGCCACTCTTCATAGGAGCATCAAATAGGAGAACTACTGGCAAGTGGCCACTTTAAATACCTTTTCTCATGATTTGATACACCTGGCTATGAAGTTCAAAGCTCAATGAGGTTACAAAACCAATTTAGTGCTTCAGGAAGTCAGTAAAAAGTAGTTAGGAGTGTTCAAATCAAGAAAACGATAAGGGTGCCCATACTTTTGCACCGGTCAAATTTTGTTTAAATGCAGATTGCACATTTTCTGTTAGTACAATAAACCTCATTTGAATCCAGAAATATAACTGAGTCCATCAGTTATTAGATATATGAAACTGAAATAGCTGTTGCAAAAACCAAAATTGTTATAAAGAAAAAAGGTTAACATTAATAGGGGTGCCCAAACTTTTACATATGACTGTAGAACATAAAATTACCATATTACCTTTGTGTTCATGTGCTCCTTATATGAATTTTGAAACGCAAAGCTTTTACGTTCACAGACATTATACTATATTCTCAGGGACAGAACAAGCCATGCAGAAGCCCCTGTGCAAAACTGTGTGCATCTCATTGCTGTGCACACACAGCAGTCATTTCACATTAGTCTATTACTCCACTTAAAATTGCACAGTAGCATTACAGGTCATCACTGAAGTTAAAGGCAATCAGTCACGTACCTAAATGCTATTAACCTGTAGACAAAAAGTTCAGCTGCAAGTAAAAACCATTACAATTAGATTAGAACTAGCCGGTAGCATACCAACAGGTAGGGTGGCAGAGGGTGCGGTCGCCCCGGGCCCAGTGCTTTGAGAGGCCCGCCCACAGCAACACTACACTTAACTGTAGCGACGAGCACAGCGTGCCGATACAGTTAAACCCTGGGACAGAGCAGGGATAGATGGCCTCCCAGCAACGTCGCTCTCCACTCTATAGGTAGCAATACGCATTCAGCCTGAGGCCTACAAAACAGTATTTCCAGGGCGGAGCGACGCGATGACGTCATTGCTCCGCGCCATGCACTGGATGTCAAAGTTCCGATGCAATGACGTCATTGCGTTGGACTGCCCAGGACCTACCACTATCTGCTGATTTGCCATGTTTAGGTGAGTATAAGTTTATTTTTTTTATTTTAAGATTGTTTTTATGTACAGTGCTGCTCACCATTATTGATTTGGCACCCCTTCATTTTTTCATAGACTCTATAATATCTTCAGAAATATAAATGTACTAAAGTTATATCCTTGAGATTTTTGAATTAGTGGTCCAAAGTAATAAAATAAAACATTGTTTTTCAACTTGCATGTTGTAATTTCAAAGAAGAAACAGAATAAACATCATGTGCAGCAATAAAGGTCCCCCCCCTAATTAATACTTGGCTGCATACCATTTGGCATTGATGACAGCCTCCAAACATTTCTTGTAGCCATCTATAAGCTTCCTGCACTTCTAAGCTGGTATTTTCTTCACTCTTCCTTTGCATTTTGTTCAAGCACTTGAATGTTTGCAGGGTTTTTTTCCCCAATGGCAGATTTCGGCTCACCCCAAAGATTTTAAAATGGGATTGAGGTCAAAACTCATTGCTGGACATTTTAAAACAGTCCATTTTTTTCATTTTCTACCATTCCTGTGTACTTTTGGATGTGTGCATTGGGTCATTGTCTTGCTGAAAGACCCATGATCTTTGACTAAAAACAAAGTTTTCTTACATTTCGCTCTTCTTGATAATTCTCATGATTCCTGTGATACAGTCAAGTCATCCAGTACCAGATGCAGCAAAGCCAACCAACAGCATTATGAATCCTCCACCTTGCTTTTCTCTTGGTAGGGCGTTCTTTTCCTTATATGCTTCATTGCACAGTCTCTAAACAAACTGCTGCTTTGCATTGCCAAAAAGCTCTATTTGTTTCTTCTGTCCACAGAACATTTTCCCAGAAGAAATGTTGCTGGTTAAGGTACGCTTTGGCAAAAATAAGCTGTTCCTTTTTATGTCTTTTCTACAGCAATAGCTTCTTCCTTGGCTTTTGCCCATAAAGCTATGCTTGGTTTAGTGTGCGACATATGGTACTTGTTGAAACCATGACCCCCATAGTCTTCAAAGTTGGCCTTCAGGTCTTTGGATGCTTGACGTGGTGTTTTTGCACCATTGGAGCAAACCTACAAAGACCTCTCGTGAATTTTCCCCTTTCCCCCACGTCTAGGGAGGTTCTTGACGGTTATATGTTTTGCAAAGTTCTTAACATTGCGCACTGTTGAAACTGGAATACCAAGGTCTTTGGAGATGGCCTCATACCATTTGGAAGTCTTGTGTTTGCTAATAATAGCAGTTCTGATGTCCTCAGACAGCTCCTGTGTCTTCACTATTGTGATAAAGGAACAGGGCCCTACCATGTGACTTTAAAACAATGAAGTCATCATTCATTGGCCAATTCATGTCACATGGGCACTGAATTAATCCTATTTGTGATTTACCGCAGGCGAATCAAAGTGTTTTTCCATACTAATTTAATGTAAAGGGTGCCGATTCCAGTGTCCCAGAAAGCTTTAAGTTTTTCTAATTTTCCCTCCCATTGTTTTTTTGTATTAAATTATGGTTTATCATTTTGCTCTTTTGTATTTTACACGAGTGCTCTATACAAAAAAAAATTTCATTTGATTCATTTTTTTCAGGAGATATTCCACATTATGTATGTGAAGATCTGAGGTTGTGGGTTGTAATAGTAATGTAGACAGGTTAACAATGCAACTACTTTTTATTCCTTACGTCCAAGGTTGTACAACAAATCCAGTTAGATGGCAATATCCTCAGTCCACAAGTTCCCAACCCATTATCGGCACTACCACTGCTCCCGTACCAGGCGATACCCACCGTCTCCCAATATTTGTTCGGCCGACAGCTTTTGGTGTCTCCAGCCGGTATAGTGGGCATTCACAGCCTATGTTCCTCCAAACAATGGCTATCACAACCATAGCTCATGGATACCCCTCCAGCCAACAACCGATCTCCAAACTCCATAGGCCATTCATCCATGTCCACCAGGATGACATTCTCTGCTTGACGTCACTGAATTGAAATAATTCCTGAGGATGAAATGACTAGCAATCCAATCACTACTAAAACACAGTAAGCAAATAAAGAATAAAACAACATCATCGCAACTGGTGCTCCATGCTGGAAAAAGTCTGCATCCCGTAGAGCCATGGACTCTGCTCTACGGGCAATGGTCCATTAGTGTTTAATACGTGTCCAGATCCTCACAATATACTTACACTTCATGGGTGCCAATAACGATGAGCAGGACTGTATGGGGGGCTACTACTAAGGGGGCCAATAGCATGGGGACTACTAAAGGGAACCATCATAATAGTGTGGGGGCTAATAAAGGGGGCCATCATATAACATAGGGGCTACTAAGTGGTCCCTCACACATAGTGGGTGTTACCAAGTGGATCCACACAAAGTGTGAATTACTAAGGGGGACCATCATATAATGTGGGTACTACTAAAGAGGCCATGATACTGTGTTAGGGTTACTAAGGAGTCCTCCTACAGAGTTGTGGCTACCAAGGGGACCAAGATATAGTGTGGGGGCTACTAAGAGGGACCTTTATACAGTTTGGAGGCTACTAAATGGGCCATGATAGAGTTGGGGCTACTAATGGGGCCCTCCTATAGAGTAGGTGTTAATAAGGGAGCCCTCCTTCAGAGTTGGACCTTTCAGTGGGGCCATTAGAGAGAGGTCTATTGAGGGGGCAATTTTACAGAGTTTTGGCTACTAAGGGGGGCCAATATACTGTGTGGACTACTGTGGAGGCCATCATACAAGTTAAATACTACTGTGTGGGCCATCATACAGTGAGGGGGCAATCATACAGTGGGGACATCAAACATTATGGGAGTCAAAGTGTGGGGGCTGCTAAGGGGCTATTATACATTGTGGAGACTTCTGTGGGGCCCTCACACAGTGTGGGGACTACTGTGGAGGCATCAGTGTTATCAGGACAGTATACGGTCTATAGTGGAACTGTTGGGACATCATACTGTGTACAGCGGAACTGTAGGGACATCAGGTACACAGGTTTAAGGGAGCTGTGCAAACTGTCTATTCAGAAAGGAAGAGGACTAGAACTTTAGTGCCACCTATTGGAAGAAGTAATCCTAAAAGTCAATATCGACTCTAACGAGCCTTGCTACATGACTTGGGATAAAAGCCAAACCCAAAATCTCAATTTGAAGACACTGTTTCGGGGTGCTGCTCCTCATCAGTGCAAAGTGTGAGATCTGGTTTGGCTGGGTGAGCGGCGTCTTACCAGGATCCAAGGGGTAACGTTTCTCCTTGCGGAGACTGACATGCCAAGGTGAGGAGACTTAAGCCTTGCATTGCTCCTCTGGGCAATATGCATATTGTCTCTTTAGAGAGGAAGAGGACTTTAGGGAGTTGTGACACTGTAGAGGGTAGCATTGTGTTTACTTTCAGTAACATTGTGCTGCTAAAAACTTGTGATATGCTGCTAACTATTCTCACTATGAGACCTCTTTTATAAGGCACTTGACCTATAATCACTAGGAGACCTCTTATATAAGACACTTGACCTATGCTTGATTACAGCTGATGCATATATTTTGTTTTTGCACTTTATGCACTGTTAGCACCTTGAGACCCCTCTGTCTTTTTGGAATTATTTTGGGCTGTTATTTTTATTTATTGCTAGCGTTATTATGCTGCTGATACATATGACATGCTGCTAATTTCTCTTACTATAAGATTTTTTTACTTTAATTTATTTGCAGCAGACACAGGGGTTGGACAAAATAATGGAAACACCTAACGTTTTGGCATCATGATCTTCGAACATGTTATAAACGTGCAATCCGTGACATATGGTAATGTTTTGTAGTTGATTAGTTGTGTTATGTGATGTGTATGTAAATTAACTGTTTGTTTTGCAGAATTGTAAGAACATTGATGAAGACCTGATACCAATGGCAGACCTCTCAGATTTTCAAAGAGGCCAAATTGTTGGTGCTCGTATGGCAGGCGCTAGGGTAACAGAAAGTGCCCGAATGCTTGGCGTGTCAAGATGTACTGTCTCCAAAGTAATGACTGCGTTTGAAAGAGAAGGAAAAATGTCAGCAGCAAAGCACAGGTCCGGCCTAAAGTCGAAGTTGACAGTCGGACTTTAAAGCGAAATGTTAGAGAGGATCGCAAGACCACGGCTCCGAAAATCACTGCTGCGCTCAATGAACACCTACAGAACCCAGTTTCCACAAAAAATGTTCGTCGGGAGCTTCACAAATCTGGATTCCACGGAAGAGCTGCAATTCGAAAACCTCTGCTCTCAATGACAAATGTTTCCAAGCGTTTAGAGTGGTGTAGAAACATCCAGAATAGGTCCCTCGAGCAGTGGAAACGTGACATTCTCAGACGAATCATCGTTTACTCTATTTCCGACCTCCGGCCGAGTGTACATTTGGAGACAGCCGAAAGAAGCATTCCATCCAGACTGCCTTCTCACAACCGAAAAACATGGCGGAGGTTTTGTGATGATCTGGGGTGCTATTTCGTGGAGCTCCGTTGGGCCAATGATATCCCTTCATGGAAGAGTTAATAGCCGCAATTATTTAGGCATTTTGGGAGACCAAGTTCATCCCATGGTTCAAGAACTGTTCCCGGAGGGGAACGCCATCTTTCAGGATGATAATGCACCAATTCATACAGCTAGAATCGTTAAAGCATGGCACGAGGAACATTGTAATGAAGTTGAGCATCTCATCTGGCCCCCACAATCCCCAGACCTCAACATTATTGAGCATTTATGGCCGATTTTAGAGATTCAAGTTAGATGTCGATTTCCGCCGCCGTCGTCGCTCAAAGAACTGGAGGGTGTTTTAACTGAAGATTGGGCTACAATTCCTTTGGAAACAATTCACACCTTGTATGAATCCATACCTCGGATAATTGAGGCTGTTATCGCCGCAAAAGGTGGACCTACACCATATTAAACTAACTTTTGTTGATGTTTCCAGGTGTTTCCATTATTTGTCCAACCCCTGTATGTATTTGTACTATATGCACTGTAAGCACTTTGTCATATCTACTTTTTCTTTAATATTTTTATATTTCATATACAATCCTGTAAATTATTCCATGAGATCATTTGTTTAATCATGTAAACATTTAGTATTATTTATAGACTTCTAGTGCACCTTATGAATGTAAATTTTGCATTTGTAGCCACCTGCCAAAATATTTTTTAACCTTATGTGTATATATGTTTCAATAAAGATTTCAATATAATTTTTATATTTGGCATATAACTTCCCTTTGTTTATAGGTTTTATTCATTTGATGGAAGTGCCATCAATCTAGGCCACTAATTTGGGTTTGATTTTTCTTCCTAAATGTTAGTTGCATTCAGTTTTTACACTCCTCAAAGTATAGAGGACTTGTCAAATTACAATTAAAACGTGTAGAACATCAACATGCAGTGAGATGTCAAAACCATCCGGTTTAGTCACCCCAATTCACTAGGAGACTCCAATGACTGATCAGTTAAACCCACCTTAAAATGTTAAAATATGGGAGAGATGAAATTGGCTCATCATTTAATACCAAATCAATAGGTCTCAAGTTTATAAGTGAGGAAATAAATCTCAGGAACAGAGAAAGGTTCACCCCGTCATGCACCCAGATGTAAAAAGAACAGAATTCACTTCAGATATATCCAAGTATAGACAAAAACTCTGTTTCAAGAAGAATGAAGCCTTACCAAAGCAAGTCACAGTCAATAACCGCTCACACAATTGTTGAGGGAGTAACTACACTATCCTAGATCATCAGGTCTGAATTGCCCATGATAACTTCAATTTTGTCTTGCCATCCAATATGGCAGCTGTCCAATTCAATTCAAAGAGTTTTCATTTACCAGGAAACACAAGATGTGACATTTCTCTTTATTCTCCCCAGAAACAATGAGTGAAATGCCATTCACATCCATTTTCTTGCCTCTTCACTTGCTTTCATGCAAGTGTCTCAACATTACGGGAAAGGACGCTTAAAGGGATTGTTCAATCTAGTAGCCTAATCATAATTATAATGAGAAGTTATGTAACTGCGATTTGCTTGGGGAACAGTTTTTGCAGAACAAAACAGTTTCCAGTTGAAAGCGTGGTCTATTGTCAGAAAAACAAGAAAAATGAGTAGACGAGCCCAATACTGGAAGGTTATTTCTCAAGGTCAGGACTTGCAAATTCCCAGATATGTCCAAAATACACACTTTAAAACATTACAGAGTTTCCAATTTTTCAACATTTTTAAACTAAGCCAAAAATAATAAAAAAAAAAAAAAAAAGACAAGCAGTGTATAGGATTTTAATAAGGGGAGCCTTTGGGCAACAATTGCAACAATATAACCTTTAGGTGGTATCTGCAGAAAATATACATTTTAGACATGCATCGGAAAAACCTCAAAGTATATACCGCCGACGGGCATTGCACTAAAAACAAACTTTATTAAATAAGGGGATTATACTTGTATAAAGAAGCAAGGTTTTACATTTATCAATTCCACATAGCACTCTGAATAAGGTAGAAACAAATCTGCTCCTACCTGGCAGTTGAGCAGTGCTTGGCGGAATAGCATTTCTTGTTTTGACACTGGCAAATATATCAGCTACATATTTGGAATTGGTAACGCAGACACACTAATTTCTACTCTAGTAATTGCACATGCATGTAGCTGAGAAACACTGGCTCCCACCATGTGAAAGCAGGGTTAGTTTACACAAAAACAGCCCAACCTCTGAACATCTCCCAGTGCACTGTTCAAACCATAACCCAAAAATGGAAGGAGTATGGCATATCCGGAAACCTACCACAACATTGCCGTCCACCTAAATTTACAACCCAAGAAAGGAAAGTACTATCTAGAAAAGTAGCCAATAGGCCCATGATCACTTTGGGGGAGCTGTAGAGATTCACAGCTCAGGTGGGAGAATCTGTCCACAATACAATTATTAGTCATAGACTCCATAAATCTGGTCTTTATGGGAAGACTGGCAAGAAGAAAGCCATGTTTTAAAAGCAAGCCATAAGAAGTCCCATTTGCAGTTTTCAAAAACTCATGCGGGGGACACAGCTAGCATGTTGAAGAAGGTGCTCTGGTCAGATAAGACCAAAATAAAACTTTTTGGACTAAAAGTGAAATGCTACTCGTATTGGAAACTAACATTGCACATCACCATGAAAACAGCACCCCCACCGTCAAACATTGTGGTGGTAGCATGATACTGTGAGGATGTTTTTCTTCAGCAGGGACCAGGACGCTGGTCAGAGTTGATGGGGAGGGTGAAGCGAAATACAGGGCAATCCTGGAGGAAAATCTGTTAGAGGCTGCAAAAGACCCGAGACTGTGGCATAGGTCCATTATTCAAGCAAAACAGTGACCCTAACATACTGCCAGAGCTACAATGGAATGGTTTAGACTAACGCATATTCATGTGTATGAATGGCCCCATCACAGTCCAAACATTAATCCCATTGAGAATCTGCGACAAGACTTGAAAACTGTGAAACGACATCTCCAGCCAATCTCACGGAGCTAGAATTAGTTTACAAAGAAGAATGGACAAAACGTTCAGCCTCTCGATGTGCAAAGCTGGTAGAGACAGACCCCAATGGACTTGGAGCAGTAATTATGGAGAAAGGTGGTCCCACATATTACTGACTCAGAGCGGCTGAATACAAGTGAAAGTCACAATTTTCAGACTTGCATTTAAAAGTATTAGAAAACCGTATAATCATTTCATTACAGTTCACAAATACTACTTTCTGTTGGTATATCACAAAACCCAGATAAAAAACATGTACGTTTGTGTTTGTAGCGTGAAATAATGTTGACAACTTCACAGGGTATGAATACTTTTTGAAGGCAAAATATATATTTTATCACACTCCCTAGTAGTATGCCGGTGTACAAGAGATTTACATGTCACTACAGGAATCCCCAATGTCACAAAATTAGAGAGAATTTCCTGTTTTCCTCTTTCGGCATAGTATTAAGCCTTCACATCCTCCGTAAACAGCTTCATTTACACTTTCTGCAGTACAGATTGCGGCTTGCAGCCGCTCACTGCTATTTATAATCCACGGCCAGTTTAACCTCTGGGTTTTTGCTGACAACAAATGAAATATTTCTTTGTGCAGAAAACACTGCCAATTTGCATCAATAATGGAAGGGGAAAAAAATCTGCTTGCAGAACCTAGCCTATGCCAGAATACATTAACAAAGGAGCTTTGTATGAAAATAGTTTTAGGATTTTAACGCCATGAGCACAACCAAAAATGATGGCATGACAGGGGTGAGTGGTTTACGCTTCAAAGACAAGAGGGCATATACTTAAGAGCTGGAAGCTGCAGTCAGTCAACAAACAAGGCGACAGGTCAGGTACCCTTAGGATTGGGGCTGGGGGGTGGTAGTGGGGGGGAAAACACACAGAACAGCCTGAGCAGTCATCAGAGTTGGAAAAACTGCAGTGTTAGCACTTCATACAGTAGACATCATAAATGCATGCCTTGGGTCACGTCAACTCGGATTTGGAATTGTATTGGACGTTTTCTTTATCCACTTGGAACAAACTACTATAAGAATATAGAGTAAGCCAAACTCAATATTTCGTAAGAGATCAACAGAAATAAACGGTGTTTAAAAGGTATTGACACCATTTTATGCACACTGTGCATAGGCAGAAAGCTGTCAGTGGTGTGGGCGGAGTTATACAGAGATCAGCAATAAGACAACTGCTAGATCCGCAGCAGATAAACACAGGATTTTATCAAAACTAGAGAAAACGGCCCCACGAGTGATGCTGCACTAAAATCAGAGTCTCTGCCTGGCATCATGTTCTCTCAGATGAGGTAGAAAAACCTGGAGACAGATTCCCTTTAAAATGTTAAGGATTCCATGTACAGTAAATGAACCTCAGGCGAAAACAAACAGGTTTTCAGTTTTCATGGGGGTGTTGAGAATTTACCGTGCCAGCAGAGCTGTGAGGAAGGAATGATCAGGCACAATCCTTTGATTTTACAAAAGCTATTTGCCAGAGGTGGCTGGCAGTGGTTTATTTCACCCCAACTGAAAACGCAGGCAACATTTTATGTGGGAGGTGAGGAGAAACAGTTGTCGGCCAACAGTTAAGTGTCTTTGCACATTCAAAGGAGCTGTCCAAGGTCGAGAAGGAAAAACACATAATATTATATGTCCCATGTACACAGGTGACTGCAAGAGTCAATCACAGGGACAGGGCTCACTGTTGTGGGGCATAACACCAGTGATTGGCTGCAGCTGTAGAAGCGATTTAGTATACATGATTCTTTATGGTAAACAGTGTCTACAAAAAACAACGTATGGACCAGAACTTAGCTGTGATTTGAAGCCAATTTTGGCAAGTGCATGCCATAAAAACATCTGTGTAAGTATTAGTTCTCTTTCTAATTTTAAGCGGTATCATCATTTGTCATTCCAACCTTGCCTGTTCTATCCTTTTCAGGGATAGCATAGTGCGACTGGCACATCCACAACTGAAAATATTGATTAATGGAGGTTGGGCATCATGACTGCAGATAGGCAGCACTGGCAGACACAGTGTATTATCTGCACAAATTCAATTAAAGAACTTTTAGCTTTATTATCACCTACTTATAAACATACACCACAGCCTTCAACCCGCTAATTAAATGTGCAAAAAAATAGGTAAACAATATAATCTTCAGCTATTCACTGATTTATGAATGCCGAGATGTTTTCCATCCAAACTGTCCACTGTTACTTTTCCAGAAAATGATACAGTTCGCCCCCTCATTGATTACAAGTCTGTAGGTTGCCTACCAAGGCAAGCGAGGTGTCCATGGAAAGCAAGGGCTGGTTCTCCTGAGCCTAAGGATTAAGGAGCAGAAATTAAGTCACAAATGAAGGTCAGTCCCCTACATGAGTTCAGCATTTTACCTGGAACAGTACAGCCATCATTCGGGCATAGGAGCAGATTATGATAAACATGGATGTTTTGTGATATATGAAGTAAAACAGTTATGGACATTTTGCAGTGTAATTTTTTTGTATTGTTTTTTGTATTGTTGATTTGCTTACCAAATGCAAAATTGCTGAAAGTCATCCGGGAGAACCTTTCTAAATAGACTTGGCTGTGAAACCTTTCTCTGCTATCCTCCTCTCTTCTTACAGTGTTAGAGATAGCAGCTGAAAGGGTGAGGAGGCAAGTACAGTTGTGCTCAAAAGTTTACATACCCCGGCAGAATTTTTGCTTTCTTGGCCTTTTTTCAGAGAATATCAATGTTTTCCCCTTTTGAAATCATAATGACAACCCAATACATCCAAATGACCCTGATCAAAAGTTCACATACCCTGGTGATTTTGGCCTGATAACATGCACAGAAGTTGACACAAATGAGTTTAAATGGCTGCTAAAGGTAAAATCCTCACCTGTGACCTGTTTGCTTGTAATCAGTGTGTGCATAAAAGCTGAGTGAGTTTCTGGGATCCAGACAGACTCTTGCATCTTTCATCCAGCCACTGACATTTCTGGATTGTGAGTTATGGGGAAAGCAAAAGAATTGTCAACGGATCTACGGAAAAAGGTAGTTGAACTGTATAAAACAGGAAAGTGATACAAAAAGATATCCAAGGAATTGATAATGCCTGTCAGCAGTGTTCAAACTGATTAACAAATGGAAAATCAGGGGGTTCTGTAAAAATAAAACTACAGTCAGGTAGACCAACAAAAATTTTGTCCACAACTGCCACTGCCAGGAAAATTGTTCGGGATGCAAAGAAAAACCCACAAATAACATCAGCTGAAATACTGGACTCTCTGAAAACAAGCGGTGTGGCTGTTTCAAGATACACAATAAGGAGACACTTGAAGCAAAACGGGCTGCATAGTCGAGTCGCCAGAAAAAAGTATATCGCCTACAATACGCAAAACAGCACAGAGACAAGCCTCAAAACTTCTGGAACAAGGTAATTTGGAGTGATGAGACCAAAATTGAACTTTTTGGCCACAACCATAAACATTAAATTTGGATAGGGGTCAACAAGTACTATGATGAAAGGAACACGATCCTTACTGTAAAGCATGGAGGTGTTTCGCTGAGGTTTTGGGGATGTGTGAGTTACAAAGGCACAGGAAACTTGGCCAAAGTTGAAGGAAAGATGAATGCAGCACGTTATCAGCAAATACTGGAGGCACATTGGCAATTAGCCAGGAAGCTGCGCATGGGACATACTTGGATGTTTCAATATGACAACGATCCAAAACACAAGGCCAAGTCAACCTGTCATTGGCTACAGGAGAACAAAGTGAAGGTTCTGGAGTGGCCATTTCAGTCTCCTGACCTCAGTATCATTGAGCCACTATGGGGAGATCTCAAGCATGCAGTTCATGCTAGACAGCCCAGGAATTTACAGGAACTGGAGGCTTTTTGCCAAGAGTGGACAGCTTTACCATCTGAGAAAATAAAGAACCTCATTTACAACTACCACAAAAGACTACAAACCGTCATGATGTTACAGGGGGCAATACACGGTATTATGAAATGGGGTGTGTGAACTTTTGATCAGGGTCATTTGGATGTTTTGGGCTGTCTTTATGATTTAAAAAGAGAAAACACAGTAGTTTGACAATAAATGGCTTCAACCAACCACTAACCATGAGTGGATAAAATGTTGGTGTTATTCATATTCTCTAAAAAAAAAAAAAAAAAAGGCCAAGAAAGCAAACATTCTGTAAACTTTTGAGCACAACTGTACATGGCAAAAGATTAGAGAAGGAAAGTATCCATGCTTTCAGGGAGAGAAGATCACATGCATTAGGTAGGGAGGAAAATAGAAGAAATTTGCAAGAGGAATGGGGAGCAATCACATAGGTTGTGGCATAAAAAAGAGGAGGATATGACCCACAGAAGACCAAGGAGAAAGAGAAATCACACCAACAACCAGGACTGTGAAGTCGGTAAGCCAAACCTCCGACTCCACAGCGCGGCCGCACTACTGAGAATGTACATAAGGTGCAGCAGATTCATCTCCACTCTGACTCCACAACACTGGTCACTAATGAGCATGTCAAAAAAAGAAGAAATCCAGCTCAAGGAATAAAATTCACAGGTTTTATTTCCAAAATTGATAAAATCATTAATACAAAAAGGGCAGCTAAGTGTAGATAGGTATACCCACTAGGGGAATTACCTTGGACCGATTTGCAGAGCACCTGGACGCGTTTCAAACGCAAGGTTCTTAAACTCAGCCAATTTATTATATATTTTAGGAGTCCGAGTCAGTCCATTTTATACCGACTCCCAACTTCACCAAAATGGACAGAGACTCCGCAGCCCCGTTAACAAAGGTGTCAGACCAAGGGAGTGATAAACCAGCACAGAGTGAAGATGTACTTCAATACAACAGCTAGTGGTGTCACACAACTCTCACATTCAGCATGTGTGGGAAAAACCATGACTACATAAGAAAATGTATAATTTAAAAAAAAAAAATTACAAATGTATAACCTATCAAAATTGTTTCCATACCAACTTTATATAAAGGTGTACAAAAAGGTAGGAAAGATGTATATTAGGAATTTACTAAAAAGTTCTTCAAAAAGAGCCTTGTTGATCAATTTCATTTTGAAGCCAGCTCCCTTTATTAACCAAACTTGATCCCTGGGCAGCACCGCCGCTCACAGCCTGTAAATTGCTGTTTATGGAGGAACATGTGATCCAGTTACATTCATCAGCCCTTATCACTAACATTTATAGAGCTTTTGCTAGTTGATTCCTTCACCTAGATTGCTTACTTTTAGATAGATTTATCACATGCTGTCATGTGGAATATTTTATGATGTATTGTGAAATTTGGGGTAAAAATCTCATAAACATACCTTAAGCAAGTCTAAATTGAACTCGCACATCATTTTACACACACATAAATCCATATAAAACTATATGCCTGAGCTCAGAAATCCCTCCCTTTATCCTTTTCTGCCTTCAGGTAGGGAAGCATAGGAGACCTGACATATACTACATCACTGATACAAAACGGATCTTAATGGGCGTTTAATTTTCCGTCTACTATTCCTAGATGTGAAGGAGAACTGTGCTCCGATCCTATTCAGACTATAAAGAGAAACCACAACGTAATAAATCCCCAGCACACAGGCTTCTTACAGCGTTTGATCCCTTAATGGTGTGTAGTGGCCATTGACCAGAACTGCAGCTGAGCGCCTACTAAATTGAATAGTCCCCCTTTAAAAGGGACCACCTATTTCACACTATTTACCTTTTGATCAATGCATTCCTTCAGCAAATTTTCTATCAATTCAGCCATATAAATGCGCGTTTATGCATTACAAGGTTTATTTTTTAATGCCAGTTTGAGGTGCAAAATATTAGATTTTATAAAACTTTAGGTGCATGCCAAAAAAAAACAAACTTCAGAATTACTATTAAGATCAGCTTTACAGTGCACATCGCATTGTATAAATGAAACGTTGCATTTATTTTGCTGATCAGCACAATTAAAACCAGGGTTGTCCCTTTCCAACTATTTTAGCCCAAGGGCTCAGTGATTTATAAAATAAGCGGAGGTTTCCTTCCATTCATCGCTAAACCTCAGGTATTTCTTGAGCAGCTACAGAATGTGACGTTATATAGATGGTGCTGTGGCCAATCACTGAGCTCAGGGAACCCACATGTAAAAGGTGTTGTGCACTACTAGGACAACCTTTTTGTGATCTAAATGTTTGACCCCAATAAAATAAAAAGCCTATACTCTTCTCCCGTGCGGGAGATTCCTGAAGTCTAAAAGCTTTTGTTAGTACTTTAAGCTTATGTGCTCCCGATCAGGAACTGCTGTGGGTTTGACGCTGCGCATTTATGCAGCATCAAACCCAAAAGTGGCCAAGCAGAGTGGCTGGGATTTCTAGAAATCCCATGTCCACCATGGGCGCCTGTGGATCACCCGTGGAGACTGACATGCGGGGCATCCATCAAGACCGCAGCGTGTCAAATTCTAGTGCAGAGATGCTAGTCAAAAAAAAAACAAACCACAAAAAAAAGCACAATTTTATGCCAATTCTAGCATCTGTATTAGAAAACTCTGCAGCAAATACTTAACATGTGTACATACCCTTAAGGCTACGTGCACACGTATGCAGAAAATTTCTGCATAAAAACAGGACTCCTTCCCAGAAAACACGCGTTTTTGCTGCGATTTTTGCCGGGCGTCCCCAGACACATAGAAAATAGTCAGAAATGCGAAATTTTCCGCGAAATTAATGAGCATGCTGCGTTTTTTTTCACGGAAAAAAAACGCATCAATATGCACAAAAAGTGCAAAATGCATTAAAATGAATGGGAAGCTTCTTTTAAGTGTTTTTTTTTTAAGCGGATTTTTTGGTAAATCCGCAAAAAAAAACGCTGTGTGTGAACACAGCCTAAAAGGGACTTGATATCCTTCACCTATTGTTGGCCCACCTGCTCAGTGATGTTTAAAATTAAAAACTGAAGTTTACATACTCTCCCCAGGTCCAGTGCTAGCCCTCTGCAGCAGCTCCAGTCCCTACCATGCCAACTACTGAGGACAGCCGATGTACATGGCATATGAATTGTGTGAGTTCTCACAACTATGACTTATACCCTGCATATCGGTTTTAACTCCCCACAGACTTCTCTAGTTGCCAGTTTTCCTTGAGCGCCACTCCAGAGTGACTGAACACTAGTCTCCAATTTGCTTCTGTAGCACAACCTCAGAAGTGCCGATGGCAGCAGCATGAAGGACATACTACAGAAGTAATAAGCAGAGCTTCTGTGAATCCAGCGCCAGGGTGAGCTAGCAGGAAACATACAGAAATAGCTCAATCTCTCACTGCAGCTGCTTCCTCCCATTCTTTTTACATAGATATCTGTAGGCAGCAGCTATAACCTGCCTTATCTCTACATAAAATCAATCTCGCTACTCTGCCTTTCTAAATATTAATTTTGCCACTGAACTGATATGTGACAAAAGAAGGCTGGTGGGAGGAGAGGAGTACGATTAAGTGGAGAATAAAATACATTTTTCTTTTCAGCATCTGAAATTAGGATTTAAGGACAGTATATAGAAACTGTAACGTACAGAAAATTTACATTCTTTTTCACATAAGTTGTGACCAAAGCATGCAGTACAAGGACTTCTCTTTGAAAGCAGATTCAGATTACTACTCACCTCCTGGACCTGTGCCGTTCCAGTGAGGTCAGCGCAGCGTCTCCCAGTACTCAATATCGTTAAGTGAAGGGAGCACGGCAGCCAATCTATGCCTGCTAAAATGGGCTGCAGCGCTCACATCTTCCCTGGATGCCCAAGTTTAATAAGAGGGAAGTGTGTGCGGAGCCGACCATTGGTGATCTCTGTTCGGTCACGTGAGTGCTGCAGCCAACATCACCTGAGTACCGGCAGATGCGGTGACGTTTCTGGAACTACACTGGTCCAGAAAGGGATATAAGCAGTTCTTATTCTCAATGGTGCCCAGTTTCAGTTAAGAAGGGGTTGACAACTAGTGATGAGCGAACGTGCTCGGATAACATGTTATCCGAGTACCTTGGGCGGGCTCGGATAATATATTAAGAGAGTCCCCGAGACTGCAGGTTTTGCAATGGTAGATAGCCACAATACATGTGGGGCATTGCCAAACAAACAGGAAATCCCTGAATGTGTTGCGGCTGTCTACCAGTGCAAAACATGCAGCCGCAGGGACTCGAATACATTACCTGAGCCCGCCCAAGGTACCCTGATAACACCCGAGCATGCTCAGATAACACGTAATCCAAACACGTTTGCTCATCACTATGGACGACACCTATAAGTTAGATCAGTCTCAAGTAATAGAGAAACAGATTACAGGTCTGTGCGTCTGCTAGCTGTGATCTACTACACAGGGCCTGGGAATCTCTCTCATGCCTGGCTTATCCACAGTCACTCTGCGCCTTGATCTCGCTTCACTGTCTTAAGCCTTTAGTTCCCACGCAGTTATTAGTGAAAACCCATGTCCTCCACCTTTCCAAGCTGGGTGTGCTGCACCATCATGATTAACCCTTCAATGTTCCAATTTAGCTGGTAACAGAAGGTTTCAAAGCCTATACCTGCTCTGTGTAACATATAGACAGACGGGACTGTAAATTACAGTAACTATTGATGCTGCCATCTTCTCTGTACCCCATCACCTCTAGCCCTCGCTGTGCGTTAACTCACACGGGAGGAGAGGTTTTTGTTTAGGGCCAGCATCTCCTCGTTCACTGCAGTAAGTGTGTAAATTCAATTCTAGACGGCTCAAGATAGGTAACCTCCCACTGAGAGTGGATGGCTGACAGCTCCGGAGAGCACCTGAGCCGCTGCAGCGTTACGCACCTTCATGAATTGATACACTGAGTAAATGAGGTTTCTGATTATATGTATTTGGCTCGCAGAAAAAGCACTGATACAAGCAGGACATGGCGGCACACCTCGCGGCTTTCCTACATTAGCAGGGACAGTCCACCTGTAATGTGCTTCATAAGCTTCATGGACAAGAAGCAAATCCCATGCTGCCATAATACACCGGCCAGTTCTTCAACACCTAGAATAAAATTCTATATTGCCAACGGTAACTCCTTATTACACCCGTCTCTTATGCTGCATTTATCAATAGAAGATGACAGGTTAGAGAGGACCCAGATAATACATTAACTTTCCCTGTAACAGCAAACTGGTTTCTCTCCATCTACAATGAAAATACTGAACAATGCCCAAGTACAAGCCAACACTTGTCACAAACACTAGTGATTTAAGTTTTACCTACCATCCATCTGCTTGGTCATTCCCAATGGGAAGGTTTGTGTATGAAAATGAAAACACGGTTATTAGCAAGTACATGCAAATTACCATAAGTAGCCAAAATTCTCATTTCAAGTAATCGAAAAGATTAAAGGAAATATCATGTTATAAGAGCTGAAAACAAAATCAGTATTTAACAGGGCAATTTAAACCGTGGTTAGCATCATGCTAAACAACCACCGAACGGCAACACTTTTCAGGCCGGCACTCGTTTCCTCGTTTAGAAAGTTTAGAAAGGCCGATTGCGCTCCAGAATGTTCAGTAGTAGATGGTTCTGAGAACAAAGGCCGTCATCGCTATCGGCAGCACAGGTCTCTTCTACACAAGACAATGAGGATTTGGGGCACACCAAAAGATCATTGCACCGGTCGAACAAGTGTTTTGCTCTTTCATTGGGCAACTGGGAGCCCGTTTACACTGCACAATTATTAGGAAGCAAGCGTTCCTAGGATCCTCGCTTCTCAATAATTGTGTTAGGCTACTTTCACACTTGCGTTTTTTTGCACAAAAATGCGCATGCGTTTTTTTCCCTATATTTAACATGGGTGCGCATTATCATGCTTTTGTATGGTCATGCGCACGTCAGCGTTTAAAAACGCATGCTTTTTTTTGTAAAAACCATGCGCAAAAAAACAAGAAAACGCATAAAGCGCATGGTGTTTTTTATGCGCGTTTGCACTGCGCACGCAGCGCAAAAAAACGCAAGTGTGAAAGTAGCCTAAAGGTTTACATACACTGTGGTGCCGATAGTGATTGGATACTTGCTGCAAACTTCAAGGACACAGCTTCAAGTAATAAGACTCAGCAGTCAATCAACACTGACAAGACTAATGCTGTAATTGAAGTACATCATGGAGACATCCCAATGGACAAGCTGTGTACTTTTAAAAGGAACTTTATGCTTTTTGGGGGGACAATAAGTTGATCACGTGTTGTCTGCTTCTACTCACAGCAATTAGCTGAAATCTGTGGAACCTGGCAGCAACGCTCTTCCCAAGATGACACACAGACAACTGTTCAGCAATCACCTATAAAGCTCTGGCAAAAATGAAGAGACCACCACATCAAAACCCTACCATGGGCAGCCCATTCTCCAGACCTGAACCCCATTGAAAACCTCCGGAATGTAATCAAGAGGATGATGGATAGTCACAAGCCATCAAACAAAGAAAAACTGCTTACATTTTTGCGCCAGAAGCAGTGTGAAAGGCTGGTGGCAAGCATGCCAAGACGCATGAAAGCTGTGATTAAAAATCATGGTTATTCCACAAAATATTGATTTCAGAACTCTTTTTTAATTTTGACCATTTCTCCTATTCAGAAAAAAAAAATTTTATTGCTTAGAAATTCGGAGACATGTTGTCAGACGTTTATAGACTAAAAGAACTATTTACATTTTACTCAAAAATATACCTATAAAGAGAAAAATAAGACAAAGTGAACATTTGGAAGTGGTCTCTTAATTTTTGCCAGAGCTGTATCTCCCAACATATACAGGAACTCTGGGGCTTGGCTGAGCGCCCCTGTGCCCTCTATAAACGAGCCGCTAACCGGCTCCTTTAGCTGTGGCTTAACTCCAGGGATAACAAGGATCCGAGGTTGAAATTCAACAGTAAGCTTCTCTCTCCAGACATCGGTAAGCTAAGAGCTGGGTGGCCGCCTTACACTATTGGCTGATCACACTGGCATCTGTAGGTCTGGCCAATTTAAGGTGTATGGGACCTTAAAAAGGGAATTTGCCACCAAATTTCTGCTACCTCATCCGAAAGCAACATTATGGAAGCAAAGAGCCCCCAAATCCAACAGTGTATCACTTAGTTTACTAGGTACAGCAGTTGTGACACAATCAAAGTGCAGCAGAGCTGAGAAAGCTAACCTCACCCACAACAGGCTCTCCATGTTCATTGTCTATTGACAGTGAGCTGCTTATCACAGGAACAGGCGTGGTACAAGGGAGCTATTCCAGGCAGTGATAAGCTGGTGATAAAACCTTCATTCTAAAACAAAGAACATCACACAGCTTGATAAAGGACATCCTTTAATTCTGTTTTTAACCCCTACCTCATGCGGTCATCAGATTACATAGCAAAAACATGCTGACAGATTCCCTTTAAGCGCTCAAGTCCTGCCCAGCTAAAATAGAGGTGTAAATCAATGGGTTGGCACTCCGTGCAATAAATGGTTATGCAAAGTCCTTTACAGCCACTTATTGCTCTAGCTAATAGATAAGGGTCCTGTACTGAGGTGGTCAACGATTTGGCCATTTGTTAGGCTGCATTCACATTGCTTTAAAACTAGTAATTGTTACGTTACACAGTTAAAGTTTAAAAAAAAAATGAAAACATTTTTCTTGCTGTGAATGAGCCCTTTATACATTGCCACAGAAGGGCCAGGACTCAAACATGGGTACAGAAGAAAGCCTCTCACCTCGGCACAGTCTATGTCATTAAATATTTAGCACCGTCCACATTATGCATGTATGAACACAGCCCAAAGCAAAACACGATGCCAGTCACACGCTTTCTACAGATAAAGGAAATTGCAACAATAAATTGAGACATTCCAAAACAAATTGGAAAACTTTTTTTTTTCCTTCAATCTCTTACTATTATGTTGCCACACAGGTACTGTATAAGGCCAATTATATCTTCTATTCTCGGTTCTGTCAGGTATAGGGTCATCATGGAGAAATCAGGGGAAATTTTTTCAAGGAAATTTATGCAAATCAAATTTTCTGATAAATATAACTCCTGGATATGACGCCCATGGAAAAGCGGGTGATGCAACAAATACCCACAAACATATAAAAGGCAGGACATAGATACAGGCTGATTATACACCATAATTAAAAAGGTTTGCATTTTTGTCGTGATGACGGCATTTAGAGCCGAATAAGGCCGGGTGCACACGTTCAGGAATCGGCAGCGCTTTGGACGTAGAGCATGTCTGCTGTGTCCTAAGCGCTGCTGACTATTGAACGCAGGTGAATCCGCATGTGTTCATTGAACCGTGCAAAAGCACCGCATCCAATACAGTCTACGGTTAAAATTTCTCTTGCGGTCTGGAGAGACGTGCCGCACGTCAGGTGATCCGTGGGCCTCTGTGGACGCACAGTAGGAATGGGATTTCCTGAAATCCCATCCACTATGCTGTAACATCTGGCCGCTGAAGATTTGACGCTGCATAAGTACCCATCGTCCAACCCACAGCGCTTACTGATCGTCAGCACGTACCCTTACAAGAGCAGTAGTATTTACTGCTTTATTAGTAACAGTAAATTAAATGGTTTTCTGTATCGTAACATGTATCAGCAGTAACAGCTAGTCAAAATTGTTTTCTCAAATTTGTTTTTTTGTTAACAAATAGTCTGCAGAAATAAAGAGAAAGATAGATATCCAGCGGTAAGAAACGACCCACACACAGGCAGTACACGACTGCCATCCAAGTGCAGTCTGTTTTCCACTAATTAAGAGAAACTTTGGAATAATTTGTGCTGGACAGTGCTATGAAAAATAAACCTCTGGTATGTTCCCCAAAGGGCGGAACAGTTCTATTTTTATTATTTATTTATATAGCACCATTGATTCCATGGTGCTGCACATGAGAAGGGGTTACATACAAATTACATATATCACTTACAGTAAACAAACTAACAATCACAGACTGATATAGAGGGGAGAGAGGATCCTGCCCTTTCGGGCTTATATTCTTACAGGATGGTGGGGAAGGAGACAGTAGGTTGGGGGGTTGCAGCAGCTCCAGTGATGGTGAGGCAGTAGCTCCAATAGAGGTGAGGAGGCAGCGGGGTCATTGCAGGCTGTAAGCTTTCCTAAAGAGATGGGTTTTCAGGTTCCGTCTGAAGGATCCGAATGTGGTTGATAGTTGGACGTGTTGGGGCAAAGAATTCCAGAGGATGGGGGCTATTCGGGAGAAGTCTTGGAGGCGGTTGGGTGAGGAGCGAATAAGTGTGGAGGAGAGAAGGAGGTCTTGAGAGGACCGGAGATTACGCGAGGGAAGGCATCAGGAGATTAGTTCAGAGACATATGGGGAGACAGGTTATACATGGTCTTGTAGGTCAGTATTAGTAATTTGAATTGGATACGCTGAGGGAATGGGAGCCAGTGAAGAGATTTGCAGAGGGAAGAAGTGGAGTAGCGAGGAGAGAGATGAATTAGTCGGGCAGCAGAGTTAAGGATGGACTGGAGAGGTGCAAGGGTGTTAGCAGGGAGGCCACAGAAAAGGATTTTGCAATAGTCAAGGCAGGAGATGAGGATATGTACAAGCATTTTAGTAGAATAAGGGTTGAGGAAGGGACAGATTCTGGAAATATTTTTGAGCTGGAGGCAACAGGAGGTGGAGAGAGCTTGGATGTGCGGTTTGAAGGACAGGGCAGAGTAAAGGGTTACTCCGAGGCAGCGGGCCCTCTGGTACAGGGGAAAGCGTGATGTCGTCAATTGTTATAGATAGGTCGGGTAAGGAAGATCTATGAAATGGGAGAAAGATGATGAGTTCAGATTTGCCCACATTGAGTTTGAGGAAGCGAGAGGAGAAGAAGGAGGATATGGCTGATAGACACTACGGGATTCTGGACAGCAGAGAGGTGACGTCTGGGCCAGAGAGGTAGATCTGAGTATCATCGGCATAAAGATGGTACTGGAATCCATGGGGCTTTATGAGTTGCCCCAGGCCATATCACATGTCGGGCGGCAAAGACAACTATAGAAAGGTGCTACAGATGGAAATTAGCAGGAAAATAAAACCTTGAAAAATAGCACGTAGACCTAAACCAAAGATGTTTAAAAAAAAAAAAAAATAGAAAAACAGAAGACTATGTTTTTAAATTCTAATGATAAACCAATTTGTGAAAGTCATTGGTTAGGATCCAATGGACATTTCTATCAGGACCGTCTACCCTGCAGGAAAGGAAATCCATCAGTAAGCTAAAGGACAGGAGTGGGATGTGTCATCTGTGCTAGCAGGCTTGTGGAAACCATGCCAGCGGCCGGGCTGCAGAACGCACATGGCAAACACTGATCATTACTGTTACTCAATTATAAAGAAGTCGACAGCACAAAAGCGTGCAGCGTTTCAGGAAAGTCCACAGGGGAAAACAAATGCATGGGAACAGTTTGCTTACATTTAAGAGAGTTTCTATTAAAAAAAAAAATGTAACTAATTCCGGGCTTTCTTTCACAATTACTAGGCTCCCAACAATCACATGAGCAACGTGTGTACAATGTCACATGATGTGCTCGTGACAGGACAACAGATAAACAACATCGAAAACCTGGGCAAAAATTAACAGTTTATTAGTATGTGGGTTAGATTTGTATTTGTGGTCTCAGATGAATGGGCAGCAAACAGAACACATTGCATGTAAAGAATTCTTTATAAAATCAGACTATGACCATAAGTCACTGCCTAAATGGTCCTGGGTATATAGTCAATAAGAAACTTGTAAGGGTATGCGCAGACGTTCAGTATTAGGTTGCGCTTTTTACAGTGCCTTGCGAAAGTATTCGGCTCCCTGGAACTTTTCAACCTTTTCCCACATATCATGCTTCAAAACATAAAGATACCAAATGTAAATTTTTGGTGAAGAATCAACAACAAGTGGGACACAATTGTGAAGTTGAACGAAATTTATTGGTTATTTTAAATTTTTGTGGAAAGTCAAAAACTGAAAAGTGGGGCGTGCAATATTATTCAGCCACTTTAACTTAATACTTTGTTGCGCCACCTTTTGCTGCGATTACAGCTGCAAGTCACTTGGGGTATGTCTCTATCAGTTTTGTACAACGAGACTG
The DNA here is from genome assembly GCF_039654945.1 of Dendrobates tinctorius. Taxonomy (NCBI): domain Eukaryota; kingdom Metazoa; phylum Chordata; class Amphibia; order Anura; family Dendrobatidae; genus Dendrobates; species Dendrobates tinctorius. The sequence goes on along the minus strand of NW_027361917.1, from coordinate 49,373,209 downwards.
AAATTCTTGCCCATTCTTTCTTGGCAAACAGCTCGAGCTCAGTGAGGTTTGATGGATATCGTTTGTGAACAGCAGTTTTCAGCTCTTTTCACAGATTCTCGATTGGATTCAGGCCTGGACTTTGACTTGGCCATTCTACCACCTGGATACGTTTATTTGTGAACCATTCCATTGTAGATCTGGCTTTATGTTTAGGATCATTGTCTTGTGGGAAGACAAATCTCCGTCCCAGTCTCAAGTCTTTTGCTGACGCCAACAGGTTTTCTTCAAGAATGGTCCTGTATTTGGCTCCATCCATCTTCCCATCAATTTTAACCATCTTCCCTGTCCTTGAAGAAAAGCAGCCCTAAACCATGATGCTGCCACCACCATGTTTGACAGTGGGGCTGGCGTGTTCAGGGTGTTGAGCTGTGTTGCCTTTACGCCAAACATATCGTTTGGCATTGTTGCCAAAAAGTTCGATTTTGGTTTCATCTGACCAGAGCACCTTCTTCCACATGTTTGGTGTGTCTACCAGGTGGCCTGTTGCAAATTTTAAACAACACGTTTTATGGATATCTTTGAGAAATGGCTTTCTTCTTGCCACTCTTCCATAAAGGCCAGATTTGTGCAGTGTACGACTGATTGTTGTCCTATGGACAGACTGTATCACCTCAGCTGTAGATCTCTGCAGTTCATCCAGAGTGATCATGGGCCTCTTGGCTGCATCTCCGATCAGTCTTCTCCTTGTTTGAGATTAAAGTTTAGAGGGATGGCTGGGTCTTGGTAGATATGCAGTGGTATGATACTCCTTCCATTTCAATATAATCGCTTGCATTGCGATGTCACATGGTGCGGATTCTGCTGCTGATCCGCAGCGTTTCAGGCTCTGCAGGTCCGCAGCAGATTTAGGTCCGTTGTACAGTACCATTGTTTTTGGTAAACTGGAAACCGCTGTGCACGCTGCGTATTCAAATCCACAGCATGTCAATTCTTTGTGCGGATTCCGCTGCGGTTTCACACCTTCTCCATTGTAGAGGTGTGAAACCACAGGGCTAAACTGCAGGCTAATCTGCAGGTCTTTAGACCGGAGAATTTAATTTTTTTCCAAATCCGCAGGACAAAAATCTACGTGTGCACATAGCCTTAAAGTTTTGGAAATCATTTTGTATCCAAATCCAGCTTTAAACTTCTCCACAACAGTATCACTGACCTGCCTGTTGTGTTCCTTGGTCTTCATGATGCTCTCTGTGCTTCAAACAGAACCCTGAGACTATCACAGAGCAGGTGCATTCATATGGAGACTTGATTACACACAGGTGGATTATATTTATCGTCATTTAGGACAAGATTGGATCATTCAGAGATCCACAATGAACTTCTGGAGTGAGTTTGCTGCACTGAAAGTAAAGGGGCCGAATAATATTGCATGCCCCACTTTTCAGTTTTAGAATATCCACAAAAATTTAAAAATAACCAATAAATTTCATTCAACTTCACAATTGTGGCCCACTTGCTGTTGATTCTTCACCAAAAATGTACATTTGGTATCTTTATGTTTGAAGCATATGTGGGAAAAGGTTGAAAAGTTCCAGGGGGCCAAATACTTTCGCAAGGCACTGTATGCAGCACATGTCTGCTGCGTCCAAAGCGCTGTCTGCTTTTGAACGCAGGTGAATCCGCATGTGATCACTGAACCGTGCAAATTCACGGCGTCCAAACCATTGTTCGGGTGATATTTATTTTGCAGAGACTCGAGTCTCTGCAAGATAAATAGACATGCTGTAGTCTGGAAAGATTCAACGCATGTCCGTCTCCGCAGGGAGTCTGCAGGTGTCAGAGCACGCATAGAGGAGATGGGATTTCAACCTGCAGCGTTTAGTGACCGTGAGAACATACCCTAAGAACCACGATGTTAACCAATTTTTTTATCCAAGTAAACACTATAAGAAACCAAAAAAAGTCAGATATTTCCAGCTTTATCAAATAGTCTCGATTTCGGGATGGTCCACATCTTTGGATGGAGCCATATAAGCTTTCATTTTGAATTAGAAGAACCAAACCTTGGTTACTGCTCTCATTTTAGCTTTTTGGTGGGAATCCAGAGAATCAGTCACCATTTACATATCTGTTTTACTAAATCATTTTGGAGTACATCCTTTGATGGTTCTGCATAGCAAAAAATAGTAGAAAAGAGCGGCACTCACTTTGCTATGTGGATTAGCTTATTTTCCATGAATGTGCACCTAAGGGTAAAACAGTTGTATTGCCGGCTGGTCTCTTTTATACACGTATGATGGTTCGGATGTGTGGACTATTGTGATGGTGCTCGCCTTCTATTTCTGGACTTTGTACCTTTGATGGTTCTGCATTGTGCCATTAGCCTACAGTAATTCTTAAGGTAAATTTAAACTGGATGCTGCCATTTTCATGGTGATTGTGTGCGGGCGCGTGACCACCTCCGCCTGACGCTGGCTGCAGTGATTGGACTGGCGGATTGTTTAGCGGTGCAACCTTTAGTTACAAACAGACCAATTTTTCATACACCTCACACAATGATGATTAACATTACACTACTGTCTGGGCTGTCATACACCATTAAAGCAAGAACTAGAACATTGATTTTTTGATTTTTTTTTAAGGAAATCACAGGAATGTAAGATAGTTAGGACTAGTAAATAAAGGAGTAGAGACTCAGATCACTGGGTTTAAAAGGGATTTTCTAGTTTCGGAAGACCCCTCTCTCCCAGGTACATTGTGTAGATACTTTTTTCACCAGCCCTGGGTGCAGCGCCGAGTCTCCGCCGCTGCGAACAATGTCCCGTTAGTGTCGGCAACGCTGATGTCACGTCGATAGTGCTGCAGCAGTTATTGAGCTCAGCGGCTCTGCCAGAGTCGACGGCACGGACCACTGAGCTCAGTTACTGGCTGTACCAAGACACTGGGAGCAAAGGCAGAGATTCATCACTGGACTCGGGGAGGGCAAGTAAAGCAGAGGGAAGGAGAAAACCGAAAACCCCCTATAAAAGTGAGATGCCAAGGTGTTGACTGAGCCATTGTAAAGGAGGCTAGGCTAATAACATGTGCAGAGCCCACTCATGTAGAGACCCGGGCATCAGGGCATGCACTGAACGCTGAACTTCTTACCTGCTACGCACATTTTGGCATAAATAATCCTGGTCTGAACTGGTGACAAAGTCCATTTAAAACAATAGGAAAGTTAATGACGTCTTTCCAATCAAATGCAGAAAATCGCAGCCTCTGAGAGTAAAGGGGGTTTTACACTAAGCGATATCGCTAGCAATATCGCTAAAACGTCACTGGTTTTGTGACGTTATAGCGATATTACTAGCGATATCGCTATGTGTGATACTTACCAGCGACCGGCTCCCCCGCTGCTCATCGCTGATCGCGCGAGAATGTCCGGCTCCATTTCTCGTCGGGCGCTTCCTGCTGAGACTTCCTGCTGTGACGACGAGCGACGCTGGACGCGGGCGGGAGGACGCAGGATCGCTGTGTGTGAATGGTAAGTATCGTGCGCTGCGTCGCTGCTGCATCGCTGTGAGATCTTTCTGTATGAAAGCTCACTAGCGATCATTTAGCGATGCACCAGCGATCCTGACCGGGTCGGATCGCTGGTTGGATCGCTGGTGCATCGCTAAATGTAAAAGGGCCTTAAGACGACTGCCAACATATCACATGCAGACAGCTGGCACAATACTGTCAGGTGCAATCCCCCAATCAGCTTGTGCAATATTTCAATATTGCATGGCACAGTGAGAATGTTGCTGACTTCTGGCCTGGAGGCTTTATTTTTTCCTGTGAATGCAGTGTAACAATGGCGTTCATAACCTTTTAGCATGGGACATGCTCTACTATGAGAAAATACAAAGTAATGTAAATTACACAGGTTCTTGCTAAGGGTGCAAAAAAGAAAAAGGCGAAAAATCCCAGAAAATGCTACTAATGTAGCCTGGAGGCATGAGATTGTCCTTACCAAGGTCTCTCGCCGCAGTAAAGTAGTCTTTGTATTATATAAACAGGGAAATAAAATATGTGGGAGTGTTATTGTTAATGAAAGAATAACAAAAACAAGCAGCAGTAATCAGAATCCAGTGTTAGTTTTTGCGGCCTGACCAGCATACACGAGTCATCCATAGCCATGAGTCAGAATGGCCTCATACTATATATTAAAAATATATATTTACACGTACCATATGGGCAAAGTCTGATCTATGTAGGCTCATTAAAGCAATTTTTTTGAGAATAGGAGCTAAAATTCATTATAAAGATTATGTGCATGTATGTAAAATCTAAAGGAAACTGTAAAAAAAAAATAAGAAACTACCCACAATTATGTCCTTCTTCAGTAACAGACTGATGCCAAAGGCAGCTTGAAACAGACCACAATTTGCACAGATTGATATGCAAAAAAGATTTCCACTTCCTCCTGTTACAGAAATGGATCATATCACCAAGTTTCCTATACATAAAGCAAAGCCGCAGCTGTCACTAAATTCCTAATCAGCGGAGCATATTCTCCTTCACAATCAGGCGGCACAATCAGGTTCAGTCACAGTTCCGCTAACCGTCCTCCTTACAGTTAGTCATTATGGCGCCATCCGGAAACACTGCCAATGGCACACTGATGAAGTCAATATTAGAAAAAAAATAATCTACGGACCACATGTACAGTATACTGAAAAAGTCAATCCTGGCTATACATTAAAAGGACACATTGCAAAAACAAAATTAATAGAACAAAGGAAGCTGCTGCTATATTTCTGTTTACAATTTGTTTCATCAGATCTGCTTCCCGAATTATGCTGAGGTACAGAGGGGCATTGATTACATGCATTCATGAATGAAGGCTAGAGGAGAACTGCGCCTTCCATTAGGAGACATTTTATAAGAACATAGGTCCTTCAATTGTTTTATGGTCTTGCAGACCTCGGATTGCAAGCTATTGCCCGACTAATGCTCAAGTGTGGATCTGGTCTGTTTTTTAGGATACATTTAAGTCAACTGGCTTTCTAGAAAATTATAATACATTTAATCAAATCAACACCTCCAACCATCAAAACCACCACCAACTCAAGTCATTCTGCAAGACCTGCTCTCGCGGACCTAACATCAAATTGTCATGTTGACCGTAGACCCAACAAGTTATTTTCCCAAATCTTTCACCAATCAGATCTGTTATCTTAGATGAAGCAAGGTAGAGAAGTGGGGTCTATACAACGCTGGAGTTTCTGGGCTTGTGGTAAAACAGAATCTGACAGATTGAATGTATCACGTACTGGGCTGCTTCCTATAGTATTGATACAATTCCCGTTTTATCTGCTGCAGATCTACCAGTTCTCTGAATGCCGAGCTCTATACAGCCCTGCCGACCCCACTGACTGTCATCTTCAGCTTATGGTGTGTACACAGACAGCTGCCAATCGATAGGGGGCGAGTGATTATACACCGCTCATCAATATGAAGGTCTACATGGCGGCAGGTCCTCCAAGAAATCTGATGCTGTATAAATAGCAATTTTAGCAAAACCTAGTAAATGACAGACTGTTGGAATCGGGGGTCTCATTTCTACATTATGCTGCTTTCAGAACAAATGGCAAAAACTTGGTGACAGGTTGTATTTAATAGGGTATTTATAAAGTTCTGGTTAAAATGTATACAAGAACAGCACGGGCTCTGCTCACGTAATGTTACAAGCACAGGTTCATATATCAAATATATCCATAGGTCTCCAATTACCCAATGGTTAAGAGTCTGTCCCTTCAACCAACATTACATTGATATAAATCTGCACAATTATTTTGTACTGCACAGGAAAGCCATTACGGTCTAAGCTTTTCAGTGGCATCTCACAAGGAAAGCATCATAGCCTTTGGCTGGTCAATACTGTCAATGTATACGTCTGATGGAAGGCTTAGCCGTAATGTCAATAGAGCCCTACAAGGGAGCTATGCGTAGGCTACACACTGCGTAATCAATGTATTGAAATGTTTAAGGCGAAACCTGCGTAATCCTCTGAATCACATCAGTCAAGAAAAATAAAGTCACCTAGTGATAATACCTGTCCTCTTTACTTAGGCAGAAATATTATACCAGTGAAAAATTATACTTGAACGTGATTTATTGTAAAATTACGTTGCCTACAGTTATTTGCATTAATACAACTCGAGACTGCGGTATATGGAATAAGTCGACACTGTTCCAACATCTACCTTACTGAGCAGACCACAAAAATACAACATTTTCACTATAGATTTGTGAAATTGCTGCTACTACAGAAAAATCACTCAGCCTTAACCTCAACTTAAAGGGAATGTCCACTGACACAGTGTCCTTTGGATGGGTGAACAATATCAGATAGAACTTTTAACACCTGGCATTCCTAATGATCAGCTGTTATGGTACGTGCACGCTGCGAAATCTGCTGCAGATTCAACTGCGTGGATTTTGCAAAATCCGCAGGTCAAAAGACCTGCAGTTTATCCTGCGGTTTGGCCCTGCGGTTTCACCATCTCCACAATGGTGGAGATGGGAAACCGCTGCAGAATCCGCAGAAAGAATTGACATGTCAATTCTTTCTGTGGTTTAGAAACCGCAGATAATCCGCACGGAAAATTCCACAGCGTCTGCACAGCGGTTTCCATTTCCCATAGGGAATAATGGTACTGTACACCGCAGCAGAAACTGCTGCGGATCCACAGCGGCCAAATCCGCTGCGTATCCGCAGCAGAATCCGCAGTGTGTGCACACACCCTTACTCTCTCTGGTGACAGCTGTGGTATTCCATTCCGTACACCGATTACATCCGCCCACTGGCTAAACTGATAACGGACCAACAGGTTTGGGAGGCGGTCAGATCCCCAAACGTCTGATACGGACTATTAGCGATGAGCGGACCTGCTCGGATAACGTGTTAGGCAATCCTTGCATATGTTGCGGCCGTTTACCCCCACAAAACATGCAGCCGCAGGGACCTGAATGTTATCCAAGCATGCTTGGCTGGGTCCTTCCCTGGAGGAAGATCTGGTTAGTCCCACGTTTGAGACTCTTAAATGAGGCTCCACGGACTTTATTTGCATATTCGTATTTCCCAGGGAGTAATGCACCTAGGATTTCACCGATTGAGCGCCTTTGCCGGCTGCCGCAGTGTTTTCTTTGACTGGTCTCCCTGAGGTCAGTGATTGTTTCATTTTCCAAGCATGCTTAAGATACTCGAATAACATGTTATCAGAGCACGTTTGCTCATCACTATTGAATAGATATATACACAAAAGGAAAGGTAATCAATATAGGATAGATCATCCATATCAGTAGTAGAAAACACTTTTAAAAGTGAAATGTGCTCATCAGAAAGTAATTAAAGAACTTTTCAGGAATTATACTGAAATCTCCGTAAAGCCCCCGACTAACGTCGGTTGAGCTTACCAATATCGACCGATTTGGCCAAAAGTAACAAAGATCACGTGTATGGGGAAACCCCCCCCAACATATGAGACGTCACGTCCAATTTCGGACAGCGATCCTTATGTTCTCTAGAGATAAGATGCTGCCAGAGAAGTTTGGTAGTAACCCTCATATAGGGAACACAGGGGCACTTGGCCAAACAGTGCTGCTGTGTATAGGAAAGTCAGGCAAGATTGCAGACTTCTAACTGCATGGCCAGAAGCTATCTGAAGTGTTTTGGTGGCTTCAAGGGTTATTTTGGGACCTTTTTTTTTTTTTTTTTTTTTTTTACTAAGAGTTGAAGAACTAACAGGTAGGTAGTCGCAAATGCCTGGCGATTCAACGGCGTCTGCTGATGTCACGTCAACAGAGCAGTTGCTTCTCTCCTGTTGACGGGGCGTGACTACCGATGTCATGCTGGTTAACGTAACTGCGGGGAGCCGGCTGTCAATCAGCATGACGTCTGCAGTCTCACATATTGTCACCAGAGCAGCCTGGAAGAGCTATTCTGTTGACATGAAGTAGCAGAATCGCCAGAAGGAGCGGTCCATAACCACTCTGAGCCAGAGCTGGGTAGAACAGGAAGGTAGTTAGAAACAGATTTTTTTTTAAATCCATATAAACACTAGTCTCGGTAACCCCTATGAGGCCTCATATGACTTGACAAACTAGGATGGCTTCTAAGAAAACCCTTCTGAGTAATAAACCAGTAATTTCTCTCAAACAAGGACAATCAAACCAAGCATGGCTATCTTTAGTTATTTATTCACAATTGTCAAGAATTCAAACTACATAATACATTTCAGCTGCGCCAAATGCGTGCAACATTCAGACGCTCCATTTTTCAGTACCACTGGAGATTTTTTTTACCAAAGCTGCAGATAAAATTGAGCAAAACTACAGATTTGACATCCAGCTTATCAATAAATTCAGGCTATGAATTTTCTCAGATTGCAATGCCGAGGCTAAGATCCGTGGCAAGACCATTAGCCTTTACAGTAATGTACAATAACACCTACGTGCTGAAGGATATGGTGAAAATGCTCTGCTTGAAGCCAACAGCAGCAACCGGAGCTAGCTCCGGACGCTGCTATATAACAGGACCAGCACCAATAAAGAGGGAAGCTCAATACACATGAAGCAGATGCTGGGAAAGAGTTAACATACCCAAGTTTTAAATTTTGTACCCACATTGCAAGTAAAACTTTACAAGCCTATAATTTACAGCTTTAATATTTGGCTTCTTTTTTTACTCTTTTCTTAAAGAATGGTAGGTTTAACCATATGATCATATAAGAATAAATTGTACAATAAACAAGACCTGCACACACTCACACTCTTTAGTGTACAACCTATAACAGCAAGCGGTACTGTGCCAATACTGTGCTGCTCTTGGCATTGTCTGCAGACTGATGACAGATCAGATTTATATCATTGGATTGCACAAACAAATATAAAAATGCCACAAAACACACCAAAGAGCATAATACATACACACATTTTATGATGAAACAAAAAAATATATTTCTATATCAGGAAAAATGCCAGGTCCCATCGCACAGTTTGGTTTTTGGCAGATTTTTCTGGATATCATCCTCTTCCAGGCGGCTCGTTCAGAATATCACCTTTACAGCACTGAGTAACGACAGCACAGCGCGAGAAAGACACTGTCAATATCACGCAGACATCAGGATCATTGATTTGGTTGCCTGGAGACAAGTGCAGATGAATGGGTTCTTGCTTTATCTTTGGGCATACGCCACTTAAAAAAATAATGAACAAATACATACATTAACGCCCCACAAAGGCACCGAGATATCTGCATATCATGAATTGCCGTACACAGACTGACACCTACTCACTTCCTTGCCTGTGTATCCGAGCTGTGCTCACAGGAGCCTGGCTGTGATTGACGTTAGAAAGGGAAAAGTATCAAAGTTAAAGTATTAAAAAAAAAAAAGTCATAGAATATTTTTTTCCAGTATAATTCACACAGCACCAATGCAATTGTAAAGAGTAGATCAATTTATCTTAGTTATATTGGACAGCTTAATAAACTGATATAAGGAATCCATCAGCAGATTTTTGCTATGTAATCTAACAACAGCAAAACTTAGGGACAGAGACCCCGATTCCAGCAATGTATCACTTAGTTTACTGGCTGCAGCAATGGTGATACAATCACAGTTTTCTGATGCAGATCCAGCAGAGCTCAGAATGTTGATCCCTATATAGTGCCGTCCACACCACTGACTGGCAGCCAACGGTGTACACTCTTTATTGACAGAGCTGCTAATCAGTGCTGAGGACATTGCTTGACTAGCAGACACAAGGCCAGTAGTGATATTCTACTGCTGATAAAACTCTAATTGTATTGAAACAGAAAAATAAGGTCTAGTAATAGAAGCGGGATCTCTGCTCCTACATCACGGTGCACTTATATTACTTTGCAAAAGCCTGCTAACACATTTCCCTTAAAAAAAAAAAAAAAAAAAAAAGGAAAAGTAAAAGTTTTGTTTGGCATCATATTCTATGACACAAAGTACCTGTTACCAACGAGATCCGTGTCTGTCCACTTCCTCTGACATCATCTGTTGCTGCTTTAGATAATAAAAAGGATACAGCCTTAGAGCTCCATGATTTGTGCCAATTGCAAGAATCTTCTGCACTGGATCAAACGCCATTGAGGATGGCTCAAAGGGAAATCCATGGCGGACCGTCTGACCACAAAGAAAACAAGAGAAATGTTAGTATCTTGTGAAACTCAATTTATATTTACATGTTTATACATTGTGATTAAAGATACAGCACTAAACACCTAAAGGGAAACTGGCAACGTCAAATATCCAATCTGTAGGCACCGGGATACGGAACGGGAAGAGCTGAACTGATTGATATACTATAACTATATATATATATATATATATATATATATATATAGCAATGTGTTGAAAAATATTCTGTATAACTTATTTTTTCAATTTAAATCCCTGCTCAGTATTTGCTTAGGAGTCCAGGGGGCGGCACTACTCACCGATTAACAGTAGTGATGAGCGAACGTGCTTGGATAAGGCGTTATCTCAGTGTGCTAACCAAGTGTCTTTGGAGTGCTCGCAAAATATGTTCGAGTCCCTGTCTGTCAGGCGATCCCTGCATGCATTGTGGCTGTTGAACATCCGCGAGACACGCAGGCACAGGGACTCAAACACATTTTTTGAGCATCCCAAGGTCTCTTGGTTAGCACTCGAGCATGCCCAGATAACACCACATCTAAGCACGTTCCTCATCACTAACAGCCCACCGTGTATTAGCGTGCTTACAGTGGGAGCTGTCCGAGATAAGGCCATCCAACGGACTCAAAAAACAAATTACTTAAAACATTATACAAAATCTTTCCCCGCAATCTATTCAGCTCTTCCTGACCCACACAGACCAGGCTGATTAATGTGATAGTTTCTTGACCTGCAGGGTTTTGAGAAAACCAACACATTTTATGCAATTGCAACCTGACTATCTCAAAAACTCAGAAATGATCACAGGACAGTAAAACGTGTCGTCACATCTATAGGGAGAAAGCACGCGCTACAGGTCTGAGCTGCCAAAAATGATTCCTAGATATTTTCATATATCATAAGTTTTATAATGTGATTGACCCTGCTATCGATATTAGGGAATAGAAATGCCAAACGGAAATAAAGATATTATGTTATAACCACCAACATATGCCACAGCACAATACATATGTACAAGCAGCACACACATGGTATCCAGATCCTAAATACAAAACTCAAGAAGTGCCATCTTAAAAAACAGACTGGGCCACCCCATCTACCATACTTATTATTAACCATCCTGGTCCCCAATGTTTATACTGTTGAGCCAACAACTACATTAAGGGCCTGTGCACAAAGTGCGGATTCTGCTGCGGATCCGCAGAGGATTTGCCGCTGTGGATCTGCAGCAGAACTGCAGGTGATGTACAGTACCATTATAGCCTATGTAAAAAAAAAAAAAAAAAAAAACGCTGCATGTGACTTCTTTTGTGCGGTTTTGCTGCAGTTTTCCACCTGCTCCATTCTACAAATCCGCAGGTGGAAAACCGCACAAAAACTGCAGTAAAACCGCAAAAAAAAAAAAAAAAAAAAAGGAAGAAATCCGCAGGAAAAATGCATGTCATTTGACCTGCGGATTTAGTAAAATCCGCGCAGGAGGATCCGCACCGTGTGCACATAGCCTTAGGCTCATCCTCATTTCACATGGAAGGCGGATGTACTGACTTCACCACAACTCCTTATTTTTGTTGTTACTTTTTTTTTTTTTTTGCAAATCGGCAACTGTCCCAGACGCCAGCCAGGTCCTTTCCTTCGGGGTGTACTCTATGCAACAAATGTATCTGAAAATTATCCGCTTTTCTTCAGGTTAAGCCAAGATCACTTAGATCTTTATTACAGACTCCGGAGTATTCCATGAGGCACCATCGTCTCCACTAAAAGCAATATTTCGAGGTGGAAAAACCGCTAACATAACATGCACCGATTTTTCCCGCACACTTGAATTCACAATGAATCTGTAACAAAACCCTCCATGTGGGGCTGTAGGCACATTAAGCCACAGTATGAATGGGCAGCATAATAACGGTACCGTATTCTGGACCCATGTGTACACAGACAGATCTTGATACAAACGTCTCGTGGGCACAGCAAACTGGATTAATTCACGCCTATATAAATAAGAATTCTAACACTCCCTTAAAGAGAATATATATTTAGAAATTATTAAATTGGGTTTTTAATGTTACTTTTTTTTAACTCTAAACTTTCAAAGTTATTCAATTTTCACAATAGACTCACACTTCCTGATTTGTACAGATATCCTTTCAGTGGAGAGGTCCGCCGCTGCAAAACAATGTTATATTGTTGGTTCACTTCAGCGGCCGCTACAATTTTAACGGATCTGTCTAAAAACGGATGCAACGGACGACCATCAGTCAAAATCCGCACTAATGCAAGTCTATGGGGGAAAAAACGGATCAGCCAAAAAAAGGGCGGATCCGCTTTTTTATAAAAACGACGGTCTTTTACTGACGTCAAAAAACTGAAGTATGAAGCAGGCCTTACAGGGCTATGTGAATTTAACTGCACTGTACAGTAACGAATGCATCTTACAATATGGATACTGTATCAAACCTCGGCACAAACCACTACCTGCTAAACATCTACCATTTTTATTAAATCTGGTAAACATGCCCAGAACAATCATATTATGCTAGGATACAGAGCTGCTGGACAACATCTAACCTTACAGGAGATCTACATTAGGCAGTTTATTTCACAAAGCTCTTTCATTAGGGGGGAGAAAAATAAAATAAAATCGACAATGAAAGGATCAACATCCACTTGGCTGCAGTTTTGGAGCTGCTCCCTCCTCGTTCTCAGAAATATCTGGTGCACTGAATGAAAACTGCAGTCCATTAAAGAAGAGGATACAGTAAAGGATCTGTACGCACATGGAAACACAAGAAAAAGGAACAGAGATGGAAAAGAGACTCGACAGACAAAACAATGGAGAATTCAAGTAATCGGCCAAATCCAGGAACAATGGGGGAGGGATAAGAAGAATCAGAAAGCTTATTACAAACATAAGACGCCTGCAGAAAGTATACCGAGGCTGAACACCATCAGAGGTCCACCAGTGACACTATATACTACACTAAGTGACTGTAGCCCCCCCCCCCCAGAGAAAAAAAAAAAAATGGGGTGAGAACACTCAGACAACTGAAGAAACCATTTATTGTGCATCACATTAATAAAAAAAAAAATTATAATTAAAGGCCCATCTTGGGGGGGTCATATAGAGAAGAAAAACTAACATGAGAACTGATCCATAGGCAACAGTAGGTACATGTTCTAGTCATGAAAAAAAAATGGATTTCTGAAAGAGTCCTTTAGGGTACGTGCAAACGTTGCAGAATCTGCTGCGGATTCATCTGCACAGATTTTGCAAAATCCGTGGATAAATCCGCAGGTCAAAAGACCTGCGGTTTATCTGCGGATTAGCCTGCAGTTTTGCCCTGCGGTTTCACCATCTCCACAATGGAGGAGATAGGAATCCGCAGAAAGAATTGACATGTCAATTCTTTCTGCGGTTTAGAAACCGCAGATAATCTGCGTGGAAAATTCCGCAGCGTCTGCACAGTGGTTTCCATTTCCCATAGGATATTATGGTACTGCTGCGGATCTGCAGCGTGTGCACACACCCCAAGAGTTTTTCAACAAATATTTAATAACGTGTCCAACTCTTGATAAATTAAGTATAAAAAAGTATTTATCTGAATCTGTATGGACAAGTCCCCAGGAAGTGTCCTCTCCTCGGCCCACAATCATACCACATGATGTGCCCATGACTGGCACCACACTAACCTTACTGACTCGTGTTATTCCCATTTCCCTATAAATTTCATGTGTCTATAAATATAAGGACATTGCAGCAAAATGCCTGTATTCCAAAGCCAAGACATTCTCTCTGCGCTCCTGTAAACCACCATCTACCCTGCGCCTAATAGTAATGTATCCGGTCACTAGTGCTTGCTTTCTGCACATGGATCCAGTTACATTGGACCGTTTTGTAGGCCTGTAGCACATTTACTCATGGAGTATCACATTTACTGCTGTACAGGGCTCGGATAACACAATATTGTGGTGCAGGAGTTCATCAGGAGCTCTCCACCTCCATACATTAACACCCCAAGGGTGTGCTGCTGTGTTTGGTCCAACAACAGATATTTTTTTTTTTTTTAAAAAGCCTACTAAGGCTATGTACCCACGTATGCAGAAAATTCCTGACTGAAAACCGGACTCCTTCCCAGAAAACACGCGTTTATGCGTTTTTTTCCGGAGCGGCCCCAGTCTCATAGAAAAGCGTTAGAAATGCAGATTTTACCTAGAAATTAATGAGCATGCTGTGTTTTTTACCGCAATGCGGTTTTTTCGCAGAAAAAAATGCATCAATATGCACAAAGTGCAGAATTCATTAAAATGAATGGAATGCTTCTTTTAGGCGTTTAAGAGTTTTTGCCAGTAAAAACGTTTAAAAAACGCGAAAAAAAAACCGCTTATGTGTGCACACACCCTAAAATTTAAGACTAACCAGTACAAAAAAAAAAAAAAATCCCATTAATAACAGCTTTACAGAGTGCAAACTTCAGCAGAGTGAATGCCACCAATACAAAACCGTTGTGCTGTCAGTGTGCACAGTCCCAGAGGGAGCGGTAGTGAGCGACACTAGAGGCAATGGCAGGAATCGCCATAGCACACATGGATACAATAATGCAGCTCTGACTCATGCTGCCTGTGGATTTGGTAGCAGATGGCAGGTTTCCTATAAAGCACTAGTCCAGTGTTTTTCTGGTGTCTTTTAACCCTTTGTTAGGGATCACATATAAGAGTAACACATGCAAGTCTCAGATTCGCCGGTTGCAGTCTTTACCGGTTTTCAGCCCCATTATTGCAGCGCGTGACTGCAGTTGTGACCGGCCAATTCACACAGAGTATAATGTGTGAAGCGGAGGTCACTTTTTAAAATCTTCTCCATGCTCATCTACGGGAATTTAGACACAGGGTCTATAACCCCATTTTGAGTCCACTACATCTGAGAAAAAGGTCTTCCGGGATGTAGCGACCGGGCAGGTGACAAGCAGTCAAGTTGTGCCGCAGCAACCGCAGCGGAGCTGAAAACAGATGGAGACGCCGAATAATAAGTATGAAACTACATGCATTGCACTTACATATATTATTATTTATATACCACCAACATATGCCACAGCGCTTTACATGTGATACCTAACAAAAAGATCGGAAAAAAACTGCTTTAATTTAACCCCCCAATGTATCCCCCCCGGGGCCCTAATGAATTTTGTAAATACCTCATGTTGCCTATACTGCCTGCAAGCGGCGCTATCGCTGGTCGCTCACAAGCAGCACGTGACCCCCGGATACAGCCGACTTTTGCTTCCACTGACGTCCCGACAAGTGCTGGCAGCAGCCGGGGGTCCCTCTTCCTCCTTCCGCGCTGGCTGCCAGGCTGTGGGCAGGGTTACCCCCTGCGTCACACCCAACATCCACCGCGCGCCCATTCATTGAGAAAGCGACGCTCACAGGCAGTATAGGCAACAAAGTATTTACAAAATTCATTAAGGGCCCAGGGGGATACATTGGTGGGTTAATTTAAAGTAGTGGACAACCCCTTTAAGAATTCCCCCCTCCCCCCATTACATGGGGTTAGGTTGCCAAGGTCCTAACGTTTCGCTACTAGAAGGTGTGCTTATAGCAATTGCCATCTAGTTGCCTCCTGTCCTGCCATTTTTGCTTACCTCGTTTTCATACATGAGGCATATACTGTAAACAGGCTGTATTATCGGGCCACGGCCCCCCTGTATATGGGTGCACTGTACATGACTGCACTCTAAAGGTAACATCCACACTCCCGCTGGACTGCAAATGGTCAGCAACACCGCATTGGAGCTGGTTACATCCAGACACTTATATAAATGAACATATGGTGGGCTTAGATTTGTGTGGCCCAGTGACTGCATTTGCCATCAATTTTTAATGTAAGAAAACCAGCCTTATAAACAGGATATAGCAGTCCTGTCCGCTGAGGATGCACCGTATTCCATTTCTACGTCTCCTCTACCAGAAGAGAGGACATTTTAGCCCCGCTGGTCACACACAATAGATGTGATCAGTCCAACCATTCCCGACAGGTTTATACATCATTGGAGACTGATGGCTTTCAATTTCAAAACTGGATGGAGATTGTCTAGTAAGTTAGTGTACACGTCTTCACGGTGGGGGCACGATGTCCAACGTGGTCATTATATTGCTGATGGTTTGGAAATTATAATTTGGCCTCATTCACATCAGGTGTTTTCTGCATACACAAAAAAGGTAAAACACATTTGTGTGCTGGTTCTTATTTGTATCCATTTTTTGGTCCATGTGTCAGTTTTTACCATCAGCGTAACATCTTTTAATAATACACAAAAAGAAACAAATACCTAGCTTCTCCTGCCCATTAGACAGTAATAATCAGCACTATGCTGTATACACAATGATGGTGAGGCGCTCTGTACACACCACGCCGACAGTGTCACACAGGGAGGAGACTGAGACTTGTTTTGTTTTTTCTGCTTTTTTTCACATCAAATCACTTGAAGTTGAAAGTTTGATCCACAAATCAGATGAAAAAAAGACCCATGTCCCCATTTATTATTTTGCAATCATTCTGAAAAATTGATGGGTACATGTTCTAATTGTGAGAAAAGAATGGATAAAACACATAGGAGAAAACATATCTTAAACAGGTCTTTCACTGAAAGAATAAGGGACATTACACCATGCATCACTAGGAGCCATTGTAACAAATATATTAGAGAATTGGCCCTAAATGCACCTATTCTGTACATCCCTCCCTCCAGCATTGTAAGCAGTTTCCATAATGAAGCCGGGCAGTCACTGAGTATGTCTTTACCCCGTCTTCTTTCCGGGGGCTGCACCTGCAGAATCCAGGTAGCCTTTCTGGGACCCTGTGATGAGAGATCGCACAGGGGCTCTTGTGATGGCTGTCACATCTTTACGACGGCCCTCGGCTCCATTCATTTACAGAATGGATGACCCCTTTTGTCACGGTGATGGCTGCTGTTAATGGTTACAGCATAACATCCCAATGGGAGCTGGAGAAGACGTGCGGCTACTGACCTCCATTACCATGACTCAACTGTAAAAGGCAGCCGTGATGTTATGGCTGCCTTGGTTACCAGGCTCCAGGATCTGTCAGTCCATTGATTAGATATACAGACAGATGCCTGACACTGGAGGATCAGCTGTGTACACATTGCATTAGGGGCTTGACACTGTCCAGACCAGATCTGCTTCACTGCTATACACATCAGTATCAAACAAGCAAAGCATCCATTACTACATCTCTCACAAGTCTCATCAGTACAAACCATCGTTCTATCTGCCTGCTATGTGCAATCCACTGTGCCATCAGCCTGCGCCCAGCACAAATGCCCATCTCCACCCTGGATATACCTGACCCGTCTACGACAGCTGCCTACACAACTGGCAGGAAAGCGTCCGAGGACTGGGAACATCACCACCACAAATCCAGGGTAAAACCTGGCAAGGGGTGAAAGGACATGTCCGAAGACAGGCAGGAGGCTAGCGGACCAATGACTAAACATATCAACAAGAGCCAGCCTGACAACAGCTGACATTACGGCCATCACTAGAGGGAAATTGACAGGAGGAGGAGGAGGAGTGAGGGGGAGGCATTGACAAGGTGGGGGGAGCCTGATCTCAGCAAATACAGCCCAAAAAGAATTGTAAATGGTGCAGAGCTTTCCGATATGCCCTTCAAGCCACCCGAGGACAAGACCAGCACAGAATGCCACAAAGGACGAGCAGATATTGGAAATAAACACAGGACAGACAAGACAGACACACACCGTGCACACCCTCATGATATATATATATATATATATACATACATACACACACCGTGCACACTCTCATGATATATATATACATACACACACACCGTGCACACCCTCATGATATATATACATACACACACACACACCGTGCACACCCTCATGATATATATATACATACACACACACACACACCGTGCACACCCTCATGATATATATATACATACACACACACCGTGCATATATATACACACACACACACACACACACCCCGTGCACACCCTCATGATATAGATTATATATACACACACACACACACACACCCTCATGACATATATACATACACACACACCGTGCACACCCTCATGAGATATATATATACATACACACACACCGTGCACACCCTCATGATATATATATACATACACACACACCGTGCACACCCTCATGATATATATATACATACACACACACCGTGCACACCCTCATGATATATATATACATACACACACACCGTGCACACCCTCATGATATAGATAGATAGATATATATATATATATATATATATATATATACACACACACATACACAGTGCACACCCTCATGAGATATATATATATATATATATATATATATATATATATATATATATATATATACACACACACACACATACACACCGTGCACACCCTCATGATATATATATATACACACACATACACACACACCGTGCACACCCTCATGATATATATACATACATACACACACACCGTGCACACCCTCATGATATATATATATATAGATATATATATATATATATATATATATATATATATATATACATACACACACACACACACCGTGCACACCCTCATGATATAGATAGATAGATATATATATATATATATATATATATATATACACACACACACATATACACACACACCGTGCACACCCTCATGATATAGATAGATATATATATATATATATATATATATATATATATATATATATATATATATATATATATATATATATATATATATATATATATATATATATATATATACACACACACTCACTCACTGGCCACTTTATTAGGTACACCTGTCCAACTGTGTGTTAAGACTTAATTTCTAATCAGCCAATCACATGGCGGCAACTCAGTGCATTTAGGCATGTAGACATGGTCAAGACAATCTCCTGCAGTTCAAACCGAGCATCAGTATGGGAAAGAAAGGTGATTTGAGTGCCTTTGAACGTGGCATGATTGTTGGTGCCAGAAGGGCTGGTCTGAGAATTTCAGAAACTGCTGATCTACTGGGATTTTCACGCACAACCATCTCTAGGGTTTACAGAGAATGGTCCGAAAAAGAAAAAAAATCCAGGGAGCGGCAGTTCTGTGGCCGGAAATGCCATGTTGATGCCAGAGGTCAGAGGAGAATGGGCAGACTGGTTCGAGCTGATAGAAAGGCAACAGTGACTCAAATTGCCACCCGTTACAACCAAGGTGGCCAGAAGAGCATCTCTGAACGCACAGTGCGTCGAACTTTGAGGCAGATGGGCTACAGCAGCAGAAGACCACACTGGGTACCACTCCTCTCAGCTAAGAACAGGAAACTGAGGCTACAATTTGCACAAGCTCATCGAAATTGGACAGTAGAAGATTGGAAAAACGTTGCCTGGTCTGATGAGTCTCGATTTCTGCTGCGACATTCGGATGGTAGGGTCAGAATTTGGCGTAAACAACATGAAAGCATGGATCCATCCTGCCTTGTATCAACGGTTCAGGCTGGTGGTGGTGGTGTCATGGTGTGGGGAATTTTTTCTGGGCACTCTTTGGGCCCCTTGGTACCAATTGAGCATCGTTGCAACGCCACAGCCTACCTGAGTATTGTTGCTGACCATGTCCATCCCTTTATGACCACAATGTACCCAACATCTGATGGCTACTTTCAGCAGGATAATGCGCCATGTCCTAAAGCTCGAATCATCTCAGATTGGTTTCTTGAACATGACAATGAGTTTACTGTACTCAAATGGCCTCCTCAGTCACCAGATCTCAATCCAATAGAGCATCTTTGGGATGTGGTGGAACGGGAGATTCGCATCAGGGATGTGCAGCCGACAAATCTGCGCCAACTGTGTGATGCCATCATGTCAATATGGTCCAAAATCTCTGAGGAATGCTTCCAGCACCTTGTTGAATCTCTGCCACGAAGAATTGAGGCAGTTCTGAAGGCAAAAGGGGGTCCAACCCCTTACTAGCATGGTGTACCTAATAAAGTGGCCAGTGAGTGTATATATATATATATATACACATACACACACTCACTGGCCACTTT
Source organism: Dendrobates tinctorius (assembly GCF_039654945.1). NCBI lineage: Eukaryota > Metazoa > Chordata > Amphibia > Anura > Dendrobatidae > Dendrobates > Dendrobates tinctorius. Next base: position 49,352,929 of record NW_027361917.1, on the reverse strand, counting down.
ATTAGGTACACCATGCTAGTAACGGGTTGGACCCCCTTTTGCCTTCAGAACTGCCTCAATTCTTCGTGGCAGAGATTCAACAAGGTGCTGGAAGCATTCCTCAGAGATTTTGGACCATATTGACATGATGGCATCACACAGTTGGCGCAGATTTGTCGGCTGCACATCCCTGATGCGAATCTCCTGTTCCACCACATCCCAAAGATGCTCTATTGGATTGAGATCTGGTGACTGAGGAGGCCATTTGAGTACAGTAAACTCATTGTCATGTTCAAGAAACCAATCAGATGATTCGAGCTTTATGACATGGCGCATTATCCTGCTGAAAGTAGCCATCAGATGTTGGGTACATTGTGGTCATAAAGGGATGGACATGGTCAGCAACAATACTCAGGTAGGCTGTGGCGTTGCAACGATGCTCAATTGGTACCAAGGGGCCCAAAGAGTGCCCAGAAAAAATTCCCCACACCATGACACCACCACCACCAGCCTGAACCGTTGATACAAGGCAGGATGGATCCATGCTTTCATGTTGTTTACGCCAAATTCTGACCCTACCATCCGAATGTCGCAGCAGAAATCGAGACTCATCAGACCAGGCAACGTTTTTCCAATCTTCTACTGTCCAATTTCGATGAGCTTGTGCAAATTGTAGCCTCAGTTTCCTGTTCTTAGCTGAGAGGAGTGGTACCCAGTGTGGTCTTCTGCTGCTGTAGCCCATCTGCCTCAAAGTTCGACGCACTGTGCGTTCAGAGATGCTCTTCTGCCTACCTTGGTTGTAACGGGTGGCAATTTGAGTCACTGTTGCCTTTCTATCAGCTCGAACCAGTCTGCCCATTCTCCTCTGACCTCTGGCATCAACATGGCATTTCCGGCCACAGAACTGCCGCTCACTGGATTTTTTTTCTTTTTCGGACCATTCTCTGTAAACCCTAGAGATGGTTGTGCGTGAAAATCCCAGTAGATCAGCAGTTTCTGAAATTCTCAGACCAGCCCTTCTGGCACCAACAATCATGCCACGTTCAAAGGCACTCAAATCACCTTTCTTCCCCATACTGATGCTCGGTTTGAACTGCAGGAGATTGTCTTGACCATGTCTACATGTCTAAATGCACTGAGTTGCCGCCATGTGATTGGCTGATTAGAAATTAAGTCTTAACACACAGTTGGACAGGTGTACCTAATAAAGTGGCCAGTGAGTATATATATATATATATATAGTGGTGTGACAGGTGAACGCGTGGTTAATGGGAGATATGTCACATGGAGGGATGCTCCCTGCGATGCAACCCGGAGTATTTTGCCTATAGTGTACATGAGCACTAAAGATGTCATTTAGTGCACTGGGTGCGGAATGTACTCCGTTTTGCCTGAAGATATGTGTTTGTTCAGGACATGTGGTGAAGTCCTGACCATGTGACCAGCTCATGTGATCCATACCTCACCTATGGGTGTGGTTACAGGGCTATGTAATTAAGGTGTTTGGCACATGTGAGAGAGACTGTGAGGAAGTCTGGCAGAGTGTGGACAGACTTCCATGTGTCCAGGTGCGACACTACAGAGAGTGGTCTGTGTTCTAAGGAAGGCGAAGCCTTCCTGTGTCTGCGGCTGCAGATAGAGCGCTGCTCTGGACATTGCCCTGACCTGTGTGCACAGGACCTGAGGGAACACAGCCCAGCTAAGGACTGTTTATGTGCTGTCTCTGGTTTATGGAGTAATAAACCCTGTGAAATTTTAAAGGAACGTGCCTCATGTTTGACTCCCGCCGCACCTAAGCGAGTCCGAATCCTTACAATTGGTGGAGAATGCGGGCAGCGATTCCCAGGAGCACAGACGGTATGGAAAATCGTGAGTAATACTGACCGAGGTCAGAGGAAATGACTGTATGGAGATTTGTGGGATGCCTATGAGGAGAAAAGGTACCCGAGAACCTGTGTGGCTGACACCAGCAGGTAACGGACAGGAATCCGTGTTGCACTGACCAGAGTCAGTGAGAGACTGTGCTTGTGTTTTTTTTTTCCCTTTTCCTCGCTTCTCTGCAAAAAAAAAAAAAAAAAATCCTGAAAGTGCTTGCTGTGGCTCAGTACGCTCACGAAGGTCTCGCAGCGCGGGGACCTGATGTTTTTTCTTTTTGGGATCTCCTATTTGAGCATTGGTAGCAGACGCTGTCTGTCTACACCATCCTGCTGCAGCTTTATGGCATATGACTAAGCGGATACAGTAGTTGTGGCTTTACACAACTATTAAGGGTGAGTACCCTGTATTATGTCCTTATACCCATTATACCTGCACTGGTAAGGCCCTATGGGCGCGCTTTTGTGGTTTTTTTATCTTTGAGGGTGACAAGTGGCTTCCGGTGGATCGGCGGGTCCTCGAAGATGACGCAGCAGGAGCTGCAGAAACACCAGCAGCTGCTTGTGAGCGACGGCAGGAGCTGGGGCAGTGCCAGAAGGAATTGGTGTGGTGTCGTGCTTAAAGGGCCAGTACCAGAAAAAGGCATAAACTGTACTGTGTGAACTGTGGCCTAAGAGGTTCTGCAGGACAGACATGGGGAGATCCCGTAAAGGGGTGGAGTCCCAAAAGGGGGCGTTGGCCCAAATCGGGGAGGTAGCCCGTAAAGGGGTTGAGTCCCAAAAGGGGGCGGTGGCCCAAATCGGGGTGGTAGCCCGTAAAGGGGTGGAGTCCCCAAAGGGGGCGGTGGCCCAAATTGGGGTGGTAACCCAAAATGGGGTGGAGTCCCGGGAGGGGGCGGCAACCCAAAGCGGGGTGGTGGTCCAGAAAGGGGCCAAGTTTGAAGAAGTGACAGCACTGGGTGACTCAGTAGGTACGTCTGGAGTACCGCAGTGTATGTGCAGGTCTTTTCCAGAATGTGGAATATCCTTTCCAGGTAGTAATGACGGGCCACAGATGTGTACAGTGATGCTGCACCGGGAAGGAGCCTTTGGTCGGCTGGAATCAGAGAATCAGGTGACTCTGACAGGAACTCCTCTCACTTTGTCTGTCCGAGAAAAACGTCAGGGTTCGCTGTAAACACGGGTTCACGGTGAACTATGCAGTAGACAGAGTAGTGTTTGAGGGGACCAAAGGTGGTGAGTGCCAAGGGGGAGGGATACCACGGGACTTAGTCTATGCCTGGGAGAGGGGCCGGGACTTTGTTTTGTTTGATGACGTTTGGTCGGACGATGGAGATGCTTCGACTGTGGGGCCAGCGGACACTAAGATAGTGACGGCTCCTGACGTAGACAGGTCAGAGGTAGAACTGACCGGAAGGAGAAGGACATCTGCCCAACTTACGGACCTGACGTCTCGTGACATGACGGATGGTGGGCTGGGAGATGAGACGACTGTGAGTAGCTCGGTCAGTGAACCAACACTACAGTGCCCCTTCTGGCTGGATGGAGAACGGGTGATGGGATTGTTAGACCCTGGGAGTCCGGTATCTGTGCTAAAAACCACTCCTGGACGTTCTGTGTCGCCTGGGACGGTGACGAGAGTGAATGGCTTTGGTGGGGACGATAAAGAACTTTTGACAGCATACCTCTACATTGACACAACTGAGAGTTCCACGTACCATGTAGTGACAGTAGACCCAGACTTACAGTATACTATGGTAATAGGGCGGGACTTAGAAGCCCTGTGGGACTGGTGGACAAAAGGAGAAGTGTCTGTTGATATAATGTGTATGGGAGGTAATGGTATGAAAAGTCCGCCTCCTAAAGTTGACAGGCCTAAGTTAAACATGACCAGAGAGAACAGTGCGTCGGCCCCACTTACAGACATGATGTCACCTGACGGGTACCAGAGAGAGACTGATAGTGGTGTGGTAATTAAAAAGAGTGGACCTGACACCCGAACAGAGAGCAACATGAACATTTCCCATGCGGTGGGGTGTGACACAGGTACCAGGCGTGACTGTAATATGTTATTGCCAGTAGCAACCACTAGGGCTGAAGACAGTGTTTGTCAGACAGAAGCACGAATCCAGTGTAATGACAGTTTGCACCAGGTAGAAGCGCACCTACGAGACTTGGAGCAAGGGCGCGAAGAGATGTGTCAGCAGCTGGCGAGGGAGTGTCTGAAGGTGGCGAGTCTGGAAGTCGCCAACTCCGCGCAGGTGGAGCGGTTGCACCACCTAGAGTCCGAGCTCTTGGCAGGCAAAGCACTGAGACAAGTGACTGAGCACAGAGTGGATGAGCTGGAGAAGGAAGTCTCTGAGCTCAGAGGTCACCTGTCAGCGTGTAAAACCATGAACAAGACCCTGTTGGAAGATATGGAGGTGCTCAGAGAGGCCCAAGAGAAGTATCAACAGGAGATTCTCAGGAGAGAGGATGAGCGTCGCTACCTGGCAGAAGAGCGAGATAAAGTTCTGCAAGAACTCAGTGGAGTAGGAAAAGGTCTTCTACGGGAGAAGTGGATGGGCGAAGACGTACAGCAGCCGTGCCCGCCTGATAGCAAGGCAGAACTGCCAAAGCCCATCTTGGAAAAGGGTCCTGAAGACTGTAAATCTCAGGAAGATGGTGAGCCAAGGGCTGCACAAGACAGTCATCCAATCGTGACAGATATCTTGAGGGAAGTGTCCGTAGGGAACCCAGAGCCATCTGTTCAGGGTGAGAGCAAGTCCACGACCTTCAAGGTTGTAATTGATGTACCAGAAGACATGCAGGAAGCCTGTGCTGAGGAAGGTGTGCATGAGGCCTTTAGGAAGGCTATAGAAGCATGTAGTGTGATCTGGGCACCAGAGACGAAGCAGCTGGTCATACTGTCATCTAAGGAAGTCACAAGGAAGCGGGTTACTATCCTGAGGGATATGCATCTACAATGCCTCCGCACAAGGCAGATGATCCTGTTGGAAAAAAAAGAAGCCGCTCGATGTCTAGAGTGTGCGAGGAAAGTTCAAAGTCAGCAGGGCATTGCAGAAGACATTATTCAAGTGCCCGGAGGTCTGGTGAGGAAAGTCATCGGAAGGTTTGGGAAAGTGATGCAGGACATGGTGAACAGGTCTGGCGTGATGAGAGTGAGGATTCCGGCTAATGACGAAACCCAGGACAAGGGTGAAGATGGGATGGTTCCATTCCTCGTTGTCGGGTCCATGGAGAGCCTTGGGAATATCCGGATGCTCCTGGAGTATCGCGTGTCATACCTGAAAGAAGTAGAGCAGCTAAGACTTGAGAGGAAGCAGATCAGTAGAGAGCTGGAGGAAATGGAAAGAAGATGGCCGCCTCCTTCAACTCGCGGTATAGAAAGGCAAAGAGGTTCACTTAAGACTGGAAGTCCTAAAGATGGAGATAAGAGAGTACATAGAGATAAATGGAAGGGCTGCTCTCGGGACTTTATAGACCTTAGGAGAAATGGCCAGCAGAGAGAGGACAGTAGGTGGCCTGATGGAAGAGGAAGTAGTGATGCCTCAGTTAGCTCAGAGCTGAGTGACCTAGGCAGGAGACCCTGTAGAAGACGTGGTGACAAAGAGTCAGTCCAGACAAGAGGTATGGGGGCAAGGGAGTCGCAACACCATACTGACCGCCGGGGATGCGGGTGGTCTGACGTGGGCCCATCTTTATCAAAGAACAAGACAATGTCGGATAAGGGATGCCTACTGAAGAGTTCACTAGCAGGGCCTGACTTTGATAGACGATTTGACTGGCAGAGACGACCGAGAAGGATCTCTGGTCGAGTAATAGAAAGTGCCAAGCCCCACGGCTTTAGGCAGAGGAGGGGGATATGTGGTGTGACAGGTGAACGCGTGGTTAATGGGAGATATGTCACATGGAGGGATGCTCCCTGCGATGCAACCCGGAGTATTTTGCCTATAGTGTACATGAGCACTAAAGATGTCATTTAGTGCACTGGGTGCGGAATGTACTCCGTTTTGCCTGAAGATATGTGTTTGTTCAGGACATGTGGTGAAGTCCTGACCATGTGACCAGCTCATGTGATCCATACCTCACCTATGGGTGTGGTTACAGGGCTATGTAATTAAGGTGTTTGGCACATGTGAGAGAGACTGTGAGGAAGTCTGGCAGAGTGTGGACAGACTTCCATGTGTCCAGGTGCGACACTACAGAGAGTGGTCTGTGTTCCAAGGAAGGCGAAGCCTTCCTGTGTCTGCGGCTGCAGATAGAGCGCTGCTCTGGACATTGCCCTGACCTGTGTGCACAGGACCTGAGGGAACACAGCCCAGCTAAGGACTGTTTATGTGCTGTCTCTGGTTTATGGAGTAATAAACCCTGTGAAATTTTAAAGGAACGTGCCTCATGTTTGACTCCCGCCGCACCTAAGCGAGTCCGAATCCTTACTATATATATATATATATATATATATATATATATATATATATATATATATATACACACACATACACCAACTTCTTCTGTACCTGAAATCTACAGAGAAACCATCCACTCAAAAGCCACAGCAGAGCGGCCTCTTCACCCGGCCTCCATCCTATAAATGGCACAAAACGTCGGCATTAAAGTATAAAGAGGTTCCCAGCAGACCTGAAATACAGCGGATGCTCCACCACTTCTACAACTACGAGTACCAGCCTAACCCAAAGGGAGTGAGTCAAGCTGCAAAAGACCTCAACAATATATTCTATGCAATGGCCAGACTGTCCGACCTTAAAAAAGTCAACTACAAGAGACCAAAAGAAAAACAGATCAATGGATGGTTTGACAGAGAATGTAAAGCCGTACGGAAGACCCTGAGAACAGCCTCAAACAAGAAACACAGAGACCCCAACCACCCGGGTCTGAGGGAAACCTATGAAACCATACAAAGGCAGTACAAAACCATCCTCAGGAGGAAGAAGCAGAGTTACATCTCCACCAAACTTAACCAACTCCAAGACGCCCTCCAAGACAACTCCTTCTGGGAACTATGGAACCACATGGGCACAAAAGACAAGAAAAACAACATCCATATCCAAAATGGCAACATCTGGCTCCAGTACTTCAGAGACCTCTATAAAGACATTCCAAAGGAAGAACTAAGCCAAGAACAGGAAAACATAATGGCAAAACTAAAAGCAATGGAGGAAAAAGTAAAAAATTTCCAAAACCCCGTGGATGCACCTATTACATTACAGGAAGTAGCAGAGAGAATCTCTTCCATAAGATGTAGAAAAGCCGGTGGCCTGGATGGAATCCTACCAGAAATGCTGAAGTACAGCCCACCAGAAATACAGGCCGCAATGGTTAAACTCTTCAATATTGTGCTAAGTGCCGGCTACTTCCCTCCTACCTGGAATCAAGGCCTCATCACACCCATCCACAAGAATGGGGACAGGTATGACCCAGCCAACTACAGAGGAATATGTGTCAGCAGCAACCTGGGAAAACTGTTCAACAGCATCCTGAACAAGAGGATCCCCAGTTTCCTCACCGAGCACAACGTCCTCAGCAAGAGCCAAGCAGGGTTCATGCCAAACCACCGCACTACTGACCACATCTACACCCTGCACAGCCTCATTCAGAGCCACGTCCACAATACAAAGAACGGGAAGATATACGCCTGTTTCGTGGACTTTAAAAAGGCCTTTGATTCGGTGTGGCACCCAGGCTTATTCCTGAAACTGCTGGAGAGCGGAATAGGAGGAAAGACCTATGAGGTTATCAAAAGCTCCTACACCGAGAACCTCTGCAGTGTGAGTGTGAACGGCAGAAGAACGGCTTATTTCCAGCAGAGCCGGGGAGTCAGACAAGGCTGCAGCCTAAGCCCAACGCTCTTCAACATTTACATCAATGAGCTGGCTACCGCTCTGGAATCTTCCACAGCACCAGGTCTCACCCTCCACGACGTGCAGGTGAAATTCCTGCTGTATGCAGATGACTTGCTGCTTCTGTCACCAACCGAGAAAGGCCTCCAAGACAACCTGAAAATCTTAGAGAAATTCAGCTCCACCTGGGCTCTACCGGTCAACCTAAAGAAAACCAACATCATGGTGTTCCAGAAGAGAAAGAAAATCAGACCAGCACCCTTCATTTATCCTCAACAACTGCGCCCTTACAGGAACGGACAAATATACATATCTGGGCCTAGAGATTCACCGATCAGGGAGCTTCAAACAAGCCATAGAGACCCTGAAAGACAAGGCATGCAAAACCTTCTATGCCATCCGAAGGAAACTCTACCATCTAAAGCCACCAGTGAGGGTCTGGTTAAAAATCTTCGATTCTATCATCGCCCCAATCCTCCTGTATGGCAGCGAAGTCTGGGGTCCTCACACCTACCCAGACTGGTCAAGGTGGGATTCAAGCCCAACAGAAATATTCCACCTGGAATTCTGCAAGCACCTTCTCCAAGTCCATCGGAGCACCTCCAACAGTGCTTGCCGGGCCGAGCTGGGCAGATTCCCTCTACACCTAACGGTTCTAAAGAGGGCACTGTCATTCCGGGCTCACCTACGTAGGAGCAATCCAAGCTCCCATCACCATAAAGCCCTGACACATGTAGGGGAAACAGAAAAACCAGGACCCTCGGAACAGTTCACCCAAACCCAACCTGACCAGAAAACCAATCACAACAACCTGACAAAAGCCGGAATCAGGAAGATGGTAGACGAAGGCCAGGAGAGGTACGTAAGTGACTGGAAGAACGACATCATCAGCTCACAGAAACTGACCATGTACCAGAGTCTACAGAGAGACTACAGACTGGCTCCATACCTGGAGAAACTCCAGGACCCCAAAGACCGCAAGATCCTGAGCCGGTATAGACTCAGTGCCCACAGTCTGACCATCGAATCCGGCCGACACAGGCAGAGCTACAAGCCCAGGGAGGAAAGACTGTGCCAACACTGTGACCAGGAGGCCCTGGAGGATGAGACCCACTTCCTGCTACACTGCTCCAAGTACTCAGCAGTGAGGGACACTCACATCTCTTCCCGGATTTCACCACCATGAAGGAGGAAGAGAAAACATACATCCTGCTGGGGGAAGAAGAGAGAGCAGTGGAGATAGCAGCGCAATATGTGAACAAATGCCATAGACTGCGAGAAAGAGAACTCTGACATGCCATGGACTTCTATGGCACCCACCCTGGATATGCCCCAATCCCCCATCCACCTTCCCTATGCCATGGACTTCTATAGCCTCATCCTGGATCTGCCCCCATGCCGCCATCCACCTTCCCTATGCCATGGACTTCTATAGCCCCAACCTGGATCTGCCCCATCCACCTTTCCTACAGCCCCTTCCCAACATCCCTACAGTCCCTATCCCTATTCCCTTCTGTACACCTGCTTTGGCAAAACTAATGTGTATTTAGTCCTGCCAATAAAGCTTCTTTGAATCTTGAATCTATACATACACACACACCGTGCACACCCTCATGATATATATATACATACACACACACCGTGCACACCCTCATGAGAGAATATATATATATATATATATATATACACACACACACACACACACACACATACCCTCATGATATATATATATATATATATATATATATATATATATATATATATATATATATATATATATATATATATATATATATATATATATACACACTCACTGGCCACTTTATTAGGTACACCTGTCCAACTGTGTGTTAAGACTTAATTTCTAATCAGCCAATCACATGGCGGCAACTCAGTGCATTTAGGCATGTAGACATAGTCAAGACAATCTCCTGCAGTTCAAACCGAGCATCAGTATGGGGAAGAAAGGTGATTTGAGTGCCTTTGAACGTGGCATGATTGTTGGTGCCAGAAGGGCTGGTCTGAGAATTTCAGAAACTGCTGATCTACTGGGATTTTCACGCACAACCATCTCTAGGGTTTACAGAGAATGGTCCGAAAAAGAAAAAAAATCCAGTGAGCGGCAGTTCTGTGGCCGGAAATGCCATGTTGATGCCAGAGGTCAGAGGAGAATGGGCAGACTGGTTCGAGCTGATAGAAAGGCAACAGTGACTCAAATTGCCACCCGTTACAACCAAGGTAGGCAGAAGAGCATCTCTGAACGCACAGTGCGTCGAACTTTGAGGCAGATGGGCTACAGCAGCAGAAGACCACACTGGGTACCACTCCTCTCAGCTAAGAACAGGAAACTGAGGCTACAATTTGCACAAGCTCATCGAAATTGGACAGTAGAAGATTGGAAAAACGTTGCCTGGTCTGATGAGTCTCGATTTCTGCTGCGACATTCGGATGGTAGGGTCAGAATTTGGCGTAAACAACATGAAAGCATGGATCCATCCTGCCTTGTATCAACGGTTCAGGCTGGTGGTGGTGGTGTCATGGTGTGGGGAATTTTTTCTGGGCACTCTTTGGGCCCCTTGGTACCAATTGAGCATCGTTGCAACGCCACAGCCTACCTGAGTATTGTTGCTGACCATGTCCATCCCTTTATGACCACAATGTACCCAACATCTGATGGCTACTTTCAGCAGGATAATGCGCCATGTCATAAAGCTCGAATCATCTCAGATTGGTTTCTTGAACATGACAATGAGTTTACTGTACTCAAATGGCCTCCTCAGTCACCAGATCTCAATCCAATAGAGCATCTTTGGGATGTGGTGGAACGGGAGATTCGCATCAGGGATGTGCAGCCGACAAATCTGCTCAAACTGTGTGATGCCATCATGTCAATATGGTCCAAAATCTCTGAGGAATGCTTCCAGCACCTTGTTGAATCTCTGCAACGAAGAATTGAGGCAGTTCTGAAGGCAAAAGGGGGTCCAACCCCTTACTAGCATGGTGTACCTAATAAAGTGGCCAGTGAGTGTATATATATATATAATGAGGGAGTGCAGTGTGTGTGTGTATGTGTATATATATATATCTATCATGAGGGAGTGCAGTGTGTATATATATATATATATATATACACTCACTGGCCACTTTATTAGGTACACCATGCTAGTAACGGGTTGGACCCCCTTTTGCCTTCAGAACTGCCTCAATTCTTCGTGGCAGAGATTCAACAAGGTGCTGGAAGCATTCCTCAGAGATTTTGGACCATATTGACATGATGGCATCACACAGTTGGCGCAGATTTGTCGGCTGCACATCCCTGATGCGAATCTCCCGTTCCACCACATCCCAAAGATGCTCTATTGGATTGAGATCTGGTGACTGAGGAGGCCATTTGAGTACAGTGAACTCATTGTCATGTTCAAGAAACCAATCTGAGATGATTCGAGCTTTATGACATGGCGCATTATCCTGCTGAAAGTAGCCATCAGATGTTGGGTACATTGTGGTCATAAAGGGATGGACATGGTCAGCAACAATACTCAGGTAGGCTGTGGCGTTGCAACGATGCTCAATTGGTACCAAGGGGCCCAAAGAGTGCCAAGAAAAAATTCCCCACACCATGACACCACCACCACCAGCCTGAACCGTTGATACAAGGCTGGATGGATCCATGCTTTCATGTTGTTTACGCCAAATTCTGACCCTACCATCCGAATGTCGCAGCAGAAATCGAGACTCATCAGACCAGGCAACGTTTTTCCAATCTTCTACTGTCCAATTTCGATGAGCTTGTGCAAATTGTAGCCTCAGTTTCCTGTTCTTAGCTGAGAGGAGTGGTACCCAGTGTGGTCTTCTGCTGCTGTAGCCCATCTGCCTCAAAGTTCGACGCACTGTGCGTTCAGAGATGCTCTTCTGCCTACCTTGGTTGTAACGGGTGGCAATTTGAGTCACTGTTGCCTTTCTATCAGCTCGAACCAGTATGCCCATTCTCCTCTGACCTCTGGCATCAACAAGGCATTTCCGCCCACAGAACTGCCGCTCACTGGATTTTTTTTCTTTTTCGGACCATTCTCTGTAAACCCTAGAGATGGTTGTGCGTGAAAATCCCAGTAGATCAGCAGTTTCTGAAATACTCAGACCAGCCCTTCTGGCACCAACAATCATGCCACGTTCAAAGGCACTCAAATCACCTTTCTTCCCCATACTGATGCTCGGTTTGAACTGCAGGAGATTGTCTTGACCATGTCTACATGCCTAAATGCACTGAGTTGCCGCCATGTGATTGGCTGATTAGAAATTAAGTCTTAACACACAGTTGAACAGGTGTACCTAATAAAGTGGCCAGTGAGTGTATATACATACACACACACGCACACACACACACTGCACTCCCTCATGATATATATATACACACACACACACACATACACTGCACTCCCTCATGATATATATATACACACACACATACACTGCACTCCCTCATGATATATATACATACACACACCGTGCACACCCTCATGATATATATATATATATATATATATATATATATATATATATATATATACATACACACACACCGTGCACACCCTCATTATATATATATATATTACACACACACACACATATATACACACACCGTGCACACCCGCATGATATATATATATATATACACACACACACACCGTGCACACCCGCATGATATATAGATATATCTACACACAATTACGCTGCATCCTCATCCAGGGGCTGACAGCCAATGAGGCCCCTGTGCAGGAATATTTGGGCCTTTGCAATCCAATAGATTATCATAACGCACCTCTTTGTGTGGTAGAGGCCCCTTTACCTTTCAGGCCCCTTTACGACTGCACAGTTTGCACTAATGATATGTCCGCCCCCAAAAGTATACCGTGAGCTTCACAATAGTATACACACACACTGATGTGGGGGCCACAATACATGGGTTGGCTATCAGGCTGTGGGCCGTCTGGGGAGCAATGTGGGGGCCCTCATGACTTAGTACCCCGAGGTGGGGGCAGGAGCAGCTCCTGAGTGGGCACAAGTGGGGGGACGGCCCAATGGGCACCTAGAGATGGGGGGGGGACCTGACTGGGCACCCTAAGGTGAGGGAAGGGCTCAATGAGCACCCAGTGGCGGGGGCATCCTGACTGGGCACCCCAAGGTGAGGGCAGCTTCCTGACTGGGCACTCAGAGGTGAGGGCAGGGGGCCAGCTTTCTGACTCGGCACCCAGCAGTGGTGGGCATCCTGACTGGGCACCCAGAGGTGAGGGCAGGGGGGCAGCTTCCTGACTGGGCACCCAGAGGTGAGGGCAGGGGGGCAGCTTCCTGACTGGGCACCCAGAGGTGAGGGCAGGGGGGCAGCTTCCTGACTGGGCACCCAGAGGTGAGGGCAGGGGGGCAGCTTCCTGACTGGGCACCCAGAGGTGAGGGCAGCTTCCTGACTGGGCACCCAGAGGTGAGGGCAAGGGGGGGGGAACTTCCTGACTGGGCACCCACAGGTGGGGGCAGCTTCCTGACTGGGCACCCCAAGGTGAGGGCAGGGGGGCAGCTTCCTGACTGGGCACCCCAAGGTGAGGGCAGGGGGGCAGCTTCCTGACTGGGCACCCACAGGTGGGGGCAGCTTCCTGACTGGGAACCCAGAGGTGAGGGCAGGGGGGCAGCTTCCTGATTGAGAACCCACAGGTGGGGGCAGCTTCCTGACTGGGCACCCAGAGGTGAGGGCAGGGGGGCAGCTTCCTGACTGAGAACCCACAGGTGGGGGCAGCTTCCTGACTGGGCACCCCGAGGTGGTGGTGGGCATCCTGACTGGGCACCCCGGAGGAAGGAAGGTGGGGGGGGGGGCACGGCTCAATGGGCACCCAGTTGTTGGGGGCCTCCTGACTGGGCACCCCGAGGATGATGATGGAGGACGGTGCAGTGGTGGCTGCTGTGACACGGGGAGGGCCTCCTGCAGTTGAGACCCATTTACTGCTGGCATTGTCATCATCACTATTCACCTTGCAGAGCTGGAAGTGCTCGGACTGGAGCGTCTCCTGGATGTCCACCTCCCTGGTCCCGGGCTGGGATGAAGCAGCGGATGACGAGGAGGAGGACGCGGCCGTCAGCCCGTCCAGCACCTTCCTGAATTCCTTAAATTTCCACATGGTCACCGCTTCCCTTCTCTGCCTCTGGTTCCAGCACCTCCTCCTCCTCCAGATCCCTCTCTCCGCTCACCCCCCACCTTTCCTCCTCCTCCCTTCTTCCTCGGCTCGGTGTGCTGCTGTGGCTGATGGGCGCCCCACACACAGGAGGGTCCTGGCCCTGGGGCTGCAGGTGCTGTGTGTGACGGGGAGGAGGGGGCTGCTCCTGATGGTTATCGGCCTCTCCAGACGACACAACCCCTGAGCGAGCCGGACACCGGGAGCCTGGCGGGAAGAGGAGAGAATCCACTGGTGCCGGTCATGTAGAGATCCCGGGGAGTGGGCAGAGGTGCCAGCCTCGGTGCTTGTGTACGAGGATCCCTGTCTCCTGCCTGTGCTGCACTGGAAGTGACAGCCGCTGCCGCCAGCAGCTCTTCCCGCCCCTTCCTTCCTCTCTTCTCCGGCTACTCCCCTCCCCTTCCCTCACGGTCACATTTTCCTGTTTGTCAGCGCTGCTGCCTCCATATTAGCGCCAGTCCCCGCTGTCCTCCGTTGTAATTACGCGCTGCTCCAGCAAGATGCCGGCGGTGATTGCTGCAGCTCCGCGTCCCCGATGTGAGCTGCACCTGCCTCCTGTGCACCCGCCCTCCTGTCAGTTCCGAGCGCGCCCCCTCCGACTCCCCACCCACTCCTGCCATGTCCACTCCGTCACCTGCGGCTCCTGCGCTCCTCCCCCGTCTCCCAGACCCACAGCCCTGCTCCGTGTCCGTGTAGTAATACAGCCCTGCTCCGTGTGGTGCCACAGCCCTGCTCCGTGTGGTGCCACAGCCCTGCTCCGTGTAGTAATACAGCCCTGCTCCGTGTCCGTGTGGTGCCACAGCCCTGCTCCGTGTAGTAATACAGCCCTTCTCCGTGTGGTGCCACAGCCCTGCTCCGTGTGGTGCCACAGCCCTGCTCCGTGTGGTGCCACAGCCCTGCTCCGTGTGGTGCCACAGCCCTGCTCCGTGTAGTAATACAGCCCTGCTCCGTGTAGTAATACAGCCCTGCTCCGTGTGGTGCCACAGCCCTGCTCCGTGTAGTAATACAGCCCTGCTCCATGTGGTGCCACAGCCCTGCTCCGTGTAGTGCCACAGCCCTGCTCCGTGTGGTGCCACAGCCCTGCTCCGTGTAGTGCCACAGCCCTGCTCTGTGTAGTAATACAGCCCTGCTCCGTGTAGTGCCTCAGCCTTGCTCCTTGTAGTAATACAGCCCTGCTCCTTGTAGTAATACAGCCCTGCTCCGTGTAGTGCCACAGCCCTGCTCCGTGTAGTGCCACAGCCCTGCTCCGTGTAGTGCCACAGCCTTGCTCCATGTAGTAATACAGCCCTGCTCCGTGTAGTGCCACAGCCTTGCTCCGTGTGGTGCCACAGCGTTGCTCCGTGTAGTGCCACAGCCTTGCTCTGTGTAGTGCCACAGCCTTGCTCCGTGTAGTGCCACAGCCCTGCTCCGTGTAGTGCCACAGCCCTGCTCCGTGTAGTGCCACAGCCCTGCTCCGTGTAGTGCCACAGCCCTGCTCCGTGTAGTGCCACAGCCCTGCTCCTTGTAGTGCCACAGCCCTGCTCCGTGTAGTGCCACAGCCCTGCTCCGTGTAGTGCCACAGCCCTGCTCCGTGTAGTGCCACAGCCCTGCTCCGTGTAGTGCCACAGCTCTTCTCCGTGTAGTAACACAGGCCTGCTCCGTGTAGTGCCACAGCTCTGCTCCGTGTAGTGCCACAGCTCTGCTCCGTGTAGTGCCACAGCTCTGCTCCGTGTAGTAATACAGCCCTGCTCCGTGTAGTAATACAGCCCTGCTCCGTGTGGTGCCACAGCCCTGCTCCGTGTAGTGCCACAGCCCTGCTCCGTGTGGTGCCACAGCCCTGCTCCGTGTAGTAATACAGCCCTGCTCCATGTGGGGCCACAGCCTTGCTCCGTGTAGTAATACAGCCCTGCTCCGTGTGGTGCCACAGCCCTGCTCCGTGTAGTAATACAGCCCTGCTCCGTGTCCGTGTGGTGCCACAGCCCTGCTCTGTGTAGTAATACAGCCCTGCTCCGTGTAATACAGCCCTGCTCCGTGTGGTGCCACAGCCCTGCTCCGTGTAGTAATACAGCCCTGCTCCGTGTGGTGCCACAGCCCTGCTCCGTGTGGTGCCACAGCCCTGCTCCGTGTGGTGCCACAGCCCTGCTCCGTGTGGTGCCACAGCCCTGCTCCGTGTAGTAATACAGCCCTGCTCCGTGTGGTGCCACAGCCCTGCTCCGTGTAGTAATACAGCCCTGCTCCGTGTGGTGCCACAGCCCTGCTCCGTGTAGTAATACAGCCCTGCTCTGTGTCCGTGTGGTGCCACAGCCCTGCTCCATGTGGTGCCACAGCCCTGCTCCGTGTAGTGCCACAGCCCTGCTCCGTGTGGTGCCACAGCCCTGCTCCGTGTAGTGCCACAGCCCTGCTCTGTGTAGTAATACAGCCCTGCTCCGTGTAGTGCCTCAGCCTTGCTCCTTGTAGTAATACAGCCCTGCTCCTTGTAGTAATACAGCCCTGCTCCGTGTAGTGCCACAGCCCTGCTCCGTGTAGTGCCACAGCCCTGCTCCGTGTAGTGCCACAGCCTTGCTCCATGTAGTAATACAGCCCTGCTCCGTGTAGTGCCACAGCCTTGCTCCGTGTGGTGCCACAGCGTTGCTCCGTGTAGTGCCACAGCCTTGCTCTGTGTAGTGCCACAGCCTTGCTCCGTGTAGTGCCACAGCCCTGCTCCGTGTAGTGCCACAGCCCTGCTCCGTGTAGTGCCACAGCCCTGCTCCGTGTAGTGCCACAGCCCTGCTCCGTGTAGTGCCACAGCCCTGCTCCTTGTAGTGCCACAGCCCTGCTCCGTGTAGTGCCACAGCCCTGCTCCGTGTAGTGCCACAGCCCTGCTCCGTGTAGTGCCACAGCCCTGCTCCGTGTAGTGCCACAGCTCTTCTCCGTGTAGTAACACAGGCCTGCTCCGTGTAGTGCCACAGCTCTGCTCCGTGTAGTGCCACAGCTCTGCTCCGTGTAGTGCCACAGCTCTGCTCCGTGTAGTAATACAGCCCTGCTCCGTGTAGTAATACAGCCCTGCTCCGTGTGGTGCCACAGCCCTGCTCCGTGTAGTGCCACAGCCCTGCTCCGTGTGGTGCCACAGCCCTGCTCCGTGTAGTAATACAGCCCTGCTCCATGTGGGGCCACAGCCTTGCTCCGTGTAGTAATACAGCCCTGCTCCGTGTGGTGCCACAGCCCTGCTCCGTGTAGTAATACAGCCCTGCTCCGTGTCCGTGTGGTGCCACAGCCCTGCTCTGTGTAGTAATACAGCCCTGCTCCGTGTAATACAGCCCTGCTCCGTGTGGTGCCACAGCCCTGCTCCGTGTAGTAATACAGCCCTGCTCCGTGTGGTGCCACAGCCCTGCTCCGTGTGGTGCCACAGCCCTGCTCCGTGTGGTGCCACAGCCCTGCTCCGTGTGGTGCCACAGCCCTGCTCCGTGTAGTAATACAGCCCTGCTCCGTGTGGTGCCACAGCCCTGCTCCGTGTAGTAATACAGCCCTGCTCCGTGTGGTGCCACAGCCCTGCTCCGTGTAGTAATACAGCCCTGCTCTGTGTCCGTGTGGTGCCACAGCCCTGCTCCGTGTGGTGCCACAGCCCTGCTCCGTGTGGTGCCACAGCCCTGCTCCGTGTGGTGCCACAGCCCTGCTCCGTGTAGTAATACAGCCCTGCTCCGTGTGGTGCCACAGCCCTGCTCCGTGTAGTAATACAGCCCTGCTCCGTGTGGTGCCACAGCCCTGCTCCGTGTAGTAATACAGCCCTGCTCTGTGTCCGTGTGGTGCCACAGCCCTGCTCCGTGTAGTAATACAGCCCTGCTCCGTGTAGTAATACAGCCCTGCTCCATGTGGTGCCACAGCCCTGCTCCGTGTGGTGCCACAGCCCTGCTCCGTGTGGTGCCACAGCCCTGCTCCGTGTAGTAATACAGCCCTGCTCCGTGTGGTGCCACAGCCCTGCTCCGTGTAGTAATACAGCCCTGCTCCGTGTGGTGCCACAGCCCTGCTCCGTGTAGTAATACAGCCCTGCTCCGTGTGGTGCCACAGCCCTGCTCCGTGTAGTAATACAGCCCTGCTCCGTGTAGTAATACAGCCCTGCTCCGTGTGGTGCCACAGCCCTGCTCCGTGTAGTAATACAGCCCTGCTCCATGTGGTGCCACAGCCCTGCTCCGTGCAGTAATACAGCCCTGCTCCGTGTGGTGCCACAGCCTTTCTCCGTGTAGTGCCACAGCCCTGCTCTGTGTAGTAATACAGCCTTGCTCCTTGTAGTAATACAGCCCTGCTCCGTGTAGTGCCACAGCCCTGCTCCGTGTAGTGCCACAGCCTTGCTCCATGTAGTAATACAGCCCTGCTCCGTGTAGTGCCACAGCCTTGCTCCGTGTGGTGCCACAGCGTTGCTCCGTGTAGTGCCACAGCCTTGCTCTGTGTAGTGCCACAGCCTTGCTCCGTGTAGTGCCACAGCCTTGCTCCGTGTAGTGCCACAGCCCTGCTCCGTGTAGTGCCACAGCCCTGCTCCGTGTAGTGCCACAGCCCTGCTCCGTGTAGTGCCACAGCCCTGCTCCGTGTAGTTCCACAGCCCTGCTCCGTGTAGTGCCACAGCTCTTCTCCGTGTAGTAACACAGGCCTGCTCCGTGTAGTGCCACAGCTCTGCTCCGTGTAGTGCCACAGCTCTGCTCCGTGTAGTGCCACAGCTCTGCTCCGTGTAGTGCCACAGCTGTGCTCTGTGTAGTGCCACAGCCTTGCTTCGTGTAGTGCCACAGCCCTGCTCCGTGTAGTGCCACAGCCCTGCTCCGTGTGGTGCCACAGCCCTGCTCCGTGTAGTAACGCAGCCCTGCTCCGTGTAGTGCCACAGCTCTGCTCCGTGTAGTGCCACAGCTCTGCTCCGTGTAGTGCCACAGCTCTGCTCCGTGTAGTGCCACAGCTGTGCTCCGTGTAGTGCCACAGCTGTGCTCCGTGTAGTGCCACAGCTCTGCTCCGTGTAGTGCCACAGTCCTGCTCCGTGTAGTGCCACAGCCCTGCTCCGTGTAGTGCCACAGCCCTGCTCCGTGTAGTGCCACAGCTGTGCTCTGTGTAGTGCCACAGCTGTGCTCTGTGTAGTGCCACAGCTGTGCTCTGTGTAGTGCCACAGCTGTGCTCTGTGTAGTGCCACAGCCCTGCTCCGTGTAGTGCCACAGCCCTGCTCCGTGTGGTGCCACAGCCCTGCTCCGTGTAGTAACGCAGCCCTGCTCCGTGTGTTTCCACAGCCCTGCTCCGTGTGGTGCCACAGCCCTGCTCCGTGTAGTAATACAGCCCTGCTCCGTGTAGTAATACAGCCCTGCTCCGTGTAGTAACACAGCCCTGCTCCGTGTAGTGCCTCAGTCTTGCTCCGTGCAGTAATACAGCCCTGCTCCGTGTAGTAATACAGCCTTGCTCCGTGTGGTGCCACAGCCCTGCTCCGTGTAGTGCCACAGCCTTGCTCCGTGTAGAGCCACAGCCCTGCTCTGTGTAGTGCCACAGCTTTGCTCCGTGTAGTAATACAGCCCTGCTCCGTGTAGTGCCACAGCCCTGCTCCGTGTAGTAATACAGCCCTGCTCCGTGTAGTGCCACAGCCCTGCTCTGTGTAGTGCCACAGCCTTGCTCCATGTAGTGCCACAGCCTTGCTCCGTGTAGTGCCACAGCCCTGCTCTGTGTAGTAATACAGCCCTGCTCCGTGTAGTGCCACAGCCTTGCTCCTTGTAGTAATACAGCCCTGCTCCATGTAGTAACACAGCCTTGCTCCATGTAGTAATACAGCCCTGCTCCGTGTAGTGCCACAGCCCTGCTCCGTGTAGTGCCACAGCCCTGCTCCGTGTAGTGCCACATCCCTGCTCCGTGTAGTGCCACAGCCTTGCTCCATGTAGTAATACAGCCCTGCTCTGTGTAGTGCCACAGCCTTGCTTCGTGTGGTGCCACAGCCTTGCTCTGTGTAGTGCCACAGCCTTGCTCTGTGTAGTGCCACAGCCTTGCTCCGTGTAGTAATACAGCCCTGCTCCGTGTAGTGCCACAGCCTTGCTCCGTGTAGTGCCACAGCCTTGCTCCGTGTAGTGCCACAGCCTTGCTCCGTGTAGTGCCACAACTCTGCTCCGTGTAGTAACACAGGCCTGCTCCGTGTAGTGCCACAGCTCTGCTCTGTGTAGTGCCACAGCCCTGCTCCGTGTAGTGCCACAGCTCTGCTCCTTGTAGTAATACAGCCCTGCTCCATGTAGTAACAGCCTTGCTCCGTGTAGTAATACAGCCCTGCTCCGTGTAGTGCCACAGCCCTGCTCCGTGTAGTGCCACAGCCCTGCTCCGTGTAGTGCCACAGCCTTGCTCAGTGTAGTAATACAGCCCTGCTCTGTGTAGTGCCACAGCCTTGCTCTGTGTAGTGCCACAGCCTTGCTCTGTGTAGTGCCACAGCTCTGCTCTGTGTAGTGCCACAGCTCTGCTCTGTGTAGTGCCACAGCCTTACTTCGTGTAGTGCCACAGCCCTGCTCCGTGTAGTGCCACAGCCCTGCTCCGTGTAGTGCCACAGCCCTGCTCCGTGTAGTGCCACAGCCCTGCTCCGTGTAGTGCCACAGCTCTGCTCCGTGTAGTGCCACAGCCCTGCTCCGTGTAGTGCCACAGCTCTGCTCCGTGTAGTGCCACAGCTCTGCTCCGTGTAGTGCCACAGCTTTGCTCCATGTAGTAATACAGCTCTTCTCCGTGTAGTAACACAGCCCTGCTCCGTGTAGTGCCACAGCCTTGCTCCGTGTAGTAATACAGCCCTGCTCCGTGTAGTGCCACAGCCTTGCTCCGTGTAGTGCCACAGCCTTGCTCCGTGTAGTGCCACAGCCTTGCTCTGTGTAGTGCCACAACTCTGCTCCGTGTAGTAACACAGGCCTGCTCCGTGTAGTGCCACAGCTCTGCTCTGTGTAGTGCCACAGCCCTGCTCCGTGTAGTGCCACAGCTCTGCTCCTTGTAGTAATACAGCCCTGCTCCATGTAGTAACAGCCTTGCTCCGTGTAGTAATACAGCCCTGCTCCGTGTAGTGCCACAGCCCTGCTCCGTGTAGTGCCACAGCCCTGCTCCGTGTAGTGCCACAGCCTTGCTCAGTGTAGTAATACAGCCCTGCTCTGTGTAGTGCCACAGCCTTGCTCTGTGTAGTGCCACAGCCTTGCTCTGTGTAGTGCCACAGCCTTGCTCTGTGTAGTGCCACAGCCTTGCTCTGTGTAGTGCCACAGCTCTGCTCTGTGTAGTGCCACAGCTCTGCTCTGTGTAGTGCCACAGCCTTACTTCGTGTAGTGCCACAGCCCTGCTCCGTGTAGTGCCACAGCCCTGCTCCGTGTAGTGCCACAGCCCTGCTCCGTGTAGTGCCACAGCCCTGCTCCGTGTACTGCCACAGCCCTGCTCCGTGTAGTGCCACAGCTCTGCTCCGTGTAGTGCCACAGCCCTGCTCCGTGTAGTGCCACAGCTCTGCTCCGTGTAGTGCCACAGCTCTGCTCCGTGTAGTGCCACAGCTTTGCTCCGTGTAGTAATACAGCCCTGCTCCGTGTAGTGCCTCAGTCTTGCTCAGTGTAGTGCCACAGCTCTGCTCCGTGTAGTAACACAGGCCTGCTCCGTGTAGTGCCACAGCTCTGCTCCGTGTAGTGCCACAGCTCTGCTCCGTGTAGTGCCACAGCTCTGCTCCGTGTAGTGCCACAGCTCTGCTCCGTGTAGTGCCACAGCTCTGCTCTGTGTAGTGCCTCAGCCTTGCTTCGTGTAGTGCCACAGCCCTGCTCCGTGTAGTGCCACAGCCCTGCTCCGTGTAGTGCCACAGCCCTGCTCCGTGTAGTGCCACAGCCCTGCTCCGTGTAGTGCCACAGCCTTGCTCCGTGTAGTGCCACAGCCTTGCTCCGTGTAGTGCCACAGCCTTGCTCCGTGTAGTGCCACAGCCTTGCTCCGTGTAGTGCCACAGCTCTGTTCCGTGTAGTGCCACACCTCTGTTCCGTGTAGTGCCACAGCTCTGCTCCGTGTAGTGCCACAGCTCTTCTCCGTGTAGTAATACAGCTCTGCTCCGTGTAGTAACACAGCCTTGCTCCTTGTAGTGCCACAGCTCTGCTCCGTGTAGTAATACAGCTCTGCTCCGTGTAGAGCCACAGCCCTGCTCTGTGTAGTAGGGGCCCACTTTTCACCTGCATACACATATTCTATTACCCTCGTTCACAAATTTACCTCTACCTCTATATAATAAACTGGGCAGTTTGGTTAGTGAATGATGAGATGCTGTTTTTTTCTGTACAGCGTGAATCAAGTGAATTATGCCAGTGGGGATGGGGGCCCAGATCTGCACCAAGGGCCCACCGGGAGATTCCCGTTACCCTGTGGGCCAGTCCGAGCCTGGCTCTACTCCGTGTATTAAGACAGCCCTGCTCTGTGTAGTAACACAGCTCTACTCCGTGTATTAACACAGCCCTCCTCCGTGTCACACAGCCCTGCTCCGTGTAGTAACACAGCCCTCCTCCGTGTCACACAAGCCCTGCTTCATGTAGTCACACAGCCCTGCTCCGTGTAGTCACACAGCCCTGCTCCGTGTAGTCACACAGCCCTGCTCCGTGTAGTCACACAGCCCTGCTCCGTGTAGTCACACAGCCCTGCTTCGTGTAGTAACACAGACCTGCTCCTTGTAGTAACACAGACCTGCTCCGTGTAGTAACACAGCCCTCCTCCGTGTCACACAGCCCTGCTCCATGTAGTAACACAGCCCTCCTCCGTGTCACACAGCCCTGCTCCATGTAGTAACACAGCCCTCCTCCGTGTCACACAGCCATGCTCCGTGTAGTAACACAGCCCTGCTTTGTGTAGTAACACAGCCCTGCTCCGTGTCACGGTGTAAGATACGGCTAGGGCGGTAGTCGTGGCTGAGGTAAACGGCTCAGGCACGCCCTGGTCTTCCCTCACATAGACATGACAGTTCTCTGTTAGCATACCTGTAGCTCCATTCTACTCACCTTCAGGGCCTTCCCCAGGTGGCTGCGCATTTTTTCCAACTCTTTTGGAAGACACAGTCCAATTCCAAGTTTAAACAAGAAATTTTACTCTTTTGTATTTTTGGCAAAAAGACTCTCAAAAGACGCTTCATGTTTCTTAAAATGGATGCCTGCACACGTCACAGAGTGAACTATTTTGCCATCAATGTTCGATATGTTTGTGACAACAAAAATTGTTACCAACACGCTGGCAGTAACAGATACTAAAGCTCATCACAGCAGCCAGTTTCTCCAGGCCTTAGTGGAAAAAGTTCTGCAAGATTACGAACGCAAAAAAGAACAGGTTCTTGCTATTGTAATGGACAATGCTTCAAACATAAGTACAATTACACTGATGAATGAGAGTAATGAACAACAGCTAGAGGAACATTTAGGATTCAGTATGTTTCAGATGGAAGGCCACAGTGCTGTTCATGAAACTGAGGAACAAACAGATATTACTACAGAAGAACAGCAAAATTATACTGTAGAAATAGATGATCTTGTTGAAGCTGCTTCAAAACACTTTCCTATTCATCACATGCGCTGTGTTGTGCACACGCTGCAGCTGGCAATAAGAGATAGTCTGCAAGAGGGACATGATGGAAATCTGATTGGAAAAGTGAGGAAATTGGTTATTGCCGCCAGAACCCCTAAAATTGATTCCATCTTGAAGAGACGTGCTGGAAAAGGGCAATTGTTGATCAACTAAAACCATTTCTTATAGATATGGCGAACCCTCAGGTAACCCTAAATGAAGGTCAATGGACACAGGTGGCTGAATTGAAGGAATTGCTTAATCACCCATTTACTGTGACTAAAAAATTACAAGCTGAGGATTTACCTCCTGGCAATTTCATGAGGGAGCGGAAGAACTTGCTATTTTGCTGTTTAATCGCAGATGGCATTTCTGCTTCAATGAAATGGAGAGAGACACAGCTATTGGAAAATAAAATTTTTCTGGCAGCTGTTTATGTGACCCAAGTCATCGTATATTGCTTGATGATCAACAGCTTACTAAAGGAAAAGAAGCTCTGACTGAGGTAGCAGTTAGGAAGAGTGGTCTACAGGAGGACTGCCAGGCGCAAGAGGACTCGGGTCCTGACAGTGCTACTGCTGCCATATCTTCATCCTCATCAGATGAGGAGTTTGATTTTGACAAGTATTTGTATGACATGGAGCAGGCAAAGCGTTGCCGAAAGGAGAAAGATTTCACTCTGTCTCCTATAGCAAGCAGATTGACCATATTTCAGCAAAATGTTTCACTTGTTCTCAAAGAAATAGAAAAATTCAACTGTTCATCAAAACTTACTGTGCATGAGGCAATTCCTTTATACCCGGAAATTGTTAGAGATGTTGCCCATGTGGTTACGGCTTTGCCTCCAACCCAAGTTAGTGTAGAGAGGTTGTTCTCTAGCCTTAAAATTATTAGGTCAGATTTGAGGTCATCTATGAAGGAGGATCTGATGGAGGCAATTTTATTTCTAAGAACAAATTCATAGACTGCACAAATGTTATTTAGTATGTTTTTGTTGAAAACTGTTTTTTGCCAATTATAGTTTATTACATAGTGTTTTATATATATATATATATATATATATACACATACACACTATATATATATATAGATATATATAGATATATATAGATATTACATAGTGTATAACATGTTTACAATTTATTAGTTTTTTGTGTTCTAAAGTTGTATTCCAATAAATATTATGTTCTATCTAAATATCTTGATTATTGTATCATAAAAATGATTTAATGTCTGATGTTCACATTGTACTAGAATACATTTTTCACTTTAATATAAGCAATATATCTGGGAGTCGGAGTCGTGGAGTCGGAGTCGGTGTAAGGGAAATTGAGGAGTCGGAGTCGCAGGTTTGGCTTACCAACTCCACAGCCCTGTTTCTCACTGTCACCTTTCAGAACATTCCCAGGTCGTCCCATCCCGGTCAGCATCACAGCATCCTCCCTGTCCAGCTTCACTATCTTTGGGAGCTTCCCTGTCTTTTTCTCCCCAGACAAAAGGGCATCTGCCCACATAGCAAGCTGCCTCATAATGAGTGATCTGTGCTGCCTTACTGCTGACAACTGTCTCACTACCATCTGCAGTGTAGTGCTCAGTACTGCAATGTTCTGCACTGCTGTCATCTGTAGCCCTCAGGCCCTGAACGGCTGGGCTTGTGTCCTTAAATGTTACAGGGCTATCTGCCCTGTCAGGGCTACTAAGCTCAACTGACTAAAATGCCAGATGCTCCCTGGCTTAACCACAGTTAGCCCCTCCTACATTAACTATTTACATTCTGAACATAACTATATCCCCATCTAGTGGGCCTACCAGTGAACTACGCTTGCCTTACATAAATACGATAATAGCAAAGCATACAGAGAAGACATTAATCAAGATTAAATATAACATAAATAAAAGGCACGAATATCATGGCTTTAGACATACCTTACAACACAACCCTGCTCCGTGTAGTTGTAAGGCGACCAGGGTGGTAGTCATGGCAACGAGCTGTAGTGTTCCAACACCCTGGTGTCCCACAGATGAAACATAATGTCCCTTCTGCTGTATGTACAGCATGCACAACAGAACACTCACATTTACTGTCAGAGTCCCCTCTGCTTCTGTCACTACAGCTCCGGATTCACGAGCTCCACAAACAACTCCAGATACAATGTCCTTTTTCAACAGTTCAACTTTACTTATCAGTAGGGCTTCCATCACAGATGTGACTTTGCTGTCTTCCTAGCAATCTCTGCTCTTCCTGGACAATCTCTGTCCTGTTCCAGCAATAACTGCTCTTCCTGGACAATCCCTGTCCTGCCTTGGCAATCACTACTCTTCCTGGACAATCCCTGGCCCGTCCGTGCCTTTAGGCCCACCAGCTTCCTACCATTCCCTTGTCCGGCTTTAGAAGGAAAAGGTGTCAGGCTTGCCATCTCAGCTTCACCTGCCCTGGTCGTAGATCCCGGATCCTCTTCGGGATGCTTACAATTCAAGCTGGTGACCGCCTGCATTCCGCTCAGCCTGGGGCCCCTTATTGCAAAAGCAACTCTATCCCCATGGCTGTCCAACTGTCCTTGCTCACTGCGCATCTTCACTTTTTGCCCTGGGCAAGGCTGCTCTGCTCTCTAATCAGGAAGTGTCTATACTATATCCCCACTGTTTCTGCACTAAACTACTCTGTAACTCCTCCCAGTCTGGAAAACCCCTAATGCTTACTATACTATTGTATCTCATTCCCTATCTTTATGGTGCCCCTCACTATTGTCCTATAATCTTATAAACAGTACATATCAAGTACATACACAATACAGCAACATTACAGGAACACTTTAACACTTATAAACGTTATGAAATCGCACGTAATCCATGTGAACAGTGTCCAAAGAGGGGGAGGCATGTGACAGCCTTGGTCACCTCCTTACATAGTACCACATCTCTGCTCCGTGTAGTATCACAGCCCCTGCTCTGTCTAGTACCCCAGCCCCTGCTCTGTCTAGTACCCCAGCCCTGCTCCTTGTCACACAGGCCTGCTCGGTGTAGTACCACAGCCCTGCTCCATGTAGCACCACAGCCCTGCTCCGTGTCACACAGCCCTGCTCCGTGTAGTATCACAGCCCCTGCTCTGTCTAGTACCACAGCCCTGCTCCGTGTAGTATCACAGCCCCTGCTCTGTCTAGTACCACAGCCCTGCTCCTTGTCACACAGGCCTGCTCCATGTAGTAATACAGCCCTGCTCTTTGTAGTAACACAGCCCTGCGCCGTGTAGTAACACAGCCCTGCTCTTTGTAGTATCACAGGCCTGCTCCGTGTAGTAACACAGCCCTGCTCTTTGTAGTATCACAGCCCTACTCTTTGTAGTATCACAGCCCTGCTCCGTGTAGTAACACAGCCCTGCTCTTTGTAGTATCACAGGCCTGCTCCATGTAGTAACACAGCCCTGCTCTTTGTAGTATCACAGCCCTGCTCTTTGTAGTAACACAGCCCTGCTCCGTGTCACACAGCCTTGCTCTGTGTAGTATCACAGCCCTGCTCTTTGTAGTAACACAGCCCTGCTCCGTGTCACAAAGCCTTGCTCCGTGTAGTATCACAGCCCTGCTCGTTGTAGTAACACAGCCCTGCTCCTTGTCACACAGCCTTGCTCCGTGTAGTAACACAGCCCTGCTCTTTGTAGTAACACAGCCCTGCTCTTTGTAGTAACACAGCCCTGCTCTTTGTAGTATCACAGGCCTGCTCCGTGTAGTAACACAGCCCTGCTCTTTGTAGTATCACAGGCCTGCTCCGTGTAGTAACACAGCCCTCCTCCGTGTCACACAGCCTTGCTCCGTGTAGTATCACAGCCCTGCTCCTTGTCACACAGCCTTGCTCCGTGTAGTATCACAGCCCTGCTCTTTGTAGTAACACAGCCCTGCTCCTTGTCACACAGCCTTGCTCCGTGTAGTAACACAGCCCTGCTCTTTGTAGTAACACAGCCCTGCTCCGTGTAGTAACACAGCCCTGCTCTTTGTAGTAACACAGCCCTGCTCCATGTAGTAACACAGCCCTCCTCCGTGTCACACAGCCTTGCTCCGTGTAGTATCACAGCCCTGCTCTTTGTAGTAACACAGCCCTGCTCCGTGTCACACAACCTTGCTCCGTGTAGTATCACAGCCCTGCTCTTTGTAGTAACACAGCCTTGTTCCATGTAATGCCATGTATTGTGGCCCTGAACATGATTCGCTCATCGCTTCTGTATCACCCAGAGCGGGGTACTCAGGTCGCCGGGCAGCATTGCATTCAGGGGGTCATGGGGGTAGCAGCCGTGCCCGGTTCATGTGCTCTGGGGACAGTGAAATAGGGGTTAAAAATGAAAGAAAAAATAAAAGAAAGAGTTTGTGACACCACTTGGAGTGTTCCACTGTAAGATAGCCGACACTGCAGACGATCCCTGGGGTGTAGATGATGATGGCAGTGCAGGTGCGTGAAGAAACCAGATTGTATCTTAATTTCCCAGACAACCATGTTTTTCTAAACTCACAAGAACTGACTTTTTATCTGTATATTGGCTTGTGGATTTAAGTGTTTATGTCTGGTGGGCCAATAAGACAGACATTCATACCATCTAAAATAATAAATGCCCTAAGCAGCTTCCGGTTGTAACAACTTCCGTCCAGTTGTAACCGGTGACGTCACCGCACACCTCTTTCCATGTTAACCCTCAACACACACACTCCTCTCACCTTTCACCATCTCCACTCACTCCTTCACTCCACATACGACCCTTTCTCTCACTACGTCTCTCATACTCACGCCGTCATCGCCGCTGATCCACGATCCCCGACATCTTCTTCCGCCGGCGCCATCCTGGATCCAGACGTCCTCCACACCGGCGACATGTTCTTGCGGCGTATTGAAGGTAAATTCAACCAATACAGGGTCTGGAGGTGCAACCCCCGGAACAACAGGTTCAACAAACCTCTTCAACAAAGATTTATGGAACACATTATGGATTTTAAATGTGACAGGAAGAGCCAAACGAAAGAGCGGATTAATAATCTCAAAAATCTTGTAAGGTCCAATAAATCTAGGCTTAAACTTAGGAGAAGCCACCTTCATAGCAATATTTTTTGATGATAACCATACCATATCACCAACCTTAAATTGGGGACCAATGGTCCTATGTCGGTTGGAAAACCGCTGGGCCTTTTCCTGCGAGAGAAATAACTTATCCACCACTTGGTCCCAGATCTGGTGCATTCTCTCCACCACAGTTTCAACCCCTGGGCAGGCAGAGGGCTCCACCTGCCCTGAAGAAAATCGAGGATGAAACCCAAAGTTACAAAAAAAAGGAGACATCAAAGTGGCAGAACTAGCTCTATTATTTAAAGCAAATTCGGCCAAGGGCAAAAATGAAACCCAATCATCCTGATCAGCAGAAATAAAACATCTCAAATATGACTCCAAGGTCTGGTTTGTTCTCTCTGTGTGCCCATTGGTCTGAGGGTGAAAAGCAGAGGAGAAGGACAACTGAATTCCCAGCTTGGAACAGAAAGTTCTCCAAAATCTAGACACAAACTGGACTCCTCTGTCAGATAGAATGTTCTCAGGAATCCCGCGCAAGCGAACCACCTGTTGTAAAAACAGGGGCACCAATTCAGAGGAAGATGGCAACTTAGGGAGTGGTACAAGATGAACCATCTTAGAGAACCTATCACAAATCACCCAAATAACAGTCATCCTTTGAGAGACAGGCATATCAGAGATGAAATCCATTGAAATATGGGTCCATGGCCTCTTGGGAACAGGCAAAGGCATCAACAACCCACTAGAGCGAGAACACGATTTAGACCGGGAGCACGTCCCACAGGACTGCACAAAATTCCTGACATCACGAGACAAGGAGGGACACCAAAAAGACCGACTCACCAGATCTCTAGTACCAAAAATACCTGGATGACCAGCCAAAGCAGAGCAATGAACTTCAGACATCACTCTCTTCTTCCACTGGTCAGGAACATACAACTTTCCACTGGGACAACGCTCAGGTTTGTCCTCCTGGAACTCTTCCAGAGCACGTCTCAAATCGGGCGAGATGGCAGAAAGAACTACCCCTTCCCCTAAGATGGTAGCAGGCTTGGTCACCACAGGAGAATCAGCAAAGAAGCTCCTAGAGAGGGCATCAGCCTTGACATTCTTAGTTCCAGGAAGAAAAGAATCCACAAAATCAAAACGTGTAAAAAACAAGGCCCACCTAGCCTGTCTAGGGTTCAAGCGCTTCGCCGACTCTAGGTAAATCAAATTCTTGTGGTCAGTGAGGACCACGACTTGATGCTTAGCTCCCTCCAACCAATGTCTCCACTCCTCAAATGCCCATTTCATGGCTAACAGTTCCCGATTCCCCTCATCATAGTTACGTTCAGATGGAGAGAACTTTCGGGAAAAGAAAGCACAGGGATTCATTGTAGATGTTACAGGATCCTTTTGGGACAAAACAGCTCCTGCACCAATCTCAGAAGCATCCACCTCTACCTGGAACGGAAGTGAGACATCAGGTTGCCGCAAAACCGGGGCGGAGGTGAATCTTCGCTTCAGCTCCTGAAAGGAAGAAACAGCCTCCGGAGACCAATTTAACACATCAGCACCCTTCTTAGTCAAATCAGTCAATGGCTTGGCAATACTAGAAAATTTTGCTATAAATTTCCGATAAAAATTAGCAAAACCCAAAAACTTCTGGAGGGCCTTCAAAGAAGTGGGCTGAACCCAATCGTAAATGGCCTGTACCTTGGCCGGGTCCATTTCAATAGTTGACGGGGACAAAATAAATCCCAAAAAAGAAATCCTCTGTACTCCAAAAAGGCATTTAGATCCTTTGACATACAGGGAATTCTCCCTCAAGATCCGGAACACAGTCCGAATATGTTCCACATGAGAATCCCAATCCTTGGAGAAGATCAAAATATCATCCAGATAGATAATCAAAAATTTATCGACAAAATCTCGGAAAATATCGTTCATGAAGCACTGGAAGACAGAAGGGGCATTAGTGAGCCCAAAAGGCATCACCAGGTACTCAAAATGTCCCTCCGGAGTATTAAACGCCGTCTTCCATTCATCCCCATGCTTAATGCGAATAAGATTATACGCCCCCCTGAGGTCAAGCTTGGTAAACCAGCAAGCACCTTTAACTCTGGAGAATAGATCAGAAATCAGGGGTAACGGATACTGATATTTAACAGTAATTTTGTTGAGAGCACGATAATCAATACAAGGTCTTAATGATCCATCCTTTTTGGCTACAAAAAAAAAACCGGCACCTAAGGGTGACGAGGATGGTCTAATATGACCCTTCTCCAACGCCTCCTTAATATAGGATCGCATAGCCTCGTGCTCGGGTACAGATAAATTGAAGAGCCAACCCTTGGGAAATTTACACCCCGGGCTCAGTTCAATAGCACAGTCATAACTCCTATGAGGAGGCAGAGACGCAGACTTATTCTCACTAAATACATCATAAAAGTCCGCCAAATAATCAGGAACATCATGCGACTGAGGAGAGGTGGAAAACACCGGAGCCTCACTAAAGGCACACCGACAACCCCAACTCACCACAGACACAGATTTCCAATCCAAAACTGGATTATGAATTTGTAACCAGGAAAACCCCAGAACAATAGTATCATGCAGATTATGTAACACCAAAAACCTGCAATTTTCTTGATGGTCTGGGGCGACCCGCATTACCACCTGGGTCCAAAACTGAGGTTTATTTTTAGCCAAAGGAGTAGCATCAATCCCCCTCAAAGGGATAGGCGTCTGCAGAGGTGTCATCGGAAATCCACAACGTTTAGCAAAATCCAAGTCCATTAGGTTTAGAGCTGCTCCCGAATCCACAAAAGCCTTGGCGGAAAATGTGGACAGGGAGCAGATCAGAGTAATAGCCAGAAGAAACTTAGGTTGAACACCACCAACAGAAAACGTGTGTGCAAAGCGTTTCTCGCGTTTAGGACAGACAGAAATAATATGCGAGGCATCTCCACAGAAAAAACACAACTTATTACGCCTTCTGAACTCCTGACGCTGCTCTCTGGAAAAAACTCTATCACATTGCATAGGTTCAGACATCTGTTCAACAGGTGGCAACACCTCTCGAGCAGCTCTGCGTTCGCGTAAACGCCGATCAACCTGAATGGCTAAAGACATAGAATCGTCAAGACCAGAGGGAACAGGAAATCCCACCATAGTATCTTTTATGGCTTCTGACAACCCCTTCCGAAAGAGAGCAGCCAAGGCATTATCATTCCAGGTAGTAAGTACTGCCCACTTTCGGAATTTTTGACAGTACAATTCTGCAGAATCACGACCCTGGTTCAATGCCAGCAGGGTCTTTTCAGCCTGATCAATGGCATTAGGTTCGTCATACAACAACCCCAAGGCCTGAAAAAATGCTTTCACATTAGTCAGAATAGGATCATCTGGTTTCAAAGAAAACGCCCAATCCTGGGGATCGCCACGCAGCAAAGAGATGACAATTTTAACCTGCTGCGCGGAGCTCCCTGACGAGTTAGGCTTCAAGGCAAAAAATAATTTCCAATTATTTTTGAAATTCAAAAATTTAGACCGATCCCCAAAAAATACATCAGGTGTAGGAATCTTTGGTTCAGCAGCATGTGAATGAGCAAGGTAGGCGGAAATTCCCCGCACTTCCACAGCGAGCTGCTCCACACGATCAGACAATTGCTTTATCTCCATTGAGAGAAAAAAAAAATTCCCCCTACGGCCTCAGAGATATAGAGGAAAAAATATACACTTTTTTTTTTTTTTTTTTATAAAATTCTTTCCTGCTATGGAGTACCCTAGAATCTGCGGTATGGCGGGTGATTCTGTTATGATTGAGTCACCGTAGGAGGCAAAAATAGAAATGCTAGCTAAGTCCAGAAAACCAGAGAAGTTGGCAGCTATCGGATTGCAGACCCCTGAACCTATCAACACAACTAGCAGTAGCCGTGGGGGGCTCCTACGATGCCCTAGGCCCCTCGATCACAGCCGGAGGACTACATAGCCTAAAGACAGAAAGGGAAATCTAAACTGCCCCAGAGCAGACCCCAAAGCAAAAGGCAGCCCCCAACATATAATGATGGTGAAGCAAGAAAAAAGAACAAAACACAGACAGAAAGATAGACTGAGCAAAGATGGGGCCCACGCTAGCTTAGATAGGAAAGGACAGGAAGGCTGCTGTCTGCAATCCGTGAAAAACCCTATGAAAATAAGAGCCAACAAACTGACAGTAAAAAAAGCCCTGAAGACGCTAGGCTTCAAAAAAGCTATGTCAGTACTCAGGAATATTCTGAAGACAGAGCAACAGGCAAAAGGAGATTCAGCTCACCCCAGCAGGGAATGGCAGAATCCAGAAAAGCAAAGAAAACAAAACACTAATGCAAAAAGGCAAAGCAGAAATCTTAGCTTTAGATGAGCAGGAATCAGACTGGTTTCCTAGAAGTCCACAGAGAAATCACCCGCAGGCCAGAAGGGCGTCGGCAGCCTTATATCCAGTCATTAACTCCACTCAGCCAGCCATCATCATCAGCCCCAGGTGTTTGACAATCAGGCTCACTAACTTTCTTCACCAGAAGAGGGAGTTCCTCGGGCCTCAGTAGTGAAGGGAAAAATGAACTCACAACAGAGGAGGCTGGCTGCTGACTAAGGACAGCATGTGAGGCTCGAGGTGAGTGCCCATAATGGAGGGCAGTGGCAGACCTGGATGCAGCGCCAGGACGGGGACCAGGTGTAACAGTGGCAGACCTGGGCGCCGCGCCAGGACAGGTACCGGGTGTAACACACAGCCTCTCAGCTTTCCATCCGACTCTAGAAGAATAGATGGTCTAGGGGCTGAAGCCGTGATCCTTCTCAGCATTGTTCCTGGAGAGAGCACATGTAACTGCTCCTAGAACATTCTCCATTTTCTTCACGCCATCTTTCCTCACAGACCAGCTAAAACTCCTCCCCTCCCAGTTAGGATATCTCTGCAAAGCTCTAAGCTTCATGCAAGTAAGGGAGTGGGGTAAAATTGTATGTGCAGTTGTCTCCAGCAGAGAAAGCATAACTCCCACTATTTACAAAACACATATAAAATAGTACATATTTGACCATTTTGTGGTGGCAAAGACACAGGGTGCCACATTCCCCCCTAGTTAAAGGTAACACTTCCTCTGGCTACACCACTGAACGCAAGAGTGTAACAAAATGACGTAACATTTAACCTGAGTATAGATGAACAGTCACATTAACTGAGTCATGGATTACAGCCCAAAACCACTTCCGATTGGTTAGATCGTCCCTGAGTGCAGCTGCAGTGCACACAGACCGTAATATAAAATACACTGCACTGGCTGTTTTAGGTGGCTTCCTGCCAAGGCACGATGAACGGGTTTTCCTCTCAAGTTTGTGAGTCTTTACAGGAGTCCTTATAGTAGAATAAAGTGTATCAACTACTGAAATCTCACATTAGTCCATGTGGGCACAACTTCTTCAACATTTTTAATAACGTTACATAAGGCATAGTTTAATATGAGTACAAGATCAAAACTAACTTAATCTTACTGCTATATGAGAATATTTCATAAATCATTTTGATAGCGAGAAGGGGTTTAGCCCTGCATGCTACGCTGTGATCTGTGCAAAATAGGAATACTAGGCAACTTCCTAAGACTCTTTGAACCTACTATGGGTACAACAGGTTCACTGCTGACTGTGGGCAAGTTTTCTGATTCTTCCGCATGCAAAGTGTCTATGGTTGGCATTAGCGTTTCATCACTTCCAGAACGGTTTGATGTCTCTTCTAAAGACCGTTGTGGGAACACCATCACTGAAACTACCACCGCGTTGTCAACTTGTAGCCAAGAACTAGGGAATTCACCTAGGAAAGTACGAATCTTTGTGTCAGTCTTTTCTATTAGCTGAAGATCTTCCTTAGTCTCAACTCTTTCAGGCAATTGTGCTGGACATACATTCAGATTGTCTCTTGATACAGTAGTACACGTTTTTCCGCCATCTATGGAGATAGTACACACTTTGCTATTGTCATAGCTAGATGGTTGAATAGTGAAAGGCTAGGCCTCCCATTGGTCATCTATCTTGTGATTTTTTCTCTTTTTCTTTAACACTTGTTCACATGGTGGTAAGGGGGTTGCCACAGCATGTCTATTAAAGTTTTTTTCCTATTTTTGCCTAGCCTGAGCAAGACGTTTGTCTTGCCCAGAGCGGGGTACTCAGGTCACCAGGCAGCGTTAGATTCAGGAGGCCACGGGGGTGGTGGCCGTGCCTGGTGCCTGTGCTCCAGGGACAGTGAAAAGGGGGTTAAAAAATAAAGTAAAAATAAAAGAAATTTGAAAAAGAGTACGTGACGTCAATTGGAGTGTTCGACTGTAGGATAGCCGGCACTGCAGATGATCCCTGGGGGGTAAATGGTGATGGCAGTGCAGATGTTTAACCCCCTCCAACTAGGGCTGACCCCAGAGATTGTGATGGAAGTAGATGGTTCAGAGTAACAAGGCAGGAGACAAGGAAAGTCACTTTATCATTTACTGTAGTTCAGATGCAGTTCAGAGGAGATATTACATCTCTCACGAGGTTTACAGTCTGCTCTGCAAGATGGGAGTCATCCTTCTCTCTGCTGAGACTCGGTGTAACCTTCCTGCTATTCTATCCCTTCAGGGACCAAGGCTTCCCGGAGTGGGAAACTTCCAGTACAGCCACTACTCACTGTGTTTTCTTCCCTTGGCAACTTGCAGCTTGCATCCTGTGTGAGGCACAAGTTCCTTCTTGCACAATTCTTCACTGATCCTAGTTTGCTGTAGTCTTCCTGGGGGAAAACACTCTGCTGTTGGTTGTATAAACCCACACAGTCTCTCAGCTTACCACCCTGCTCTAAAAGCATGGATGGCCTAGGGACTGATTTCCTGATTCTTCTTAGCTTTGCTCCTCGAGGGAACACATGTTATAGCTTCTAGGAGCGTTCTCCATTTTCCTCCACTGTCTTCTTCACAGAAAAAGAACAACTCGACTCCTCCCCCTGCCAGTTAGGGTACGTCTCCAAAGCTCTAAGCTTCAGGGAAGTAAGGGAGTGAGGTAAAATTGTGTGTGTGCAGTGGTCTCTAGCAGAGAAAGCATAACTCCCATTGCTTACAAAACACATACAAAACAGTACATATTTAACCATTTTGTGGCATATTTTAACCATTTCCTCGGCTACACCACGGCACATAAGCGTATAGCAAAATTACAACATTTAACCTGAGTATCGGCGAACAGTCACATTAACTGAGTTGTGGATTACAGCCCAAAACCACTTCTGATTGGTTGGATCCTCCCTGAGTGCAGCTGCAGGGCACACAGACCATAATATGAAATTCACTGCACTGGCTGTTTTAGATGGCTTCCTGCCAAGGCACGATGAATGGGTTTTTCTCTCAAGTTTATGAGTCTTTACAAAAGTTCTTATGGTAGAATAAGGCATATTAACTACTGTAATCTCACATTAGTCCATGTGGGCACAACTTCTTCAACATTTTCAATAACGTTACATAAGTCAAAGTTCAATATAATTACAACTCAAAACTAACTCATTAATCTTAATACTCTATGAGAATATTTTACAAATCATTTCTATAGAGAGAAGGGGTTTGTCCCTGTGTGCTACGCTGTGATCTGCGCAAGATAGGAGTGCTAGGCAACGTCCTACAACTCTTTGAACCTACCATGGGTACAACAGGTTCACTGCTGACTGTGGGCAAGTTTTCTGATTCTTCCGCATGCAAAGTGTTAGTGGTTGGCATTAGCGACTCTTCGCTTCCAGAACAATTTGGTGTCTCTGGTAAAGACCTTTGTGGGAACACCATCACTGGAACTACCCTGCGTTGTTAACTTGTAGCCAAGAACTAGGAAATTCACCTAGAACAGTGCGAATCTTTGTATCAGTCTTTTCTTTTAGCTGAGGATCTTCTTTAGTCTCAACTCTTTCACGCAATTGTGCTGGACATACTTTCAGATTATCTCTTGATACGGTAGTACACGTTTTTCCGCCGTCTTTGGAGATGGTACACACTTTGCTGTTGTCAGAGCTAGATGGTTGAACAGTGTAAGGCTGAGCCTCCCATTGGTCATCTAACTTGTGGTTTCTTCTCTTTTTCTTCAACACTTGTTCACCAGTTGGTAAAGAGGTTGCCACAGCATGTCTATTAAAGTTCCTTTCCTGCTTTTGCCTAGCTTGAGCAAGACTTTCCTCTACACATTGTTGAACTTTTTTAGATTGCAATTGTCTTTCTGTATTCCAATCAGTGTCCAATTGGCTGGATATGGTTTCAGGAGTTAGGACTCCCATTTCTAGGTCGATGGAGAGGTTATAGGGGCTTGCACGCATCAAGTAAGCTGGGGCATATCTTGTTGCGCTGGTTGGGATATGATTGGACATTTCGATCAAATCAGGTAATTTCTCAGGCCATTGGTTCCTTTCTTCTAGTGGTAGGATCTGCAATAAATTGATCACCAGATGATTCAGTTTTTCGCAAAGACCATTGCCTTGTGGATGGTATGGTGTAGTTCTGAACTTTTTACATCCATAGAGGGAGCAAAATTCTTGAAAGACCTCTGCTTCGAAGGCTGGACCTCTGTCTGTAAGCGCTTGATCTGGATAGCCATGGGGTCTGCAGAAATATTCCTAAAATGCCTTTGCAGCTGTTCTCACTGTTTGGTCTTTCACAAGTACGACCACTAGGAAACGGGAATAGTGATTCACTATTGTTAAGGCATAGGTATACCCTGATCGGCTTGGGGTTAGTTGCACGTGGTCTAAGGCCACCAGTTCCAAAGGTTGTTTAGTGATGATGGGCTGCAAGGGGGCCCTTTGATTGGCAGAATTCTTTCATCTGCGATTACATGGGCAGCATTCCCTACACCACTGTTCAATAGACCATCTCATACCTGTCCAGAAGAAGCAGTCACGGATGACTACTTCCAGCTTTTTCCAACCAAAGTGTCCCGCTTGATTGTGGTAAGCTTCCAAGACCATGGGCACGTCATTTTTGGGGACCACAATCTGCCATACCAGTTCATGCGTATGTGGGTTAATAGCTCTTCGGATCAACTTTCCTTCAAAAAGGAATAGCTTTTTTCTTGCTTTCCACAACTGTTGGACATCTGCAGGTGCATCAGGAGCTGGAGACGAATCTGCTTCACCAAGGAGTTCTTTAACCATACATACAGTGGGGCAAAAAAGTATTTAGTCAGTCAGCAATAGTGCAAGTTCCACCACTTAAAAAGATGAGAGGCGTCTGTAATTTACATCATAGGTAGACCTCAACTATGGGAGACAAACTGAGAAAAAAAAATCCAGAAAATCACATTGTCTGTTTTTTTTTCATTTTATTTGCATATTATGGTGGAAAATAAGTATTTGGTCAGAAAAAAAATTTCATCTCAATACTTTGTGATATATCCTTTGTTGGCAATGACAGAGGTCAAACGTTTTCTGTAAGTCTTCACAAGGTTGCCACACACTGTTGTTGGTATGTTGGCCCATTCCTCCTTGCAGATCTCCTCTAGAGCAGTGATGTTTTTGGCTTTTTGCTTGGCATCACGGACTTTCAACTCCCTCCAAAGGTTTTCTATAGGGTTGAGATCTGGAGACTGGCTAGGCCACTCCAGGACCTTGAAATGCTTCTTACGAAGCCACTCCTTCGTTGCCCTGGCGGTGTGCTTTGGATCATTGTCATGTTGAAAGACCCAGCCACGTTTCATCTTCAATGCCCTTGCTGATGGAAGGAGGTTGGCACTCAAAATCTCACGATACATGGCCCCATTCATTCTTTCATGTACCCGGATCAGTCGTCCTGGCC
The DNA here is from genome assembly GCF_039654945.1 of Dendrobates tinctorius. NCBI lineage: Eukaryota > Metazoa > Chordata > Amphibia > Anura > Dendrobatidae > Dendrobates > Dendrobates tinctorius. Next base: position 49,314,653 of record NW_027361917.1, on the reverse strand, counting down.
CCTTTGCAGAGAAACAGCCCCAAAGCATGATGTTTCCACCACCATGCTTTACAGTAGGTATGGTGTTTGATGGATGCAACTCAGTATTCTTTTTCCTCCAAACACGACAAGTTGTGTTTCTACCAAACAGTTCCAGTTTGGTTTCATCAGACCATAGGACATTCTCCCAAAACTCCTCTGGATCATCCAAATGCTCTCTAGCAAACTTCAGACGGGCCCGGACATGTACAGGCTTAAGCAGTGGGACACGTCTGGCACTGCAGGATCTGAGTCCATGGTGGCGTAGTGTGTTACTTATGGTAGGCCTTGTTACATTGGTCCCAGCTCTCTGCAGTTCATTCACTAGGTCCCCCCGCGTGGTTCTGGGATTTTTGCTCACCGTTCTTGTGATCATTCTGACCCCACGGGGTGGGATTTTGCGTGGAGCACCAGATCGAGGGAGATTATCAGTGGTCTTGTATGTCTTCCATTTTCTAATTATTGCTCCCACAGTTGATTTCTTCACTCCAAGCTGGTTGGCTATTGCAGATTCAGTCTTCCCAGCCTGGTGCAGGGCTACAATTTTGTTTCTGGTGTCCTTTGACAGCTCTTTGGTCTTCACCATAGTGGAGTTTGGAGTCAGACTGTTTGAGGGTGTGCACAGGTGTCTTTTTATACTGATAACAAGTTTAAACAGGTGCCATTACTACAGGTAATGAGTGGAGGAAAGAGGAGACTCTTAAAGAAGAAGTTACATGTCTGTGAGAGCCAGAAATCTTGTTTGCTTGTTTCTGACCAAATACTTATTTTCCACCATAATATGCAAATAAAATGAAAAAAAAACAGACAATGTGATTTTCTGGATTTTTTTTTCTCAGTTTGTCTCCCATAGTTGAGGTCTACCTATGATGTAAATTACAGACGCCTCTCATCTGTTTAAGTGGTGGAACTTGCACTATTGCTGACTGACTAAATACTTTTTTGCCCCACTTTATAGCCGGGTCACTGCTCTGCGTCCCCGCCCAACCATGGTGAGGTAGTGGTTTAAGGGAAACTTCGTGAACGGCAAGGCTTAATTGGACAACTGAGCCATCCATCTTTGTTCCAAGATGCCGAGCCTTTCAATCTCCAGATGGGTTAACGGATTGTTGTCCGTATAGATGGTAAATTTAGATGAGTCAAAATAGTGCTTGAACCTCTCGGTCGCTGCCCAAACGATAGCCAAGAATTCTAACTTGAAGGAGCTATAGTTGGTAGAGTTCCTCTCAGTAGGACGAAGCTTCCGACTGGCATAAGCAATGACTTTCTCCTTACCTTGCTGCTCTTGAGACAGGACAGCTCCTAACCCAACATTGCTGGCATCAGTGTGCAGGATAAGCAGCCGATCATAGTCTGGATACGCTAAGATCTCTTCTCCAGTAAGTGCTTGCTTAAGGCTTTTGAACGACTCATCCAACCTAGCATCCCACTCTATCAGAGAACTCTTACCTCTGGCCTTTTTGGGTTGGCCATCCAGAAGGCCTTGAAGGGAGGCTGCCAATTTAGTAAAGTGTTTAATAAAGCGTCTGTAGTACCCCACTAGCCCTAGGAATTGTCTGACCTCTTGGATGTTGGAGAGTACCTGCCAGTCTCTATTGACAGTCGCTTTGTCTGGGTCGGGCGCTACTCCCTCTGCACTCACGACATGATGTAAATACTGCACTTTGGGCTTTAGGAGATGACATTTGGATGGTTTTACATTTAAGCCGAAGTTGGACAACGCCTCAAAGACCTCGGCCAGGTGTTGCAGATGTTCCTCATAAGTCCTGGAATATACAATCACATCATCCAAGTACAATAGCACAGTCTTAAAGTTCATACGTCCAAGGCAACATTCCATAATTCTCTGAAAGGGGGGACTGCTCAATCCGAACGGCATGTAATTAAACTCACATAGCCCCATTGGAGTAGTGAACGCAGTTTTTTCTTTGTCTGCCTCAGCAACAGGAACCTGCCAGTACCTGCTGGTTAAGTCCAGAGTGGAGAAGTACCTAGCTGATTTTAATGCTGGCAGGGACTCCTCTATGTGCGGTAGGGGGTATGCATCTTTGTTAGTAATTTTGTTAAGTTGTCTGTAATCTACACATATGCGCATGGTACCATCTTTCTTTTTGACTAACACCAGGGGCACCGCCCAGGGACTGTAGCTATCCCTGATTACCCCTGCTTGTTTCATTTCTTTTAGCATGCCTTTTGCACACTGATAATGAGCTGGAAGTACTGGACAATACCTCTCTTTGATATGTGGGTGATCTTCTGTGGGGATATTATGTTGAAACCATTTTACCTGCTCAAAATCCAAGGGATGGTTACTGAAAACCCTCTCGTATTCTTGTTCTACTCGATGCACTCCATTTTTCTGATGTACAGGAGTGGAGTCGGTGCCAACATGTATCTTTTGGAACCATTCCTCCGTCTGAACAAAAGAGCCATTGCCATCCGTCGCTTCGGACGGATCCAAGGGGGTTCTACAGCCTGAATATCATTGTTGTTGAGTGAATAGTTTGGCTACGGTTGCATATCGGGGCAAGCGAGCTTCCTCCTCCCCACAGTTCAGAACACGTACCGGGACCCTGCCCTTTTTAACATCAACAATTCCCCTGGCTGTCATCACAGTAGGTCTGCTATCTGAATAGACTGGTTCTAGGAGGGCTTGGCAATCCTGTCCTCTGATGCCTATGGCTGCTCTGCACCAGATGAGAGTCTCACTCCTAGGGGGAAGCATAATGGAATTGAGATCACTCACCCTTACGCTACCAATCTCTCCACCAGTTAACTCCACCTGCTGTTGCCACACAAGGGCCTTGATTTCTTTATTGAGGGCATGCTGCTCTTTGTACAGGGCCGACTCGGCTATGTTCTTCAAAATGGCGATGACCTCTCTTAAACAATTTTCAATCACATTTGTGCCCAATGTTATGATAGGTTGACACTCTCCTCTTTCTACATCTACTACCATGAGACCTTGAGCTTTGAGCTCTACCTTCCCCACTTTAATAACAACCTCTTTGTACCCTACCTGTGTCAGGGGTTGACCATTACTTGCTATTAACGACAAGTCACCATCAAGGAGTCGGGTGAAATCAGCATCAGTCAAATATCTCTGGTACAGTATGTGGGGCATTGTGGTTACCTGTGACCCAGTGTCCAGGAGGGCAGTGAAAGGGATTCCATCAATTACCATAGGTATAAGTGGACATCCTCCAACATATCTGTTTCTCCAGTTAATTAGACCAGATTGTCTTACTCCTGGGGGTTGGTCCCTGCCCCCAGGGGTTGCCCATTTAAAGGACGTTCTCTTTCGATATAATCAACCTTATCGCACTGTCTGCAGATGGGTCTTCCGGAAGTGTCAAATCGGTCAGTAGATCTCCTGCCAGTGTGGTTCAGTCGTCACTGCTGTTGTGGCATCCTCTTTGGCCATCGCCATGGGAGATCATTCGGGCTCGAGGCTAATTCAGTCCTCTCTGTGGGGGAACAAGTCTGGAGAGTCTGAACAGTTTTACATAAAGCAGCCACACTTTTAGCCAGTTCTTGTACTTGCAGCCGTAAATCTACAGTAGAATCATCAATTGGAGTCTGCACATACTGTACAGCAGGCACCTGAGTTGAGGATACTGCCCCCTGGTGGTACGTAACTGCTGGGTATTTAACTGGCTCAGTGCTGACATAGGTAGATTCTCTTAAGATACGGACGGATCTGTTCTTAAACTGAGCAAAGTCAATGTCAGGGTTCTGCAGCGACATCATGTGCAGTTGAGCCTTACTAGAGTCAGACAATAGGCCCTCAATGAATCTCTTACACTGTCTGGATCAATTTGTTGAATGGCCCACAGCGCCTCCTGCAGGTTAAGGGCATAGTCTCTAACAGTGTCCTGTGATTTCTGTCGGCAGCTGAAAAATCGAATCTTTATTTCTGAAGCAGTTCGGGTGTCAAAAGTATCCTTTAATTTAGCAAAAATGTCTTTTATAGTCTTTTTATCAGTCGCTGGCCAAGATTTAACTTTTCTCTGGGCAGCGCCACTGAGCTGACTTGTAAGTATACTGGCCTTCTGCTCCTCTGACACAGGATAGATTTCAAACAGGCTGCGCAGCTTCTCCTTGAAGTCACTTATGGTGTGCGATTCGCATGTGTACTGTGGCAGCCATGCCGCACCCGGTATATAAGGCATGGTGAATGGCAATATGGGAGCCGCAGCTGCTCCACCTTGAGCGTCGCCGGGATTAGACATCTTCCCCCCAGTTAACCCTTGCAGGGGTGCGACTCACCGCTTCAGCTGCTACAGGTCGTTGCTCCTGTAGGATCCTGGATGGCTGGAGTCTCGAGCAAGGTGTACCAGTAATGCTCCACCTACCACGATTCCCGCCACGACATGCACGGATTGTGACTAGGAATTCCTTGCTATCACAGGAAGGTGTTTTTAGTCGCACAGGATCCTGTTTGTGACGCCAAGTTTTGTATCACCCAGAGCGGGGTACTCAGGTTGCCGGGCAGCGTTGGATTCAGGGAGTCACAGGGGTGGCAGCCGTGCCTGGTGCCTGTGCTCTGGGGACAGTGAAATAGGGGTTAAAAATGAAAGAAAAAATAAAAGAAAGAGTTTGTGACGCCAGTTGGAGTGTTTAACTGTAAGATAGCCAGCACTGCAGATGATCCCTCGGGGGTGGATGATGATGGCAGCGCAGGTGTTTAATCCCCTCCAACTAGGGCTGGCCCCCAGAGATAGTGATGAAAGTAAATGGCACAGAGTAACAAAGCAGGAGACAAGGAAAGTCACTTTATCATTTACTGAAGTCCAGATGCAGTTCAGAGGATAAAATACAACTCTCTCACCAGGTTTACAGTCTGTTCTGCACGGTGGGAGTTACACTTCTCTGCTGTGGTTGTTATGGATCTGTAGCACAGGACAAGGGGAGAAGGGAAAACTGACCCTGCACTTCAACTAGGCTGATACCCTACGATGGAGTGGGCGACCCATTCCTTATGAATAGACCCACCAACGATCCTAGGTTAATCTCAAGCGAAGACCTATAGATAGGGGGAAGGGGGTCCCTGAAAGATCTAAGGACTGGGTACAAAAACGGGTAACCTCCTAATAGAAAACAAAGAGAAGGCTCCAGAAACAAACTGAAAACAGAAACTAAGACTAGCAGAACCAGAGGTCCCAATACTGAACTAATTAAACACACAGAAGGCAAAGCAAAGCTTCAAGCCAGAACTCAAGCGGATTAACATTGTTGTCCAGTAAGGACTGGGAGACAGGTGCAGGTTAATAAAGGGTGATACAATCACCTGACCCAAGACAAACCCAGCACCAGAGGAAAAAGACCAGCAGCCAGAACACTACAAGAAAATGGCGGATAGTCACAAACTAAACAGATTATAACAGTGGTTCAGTGTAAACTTCCTGCTGTTCTGATCCCTTCGGGAACAAATGTTTCCCAGAGTCTGAAACTTCTAGTACTACCAGTACTCATGGTGTTTTCTGCCCTGGCAACATGCAGCTTGAATCCTTTGTGAGGCACATGTTTGTTCTTGCGTAATCCCTCACTGATTCTCTGTTGCTGTAGTTTTCCTGGGAGAAGACACTCCACTGCTGGTTGTGTAAACCACACAGCCTCTCAGCTTACCATCAGACTCTAGAAGCATAGATGGCCTAGGGGCTGAAGCCCTGATCATTCTCAGCATCGTTCCTGGAGAGAGCACATGTAACTGCTCCCAGAACATTCTCCATTTTCTTCACACCGTCTTTCCTCACAGACCAGCTAAATCTCCTCCCCTCCCAGTTAGGGTATCTCTGCAAAGCTCAAAGCTTCAGGCAAGTAAGGGAGTGGGGTAAAATTGTGTGTGCAGTTGTCTCGGAAAAGACTCGCCCACTATAATTCAGTGGGTGCACAAAAAACAGATAACGAGTGTTACTATATCTATGTCATGCTTTTTTCAAGGATTCATTATAATTATTAACACAGAAACTGATTGACCTTTTGTTATTTATCAAATTGTTTGTAATTGTTCATACCAGAAAACCTCCGGCTGTACAAACACGCCTATCCTTAGCAAGCCATCCCTCGATCCAACCGCTATGTCCAGCTGTTGCTGCTCCCATTCGCTTCCAAATTCCTGGAGCAGCACGTCCACGCTGAACTTTCCTCCCACCTCTCATCTAACTTGCTCTTTGACAATCTACAATCTGGTTTCCATCCCCATCATTCCACTGAAACTGTCATGACAAAAATTACTAATGACCTACTTACAGCCAAAGCCAATGGACAATACTCTATACTCCTGCTTCTAGACCTGTCCTCTGCCTTTCGACACAGTTGGCCACTGCCTCCTACTACAGATCCGCTCTTCCTTTGGCATCAAAGACCTCGCCCTATCCTGGATCACCTCATACCTTTCCAACCAACCGTACATTCAGCATCTCCCACTCCAACACTACCTTGTCATCCTGCCCTCTCTCTGTTGGAGTCCCTCAAGGCTATGTCCTAAGACACCCTACTCTTCTCAATCTATACCCTTGGTCTAGGGCAACTCATAAAGTCCCATGGCTTCCAGTGCCATCTATATGTTGATGACAATCAGATCTACCTCCCTGGCCCAAATGTCACCTATCTGCTGGTGTGCCTATCCGCCATATCCTCCTTCTTCTCCTCTCGCTTCCTCAAACTCAATGTGGACAAATCTGAACTCAACATCTTTCCTCCATTTCACAAATCTTCCTTATCTGATCTATCACAATAAATGACATCACGCAAATCCCCCCATGCTTGAATTCCGCTGCCTCAGAGTAACCCTTGATTCTGCCTTGTCCTTCAAACTGCACATCCAAGCTCTGTGGCCTACCTGCTAACGCTCTCACTCCTCTCCAGTCCATCCTTAACTCTGCTGCCTGACTAATTCATCACTCTCATTGCTGCTCGTTCGCTTCTCGCCTCTGCAAATCTCTTCACTGTCTCACAATTCCTCAGCGTAACCAGTTCAAATTACTAATACTGACCTACAATGCCATCTATAACCTGTCTCCTCCGTATACCTCTGAACTAATCTCCAGATATCTTCCCTCACATAATATAAGGTCTTACCAAGACCTCCTTCTCTCCTCCATACTTATTCGTTCCTTACCCTATCGCCTTCAAGACTTCTCCTGAATATAGCTTATCCTCTGGAATTCTGTGCCCCAACACTTCTGATTATCAACCACATTCGGCTCCTTCAGATGGGACTTGAAAACCCACCTCTTCAAGAAGTCTTCCAGCCTGTAATGACCCTGCTGCCTCCTCACCACTACCGGAGCTGCCGCCTCACCCACACCGGAGCTTCTGCAACCTCCAAACCTACTGTCTCATTCCCTTCCATCCTGTAGAATGTAAGCCCGCAAGGGCATGGCCCTTATCCCTCTGAATTGGTCTGTCATTGTTAGTTTGTTAACTGTAAGTGATATCTGTATTTTGTATGTAACCCCTTCTCATATACAGCTCCATGGAATCAATGCTGCTACATAAATAAATAATAATAATAATATACAGTGGGGAAAAAAGTATTCAGTCAGCCACCAATTGTGCAAGTTCTCCCAATTAAAAAGATGAGAGGACTGTAAGTGACATCATAGGTAGACCACAACTATGAGAGCCAAAATGAGAAAACAAATCCAGAAAATCACCTTGTCTGATTTGGCAAGATTTATTTTTCAAATTATGGCGGAAAATAAGTATCTGGTCATTAACAAAAGTTCATCTCAAAATTTTGTTATTTGTCCTTTGTTGACAATGACAGAGGTCAAACGTTTTCTGTAAGTCTTCACAAGGTTGGCACACACTGTTGGCGGTATGTTGGCCCATTCCTCCATGCAGATCTCCTCTAGAGCAGTGATGTTTTGGACCTGCTGCTGGGCCTCACGGACTTTCAAATCCCTCCAAAGATTTTCTATGGGGTGGAGATCTGGAGACTGGCTAGGGCACTCCAGGACCTTCATATGCATCTTACGAAGCCACTCCTTTGTTGCCCTAGCAGTGTGCTTGGGATCATTATCATTCTGAAAGTCCCATCCACGTTTCATCTTCAGTACCCATGCTAATGGAGGGAGGTTTGCACTCAAAATCTTAAGATACATGGCCCCATTCGTTCTTTCATGTACACAAATCAGTCGTCCTGGTCCCTTTGCAGAGAAACAGCCCCAAAGCATGACATTGCCACCCCGATGCTTCACAGTAGGTATGGTGTTCTTTGGATGCAACTCAGCATTCTGCCTCCTCCAAACATGACGAGTTTTGTTTCTACCAAACAGTTCTACTTTGGTTTCATCAGACCATATGACATTCTCCCAATACTCTTCTGGATAATCCAAATGCTCTCCAGCAAACTTCAGATGGGCCCAGACATGTACTGACTAAAGCAGGAGGGCACGTCTTGCACTGTAGGATCTGAGTCCTTGGCGGCGTAGTATGTTACTGATGGTAGCCTTTGTTATGGTGGTCCCAGCTTTATGCAGGTCACTGTTCTTTTGATCACTTTGACCCCATGGGGTGAGATCTTGTGTGGAGCCCCATATTTAGGAAGATTATCAGTAGTCTTGTATGTCTTCCATTTTCTTATTATTGCTCCCACAGTTGATTTCATCACACCAAGCTGCTTGCCTATTGCATATTCAGTCTTCCCAGCCTGGTGTAGGGCTACAATTTTGTTTCTGGTGTTCTTCGACAGCTCTTTGGTCTTCTCCATAGTGGAGTTTGGAGTGTGACTTTTTGAGGTTGTGGACAAGTGTCTTTTATACTGATAACAAGTTCAAACAAGTGCCATTACTACAGGTAATGAGTGAAGGACAGAGGAGCTTCTTAAAGAAGAAGCTACAGGTCTGTGAGAGACAGGAATCTTGCATGTTTTTAGGTGACCAAATACTTATTTTCCACCATAATTTGAAAAATAAATCTTGCCAAATCAGACAAGGTGAGTTTCTGGATTTGTTTTCTCATTTTGACTCTCATAGTTGTGGTCTATCTTTGATGTCAATTACAGGCCTCTCTCATCTTTTTAAGTGGGAGAACTTGCACAATTGGTGGCTGACTAAATACTTTTTTCCCCACTGTATATCATAAAAACTTCCTTCTCATCCCCCAAAGGGGGTGTTCTTTTTTGGCATTCCTCATTCTCAGGTTGTCTACCAGAGACCTGGGATTTTGAGGGTTCTGTGCAGGACCTTAGTTGTTCCCAGCATTTCGTTTTTCTGGACAGAGAGTTCAGATGTTGCTCCTGGGATATGTTGTAGCTATTTTCCCAACTTAAGGGTCATTGCTCCAAGTGGTCCTATTACCACTGGAATCATGGTTGCCTTCACCTTCCATATCTTCTCCAGTTCTCCTTTGAGAACCTGATATTTCTACAGCTTCTCATGTTACTTCTTCCTGATGTTGCTGTCACTTGGCACTGCCACATCTATTATCATTGCTGTCTTCTGGTCCTTGTCTACTATCACAATGTCAGGTTGGCTATCCAACACCTGCTTATCCGTCTAGATCTTGAAGCTCCACAGGCATTTAGCCCTTTCATTCTCCATCACTTTCTCTGGGGTCTCCCACCTGGACTTAGGGAGGCTTAGCCCATATGCTGCACAGATGTTCCTGTATACAATTCCCGCTACTTGGTTGTGGAGTTCGGTATAAGCTGTAACTGCTTGCATTTTGCATCCTTGCACTATGTGTTAGACTGTTTCTGAGGTTTCTTTGCATAGTCTGCACCTTGGGCTTGTCTTGTGTGGTAGATTCCTGCTTCTATGGATCTGGTACTTAGTGCTTGCTCTTGTGCCGCTATGATTAGTGCCTCTGTGTTGTCTCGGAGTCCAGCTTTCTCCAGCCATTAGTAGGATTTCTCCATGTCAGCCACCTCAATTATCTGTCGATGGTACATCCCATGCAGCTGCTTGTCTTGCCATGGCGCTTCATGTTTCTCTTCTTCCTTCCAGATCTATTGTTGTTGCTGCCTTAGGCATTCTCTCAGCATCTCATCTTTTGGTGCCATTTTTCTGATGTATTCCTGGATACTCCTTATTTCATCCGTGATGGTGGCTTGGATGCTTATCAAGCCTCGACCACCCTCTTTTCTGTTGGTATACAATCTTTGGCTGTTAGACTTAGGGTGGAGACCTCCATGCATTGTGAGGAGCTTTTGTGTCCTCACATCTACAACTTCCAGCTCTTCTTTTGGCCAGCACTCTATGCCAGCAGGGTATCTGATAACTGGCAGAGCATACGTACTGATGGTGCGGATTTTATTCATCCCATTTAGCTGGCTCTTCAGGACCTGTCTTACCCTTTGATGGTATTTGGATGCTGCTGCTTTCCTTGCCTCCTCCTCATGGTTACTGTATCCCTGTAGGATGCCGAGATACTTGTAGCATGTCTGTACATCTGCTATGTGCCCTGCTGGTATTTCCACTCCATCAGTCTTGGCTACCTTGCCTCTCTTTATTACCAACTGGCCGCAATTCTCCAGTCCGAAGGACATCACGATGTCTTTGCTGTAGATCCTTGTCGGATGGATCAGTGAATTGATGTCTCATCTGTTTTACGCATACAACTTGATGTCATCCATGTACAGGAGGTGGCTGATGGTGCTTCCACTCTTGAACTTGTATCCATAGCCAGTCTCTGTAATTATCTGGCTGACGGGGTTCAAGCCTATGCAGAACAGCAATGGGGACAGTGCATCACCTTGGTATATGCCACATTTGATGGTCACTTGTGGTAGTTATCTTGAGTTGAATTCCATTGTTGTTCTCCATAGCCCTATTGAGTTTCTGTGGAATGTTCTTAATTTCCTGTTGACATTATAGAGAGCCAAGCATTCACAGATCCATGTGTGTGGCATTGAATCATAAGCTTCCCTGTAGTCAATCCAGGCTGTGTTGAGATTGGTCTGACTGGATCTTGCGTCTTGAGCGACTGCTCTATCTACTAGGAGCTGGTGCTTAGAGCCTCTGGTGTTGGTCCCAATGCCTTTCTAAGCTGGATTCATGTGCTGGTTCGTATGGTTCTGTAGATTGGTGACTATGATGCATGACAGGAGTTTCCATGTTGTTGTAAGGCAGGTTATTGGGCAGTAGCTGGATGGAACTGTTCCTTTGTGAGGATCCTCCATGATCAGCATTGTTCTTCCTTCTGTTAGACAAGCTGGGTGGTGGACTGCTTTTAGCAGTTGGTTCATCTGCTTTGCCATGCGTTCATGTACTGCTGTTAATTTCTTTAGCCAGTAGGTGTGGATCATGTCTGGGCCAGGTGTTGTCCAGCTCTTCATGTTCTTGACCCGCTGCTGGATGTCTGCTTCTGTAATCGTGACTGGTTCTTGCTCTAGGTGGTTGCTGTGTTTCATTCTCAGATCTTGCAGCCACATTGCACTGGTGTTGTGCATTTTTTCCTTCTCCCATATGTTCCTCCAGTATTGTTCAGTCTCTGCTACTGGTGGAGTTGCTGCCTTTGTGCTGTTACTCTGTAGTTGGGAGTACACCTTGGATGGTTCTTTGGAGAACAGGGCATTTATCTTCTTGCCTCAGCTTCTCTAGTGTATCTCCCTAGTCTTGCAGTGAGTGCTATGAAGCTTTGCTTAGCAGTCTCTAGGTCTTCAGTTGGGGTCAGGCCTTTATACTTGTCCAGCTTGATCTTATTCTTGATCTTTACACACTTCTGTATTTCTGTTAGTTGGTTGACTTCCCTTTGTGTCACCTTGATCTTTTTCTCCAGTCTTCTTTTCCAAGGGGGGCACGTACTTCTGTTGTTCTTGCTGGTTGTGTAGCCAAGCATTTCCATGATTGCTGAGGCAGTAGCATAGATCAGTTTATTAGTTTGTGTTATTGTGGTGGTAGGTATTGATGCAAGTGCTCTATTGGCATCTTCTAGCATAGTGTCTGGTGGTATTTCTTTGCTGAGTCTTGGCAATCGATCTCTGGTGTTGATGGCATTTAGTTTATCTAAGATCTTCTGTTTCAGATCAGCTGCAGTGCTCTATAATTGCAGGATTGGATTAGAATTTTCAGGGGGTTGCACATGTTGTTCCAGGTCTTCATTTGGGGTGGATCTACAGTGCAGTTGATCCATCTCAAGTTGTGATAATAGCTTTCTCTTGATGATATTGAAACATTGGGTGCAGGTCTCGTATCCATCCAGAGTTTAGGGGCTGTGTCCCCACATGATGTTTTATTCTTGACATGGAAATAAAATATTGAAGATTTTAATGAAGAGACGCCTGTTAATGAGTCGTATCCAGCCACTTGTTCCTGGCACCTGTGTTCATGCAAATTCTGGTGAGGCACCACTAATCCCTTTCCCTGCTCCCTGTACGATGTCTGCTGTTATAGTAGCATTTCACCAGATCCAGGATCTCTTGCCTTGTCCATGTATGGTTTTTTCCTTTAGCCCATTTATCATCAGATTGTCCTGGTTCCTTAACATCTAACATGGACCTTGTTAATATGGCCGATGTCCGAGCCGGCATGACTCTCATTGTTTGTGACACTCTCATGTTTATTGAGGTAGGCACTATAGTGTTAGTAGTCTTGCCCAAGGACTACTACTGGTATATTATTTCCAACAGGGCAGAGCCGTGATTTAACCCACAGTCTCCCATGTCGGTAGTTGTGCACTTTTAACAACTATAACAGTCACCTAAGGTACTATTATAGTGTTTGGAGCCATGGTATATAATTAATTTAAATTTATTTTACACAGGGCAGAGCCGGGATTTGAACCACAGTCTCCCATGTCGTAGGCTATGCCCTTAACCAAAATGAATACTTAGTAGCACCCCCTTTTGCAAGTATCACAGCTTGTAGTAGCCAGCCAAGAGTCTTTCAGTTCTTGTTTGAAGGATTTTGATCCATTCTTCTATGGAAAATTCTTCCAGTTCTTTGAGATTCCTGGGTCATCTTGCATGCACTGCTATTTTGAGGTCTAGCCACAGATTTTCAATGATGTACAGATCAGGGGACTGTGAGGGCCATTGTAAAACCTTCAGCTTGCACCTGTTCAGGTAGTCTATTGTGGATTTTGATGTTTGTTTAGGATCATTGTCCATTTGTAGAAGCTATCCTCTTTTCTTTTTTTGTTCAAATTTAATTGAATCCATTCTTCCCCCTACCTGTGAAATGTTCCCTGTGCATTTGGCTGCAATACAACCCCAAAGCATGATTGATCCACCGCCATACTTAATGGTTGGCAAGACGCTCTTTTCCTGAAATTCGGTGCCCTTTTTTCTCCACACATACCTTTGATCATTGTGGCCAAAAAGCTCTATTTTAACCTCATCTTGAAAACTCTTTACAATCTTCTTATAGCCTTCTCCTGCTTTGTGGGTCTCCACCATTTTCATTTTAAGAATGATAGGCAACTGCTGTTTTTTGGCACAAGGTTAGAAGAGGCATGTATAAAGCTGGGAAATTTGCACCACCTAGCCCTTCCTAACAATAATGGTGAACAAGCCATAATGCTAACAGACTAATTAAGGTCTGAAATTTTGGTCAAAGTTATCTGAACACACAATCTCCAAGGATGCCCAAACTTTTGCATTGACCCATTTTCCTTTTTTATAATTTTTAAAATATAAACGATGACTATATATATATATATATATACTAGATTATGGCCCGATCACACCTCTTGCCATGTTAACCCTCAACACACACACTCCTCTCACCTTTCACCATCTCCACTCACTCTTTCACTCCACATACGACCCTTTCTCTCACTCCATCTCTCATACTCACGCCGTCATCGCCGCTGCTCCACGATCCCGGACATCTTCTTCCGCCGGCGCCATCCTGGATCCAGACGTTGTCCACGCCGGCGACATGTTCTTGCGGCGACGCCATCTTGAGTATCGTGAAATCCCGCGATAGTCAAGATGGCGTCGCCGAAAGAACATGTTGCCGGCGTGGACGACGTCAAGATCCAAGATGGCATCGGCGAAATCTCGCGAGATTTCGCCGACGCCATTTTGGATCCCGACGTCCTCCACGCTGGCGACATGTTCTTGCGGCGACGCCATCTTGACTATCGCGGGATTTCGCCGATCCAAAATGGCGTCGCCGCAAGAACATGTCGCCGGCGTGGAGGACGTCTGGATCCAGGATGGCGCCGGGGGAAGAAGATGTCGGGGATCGTGGATCAGCGGCGATGACAGCGTGAGTATGAGAGACGGAGTGAGAGAAAGGGTCGTATGCGGAGTGAAAGAGTGAGTGGAGATGGTGAAAGGTGAGAGGAGTGTGTGTTGAGGGTTAACATGGAAAGAGGTGTGCAGTGACGTCACCGGTTACAACTGGACGGAAGTTGTTACAACCGGAAGCTGCTTAGGGCAATTATTATTATAGATATATATATACAACTCTGCCAAAAATTAAGAGACCACTGCAAAATTTTCAGTTTGTGTGATTTTTGTCTTTATAGGTATATTTTTGAGTAAAATGTAAATTGCTCTTTTATTCTATAAACTACTGACATGTCTTCGAATTTCCAAGCACTAAATTTTGTATTTATTTTCAGAAAATGAGAAATGGTCAAAATAACAAAAAAATGTAGTGCTTGCAGACCTCAAATATTGCTAAGAAAACAAGTTCATAATCATTTAGAAACAACAATACTAATGTTTTAACTCAGAAAGAGTTCAGAAATCAATATTTTGTGGAACAACCATGATTTTTAATCACTGCTTTCATGCGTCTTGGCATGCTTTCCACCAATCTTTCACACTGCTTTTGGGTGACCTTATGCCACTCCTGGAACAAAAATTTAATCAGTTCTTCTTTGTTTGATGGCTTGTGACTATCCATCTTCCTCTTGATTACATTCCAGAGGTTTTCAATAGGGTTTAGGTCTGGAGATTGGGCTGGCCAGGACAGGGATTTGATGTGGTGGTCCTTCATCCACACATTGATTGACCTAGCTGTGTGGCATGGCACATTGTCCTGCTGGAAAAAACAGTCCTCAGAGTTGGGGAACATTGCCTGAGCAGAAGGAATCAACTGTTTTTCCAGGATAGCCTTGTATGCGGCTTGATTCATACGCCCTTCATAAAGAATAACCTGCCCAATTCCAGCCTTGCTGAAGCATCCCCAGATCATCACCGATCCTTCACCAAATTTTAGAGTGGGTTCAAGACACTGTGGCTTGTATGCCTCTCCAGGTCTCCGTCTAACCATTAGACGACCAGGTGTTGGGCAAAGCTGAAAGTTAGACTCACAGAGTAGATTACCTTACGCCAGTCCTCTATGGTCCAATCCTTATGGTCTTTGTCAAACTTCAGTCTGGCTCTCTTTGCTTCTCATTGATGAAAGGCTTTTTTTCTAGCATTACATGACTTGAGCCCTGCCTCTAAGAGCCTGTTACGAACTGTTCTTGCACTTCACCCCAGCTGCCATTTATCATTCCTTTTGTAGGTCACTTCATGTAATCCTGCCGTTGCTGAGTGACATTCGAATAAGATGACGGTCATCCCGGTCAGTGGAGAGTCATTTTTGCCCTCTGCCGGTATGTATCTTTGTTGTCCCCAATGTCTGCTGCTTGACCTTGTTGTTGTGGTAGGGGGCCGGGATTGGGGGGTGGACCACTGCTTACCCTGTCCAGATGACACAGACACCAGGCGATGCAAGGACGAGGCGGAGACAGATTTCAATAGTAACAGTTCCGGATTTATTCGTCATCCTCCTGACGACCACAACCACCCACTGTAGCCTCCTTACAGTTCTCTGTCTCCAGGCCCGGGTACCTGCACCTTTGCTCCAGTCGAAGTAACGTCCCTCGCGGATCTTGCACAGGGGCTGTCCTAGACCAATCTACCGCCAGCGCTTCACCTGCCCGAGGTCGTCGTCCAATCAGGACCCCCGGGGCCTCGTCTGTCCTGCGGTCTGTCAAGTCAGGGCCACCCCCCTGACTGTCTCTTTGCTGTCCGTCCCCTAGTCGAGCTCTTCACTCTTCACCGTCTTCTACCGAGCTCCTCCTGGGACTAGCCTGCCTGGAACCCTATCCTGTTCTATTTATCCCCTCTCTCACTGGGAATTCCCCTCCTGGGTTCCTATCTCCCCGCCCCCCATGACTAAGCGTTTCTCAAGCCATAAGCTGATGTTGAGTCCTGAACTACACTCCCCCTGCCATCTTGTGGTCAAATTTCGGTACTGACTATCACCCTCACCGAGAATGATGCCTATATCCCTAGGTCCATGTAAACAGGATTCTCAATAGGAGAATTAGTAAGCCCACACATAGGTAATATAGAGCATATAAGTCAGAAACACCAATAATATACAAATACAATGAAAAAATGATGCAATTCCAACCAAATAATTACAAAAAACAGTACAAGGGATAATGTAAACCCAAAAAGATGCTGATCACTATGAGGTGTACAAAAAAGATAGAAATGCACACTAAATAGACCTCATATATGCGTAGAGGTACCCCAGGCAAAGATCAGGCATAGGGAACATCAAGGACCAGATCAGCCAGACCATTAGGGGCTAGAGAGGGTCTAAGTGGACAGAGAAAATCTCCATAACCACCCCAAATGATAACCACACATGCAAATCAGCACAATACAAAACCCATGAGAAGTGAAGTGGGGCAGGTAGAGCCAGAGACCTGACGCGTGTCGCCACTCTAGGTGGCATTGTCAGGGGTACAGATTGCCAGTCAGCTGTGTCAATATATATGGTTGCACAATTAGTAGATAGGGAGCAGCTGTGCCACTGCTTACCATGACAGGGTTAACATCCAATATATCTGAGAGTCAGCTGTTAGTCACGATCCATAGCTATGGCTGACAGCTCACAGCAGCGGCATGTGACGTCACAGAATGCCAAATGCGCAAGCGTCGGTGTCTGGGAGACAAGGCACACATCCTGAATACAGGAAGTGAGAGAGAGCTCAATATTGCTACTGCGCAGGCGCCTGCAGTAGCCTTCTGCGCAGGCGTCGGCGTATAGTAGACAAAGCGCGCGTCACGAATAAATGAGAAAGACCAATCAAGGGGACGCTTGCGGTCATGTGACCGATTAACCCTCAAAGATATACAGCTCACTTGCTGTGATGATTATCTGCGCAAGCGTCGGCGTATAATAAACAAAGCGCGCGTCACAAATAGGTGAAGAGACACAATTAAGGGGACATTCTAAAGATATGCAGCACATTCACTGTAGTAATTATCTGAGTAGGCGATGACCAAAAACACTCCCCCTAGGCGCTCCCGGCCAGAGCGAGACGTAGATAACCACTGTATTACTAGTCATGCAGCTGCCATAGTCACCAATAGACGCACCTCGCTGGAGAAAACAATGATAAGGTGCAATACCTGTGATCTAAAGTGCCTGTACTTATACAAAGACCGTGCTGGTTCGGGGCTCAGTTGCCATGATGATCAGTTAAATAAACAGGACACTTTATGCTCAGCCAACTAGACGGAGCTAACACGGGACACTGTTTATACTCAGCCAACTGGGTGGAGCTAACACACTCTTATACAGATCTTATAAAAGAAGGACCAGAAGGTAACTATTGACCTTTTTGTCTATCCCAGTGCTATAATCTGTAGATATAGGAAAGACGACCACAAATAAAAGGATGAAAGAGGTCCTCATCACTGGTGCGCAGGCGCTAAGATAATAGATATGCTAGACTAAAATTAGTCACAAGCACATTTCTAACAATAGTCAGTTCTGGAAATAGAGAAAAGGCGCTACTGTGCAAATACCAGTATACATAGTCTCACTCATAGCTAGGTTGGTAAAATAAATGGCCAGCTAGGCAGTGGCTGGATAAACCGACCAGATACAAAGTAAACGGCTCCAGACACACAAATACCCCGTGAGCAAGTGTGGACAAAAAGTTATGGTATGTAAATGATAAAGATCTTTATGCTCAGCCAAGTGGGCGGGGCTAACACACTCTAATACAGATCTTGTAAAAAATAGACCAGAAGGTAACTGTTGACCTTTTTGTTAGTCCCAGTGCTACAATCAGTAATTATAGTAACGGTGACCACAAATAAAGGGGTAAAAGAACTCCTTATCAATGGTGCGCAGGCACTCAGATATTATTATATGTGCTGGACTAAAAATAGTCACAAGCACAAAAAAAACCAGTATACATAATATCACTCATAACTCCGTTGGTGAAATAAATAGCCAACTAGTCAGTGGCTCCATAAGCCGATCGAACACAGAGTAAATGGCCAATCCCCAAACGCACAATTGCACGGTGCACAAGTATGGACAACAAGTAACGACATATAAATGATAGAGATCGCGACATTAGAATGAGCCCAGCCATACCCAACTTATACCAAAGCGTCCCGCTAGTCCCAATCAGGATGAAGGGATCAAGCAAAAGTAAAACAGATATAGTCATGATCAGTTCACATTTTATTATTATTCTCACGCACACCCAAAAGATCGAGACAGCGTGGAAGAATGAAAGTTCCACACCCAGGGCCCCCAACAAAGAGTAAAAACGCCTGTAAGGAATACTAAGCGAGTAATCGCCTTGATAAAGCAGAAGCCGCACATAGTAAGTCAAGAACTAAACATCTTAAGGGTGGACGGAAAAAGGATAGATATGGGTAATCACGCCCCACTGACATGTAGCCACCACAGGAAACCTGTAAAGAAAAGTAGTCAAAAGGTAGATGTTATTTAGACATGGGCCATACTATTGATGTTTACATGGACCAGGGTGAAAAACAAGACATCTGTACCGCGCATGATCAGATCTGTTTATAAAAGCCAGTGAATAATAAGTCCTCATTTAAGCCTGAAGGAGTCAGACTTCCGAGATTGAAGATCCACCTTGATTCTCGTCTCAAAAGTTCAAGAGTAATATCTAATCCCCTTATGTCCATTTGAACTGACTCAAGTCCTAGGATTTTGGTACCATTCCACCGAGAATTATGCAGATTCAAATAGTGTGATGCTACCGAAGTGAGTGTTTTGCCCTTCTCCAAATCCTTTTTGGCTGTTGTAATACCCGAGAACTGGTGTATCCTCCTCCTCAATTCCTGCGTCGTTTGCCCAACATAAATCCTCGGGCACGGGCACACCAGAGCATATACTACATTACGAGATTTACAATTAAAATAGCTCCGTGTAGTGACCTGGAATGGAAAAACAGGTAGGGTAAGAACATTAGATCCAATGGTAAATGGGCAAATGTTGCAGTTGCCACAGGGGTATATGCCAGTCAAGCGTACCCCCGCTATTCAATCTAGTAACCGGTCGTCTAAAGTGACTATGGCACAGACGGTCTTTAAGATTAGTGGCCCTTCTTGCAACCAAACTTGGTTGTGCTGAGATATGGGGTTTTAGTCTCGGTTCGCTTCGGAGGATCCTCCAATGTTTAGTAAGAATTCTTCCAATATCCCGCCACTGGTTATTATATGTGGTAATGACCCCAAGTGGTTTAGGGGGTCCCTTCACCCGAGGTACAAGCAAATCATCCCTATCAGCATCCCTTGCTGCCATAAAGGCCCGTGATAGTACCTTTTTGGGGTAGCCTCTGTTCTTGAATCGCGTTGTTAGGTCCCGTGCATGGGCCAAAAAATCCTCTTGCGTGCTACAGTTCCTTTTGACACGATAAAACTGCCCCTTAGGGATGCCATTTCTAAGGTGTTGTGGATGGAAACTGGTAAAATGCAGTAAACTGTTAGTAGCCGTCAGCTTACGGTATAGGGTAGACAAAATGCGAGAACCATCCAAACGAAGCTTCAGATCCAGAAATTCCACTTCTGTTTTGGAGAAGTGGGAGGTAAGTCGTATATTCAGAACATTGTTGTTTAATGTCTCAACAAACTGCTGACATTCATCCAGGGTGCCTGTCCAGAGAAACAAAATGTCATCAATGTAACGATACCATCTATTGACATGGGTGGAGAAGGACTCAAGACAGTACACCCTGGTGAGCTCCCACTACCCCAAAAACAGATTTGCATACGCGGGTGCACAACGTGCGCCCATCGCGGTGCCAGTCACTTGCCTGTAGTGGACCCGATCGAAGACAAAATGATTTTTATCGAGTATAAAATGTAAGAAGTCCAGCAAGAACGAGTCATGTTTTCGATCGCCGTTTGTATTTTGGTCCAAAAAGAAAGTGACCGCCTGGATCCCAAAGTCATGCCGTATACACATATACAATGACTCAACATCAAGCGTTACAAGCCAGGTGTTCGGAGGGACATCAAGATCCTGTAGCTGTTGGATGAGAAAAGTAGAGTCCCTTACAAAAGAATTGAGGGAGGACACAAGTGGCTGAAGAAAAAAGTCAACATAGATGCACGGCTGTTCCAATAAACCACCCATCCCGGACACGATAGGCAGCCCAGGCGGCACCTGTAAAGATTTATGTACCTTGGGTAACATATAGAAGGTCGGTGTCCTGGGATGGTGGTTAGTCATAAACTCCTAACTAAGGATGTCTATCTCTTTTGTAGACAGCTCACATTCAGACTACTATATCACCAGCCATCCGCCATTGATGACCTCCCCTTAATCGAAAGACAGGCTTTTAGAGATCTATTGGATCTGTTGGATGAGAATGAAGAAGGGTTTACAAGGAGGAAGAGATTCTCCGGTAGGTTACCGTCCCAGGCCACACCCTCCTTCTCACTATTTCCAGCAGTGCAGTCCTTCTTCAATACAGTGTGCAGTGAAATAAAAGCTTTAAGGTTAGATTCTAACAGAGATAGGAATCTAAGTAAGCTTGAACAGGCTACTATTGCTAGGTTGGGGTCAAATTGGGAATTTGTCATCCGTGAGGCTGATAAAGGGGGGAATCTGGTTATTTGGACTTTCAAATTATATCTTGATGAAGCTAAAAGACAATTATCAAACTCTAACTGTTAACAGGTTCTCCCCTTGGACCCCTCTTGTGCCTTTAAAGCTAAACTGGACCGCCTATTGCACTCGGCATTCACCTGCAACATTATCAACAAGAGGGAAAAGGAGTTTATGACGAACCACCATCCCAGGACACCGACCTTCTATATGTTACTCAAGGTACATAAATCTTTACAGGTGCCACCTGGGCAGCCTATCGTGTCCGGGATGGGTGGTTTATTGGAATGACCGTGCATCTATGTTGACTTTTTTCTTCAGCTACTTGTGTCCTCCCTCAATTCTTTTGTAAGGGACTCCACTTTTCCCATCCAACAGCTACGGGATCTTGATGTCCCTCCGAACACCTGGCTTGTAACGCTTGATGTTGAGTCATTGTATACGTGTATACGACATGACTTGGGGATCCAGGGGTCTCTTTCTTTTAGGACCAAAATACATCGGGCGATCGAAAACATGACTCGTTCTTGCTGGACTTGTTACATTTTATACTCGATAAAAATAATTTTGTCTTCGATCGGGTCCACTACAGGCAAGTGACTGGCACCGCGATGGGCGCATGTTGTGCGCCCGCGTGTGCAAATCTGATTTTGGGGTGGCGGGAGCTCACCAGGGTGTACTGTCTTGAGTCCTTCTCCACCCATGTCAATACATGGTATCGTTACATTGATGACATTTTGTTTCTCTGGACAGGCACCCTGGATGAATGTCAGCAGTTTGTTGAGACATTAAACAACAATGTTCTGAATATACGACTTACCTCCCACTTCTCCAAAACAGAAGTGGAATTTCTGGATCTGAAGCTTCGTTTGGATGGTTCTCGCATTTTGTCTACCCTATACCGTAAGCTGACGGCTACTAACAGTTTACTGCATTTTACCAGTTTCCATCCACAACACCTTAGGAATGGCATCCCTAAGGGGCAGTTTTATCGTGTCAAAAGGAACTGTAGCACGCAAGAGGATTTTTTGGCCCATGCACGGGACCTAACAACACGATTCAAGAACAGAGGCTACCCCAAAAAGGTACTATCACGGGCCTTTATGGCAGCAAGGGATGCTGATAGGGATGATTTGCTTGTACCTCGGGTTAAGGGACCCCCTAAACCACTTGGGGTCATTATCACATATAATAACCAGTGGCGGGATATTGGAAGAATTCTTACTAAACATTGGGGGATCCTCTGAAGCGAGCCGAGACTAAAACCCCATATCTCAGCACAACCAAGTTTGGTTGCAAGAAGGGCCACTAATCTTAAAGACCATCTGTGCCATAGTCACTTTAGACGACCAGTTACTAGATTGAATAGGGGGGGTACGCTTGACTGGCACATACCCCTGTGGCAACTGCAACATTTGCCCATTTACCATTGGCTCTAATGTTCTTACCCTACCTGTTTTTCCATTCCAGGTCACTACACGGAGCTATTTTAATTATAAATCTCGTAATGTAGTATATGCTCTGGTGTGCCCGTGCCCGAGGATTTATGTTGGGCAAACAATGCAGGAATTGAGGAGGAGGATACAACAGCAGTTCTCGGGTATTACAACAGCCAAAAAGGATTTGGAGAAGGGTAAAACACTCACTTCGGTAGCATCAGACTATCTAGATCTGCATAATTCTTGGTGGAATGGTACCAAAATCCTAGGACTTGAGTCTGTTCAAATGGACATAAGGGGAGGAGATATTACTCTTGAACTTTTGAGACGAGAATCAAAGTGGATCTTCAATCTCGGAAGTCTGACTCCTTCAGGCTTAAATGAGGACTTATTATTCACTGGCTTTTATAAACAGATCTGATCATGCGCGGTACAGATGTCTTGTTTTTCACCCTGGTCCATGTAAACATCAAGAGTATGGCCCATGTCTAAATAACATCTACCTTTTGACTACTTTTCTTTACAGGTTTCCTGTGGTGGCTACATGACAGTGGGGCGTGATTACCCATATCTATCCTTTTTCCGTCCACCCTTAAGATGTTTAGTTCTTGACTTACTATGTGGGGCTTCTGCTTTATCAAGGCGATTACTCGCTTAGTATTCCTTACAGGCGTTTTTACTCTTTTTTTGGGGGCCCTGGGTGTGGAACTTTCATTCTTCCACGCTGTCTCGATCTTTTGGGTGTGAGTGAGAATAATAATAAAACGTGAACTGATTATGACTATATCTGTTTTACTTTTGCTTGGTCCCTTTATCCTGATTGGGACTAGCGGGACGCTTTGGTATAAGTTGGGTATGGCTGCGCTCATTCTAATGTCGCGATCTCTATCATTTATATGTCGTTACTTGTTGTCCATACTTGTGCACCATGCAATTGTGCGTTTGGGGATTGGCCATTTACTCTGTGTTCGATCGGCTTATTGAGCCACTGCCTAGTTGGCTATTTATTTCACCAACGGAGTTATGAGTGATATTATGTATACTGGTTTTTTTTGTGCTTGTGACTATTTTTTAGTCCAGCACATATAATAATATCTGAGCGCCTGCGCACCATTGATAAGGAGTCCTTTTACCCCTTTATTTGTGGTGGCTGTTACTATAATTACTGATTGTAGCATTGGGACTAACAAAAAGGTCAAGTTACCTTTTGGTCTCTTTTGTATAAGATTTGTATTAGAGTGTGCTAGCTCCACCCATTTGGCTGAGTATAAAGATCTTTATCATTAACATACCGTAATTTTTTGTCCATACTTGCACTGGGTATTTGTGTTTCTGGTGACTGGCCGCTTACTTTGTATCTGGTCGGTTTATCCAGCCACTGCCTAGCTGGCTATTTATTTTATCTACCTAGCTATGAGTGAGACTATGTATACTGGTATTTGCGCAGTAGCGCCTTGTCTCTATTTCTAGAACTGACTACTATTAGAAATGTGCTTGTGACTAATTTTAGTCTAGCATATCTATTATCCTAGCGCCTGCGCACCAGTGAGGAGGAGCTCTTTCATCCTTTTATTTGTGGTCGTTGTACCTATAACTACAGATTATAGCACTGGGATAGACAAAAAGGTCAACTGTTACCTTCTGGTCCTTTTATAAGATCTGTATAAGAGTGTGTTAGCTCCACCCAGTTGGCTGAGTATAAACAGTGTCCCGTGTTAGCTCCGTCCAGTTGGCTAAGCATAATGTGTCCTGTTTATTTAACTGATCATCATGGCAACTGAGCCCTGAACCAGCACGGTCTTTGCATAAGTACAGGCGCTTTAGATCACAGGTATTGTGCCTTATCATTGTTTTCTCCAGCGAGGTGCGTCTATTGGTGACTATGGCAGCTGCATGACTAGTAATACAGTGGTTATCTACGTCTCGCTCTGGCCGGGAGCGCCTAGGGGGAGTGTTTTTGGTCATCGCCTACTCAGATAATTACTACAGTGAATGTGCTGCATATCTTTAGAATGTCCCCTTAATTGTGTCTCTTCACCTATTTGTGACGCGCGCTTTGTTTATTATACGCCGACGCTTACGCAGATAATCATCACAGCAAGTGAGCTGTATATCTTTGAGGGTTAGTCGGTCACATGACCGCAAGCGTCCCCTTGATTGGTCTTTCTCATTTATTCGTGACGCGCGCTTTGTCTACTATACGCCGACGCCTGCGCAGTAGGCTACTGCACGCGCCTGCGCAGTAGCAATATTGAGCTCTCTCTCACTTCCTGTATTCAGGATGTGTGCCTTGTCTCCCAGACACCGACGCTTGCGCAGTTGGCATTCTGTGACATCACATGCAGCTGCTGTGAGCTGTCAGTCATAGCTTTGGATCAGTGACTAACCGCTGACTCTCAGGTATATTGGATGTTAACCCTGTCATGGTAAGCAGCGGCACAGCTTCTCCCTATCTACTAATTATGCAACCATATATATTGACACAGCTGACTGGCAATCTGTACCCCTGACGAAGCCACCTAGAGTGGCGACACGCGTCGGGTCTCTGGCTCTACCTGCCCCACTTCACTTCTCATGGGTTTTGTATTGTGCTGATTTGTATGTGTGGTCAGCGTCGGACTGGCCCACCGGAGAACCGGAGGATTCTCCGGTGGGCCCTGGCATCTGGTGGGCCCTGGCACCTGCTGGTATACAGGGCCAGCAGTTGCCTAGGGCCCCCGCTGCTCCAGGGGCCCCCAGCCAGTGGTGTGTCGCACACCATGCAGCTGCTATGGGGGCCCCTGCCAGCGGAGCAGCAGCGGGTGTCAGGAGGCAGGAGCCCCTGTCCCCGCTGCTAAAGAGAAATGAATATTCACTGCGAAGCAGTGAATATCATTTCAGGTCTCCACCCCCAAAGGCCCCGCCCCCAGCCCAGTAAGCCGCTCTGCAGACTACAGCTGTAAATCAGGGCCGGGCCGCCCTCAGTCCTCTCTGCTCCTGGCTCACAGCCAGTGCACGATGATGTCACTACATCGCGCACCCGCTGTGTGTCTGGCAGAGGGGGCAGCTCCTGACACTGAAGCCGGGATCAGCGTGGGAGCGAGGAGGAGAGGTGAGTATTGTGTTTTGTTTTGTTTTTATATCTCTCTCGCTCTCTCTATCTGTCTCTCTCTATCTATCTATCTCTATATCTCTACTCTATATATCTCTCTCTCTATCTCTCTTTTATCTATCTTTCTATCTATTATCTATATCTATCTATTATCTATATCTATCTGTTTCTATATCTATCTCTATCTATCGCTCTATCTTTATATCTATCTTTCTATCTCTACATCTATCTCTATATCTATCTATCTCTATATCTTTCTATATATATCTCTATATCTATCTATTATGTCTATCTGTCTATCTCTATATCTATTATCTCTATATTTATTATCTATCTAGCTACCATCTATATCTATCTATCTATCTTTATCTATATATATATATCTCTATCTAATATTTATATCTATCTATCTCTATACCTATCTATCTATCTACCCGTTATCTATCTCTATATCTTTTCTCTGTATCTATCTATCTATCTATCTCTATATCTATATCTCTCGCTATCTATCGCTCTATCTCTATATAGATATCTATCTCTATATCTATCTCTATATATCTATCTCTATATCTATCTCTAAATCTCTATCTATTTCTCTCTATATCTATCTCTATAGCTATCTATCTATATATCTCTATCTATCTCTATATCTATCTCTATGTATATCTATCTATCTTTCTATCTCTATATCTATATATCTATCTATCTTTCTCTATTTATCTCTCTATCTTTTCTCTGTATCTATCTCTCTCTATATCTATATCTATCTATCTATCTCTATATATATCTATTATCTCTATATCTATATCTATTTCTCTCTATATCTCTCTCTATATCCATCTATCTATTTATCTCTATCTCTATATCTATCTCTCTGTATATCTATCTATCTTTCTATCTCTATATCTATCTATCTTTATCTATCTATCTATTTATCTCTATCTATTATATATATATATCTCTATCTATCTATCTATCTATCTATCGCTCTATCTCTATATCTATCTTTCTATCTCTACATCTATCTCTATATCTATCTTTCTATCTATCTCTATATCTATCTATATCTATATCTATCTATTATGTCTACCTATCTAGCTATCTCTATTATCTATATCTACCTATCTCTATATCTTTCTATCTTACTCTATCTCTATATCTATCTGTTATCTCTATATTTATTATCTATCTTTATCTATCTATCTCTATCTATTATCTATATCTATATCTATCTCTCTATCTATTTATCGATCTCTGTATCTATCTCTCTCTATCTCTATCTCTCTCTCTATCTACCGCTCTCTCTGTCTCTATCTTTATATCTATATCTATCTATCTCTATATCTATCTATTATCTCTATATCTATCTACCTATCTATATCTATCTCTATATCTATATCTGTTTCTCTCTATATCTCTTTCTCTATAGCTATCTATATATTATCTCTATATCTATCTATCTATATATTATCTCTATATCTATCTATCTCTATATCTGTTATCTCTATATCCATATCTATCTCTATATCTATCTATCTCTATATCTATCTTTCTATCTAACACTATATCTCTATATCTATCTCTATATCTCATTATCTATCTCTATCTCCATCTCTTTATCTATCTATCTATTGATCTATCCATCTATCTCTATATCTATATCTATCTATTATCTCTATTATCTATATCTATCTATCCATCTATCTATCTAGCTATCTCTATCTATCTATCTATCTATCTTTCTAACTCTATATCTATCTATCTCTATACATATCTCTATATCTAGCTATTATCTCTATATCTATCTCTATATCTATCTTTCTATATCTATTTGTCTCTATATCTATCTCTATATCTATCTATCTATCTATCTCTATATCTATTATCTCTATATCTATCTCTATATATATCTCTATATCTATTTTTATTTATATCCATCTATCTATATATATTTATCTCTATATCTATCTATATATGTCTATATTATTATTATTATTATATCTGTATATCTCTATTATCTATCTCTATCTATATATCTATCTATCTCTATATCTTTCTATCTATAGCTATCTAGATCTATCTATCTATCTATCTATATTTCTTTCTATATCTATCTTTATATCTATCTCTATCTATCTCTATGAATCTTTCTATCTATCCATTATCTACTTTCTATCCATTATCTACTATCTATCTCTATATCTATCTATTTCTACATCTATCTTTCTATCTATATCTATCTAACTCTATATCTATATATCTATATAGCATTATACCCTATGAGGGGAGCAGTATTATACCCTATGAGGAGGCAGCATTATACCCTATGAGGAGGCAGCATTATACCCTATGAGGGGGGCAGTATTATACCCTATGAGGGGGCAGCATTATACCCTATGAGGGGGCAGCATTATACCCTATGAGGAGGCAGCATTATACCCTATGAGGAGGGCAGCATTATTCCCTATGAGGGGGTGCATTATACCCTATGAGGAGGCAGTATTATACCCTATGAGGAGGCAGCATTATACCCTATGAGGAGGGCAGCATTATACCCTATGAGGGGGCAGCATTATACCTTATGAGGGGGCAGCATTATAACCTATGAGGAGGCAGCATTATACCCTATGAGGAGGGCAGCATTATTCCCTATGACGGGGTGCATTATACCCTATGAGGAGGGCAGCATTATACCCTATGAGGGGGCAGCATTATACCCTATGAGGAGGCAGCATTATACCCTATGAGGAGGGCAGCATTATTCCCTATGAGGGGGGCAGTATTATACCCTATGAGGGGGGCAGTATTATACCCTATGAGGGGGGCAGTATTATACCCTATGAGGGGGCAGCATTATTCCCTATGAGGGGGTGCATTATTCCCTATGAGGGGGTGCATTATACCCTATGACCTATGAGGGGGGCAGTATTATACCCTATGAGGGGGGCAGTATTATACCCTATGAGGGGGTGCATTATACCCTATGAGGGGGTGCATTATTCCCTATGAGGGGGGCAGTATTATACCCTATGAGGGGGCAGCATTATTCCCTATGAGGGGGTGCATTATTCCCTATGAGGGGGGCAGTATTATTCCCTATGAGGGGGGCAGTATTATACCCTATGAGGGGGGCAGTATTATACCCTATGAGGGGGTGCATTATACCCTATGAGGGGGTGCATTATACCCTATGAGGGGGTGCATTATTCCCTATGAGGGGGGCAGTATTATACCCTATGAGGGGGGCAGTATTATATTCTATGAGATGGCTGCATTATATTCTATGAGATGGCTGTGACGAACAGCCCACGGCCGTTCGTCCACTTACGGGCGACGACTAACGGGGGTCCCGCTGCCACCAAAACGCGACGGACAGCGGACCCTGTGTCACCACTATGTCACGATCCCACCACTGACACCGGTGTATCAGCGGACGGAGGGACGTGACACAATGCCGGCACACGGCTATCACAGGCGCAGTGGGGCTTATCTTAGTTATCCCACCACTGGCACCATGTGACAAAAATATCCAGCAAGCTAATCTCGCTCTACAATTTGCCGCAGGGGGAGTTTAATTTGGATGCCCCACCACTGCTATCAATCTTCCAAGTACTGCGGGGATTTATGTATATCCCACTTTCTCAGTTCCACTTTGGAACTCGCAGCTCTCCGGCGCCCCCCTTACCCTCAGGTCAGTCAGGGAACTGCACCTAGGATAATTAGTCGCCGGACGGGCTGCCTGTTGTGAACCGGCAATTAGGCTTCTGCAGTAAGGGAATTATCAATGCTGTGGCTGAAGCCCCTTACTCAGCAATATAAGACCCTTCTAGACTGCCAGCAAGCCGTAATAGCCGTACACAACGCGCTGCCACCAGTCACGGTTACTTAATTCACAGTGTTAAATTAAGAGGGTCCGTGGCAAACCCCTTGAATTAGTAGCGATTATCTATCAAAGGCGTATAGTTCGATTCTTAGAGCATGGAGACAGATCTAAATAATTTCATTTATTTTCCGAAAGAGGACAGTGATTACAGATAAAAGTTGCTATAAAATTGAGACATAAAATATGTACAGTACAGGTATAAAATAAAAGTGGAGAAAACAAAGAGATTACACTCACAGTTCCATATTGTTCCTTAGGCAGACCATGCGGCTTTAAGGTGGGTGGAGGCGGAGCTGCACTTCTCCGCTCATTGGGATCCTTCTAGCACGACGACTTGAGCTGTTCTGAGCTGGTTCTGCCAGGGAATGCCTTATAGACTTTCCTATGTGACATCACAGAGAGGTGCATTCTGGGTTGATCCCACCTCTCTTATCCAAGTTATGTTTTGGCTACAAAACTTAGATTAGCTATAACTTTATGGGAGAAGCTGGTATGGACTCATCAGTGGTATCATGTTTCCCAGCGTAATGAGCCCATCAAGAAAACATCAAACATCTATGCGATATGACCGTCCATTTGGGCGCAAATCATATCTCAGGTTCTGGACATCCGAGAGTTTTGCAACAGGCACCACAGCGAAGCTGGGTCTGCTCGGATCGCAGAAATATGATTTTTATATTTCTGCTGGGTATGGTTTTCGCGGGACAATCCCTTATTGTTTTATTCAAACTCCTGGTTTCAAACAAAGAGTTTAGTTCCCGCACTTTTTTTCTCTTTCAGCTGAGAGAAGCCAAATGGTGTGAGGAAGATGGTCTAGCTAATTAACATTCCTGCTCTTCCAGAGGAAGTGGTAGGGTTGATAAAACCTGGGGGGAAGGAATTCCTATTACTGACAGTTTACAATGTCCTAGGATGGAGGATTTGTTAGCACATTGCAACAGAAAACATATCTTGCCGACATTGTACATCACACCTCCCCCCTTAAGAGGGCGCTAAGGAGGCATTACCTCTCGGTAATCTGCCATGCGCACCTCAGCGGGTTCGCCCCGGCGGGACAACCCATCGGCATTGCCGTTTTCACTGCCCTTCCTGTGTTTTACAGTAAAATCGTACTGTTGAAGGGCAAGGCTCCAGCGGAGCAATCTTCCATTGGTTCCGGACACTGTGTGCAACCAGCTCAGAGGGTTGTGGTCGGTTACCACCGTGAAGGCGCGCCCGTACAGGTAGGGCTGCAAACGTTGCAGTGCCCACACCATGGCCAGACACTCCTTCTCGATGGTCGAGTATGCCACTTCCCTCGGCAGAAGTTTCCGGCTCAGGTACAACACGGGGTGCTCTTGGTTCCCCGAGTCAACCTGGCTAAGCACAGCACCGAGGCCAAACTCGCTGGCGTCGGTCTGTACCAGAAACGGGCGACTGCTGTCGACTGCTCTCAACACTGGAGAGTTGCACAGGGCTGCTTTCAAAGCTTGGAAAGCCGCCTCACAGTCATCTGTCCAGTTGACTGTTTGGGGTAGCCTCTGCTTGGTGAGGTCAGTCAAGGGTTTGGCAAGGGCGCTATAGTCCTGTACGAACCGCCTATAGTACCCTGCAGTGCCCAAGAAGGACTTCACCTGTTTCTTGGTCCTGGGGGTGGGCCAGGACACGATTGCGTCCACTTTTTCTGGCTCCGGACTCATGGAACCCCCGCCTACCCGGTGCCCCAGGTAGTGGACCTCGCGCATGCCTATCTGGCACTTCCCCGGCTTGATGGTCAGGCCTGCCTGGTGAAGACGCTTGAGCACCTCCTGGAGGTGCTGAAGGTGTTCCTCCCAGGTGGAACTGAAGACGGCAATATCGTCTAAGTACGCCACTGCGTACTCCTCCAGTCCCCGAAGCAGGTGGTTGACCATCCGCTGGAAAGTGGCAGGGGCATTCTTCATGCCGAAGGGCATGACCGTGGACTCGTACAGTCCAAAGGGGGTGATAAAGGCGGATTTCTCCTGCGCCTCAGGGCTCAGGGGAATCTGCCAGTATCCCCGACTCAAATCCATGATGGATATGTAGTTGGCGTTTGTCAACCGCTCGAGCAGATCCTCAATGCGCGGCATTGGGTGGGCATCAGAGGTTGTGATGGCGTTGAGCCCCCTGTAGTCCACGCAGAACCGGGTGGTTCGATCCTTTTTAGGAACGAGGACTACAGGTGAAGCCCACGCACCCTTTGACCGTCGAATCACTCCCAGCCTTAACATCTCATCGACCTCTCGGCGCATGACTTGTTGCACCGTTTCAGAGATCCGATAAGGTGTTCGCCGTAATGGGGCATGATTCCCGGTGTCCACCTCATGAACCGCTAACTCCGTCCTCCCAGGACGGTTGGTGAACACGGGCCGGAAGAGTTCCAGGGTGGCCATCAACTGCAACCGCTGGGACACGGTGAGCGAACCACTTATCTCCATGTCCTCAATGGACCCATTGGCCTTGGCCTGGGCCAGCATGTCCAGGAGGGAATCTTCCTCCCCATCCTCTGGCAGATTGCAGACCGGTAGGACGCAAGCTTCACGTTCGTAGTGCGCCTTCAGCATGTTGACGTGAAAGGCCTTGCGCCTACCCCGAGCATGGTCAAGCGTGACCACGTAGGTGACCGGGTTGAGCTGTTGGTGGACGACGTACGGGCCTTCCCAGGCTGCCTGAAGCTTATCCGTTGGTACAGGGACCAGCGCCCACACCTTTTGACCCACCTGGTAGGTCCGCTCCCGGGCGTTCTGGTCGTACCAGCGCTTCTGGTCAGCCTGAGCCTGCGTCATGTTGTCATGCACCAACTGCGTCAAGGTCTGCATCTTGTCACGGAAGCGCATGACATAATCCACGATGGACACTTCTGTGGGGTTTGGCTCATCTTCCCAGGATTCTCTTATCAACCCAAGGGGTCCCCGGACTCGCCTGCCATACAGGAGCTCGAAGGGGGAGAACCCGGTCGAGGCCTGCGGAACTTCTCTGTAAGCGAACAGCAGGTGTGGGAGGTACCGCTCCCAGTCGCGCCCTTGGGTCTCAACCAGTATGCGGAGCATCTGTTTGAGGGTACCGTTGAAACGTTCACACAAACCGTTAGTCTGTGGGTGATACGGACTCGATACCAGCTGCGTCACCTGCATTTTCTCACAGAGAGCCTCCATTAGGCGAGACATGAATTGGGGCCCTTGATCGGTAAGCATCTCCCTGGGAAATCCTACTCTCGAAAAGATGGTCACCAGTGCGTCAGCCACCTTATCTGCCCTGGTTGAAGACAGAGCTACTGCCTCTGGGTACCGGGTAGCGTAGTCTACCACGGTGAGAATGTATCGCTTTCCGGAGCTGCTGGGGACGGACAGCGGTCCTACAATGTCCACCGCGATTCTCTGGAAAGGCTCCTCTATCACCGGCAAAGGAATAAGGGGAGCCTTAAGAGCAGGCCCCGCCTTACCCACTTTTTGACAGGTGGCACAGGAGCGGCAGTAGTGTGTTACATCTGTCCCCATCTTGGGCCAATAGAAGTGTTGAGACAGCCGTGCCTTTGTTTTGCTGATCCCCAAGTGTCCAGCGAGTGGAATCTCATGGGCAATCCGCAACAACTCAGTTCTGAACTGATAGGGGACGACCAGCTGTCTTTCCCTCAACCACTCCTTTTTAGGATCTCCGGGTACTGTCTCCCGGTACAACCTTCCTCGTTCCCAGAACACCCTCTCCTTATCAGACTTGGAGGTGGGCGTCTCGGCGAGACCTCTCAATTTCTCCAGGCTGGCATCTGAGTGCAGAGCAGCCTGGAACTCCATGCTGGAGGCTGCCAGAAGTGACGTCAGGGTCCCCTCTTTACTGGGACCCTCTGGAACCGGCTCTGGGTTCACCTCTGGTTCAGTCTCTCCTGTAGCAGCAGAGGGTCCAGAAGACAGTGCGTTACCTGCGATCTGGGCACTCTGACTGCGTGTGACAGCTGCTATGTATGCTGTCTCCCTGGGGATTTCTGCAGACCCACCAGCTGGTGCTGCCCTGGGCTCTACCTCCCCATCCACCCCCAACACTTCAGGAGCAGTGCTACTTATGGGCCAGTTACCTTCCTCGGTGGCACTGGTCAGCTGCATGGCATTACCTTCCTCATGGTCCCCATGCACCTCCCCATTTCCTTGAGCACCGTTGCTTACTCCTGCCAGGGGTTCCTCAGCCGTCTCACTCCGCAGAGTGACGGGGCTGAGCACTTCGGTACCTGTGGACACATCTACCGCTTCAAAGAAAGGGTTAACGGGTTCAGTCGGCACAGATACATCAACATCATCATCATCCTTCCTAGGAGAAGAATGGTTATCAGTTTGCTTTGGTACATTCACATCAGCATCAGCATCGTACCTGGGGAAAGAATGGTTGTTAGTTGCATCATTACTCATCAAGGCATTAGCAGGTAACACATTCAGTTTCCCATCATCAACATCATCAGGGTTAACGTTACCCTTATTATCAGTTTGGGGAAGGGTGTCAGGGACATAGTATGCAACCATCCTCCCCAAGTCCGTCCCCAATAAAACATCAGTGGGCAAATTTTCAGACACTCCCACCTCCCTCAACCCGCTCCCGGCACCCCAATCAAGAAAAACTCGTGCCACTGGCAAGGGACAACGGGTGCCTCCAATCCCGGTGACAGTCAGGGTTTTCCCCTCAACAAACTCTTCAGGGGCCGCCAGTCCAGGACGGATGAGGGTTCGTTCAGCCCCGGTGTCCTTGAGGCCTGTAGCAAGACGGGCCCCCACCTGAACAGGTTGAACGTTGTCGTCAGCCCTCCCAACCACACCTCCCACCAAAAGAACAGAGGCATTGGGCCCGGGGGCCTTGGCTGGGGGGTTCTTCGGCCTGTTCGGACAGGTGTAAAAGAAGTGACCAGGCCGCTGGCAGTGGTGACACAGGCGACTGTCAGTAGCCGGCCTGTTGTTGGCAACAGGGACAGGGCCTCCGGAGGGACGGCTAGCTGGGGCATTGGGGTTGGTTGCTGGCTTACCCCCTTTCCAGCTGGTGGCGACTGGCCTCCGCGTCTCGGGCTTCCGGTTGGCCTCGTGGTTGTCGGCGATCTGCGCCGCTTTGTCCGCGTTCGTTGGTTCGCGGTCCAGGATGAACTGTCGGACCTCAGCTGGGCAGAGATGCAGGAACTGGTCTTTGATCATCAGGTCCTGTAGCTGCTCAAAGGTTTCAACGGACAGTCCATGGATCCACTGGTCAAAGTGGGTCCTGAGTCCTTGCACCACATCACTGTAGCTATCGTGTGGGCCACGTTGGAGGTGTCGGAACTTCTTTCGGTATACCTCAGGTGTCAGCCGGTATTTGGCGATCAGCGCCTGCTTTATGGCGTCATAGTCATCATCGGCTTCTGGCGGAAGAGAAGCAAATGCCTCCAGGGCTTTGCCTTTTAGCCCTGGGGTCAAGTACCTTGCCCATTGGTCTCTAGGCAGCTGGTACTGTCTGCAGGCTTTCTCAAAGGCTCGCAGAAATGTGTCCAAGTCCCCGTCCTTTTCCATCACGGGAAAATGCTCTGGCCGGGGTTTAGGAGTCTGGACGCTGCTGGGCTCACGGCTTCGGGCTGTGAGGGCATTCCCACCCCGCTGGAGTACCTCCAGTTCATGGGCCCTCTGCGCCTGGCGCTCGGCTCTCTCAGCCTCAGCTTGGCGCTCAGCTCTCTCCGCCTGGCGCTCGGCTCGCTGCTCTGCTCTCTCTCGAGCTTGCTGGATCAGCCTCACCCGCCCATCACTGTCTTCGGCGGGGAGTTCGTCCAAGGCCATTTGCAGATAGGGGTCCACCCCGTTCTGGTTGAATGTGGGGCCAGCGCTCAGGAGTGGAGCCTCTGCTGCAGCCCCATTGCAACTTGGGCCAACTTCTGTGCTCGCTGGATTCTGGTCGTTGTCCAGCTGCACTAGAGCCGCGATCATTTGAGCTCTGTTTTTGTTCGTGGCGTCAAGGCCTTGGTACGTGCATAACGCAGCAAGAACTTCCTTTGTCTGCCGGGTGTACCAAGGTTCTCCTTTTGCCGCCATGGTTGCCAAATAAAAGATAGAAAAAGAAAAACGAAGAAACGGGAGGGGGATACTTGCAAGTACACACTAATGTCTCAGGACTAGTAACCACTGAGTCTGTTCTCCAAAACCTATGATGCAGGATTCCCGCAGGAACCGTGCAGGTTTTTAGTGAGAGGAATGATTGCTCAAACCAAATCACTAATGCTCTAGGATTATCCCACCGCTGCCACCAATATGTGACGAACAGCCCACGGCCGTTCGTCCACTTACGGGTGACGACTAACGGGGGTCCCGCTGCCACCAAAACGCGACGGACAGCGGACCCTGTGTCACCACTATGTCACGATCCCACCACTGACACCGGTGTATCAGCGGACGGAGGGACGTGACACAATGCCGGCACACGGCTATCACAGGCGCAGTGGGGCTTATCTTAGTTATCCCACCACTGGCACCATGTGACAAAAATATCCAGCAAGCTAATCTCGCTCTACAATTTGCCGCAGGGGGAGTTTAATTTGGATGCCCCACCACTGCTATCAATCTTCCAAGTACTGCGGGGATTTATGTATATCCCACTTTCTCAGTTCCACTTTGGAACTCGCAGCTCTCCGGCGCCCCCTTACCCTCAGGTCAGTCAGGGAACTGCACCTAGGATAATTAGTCGCCGGACGGGCTGCCTGTTGTGAACCGGCAATTAGGCTTCTGCAGTAAGGGAATTATCAATGCTGTGGCTGAAGCCCCTTACTCAGCAATATAAGACCCTTCTAGACTGCCAGCAAGCCGTAATAGCCGTACACAACGCGCTGCCACCAGTCACGGTTACTTAATTCACAGTGTTAAATTAAGAGGGTCCGTGGCAAACCCCTTGAATTAGTAGCGATTATCTATCAAAGGCGTATAGTTCGATTCTTAGAGCATGGAGACAGATCTAAATAATTTCATTTATTTTCCGAAAGAGGACAGTGATTACAGATAAAAGTTGCTATAAAATTGAGACATAAAATATGTACAGTACAGGTATAAAATAAAAGTGGAGAAAACAAAGAGATTACACTCACAGTTCCATATTGTTCCTTAGGCAGACCATGCGGCTTTAAGGTGGGTGGAGGCGGAGCTGCACTTCTCCGCTCATTGGGATCCTTCTAGCACGACGACTTGAGCTGTTCTGAGCTGGTTCTGCCAGGGAATGCCTTATAGACTTTCCTATGTGACATCACAGAGAGGTGCATTCTGGGTTGATCCCACCTCTCTTATCCAAGTTATGTTTTGGCTACAAAACTTAGATTAGCTATAACTTTATGGGAGAAGCTGGTATGGACTCATCAGTGGTATCATGTTTCCCAGCGTAATGAGCCCATCAAGAAAACATCAAACATCTATGCGATATGACCGTCCATTTGGGCGCAAATCATATCTCAGGTTCTGGACATCCGAGAGTTTTGCAACAGGCACCACAGCGAAGCTGGGTCTGCTCGGATCGCAGAAATATGATTTTTATATTTCTGCTGGGTATGGTTTTCGCGGGACAATCCCTTATTGTTTTATTCAAACTCCTGGTTTCAAACAAAGAGTTTAGTTCCCGCACTTTTTTTCTCTTTCAGCTGAGAGAAGCCAAATGGTGTGAGGAAGATGGTCTAGCTAATTAACATTCCTGCTCTTCCAGAGGAAGTGGTAGGGTTGATAAAACCTGGGGGGAAGGAATTCCTATTACTGACAGTTTACAATGTCCTAGGATGGAGGATTTGTTAGCACATTGCAACAGAAAACATATCTTGCCGACATTGTACATCACAATGGCTGCATTATACTATGTGAGGGGGCTGCTTTATATTCTATGAGGGGGCTACCCCAACTCCTGCTACATAATTAAGACATGTACAACCTTATATTATACCCGGATATTAGCGTGTTTTACCGCATAATTGGTGGTCTGGTATTTAACTCTATGCAGCTACATAGTGGGCCCCAAGAATGATTTTCTCTGGTGGGCCCAAGGTGTTCCAGTCCGACGCTGTGTGTGGTTATCATTTGGGGTGGTTATGGAGATTTTCTCTGTCCACTTAGACCCTCTCTAGCCCCTAATGGTCTGGCTGATCTGGTCCTTGATGTTCCCTATGCCTGATCTTTGCCTGGGGTACCTCTACGCATATATGAGTTCTATTTAGTGTGCATTTCTATCTTTTTTGTACACCTCATAGTAATCAGCATCTTCTTGGGTTTACATTATCCCTTGTACTGTTTTTTGTAATTATTGGGTTGGAATTGCATCATTTTTTCATTGTATTTGCATATTATTGGTGTTTCTGACTCATATGCTCTATATTACCTATGTGTGGGCTTACTAATTCTCCTATTGAGAATCCTGTTTACATGGACCTAGGACTATAAGCATCATTCTCGGTGAGGGTGATAGTTGGTAGCAGGTGGGTTGCTCTATTATGTGCATTGTATTATTTGTGCATGTGTCACATTTGTGACCATTTTTAATGTTTTTAAGAATTTTTGCTGTTTGCTGTGTTTAATAAAATGTGTATTATATATGCTATGTCCTATTCAGAGTGTGATCCCCTGCTCATGGCCTTTCTCTCCTTTTTGTCAAACATATGTTCTATTTAGGTCTAGGTGGGATCCCCTTAATTATCCTTTCAGTGGTGCCCCCATTTCTTTGTTTCAAATTTTGGTACTGCACTCCCTTTTCTGTCTCTCCCTGCTGTTACCTTTCTGTCATTGCCAATCTTCGTCTGTAGTGCACAAACCGTCCCCTCCTACTTCCAGTCATGTCTGTCCGTCAAGTCACCTTCCCCACACTCTCCCTCCCTTTGTCCATTGTCGTCCCGACAATCGTACTCCCTACCTACGTCGTTCTGAAGCTTGTCCACAGTCTGTTGTCAGACCGGTCGTTGGGCCAAACCCGCTGCCCACAGGTGCCAAACTAAACCGGGAGCACCATGCTCCGAGCAGCCTACCGCTACTCGCCAGCACGCACGCCAGGTGACAACTTCTTTCGGGTTGGCGAGGTCCACCCGGACTACTCTGTGGCGTGAACCTCCCACTACTCTCCCCTTCCACTACCTTCAGCTGTCCGGAACGCCATGACCGAGGCCTTTCACCAATAAGGTCATCATTGGCGCCCGCCTGTTCTTTTGGGGTGTCCATGGTGTCGATGACCTGACTGACGGACCACTGACTGGTACCCTGTTCTTCGTCACTTCGTCCTTCACTTAAAAAAAGTCATGGTCGGTGTCATTGTCACATCTACCTCGTACCCGGAACCTGTTACACACATTTTTTTTTTTTAAACACACTACTCATTAAATCAAATTTAACATACTGTTATCTCTACCTTAATAACAATATGAGTTAGCCAACAGGGGTAACCCCTTTTCCCTTGTTTGTTTTTTTGTTGTTTTTTGTGTTTTTTTCTTTTCTTTCAACATAACATTTTAAAACAGAACATAACTACTCCTCCCTTTAACATGAGTACTTCCTCTCCCACATCCCCGCTATGCCAGGAGCAAACAATCAACAATAAAACATGTCCCTTATCTTGGATGTCGAACTGTCCTCTTGGGGCCTGCACAACAGTGCAGCGAAATCCCGACAGTCTGGGCCATCTCCTGACGGCTGATGTTGCGCCAGTCCAGCAGGGGAACCCCACAACCGTGAGGTTCCCGGGATGTCTCGACTGTTCCTGAGCCCCGAGTGTTCTTTTTTCCCAGGGCTCAGGGGTCATCTCCCTCCTGAGAGATGAGTCAAAAGGGTTAGAAGGGGCCGAAAGTGGTTCCATGACGCGCGTTCTGCGCCATTTATCTGCTTGGGTACCAGCAGTCCATCACCGGTGGTGGTGTGGACGCGCTCATCTCTGTCGACGTGGTGGCTTCGCTCCATCCGGCCCCCAGCTCCTGCAGCTCCAACCACAGGTGAGGGACCGGGGTCGTTGACCGATGAGAAGCGGAGCGGCAAAGCTGGGGCCTGCTAGTGTGGATGGCAGACGGCTCCGCAGAGGCGGCGGACCCCGATGACCCGGCCGAAGCCGCCAATCAGAGGGGGGCCGGAGCAGCCGCTACCTTGATGGGCAGGCCGCAGCCGCAGTATGGAATGCGGGAGAGGCGGCCCCGGGTATCGGTGAGCAGGCTGCAGCTGGAACCATGAGTGAGGCCGAGGCGGCCGCGGGTGCCGCCGGGTAGGCCACGGCCGGCGCCGCAATCGAACCAGAGGCGGCCGCGGAGCAGGCCGCAATCGGAATCGCAGACGGGGCCAGAGTGGCGGCTGGCACTGGTGAGGAGGCCGGAGTGGCGGCAGGTGGTAAACTGCTGCTGCCAGGTGGAACGCAGCAGCGTCGGCCACGGGCTGGTTCCGCAACGGCGATGCGGGCCCACAGGAACGCAGGAGGCCGCGTGGGAAGGCTGGGTGCAGGGGGCTGGCCGCGGAGCTGCCGGCCGGGCCGAGGGATCTCTCACCTTCCCCGGTGCCACGGCCTCCGGCAGGTCACTCCACAGCTCCTCCCGCGACTTCCTATCTTCGCCCCGCCATCCGTCAGGGCTAGCCTCCAGGCTCGTGGGTCCCGTGGGGAGGCTCCCAGGCGATGTCTTCGGTGGCTGCCCCAGCAGAGCCCGAAGTCGCTCCTCTCCGCCCGATGTCTGGGGGCCATCAGTGGCTCCCGAAAGCAGGCCTCCCGGCGAGATTCGACCTCTTGACGCCACCGCCCCGGATCAGGAACCAAGTCTGCAATTATAATCCAGAGGTAAGCAGTCTTGTAATCCACAGGTGTTATGAATGGGTCACTGAGGAGGAATAAAGCAAAACACGCTAAGTCTCAGAAAACCAGTGAGGTTGGTAACTATGCAGACTGCAGAGCCCTGATCTTAACACACAACTAGAAGCAGTCGTGGAGCGTGACTACGGTGGTCCTGGACGCCTCGTCACAACCGGAGAGCTAAATAAGTCTAAAGTAAGAAAAGAGGAAAACTAACTCCCCAGAGCAGACCCCAAAGGAAAGACAGCCCCCCACATGTATTGACGGTGAAGCAAGATGAAAACACAAACAAAGACAGACAAATAGGCTGAGCAAACGATGGGGCCAAACTAACTTGAAAGGACAGGAAAGGAAAGATACTGTCTGCAATCTGCCAAAAAACCCTACCAAAAATAATGTCCAACGCTTCTGATAACAAAATTAACCCTGAAGTCACTAGACTTCCCCCACTATATCAGCACTCTGGAATATTCTGAGACAGAGCTAAAAGAGGCCAATCTAATAAAGGACAAAAAGGCAAATTGGCAAATACAGATAAATAAGAGTGGAAATTCAGCACAGCATATCCGGGCTGGCAGACCACACAAAAACTGAGTTGACCAACAAGAGCAAGTGTGAACATTATCAAAAAACAAACTTAACTTGAGATGACTGGAGCAGAGCTGAAGTCCAAGACCTGAGAAACAGACTGAATCACCAGCAACAGGATAGGGCGTTGGCTGTCTTATATCCAGTCTGATACTCCGGAGATCCAATCACTATCCTCCTCGTCAGGTGGCAGACCATTACCAATTAAACAGCCGGGCTGGCTGACCACACAAAAACTGAGTTGACCAACAAGAGCAAGTGTCAACATTATATGTCCATTTTGCAAGGCGGCGAGAAAATCTCGCCATACGGATTGCATACGGATGCCATACGGATTACATACGGATGCAGACATGCGCAAAATACGCAACCACTCCTTGCTTACGGATGACCTACGGAGCACTATTTAGGGGACATTCATCCGTATTACGCCTGGAAACTACGGACCGTATTTTGCTCCGGTTAGTGTGACCCCGGCCTTACTCTCACTAAATACATCAGAGAAATCAGCCAGATAATCAGGAATATCATGAGACTGAGGAGAGGTGGAGAAAACAGGAGCGTCCCTAAGAACACACTGACAACCCCAACTCACCACAGACACAGATTTCCAATCCAAAACTGGGTTATGAGTTTGCAACCAGGGGAAACCCAGAACAATAGTATCATGTAAATTATGCAGAACCAAAAATTTACAATTTTCTTGGTGGTCTGGGGCAACTCGCATTATCACCTGGGTCCAAAACTGAGGTTTATTCTCTGCCAAAGGAGTGGCATCAATACCCCTCAAAGGAATAGGCATCTGCAGAGGCGTCATGGACAAGCCACAACGTTTAGCAAAGTCCAAATCCATCAGATTCAGAGCTACTCCTGAATCCACAAAAGCCTTTGTGGAAAATGTGGACAAGGAGCAGATCAAAGTAATTGCCAAAAGCAACTTAGGTTGTACACTGCCCACAGCAAATGTGTGTGCAAAATGTTTCTCTCGTTTAGGGCAGACAGAAATAGTATGAAAGGCGTCTCCACAGAAAAAACACAGCTTATTACGCCTTCTAAACTCCTGACGTTGCGCCCTAGACAACACCCCATCACATTGCATAGGTTCAGACATTTGTTCAGAAAGTGGCAGCACCTCCCGTGTAGTCTTACGTTCATGTAAACGCCGATCAACTTGAATGGCTAATGACATAGAGCCATCCAGACCAGAGGGAACAGGAAATCCCACCATAACATCCTTTACGGTCTCTGATAAACCTTTCCGAAAGAGAGCTGCCAGTGCACTATCATTCCATGTAGTAAGGACCGCCCACTTTCGGAATCTTTGACAGTATAACTCTGCAGGATCCTGACCCTGACTTAATGCCAACAGGGTTCTCTCAGCTTGATCAACGGCATTAGGTTCATCATACAACAACCCCAAAGCCTGAAAAAATGCATCCACATTAGTCAGAATAGGATTTTCATGTGTCAGAGAAAACGCCCAATCCTGGGGATCACCACGTAGCAAGGAGATGACAATTTTAACCTGCTGCACAGAGCTCCCCGATGAGTTAGGCTTCAAGGCAAGAAATAATTTACAATTATTCTTAAAATTCAGAAATTTAGACCGATCCCCAGAAAACACATCAGGAGTAGGGATCTTGGGTTCAGCAACATGTGACTGAATGAGGTAGGTAGAAATTCCCTGCACTTCAGCAGCAAGTTGCTCCACATGATCAGACAATTGCTTAATCTCCATTAGAAGAAAAAAAAAATCCTCCTACGGCCCCAGAGAAAAAGAGGAAAAAATATATAAAAAAAAAAAAAAAATTCTGACACTTTTTTTTTCTTTCCCTTTTTTTTTTCTTAAACAATTCCTTCCTGCTTTTGAGTACCCTAGAATCTGCGGTATGGCTGGTGATTCTGTTTTGAATGGGTCACTGAGGAGGAAAAAAGCAAAACACGCTGAGTCTCAGTAAACCAGAGAGGTTGGTAACTATGCAGACTGCAGAGTCCTGATCTTAACACACAACTAGAAGCAGTCGTGGAGTGTGCCTACGGTGGTCCTGGACGCCTCGTCACAACCGGAGAGCTAAATAAGCCTAAAGTAAGAAAAGAGGAAAACTAACTCCCCAGAGCAGACCCCAAAGGAAAGACTGCCCCCCACATGTATTGATGGTGAAGCAAGAAGAAAACACAAACAAAGGTAGAAAAATAGGCTGAGCAAACGATGGGGCCAAATTAACTTGAAAGGAAAGGAAAGATACTGTCTGCAATCTGCCAAAAAACCCTACCAAAAATAATGTCCAACGCTTCTGATAACAAAATTAACCCTGAAGTCACTAGACTTCTCTCACTATATCAGCACTCTGGAATATTCTGAGACAGAGCAAAAAGAGGCCAATCTAATAAAGGACAAAAAAGGCAAATTGGCAAATACAGATAAATAAGAGTGGAAATTCAGCACCGCACATCCGGGCTGGCAGACCACACAAAAACTGAGTTGACCAGCAAGAGCAAGTGTGAACATTATCAAAAAACAAACTTAACTTGAGATGACTGGAGCAGAGCTGAAGTCCAAGACCTGAGAAACAGACTGAATCACCAGCAACAGGATAGGGCGTTGGCTATCTTATATCCAGTCTGATACTCCGGAGATCCAATCACTATCCTCCTCGTCAGGTGGCAGACCATTACCAATTAAACTAACCTCACTACCTCCTGTCACTACCAGAGGGAGAACGGACGGAGAACTCCCAGCTGGTGGAGCAGAAACTGAGCTCATAACACACAGGTATTTGTAATCCATAGGTGAACAGTCCAAGTCCTGTTGGGTTCTTCAGATGCAGGCCTGCCGCGGAAGATGTCGTATTAGTGGCGGCAATCCTGCCGACTACACCAAATGTGGTAGGGGGCCAGGATTGGGGGGTGGACCACTGCTTACCCTGTCCGGATGACACAGACACTAGGCGATGCAAGGACGAGGCGGAGACAGATTTCAATAGTAACAGTTCTGGATTTATTGGTCATCCTCCTGATGACCACAACCACGCACCGCAGCCTCCTTAGAGTTCTCTGTCTCCAGGCCCGGGTACCTGCACCTTTCCTCCAGTCGAAGTAACGTCCCTCACGGATCTTGCACTGGGGCTGTCCTAGACCAATCTACCGCCAGCACTTCACCTGCCCGAGGTCGTCGTCCAATCGTTACCCACGGGGCCTCGTCTGTCCTGCGGTCCGTCGGGTCAGGGCCACCCCCTGACTGTCTCTTTGCTGTCCGTCCCCTAGTCGAGCTCTTCTCTCTTCACCATCTTCTACCGAGCTCCTCCCGGGACTAGCCTGCCTGGAACCCTATCCTGTTCTATATATCTCCTCTCTCACCGGGAATTCCCCTCCTGGGTTCCTATCTCCCCGCCCCCCATGACTAAGCGTTTCTCAAGCCATAAGCTGATGTTGAGTCCTGAACTACACTCCCCCTGCCATCTTGTGGTCAAATTTTGGTACTGCACTCCCTTTTCTGTCTCTCCCTGCTGTTACCTTTCTGTCATTGCCAATCTATGTCTGTAGTGCACAAACCGTCCCCTCCTACTACCAGTCACGTCTGTCCGTCAAGTCACCTTCCCCACATGGTAATGGACTGTGTTGTGAACACTTTTGACCTGGCTTCTGAGTTTGGGCTCCCTCTGGTGGTTGCTGCTGGTAATGGAGCTGATCTGGCTGACAGAAGTCAATCACCTGAGGAGGATGATTGGAGGTCAGGTGTTACAGACTGGAGAGATTTAAGTGAGCAATCTTCCCTCAGTTGTTGCCGGTGATTTGTTTTT
This sequence comes from Dendrobates tinctorius, assembly GCF_039654945.1. Lineage (NCBI taxonomy): Eukaryota > Metazoa > Chordata > Amphibia > Anura > Dendrobatidae > Dendrobates > Dendrobates tinctorius. The sequence goes on along the minus strand of NW_027361917.1, from coordinate 49,270,269 downwards.
CTTCCTGAGCATTTTGGAAGTCCACTTGCCTCTTGCTTTGTCCTGCATCTTTCAGGTAAGTTATTTGTCTGCTTGAATCTTTTTGCATTTGATCCATTTTTTGCTTTCCTCTGATTTCTGCTTTGCTGGTGTGAGTTCAGCCTTGTTCCCTGCGGGGACCTGTGCTGGACTCTGTTCCATATGCCACAGCTCAAGTCAGTCTTTTCAGTATTTCTAGTCCCCTGTTATATCAGTATCTTTTGTTTTGCGTCCAGTTCACGCCAGAGTTCTGATTTAGTGGGGGAGAGGTCATGTGGCCTCAGTATTTTTGCATATCGGACGCGTTGGATTTTTTGGGTTTTTTTTTTGCATGATTGCAGACAGTATCCTTTCCTGTCCTGTTCTATCTAGACAGTTTGGGCCTCATCATTTGCTTACTCTATTTTCTGCCTGTGTTTTGTGCCTCATCTTGTCTCACCGATAGAGTTGAGCATTCCGATACCGCAAGTATCGGGTATCGGCCGATACTTACTGTATCGGAATTCCGATACCGACATCCGATATTTTTTCAATATCGGGCATCGGAATCGGAAGTTCAAAGTTGATTGACAGCCGAAATGACGTCATCATGATGCGCGGTGTGTGCGCATCATGATGCGCCGTCATTTCGGGCCTTCCGGGGGGTCTGTAGCGGCCTGCCGGGGGGCTGTGCCGGCCTGCCGGGGGGCTGTGTGGACTGCCCGGGGTCTGTACCGGCCTGCCGGGGGGCTGTGCCGGCCTGCTGGTGGTCTGTGCACCCTGTGGGGGTCTGTACCGGCCTGCCGGGGGGCTGTGCCGGCCTGCCGGGGGGCTGTGCACCCTGTGGGGGTCTGTACCGGCCTGCCGGGGGGCTGTGCCGGCCTGCCGGGGGGCTGTGCTGATGTCCGGGGCTCTGTGCAGGCATCGTCCGATGGGACTACAAGTCCCATCGGGCGATGCCTGCTACCATGACGGTGATTGACACATTAGCCAATGATGGGACAGTAGTAGTCCCATCATCCGGCTAATGTGTTAAATGTAAAAAAAAAAAAAAAAAAAAAAATACTACATACATACTGCATACATACTACATGCATGCTACATACATACCACATATATACTACATGCATGCTACATACATACTACATGCTACATGCATGCTACATACATACTACATGCTACATACATACTACATACATACTACATGCATGCTACATACATACTACATGCATGCTACATGCTACATACATACTACATATATACTACATGCATGCTACATACATACTACATGCTACATGCATGCTACATACATACTACATGCTACATACATACTACATACATACTACATGCATGCTACATACATACTACATGCTACATACATACTACATATATACTACATGCATGCTACATACATACTACATGCTACATACATACTACATATATACTACATGCATGCTACATACATACTACATGCTACATACATACTACATACATACTACATATATACTACATGCATGCTACATACATACTACATGCTACATACATACTACATACATACTACATGCATGCTACATACATACTACATGCTACATACATACTACATATATACTACATGCATGCTACATACATACTACATGTTACATGCATGATACATACATACTACATGCTACATACATACTACATGCATGCTACATACATACTACATGCTACATACATACTACATATATACTACATGCATGCTACATACATACTACATGCTACATACATACTACATATATACTACATGCATGCTACATACATACTACATGCTACATACATACTACATACATACTACATATATACTACATGCATGCTACATACATACTACATGCTACATACATACTACATATATACTACATGCATGCTACATACATACTACATGCTACATACATACTACATACATACTACATATATACTACATGCATGCTACATACATACTACATGCTACATACATACTACATACATGCTACATACATACTACATACATGCTACATACAATACATTCATACAATACATACATAGACATACAGTACATATAACATAGAGTAACATACTTACCAATACTTGTCACATTGTTCCCCGAAGCCATTGTCTTTTACGGAATAAATATTAACATAACAAACCACAAAAATACTCACCCATGATCCGAAGCAGTCCACGAGTGTGTCCCACGACGATCTTGGGTAGAGAACTGCAGCATCAGCTGATGCTGCCGCTCTCTACGGGCTGCAGGAATCCAATGACGGAAGGTAGGTATCCTTCCGCACTGTATTCCTCCACCACTTAAAAAAAAAAAAGTCCCTAGTCTCACTTTATGGTAAAAGCTGTGTGGGAAATTCTGATGCTGCAGTTCTCTACCCAAGATCGTCGAGGGACACACTCGTGGACTGCTTCGGATCATGGGTGAGTATTTTTGTGGTTTGTTATGTTAATATTTATTCCGTAAAAGACAATGGCTTCGGGGAACAATGTGACAAGTATTGGTAAGTATGTTACTCTATGTTATATGTACTGTATGTCTATGTATGTATTGTATGAATGTATTGTATGTAGCATGCATGTAGTATGTATGTAGTATGTATGTAGCATGTATGTAGCATGTATGTAGCATGTAGTATGTATGTAGCATGCATGTAGTATGTATGTAGTATGTATGTAGCATGTAGTATGTATGTAGCATGTATGTAGTATGTATGTAGCATGTAGTATGTATGTAGCATGCATGTAGTATATATGTAGTATGTATGTAGTATGTATGTAGTATATATGTAGCATGTAGTATGTATGTAGCATGCATGTAGTATATATGTAGTATGTATGTAGCATGTAGTATGTATGTAGCATGCATGTAGTATATATGTAGTATGTATGTAGCATGTATGTAGTATGTATGTAGCACGCATGTAGTATATATGTAGTATGTATATAGTATATATGTGGTATGTATGTAGCATGTAGTATGTATGTAGTATGTATGTAGTATATATGTAGCATGTAGTATGTATGTAGCATGCATGTAGTATGTATGTAGCATGTATGTAGCATGCATGTAGTATATATGTAGCATGTAGCATGTATGTAGCATGCATGTAGTATATATGTAGTATGTATGTAGTATGTATGTAGCATGCATGTAGTATATATGTACTATGTATGTAGCATACATATATGATAATGCCCAGTATCAGAGAACGAGACAAGGCGGTGACCATGGTCCAAAAACGCCTTGTGCATGGATTACCACTCCATATGCTAATCTTAAAAAGGAGAAAACGGAGTAACGGATCCAAAATATATGCAAAAGTATAAATTTTATTAGTACTCACATCAAGTGCTGACAAGTATACAAGTTGACTAAAATAGGGGGGATAAACCCCAATGATACAACAATCAGGACAGACAAGGACAGGGTAAATAAAATGATACCAGTGCTCCAAATCTACATGGCACAACGTTCAGTCAGCCCATGGGCATTGCACATAACAGACATATGTCTAATGGTAAAAGATAGTCAAATATGGCATACTCAATTAAATGTGTATTGTACATAGTTGTACATGTCTGGAGCGCCAAAAAAAAAAAAAAAAAAAAAAAAACATGCAGAGGGGTCACTGTGCAAGTCCAATGGACACTGAACATAAATGAAACAATGACATGTGAAACAATGACATGTGAAAGAATTCTTAAATAGTTAATAACATATGTATCAACATATCAAAACTGCGCAATTGTGCCAGAGAGAACCCGGGAGACGACCCGCCCAGCGGTCCAAATGACCGAAGTGTGGAAACAAGTAAAGGCAGGCTGCTTACCGGGGAGCAGAGGAGGTGAAGGCCCATGCAACGACCCCCTTGATAAAGCGCCTGTGGCGGGCGCGAGACGTACTTCAGGGGTCGTTGCATGGGCCTTCACCTCCTCTGCTCCCCGTTAAGCAGCCTGCCTTTACTTGTTTCCATTGACCCCTCTGGATGTTTTTTTTTTTTTTTTTTGGCGCTCCAGACATGTACAACTATGTACAATACACATTTAATTGAGTATGCCATATTTGACTATCTTTTACCATTAGACATATGTCTGTTATGTGCAATGCCCATGGGCTGACTGAACGTTGTGCCATGTAGATTTGGAGCACTGGTATCATTTTATTTACCCTGTCCTTGTCTGTCCTGATTGTTGTATCATTGGGGTTTATCCCCCCTATTTTAGTCAACTTGTATACTTGTTAGCCCTTGATGTGAGTACTAATAAAATTTATACTTTTGCATATATTTTGGATCCGTTACTCCGTTTTCTCCTTTTTAAGATTATGTATGTAGCATGCAGTATGTATGTAGCATGCATGTAGTATGTATGTAGTATGTACGTAGTATTTTTTTTTTTTTTTTTTACATTTAATACATTAGCCGGATGATGGGACTACTACTGTCCCATCATTGGCTAATGTGTCAATCACTGTCATGGTAGCAGGCATCGCCCGATGGGACTTGTAGTCCCATCGGACGATGCCTGCACGGACCCCCGGACATCAGCGCAGCCCCCCGGCAGGCCGGCACAGCCCCCCGGCAGGCCGGTACAGACCCCCACAGGGTGCACAGCCCCCCGGCAGGCCGGCACAGCCCCCCGGCAGGCCGGTACAGACCCCGGGCAGTCCGCACAGCCCACCGGCAGGCCGGCACAGCCCCCCGGCAGGCCGGCAGAGACCCCCGGAAGGCCCGTACAGACCCCCGAGAGGCTGTACAAGGGCAGGAAAGGGTTTTTCCAATTCCGATACCGGGAGTCTCATAGACTTGAATGGGACTTCCGGTATCGGCATCGGCGATACCGATACTTTTTTTAAAGATCGGCCGATCCATTCCGATCCGATATTTTGAAGTATCGGACGGTATCGCTCAACTCTACTCACCGACAATATATGTTCATTATATCTATTCCTTTGGGGTTCTACTCTGGGACAGTTTTGCTTTCACTTTTCTCTCTTTAGGCTTAGTTAATTCTTTGGCTGTGCCGAGGCGTCTAAGGCATCGTAGGTACGTCCCACGGCTAATTCTAGTTGTGTTGTCAGTTTAGGGGTCTGCAATCCGTTAAAGGAAAGGTGCCGTGTTTTTTCATAATTTAATGTTAAAAAGAAAATAGTGTAAAAAGATATTGTCCCCTAAGCTTGACTCAGTGGTGTGTATGTTTTTTTTTTTTTTACTGTATCAATGCAGCCACTGGGGGCTGCCATCTTACCTTTCTGGCTGCTGAACGACACTTTCCATGCTCATTTACGGCAGTCCCTGGGCATAAGACATAACAGTCAGCTCCCGACCCTATCTCATTTCATTTGCAGCTGCATCAGGAGTGAACTGGGCACACGCCCCTGTGGGCAGCTCAATTCACAGCTGTAGGTGTGGCCAGGCGCCATTTTATTAGAGCCCAGTGCTTTCCTTTTAGCTCCATTTAGGCTGTGTGCACACGCTGCGGATTAGGTGCGGATTAATCCGCGTGGATTTTGTAAAATCCGCAGGTGAAACTGCAGGTCAAAATACCTGCGGTTTTACCTGCGGATTGCTCTGCGGTTTTGCCCTGCGGTTTTTGATCTCCTCAATGGAGGAGATGGCAAACTGCAGGGGAATCCGCAGAAAGAATTGACATGTCAATTCTTTCTGCGGATTGAAAACCGCAGATAATCCGCGCGGAAAATTCCGCACCATCTGCATTGCGTTTTTTGTTTCCCATAGGGAATCATGGTACTGTACACCCCAGCAAAAACTGCTGCGGGTCCGCAGCGGCCAAAACCGCTGCGGAACCGCAGCAAAATCAGCAGCGTGTGCACACAGCCTTACACTCTATTGCAAGCCCTGGATGCTGTACTGTTCCAGCATAACGGCTTGGATGTTCACTCTGCACATACCAGCTGCAGGAGAGGGATACAGGACCAGCTCCTGGAGACCAAGCTGCTCATTCCAAAACACCTGACCAGCTGCTGCCCCTGCTCTTGCAAAACATAGGAGGAGCTGCTCCCTGCTGTTTCAAAACACTTGGCCATCTGCTGGACATCTAATCCTCTCCTGTGTGATACTGACTGCTGAGCCGTGTATCTAATCCTCTCCTGTGTGATACTGACTGCTGAGCCGTGTATCTAATCCTCTCCTGTGTGATACTGACTGCGGAGCCGTGTATCTAATCCTATCCTGTGTGATACTGACTGCTGAGCTGTGTATCTAATCCTATCCTGTGTCATACTGACTGCTGAGCTGTGTATCTATTCCTATCCTGTGTGATACTAACTGCTGAGCCGGGTATCTAATCCTCTGAGTGTGACACTGACTGCTGAGCTGTGTATCTAATCCTCTCCTGTGTGATACTGTCTGCTGAGCCGTGTATCTAATCCTCTCAGTATGTTACTGACTGCTGAGCAATGTATCTAATCCTGTGTGATACTGTGTGCTGAGTGGTGTATCTAATCCTATCCTGTGTGATACTGACTGCTGAGCCGTGTATCTAATCCTCTCCAGTGTGATACTGACTGCTGAGCCGTGTATCTAATCCTATCCTGTGTGATACTGACTGCTGAGCCGTGTATCTAATCCTCTCCAGTGTGATACTGACTGCTGAGCCGTGTATCTAATCCTGTCCTGTGTGATACTGACTGCTGAGCCGTGTATCTAATCCTCTCCAGTGTGATACTGACTGCTGAGCCGTGTATCTAATCCTATCCTGTGTGATATTGACTACTGAGCCGTGTGTCTAATCCTATCCTGTGTGATACTGACTGCTGAGCTGTGTATCTAATCCTATCCTGTGTGATACTGTCTGCTGAGCCGTGTATCTAATCCTATCCTGTGTGATACTGACTGCTGAGCCATGTATCTATTCCTATCCTGTGTGATACTGACTACTGAGCCGTGTGTCTAATCCTATCCTGTGTGATACTGACTGCTGAGCTGTGTATCTAATCCTATCCTGTGTGATACTGTCTGCTGAGCCGTGTATCTAATCCTATCCTGTGTGATACTGACTGCTGAGCTGTGTATCTAATCCTATCCTGTGTGATACTGTGCTGAGCCGTGTATCTAATCCTGTCCTGTGTGATACTGACTGCTGAGCCGTGTATCTAATCCTATCCTGTGTGATACTGACTGCTGAGCCGTGTATCTAATCCTATCCTGTGTGATACTGACTGCTGAGCTGTGTATCTAATCCTATCCTGTGTGATACTGTGCTGAGCCGTGTATCTAATCCTCTCCTGTGTGATACTGACTGCTGAGCCGTGTATCTAATCCTATCCTGTGTGATACTGTGCTGAGCCATGTATCTAATCCTATCCTGTGTGATACTGACTGCTGAGCCTTCTATCTAATCCTATCCCGTGTGTTACTGCTCTCCTGAAATACTCTGTGCTGCTGTCACCCTGCTCCTCCACCATATATCTCCCTCTGTGCCCCCCATAGACCAGTACACTGCTCTCCTGAAATACTCTGTGCTGCTGTCACCCTGCTCCTCCACCATATATCTCCTTCTGTGCCCTCCATAGACAAGTACACTGCTCTCCTGAAATACTCTGTGCTGCTCTCACCCTGTTCCTCCCCCATATATCTCCCTCTGTGCCCCCCCTTAGACCAGCACACTGCTCTCCTGAAATACTCTGTGCTGCTGTCACCCTGCTCCCAGAATCCTTGCTGCCTGCCATCCTCGGTGACTGAAGACCCCATTCCTCTCCTCAGATCCTGTCCTGGCGATGTGTGAAAGCGAGGCGACAGGGGCCTGATATAAGGAGGAAGGAGCAGGGTGACAGCAGCACAGAGTATTTCAGGAGAGCAGTGTGCTGGTCTATGGGGGGCACCCTATTCGGTGCCAGGGATTGTACATAGAGCGCTGTGTTTTATACACATGGATGGACCGTCTTCTTGTCTGCTCCACAGAAGTCCAGGAAACATTTCTGCTGATTGATGACCTGTTCTGATCCAGACTCTACATGCAATGACAGTCAGTAACTTTGCAGGCCCCATCAAAATGGCTGCTCACTGTGTTCCTAAATGTCATCCTCTCTTTTCCCTTAGCAACACCCAGAAGGGGAGGAGAGGAGTGACACCACACCCATGTCAGCAGATTCCGCCCATAATTACTGCAGGGCAGTAATGTGAGCTAGTTGTACACTAGGTTTTTGTGCCAAATTTCAGTAGCTGCTCCCCCTAGTGTTAACAAGTGGAAATGCCAAACTTTTTAAAATTATTTTTCATATTTTACAAATTTAAAAACAAATGATAATATTTTTTAAGAAAATGTAAACATTAATTCTTCATATTTTTTCAATTGCTGAAAAAAACATTTTTGGATGGCACCTTCCCTTTAAGTTACCAACCTCTCTGGTTATCTGGTTGCCTAGTCTATTCCCCTGCTATCCTCCTCGGTTACCTAATCATAACAGGGCTGCTGTCTTAGTAATTTTAAAGATGAAGGCAACATGACGCTCACTGTATCCCTCTGCTAGTAAAGCCAGAATTGAGTCCTTCTTTTCCTCACTCAAGACTTTTCTTTTCAACTCTTTTGGCATGGTTAAAAGTTATTTTTTCATTCCTATTACTTTTGGGATATTACTAGCACTTGTTTTGCCATCCAGCTTGTCCTATTGCAAAAGGATTGTGAACACCACAGCAGGGTTTTTATACTTTCCCTCGTTAAATAAGATTTGGCTCAGGTGATCACCTAATTAGAAGCACATTAAGTAGAATGAGGTGTACTCTGGTTGGAATTCAACTGACACTGGAATTGAATGGCTGTCAGACATGTAGAGAAGCTGATTGTTATAAAACTGAGCAGTGGTCTCTTAATTTTTGCCAGAGCTATATATATATATATATATATATATATATATATACACTATATACTATATAAATATACACACACTACCATTCAAAAGTTTAGGGTCACTTAGAAATTTCCTTATTTTTGAAAGAAAAGTTTTTTCCAATGAAGCTGACATTAAATGATTCAGAAATACACTCTATACATTGTTAATGTGGTAAATGACTATCCTAGCTGCAAACGTCTGGTTTGTAATGCAATATCTTCATAAGTGTATAGAGGCCCATTTCAAATAACCATCACTCCAGTGTTCTTATGGTACATTGTGTTTGATAACTGTGTAAGAAGGCTAATGGATGTTTAGAATACCCTTGGAAACCCTTGTGCAAGTATGTTAGCACAGCTGAAAACAGTTTGGCTGATTGGAAAAGCTATAAACCTGACTTTCCTTTGAGCTAGTTGAGTATCTGGAGCATTACATTTGTTGGTTCCATTAAACTCTCAAAATGGCCAGTAAAAAAGAACTTTCATGTGAAACTTGACAGTCTGTTCTTGTTCTTAAAAATGAAGGCTATTCCATACGAGAATTTGCCAGGAAACTGAAGATTTCCTACAACGGTGTGTACTACTCCCTTCAGAGGAGTGCACAAACAGGCTCTAACTAGAGTAGAAAGAGAAGTGGGAGGCCCCGCTGAGTAACAAGACAAGTACATTAGAGTCTGTAGTTTGAGAAATCAACGCCTCACAGGTCCTCAACTGGCAGCTTCACTAAATTGTACATGCAAAACACCAGTGTTAACTTCCACAGTCAAGAGGCAACTCCGGGATGCTGGCCTTCAGAGCAGAATGGCAAAGAAAAAGCCATATCTGAGACTGGCTAAAAAAAGGAAAAGATTAATATGGGCAAAAGAACACAGACATTGGGCAGAGGAAGATTGGTAAAAAGTGTTATGGACAGACGAATCTAAGTTTGAGGTGTTTGGATCACATAGAAGAACATTTGAGAGACACAGAACAACTGAAAAGATGCTGAACAGCGCTTAATTAGAGCCAAATTCATCCTACAACAGGACAATGACCCAAAGCACACCTCCAAATTATGCAAGAACTATTTAGGGAAGAAGCAGGCAGCTGGTATTCTATCTGTAATGAAGTGGCCAGCGCAGTCACCAGATCTCAACCCCATTGAGCTGTTGTGGGAGCAGCTTGACCGTATGGTACGCAACAAGTGCCCATCAAGCCAAACCAACTTGTGGGAGGGGCTTCTGGAAGCATGGGGTGAAATTTCTCCAGATTACCTCAGCAAATTAACTGCTAGAATGCCAAAGGTCTGCAATGCTGTAATTGCTGCAAAGGGAGCATTCTTTTACGAAAGCAAAGTTTGAAGGAGAAAATTATTATTTCAAATAAAAATCTTTTTTTCGAACCTTGTCAATGTCTGGACTAGATTTTCAATACATTTGGCAAATCATTTGATTAATAAAAGTATGAGTTTTCATGGAAAACACAAAATTGTCTGGGTGACCCCCAAACTTTTGAACGGTAGTATATATATATATATATATAAATATATATATATATATATATATATATATATATATATGAACAACGACAAAGCAAAGTCCAGCAATAACGTGAGCAATCCAGGATGCTGTTAAAAATTTTTTTATTTTTATTCATAAATCCATTAAAATGCAATGGTCCAAGCAGTTCTTGTCTGGAGGGGTAGTCTCTCGTCTGCAAAAAGTTTCTTTTCTTATTTGGATTTGAATGATTTCAATCTAAAATTTACTAGTAGTGGTCATGAGGTATCAATTAACTTCTTGGATTTGAAACTGACCGCAGATCTGGACAATGATGGGGTTCTGATATCTCCCTATAAAAAATCCATTGCATGCAATAGTATTTTAATGGCTTCCTCCAATCACCCCAAACATGTCATTCAGAATATTCCTGTGGGGGAGCTTATTAGACTAAAAAGGAATACCACATCTAATGACAAATTGGAGGAAGGAATTGAAATGACCTGTAATAATTTAAAAAAAAGGGGGTATCCTAATTGGTCCTTGGACAGAGCCAGGAAAATGGTAGCAGGCATGGATAGGGTTAAGCTGTTGGAATCTACTGAGAAAAAAAGACAGTTTGACTCTAAAAAATCTAGGGTGGTTTTCAGTACCAATTATAGTCCTCAGTTTAATTCTATTGTTAAAATCATCAAAAAATATCTCCCCTTGTTATCTCAGAATGATATTTTGAAAAATATTGTGGAAAATAATGATATTGCCTTTGTGGCAAGAAGAGCCCCGACTTTAGCTACATTATTATCACCCAGCATGTTCAAAGATCCGGATAAAATTTCCCCTAGCAATTGGTTAAAAACAACAGGATTTTTTAAATGCGGTGCCAATATCTGTAAGTGCTGCGGTTTTGCTAATAAATCTAAAACATTTACATCTATCTCCAATAAAAAACAGTTTAATGTTTGTTCTTTTATAAACTGCAATACGGAGAATGTAGTGTATCTAATTAATTGCAATATATGCCGTATGCAATATGTAGGTTGTATGATGAATCCCCTTAAAACTAGAATCCGCAAACACCTATCAGACGCTAGTAATTTGCCTATGGTTGGTGCATCAGTAGTATCCCGACATTTTTCAAAATAATGGGGATTTACGCGGTTTCTCCTTTATGGGCATAGAGCATGTAAAAAAACCATTGAGAGGGGGAGATTTTCATAAAAAGTGCTTGCAAGAGAAAGTAGGTGGATATTTGAGTTGGGGACTCGCATGCCACAGGGCTTTAATAACCGCCTGGATATCATTATGCACTATTGATATATTTGTATTATATAATGCTGGTTAATATTATTGTTCTATGTTTTTGTACCACTGGGGCTATGTGCACACGGTGCCGATTCTGCTGTGGAATTTTCCACGTAGATTTTGCTAAATCTTTAGGTAAGATGATCTGCGTTTTGCCTGCAGTTTTAGTGCAGATTTGTCGCAGATTTGGTGCAGTTTTTGTGCGGATTTCCCCTGCAGTTTCCGCCTGCAGATTTCTATAATGGAGCAGGTGGAGAGCTGCAGCAGAGCCGCAGAGGAGAAGCGATATGCTGCTTCTTTTATTCTGCACCAGATCTGCGCAGAAAAATCTGCAGCATGTGCACAGCCTTTTTTGTTTTACATAGCCTTAAATGGTACTGTGCATCACGTGCTGTTCTGTTGCTTTTCTGCTGCGGTTCTGCAGGGCCAAATCTGCTGCGGAACTGCACGGAGTCTGCACTGTGTGCACAGGGCCTTAAATCTTATGGTCAGGTTATCGGACATTACTAATGTACTTTTCTCCAATATGTTGAATTCTTTCCTTATAATCTTTATGCATGTTGTACTGATCAATATGTGGATAGTTTATATGTTTGATCTGCTTTTATAGCACATGTTTTTAAGTCTCTCACATATGTTTATAATTACCCTGATGGGAGTGGGATGTATATAAGGTTCCATGTTTGGAAAGCAGATTAGATTCTGGACCGTGAAGAAGGCGGGTTCTACCGCTGAAACGCGTAGTCCTATCTGCACGACTTTCCTGCGTTATTGCTGTTTTGAACTGCTTGGACCATTGCATTTTAATGGATTTATGAACAAAAAGAAAAATTTTTTTAACAGCATCCTGGATTGCTCACGTTATTGCTGGACTTTGCTTTGTCGTTGTTCACATTTGTATGGATGGACTCCTACATCCTGATCCGGGCACAACGGAGTTAACCAGGTCAGCTGAGGTTCCAGGTGGTTCACAGGAGTGAGCTGGTCTACATTGTTGGACATATATATATATATATATATATATATACTGTGTATATATATATATATATATATATATATATATATATATATATATAAAAATCCAGAAAGCAGGAACAGCACACCGGTTTTTCAGTGTTAAGTGAGAGCTGTTTATTTAGCCCATATGTGCATCGTTTCGGTTCAAGTGACGAACCTTTTTTACGTCTGACTGCTGTGCTTGCCAACAAGGGTTTTGCCACCAAGTATTAAGTCTTGTTTGTCAGAGGGATCAAATACTTATTTCTCACTGCAAAATGCAAATACATTTATATAATTTATACAATGTGATTTTCTGGATTTTATTTATGATATTCTATCTCTCAATGTTAACATTAACCTACCCTTAATATTATAGAGTGTTCATGTCTTTGCTAGTGGGCAAACTTGCAAAATCAACAAGGGATCAAATGATTATTTCATTCACTTTATACACAAACTAGACTAACAAGGGAGGACATACATGGATAAATGAAATACCAAACATACGAATATCCACTCACAGGCAGCAGAGAGAACACTGGGGAGAAAAGGAAGGTAAACCAAATAAGAGAAGATGAAGATTTCCACACAGCAGAAACACCAAGCAACAGCTATACCAACAATCGACACCTCCACTCCACATCAGGCAGTACAAGAGTAAGGGCCCCGTCACACATAGCGACTCACTAGCGATCCCGACAACGATATCAACTTGTCAGGATCGCTGGTGTGTCGCTACATGATCACTGGTGAGCTGTCAAACAGGCAGCTTCACCAGCGATCAGCACCAGCGACGCCGAGCGCGCGGTGTCGCTGTTTACGTTAGTTACCAGCGCGCTGATGCAGGGAGCTGGTAACTAAGGTACACATCAGGTTTCTAAGCTGCGCGCGTCACTTAGAAACCCGATGTGTACCTTGGTTACCAGCTCCCTGCATCAGCGCGCTGGTAACTAAGGTACACATCGGTTTTCTAAGTGACGCGCGCTGCTTAGAAACCCTTAGTTTACCCTAGTTACCAGCGCGCTGATCGCTGGTCTCCCGCCTGTCACACGCAGCGATGCGTGCTGGCCAGCGGGAGACCAGCAATCAAAACTAGATGTGTATTTCCTGAAGGAAGTACAGATAGTGGTTTGAAATGGTGCCCGGGCTGCCCCTTTAAGAGAGACTTGCCTGCTGCCCCTGTTGCCTGTTGCCCGGTTTAAGTGTGGGTGCCTCTCAGGGGCCACTTTGGCCTCAGGGTCTGATTTGGTGGGTGGGGCCGCTCAGGATGCGATTTGGTGGCCTGGGCTCCTCGGGGTTTGATTTGGTGGCCGGGATCCCTCAGGGTCCAATTTTGTGGGTGTGGCCCCTCAGGGTCCGATTTTGTGGCTGGGGACCCTCAGGGTCTGATTTTGTGGCTGGGGCCCCTCAGGGTCTGATTTTGTGGGTGGAGCCCCTCAGGGTCCAATTTTGTGGGTTGGGCCCCTCAGGGTCCGGATTTGTGGTTGGGGCCCCTCAGGATCCGATTTTGTGGGTGGGGCCCCTCAGGGTCCGATTTTGTGGTTGGGGCCTTTCAGGGTACGATTTTGTGGATGGGGCCCCTCAAGGTCCGATTTGGTGGGTGGGACCCTTCAGGGTCTGATTTGGTTGGCGGGGCCACTCATAATCTGATTTGGTGGGCGGGGTCACTCAGGGTCAGATTTAGTGAGTGGGGCCCCTCAGAGTTCAATTTGGTGAGCGGGGCCCCTCAGGGTCAGATTTGGTCAGTGGGGCCCCTCAGGGTCCGATTTGGTCAGCGGGGCCCCTCAGGGTCCGATTTTGTGGTTGGGGCCCCTCAAGGTCTGATTTTGTGGGTGGAGCCCCTCAGGGTACGATTTTGTGTCCGGGGCCTCTCAGGGTCCGATTTTGTGTCCGGGGCCCCTTAGGGTCCGATTTTGTGGTTGGGGCCTTTCAGAATCCGATTTGGTGGACGGGGCCCCTCAGGATCCAATTTGGTGAGCGGGGCCTCTCAGAGTTCAATTTGGTGAGCGGGGCCCCTCAGGGTCCGATTTGGTGAGCGGGGCCCCTCAGGGTCCGATTTGGTGGGCGGGGGACCCTCAGGGACTGGTTTGGTGGGCGGGGCCCCTCAGGGTCCTATTTGGAGGGTGGGGGTCATTCTGGGTCTGATTTGGTGGGCGGGGCCCCTCAAGGTCCGATTTTGTGGGTGGGGCTCCTCAGGGTCAGATTTGGTGGCCGGGGCCCCACAGGGTCCGATTTTGTGGGTGGGGCCCCTCAGGGTCCGATTTGGTGGGCTGGGCCACTCTGGGTTCGATTTTGTGATTGTGGCCCCTCAGGGTCTGATTTTGTGGATGGGGCCCCTCAGGGTCCGATTTTGTGGTTGGGGCCTTTCAGAATCCAATTTGGTGGGCGGGGCCGCTCAGGGTTCAATTTGGTGAGCAGGGCCCCTCAGGGTCTGATTTGGTGAGCGGGGCCCCTCAGGGTCCGATTTGGTGAGCGGAGCCCCTCAGGGTCCGATTTGTTGGGCGGGATCTCTCAGAATCCGATTTGGTGGGCGGGGCCCCTCAGGGTCCGATTTGGCGGGCGGGGGCCCTCTGGGTTCGATTTGGTGGGCGGGGCCCCTCAGGGTTTGATTTGGTGGGTGGGGCCCCTCAGGGTCCGATTTGGTGGGTGGGATCCCTCAGGGTCCGATTTGGTGGGCGGGGCCCCTCAGGGTCCGATTTGGTGGGCGAGGTCGCACTTTGGCGCACATTCTCTATCAGGGGCATGCGTCATGTGATGAAGCTAGATTTGCATTTGTGCTGTGGGTTTCGCTTTAATAGCTGATATTATGTGGCAGAAGCTCTGTCCTGGGGGCGTCATGTGACGTTCGTAGGCGTTGGCATAGTAACTGGGTGTGCCTGCACATATCAATGAGCTTTACTGCCATTTCAATCGCCTCAGGGCACGTTTTAAGTTTCCCATTCAAATGCATTGAGACAGTGCATTCCAATGATGGGAAAAAAAATTTCAAACGCAAATTGCGCAAAAACTACAAATCCGATCGACACGAAAAATACTTAGCACACCTCTCGTGGACGCTGGCTTCGAAACGACACCTCAACGGAGTCTGTGCGTGTAGTGGTTCGGGCCGCATTAATTGCGGAAATCAACTGAATAACTTGTGATTGGCGCATTATAATTGTAATACTAGATGTGTATTTCCTGAAGGAAGTACAGATAGTGGTTTGAAATGGTGCCCGGGCTGCCCCTTTAAGAGAGACTTGCCTGCTGCCGCTGTTGCCTGTTGCCCGGTTTAAGTGTGGGTGCCTCTCAGGGGCCACTTTGGCCTCAGGGTCTGATTTGGTGGGTGGGGCCGCTCAGGATGCGATTTGGTGGCCTGGGCTCCTCGGGGTTTGATTTGGTGGCCGGGATCCCTCAGGGTCCAATTTTGTGGGTGTGGCCCCTCAGGGTCCGATTTTGTGGCTGGGGACCCTCAGGGTCTGATTTTGTGGCTGGGGCCCCTCAGGGTCTGATTTTGTGGGTGGAGCCCCTCAGGGTCCAATTTTGTGGGTTGGGCCCCTCAGGGTCCGGATTTGTGGTTGGGGCCCCTCAGGATCCGATTTTGTGGGTGGGGCCCCTCAGGGTCCGATTTTGTGGGTGGGGCCCCTCAGGGTCCGATTTTGTGGTTGGGGCCTTTCAGGGTACGATTTTGTGGATGGGGCCCCTCAAGGTCCGATTTGGTGGGTGGGACCCTTCAGGGTCTGATTTGGTTGGCGGGGCCACTCATAATCTGATTTGGTGGGCGGGGTCACTCAGGGTCCGATTTAGTGAGTGGGGCCCCTCAGAGTTCAATTTGGTGAGCGGGGCCCCTCAGGGTCAGATTTGGTCAGTGGGGCCCCTCAGGGTCCGATTTGGTCAGCGGGGCCCCTCAGGGTCCGATTTTGTGGTTGGGGCCCCTCAAGGTCTGATTTTGTGGGTGGAGCCACTCAGGGTACGATTTTGTGTCCGGGGCCTCTCAGGGTCCGATTTTGTGTCCGGGGCCCCTTAGGGTCCGATTTTGTGGTTGGGGCCTTTCAGAATCCGATTTGGTGGATGGGGCCCCTCAGGATCCAATTTGGTGAGCGGGGCCTCTCAGAGTTCAATTTGGTGAGCGGGGCCCCTCAGGGTCCGATTTGGTGAGCGGGGCACCTCAGGGTCCGATTTGGTGGGCGGGGGCCCCTCAGGGACTGGTTTGGTGGGCGGGGCCCCTCAGGGTCCTATTTGGAGGGCGGGGGTCATTCTGGGTCTGATTTGGTGGGCGGGGCCCCTCAAGGTCCGATTTTGTGGGTGGGGCTCCTCAGGGTCCGATTTGGTGGCCGGGGCCCCACAGGGTCCGATTTTGTGGACGGGGCCCCTCAGGGTCCAATTTTGTGGGTGGGGCCCCTCAGGGTCCGATTTGGTGGGCTGGGCCACTCTGGGTTCGATTTTGTGATTGTGGCCCCTCAGGGTCTGATTTTGTGGGTGGGGCCCCTCAGGGTACGATTTTGTGGTTGGGGCCTTTCAGAATCCAATTTGGTGGGCGGGACCGCTCAGGGTTCAATTTGGTGAGCAGGGCCCCTCAGGGTCTGATTTGGTGAGCGGGGCCCCTCAGGGTCCGATTTGGTGAGCGGAGCCCCTCAGGGTCCGATTTGTTGGGCGGGATCTCTCAGAATCCGATTTGGTGGGCGGGGCCCCTCAGGGTCCGATTTAGCGGGCGGGGGCCCTCTGGGTTCGATTTGGTGGGCGGGGCCCCTCAGGGTTTGATTTGGTGGGTGGGGCCCCTCAGGGTCCGATTTGGTGGGTGGGATCCCTCAGGGTCCGATTTGGTGGGCGGGGCCCCTCAGGGTCCGATTTGGTGGGCGAGGTCGCACTTTGGCGCACATTCTCTATCAGGGGCATGCGTCATGTGATGAAGCTAGATTTGCATTTGTGCTGTGGGTTTCGCTTTAATAGCTGATATTATGTGGCAGAAGCTCTGTCCTGGGGGCGTCATGTGACGTTCGTAGGCGTTGGCATAGTAACTGGGTGTGCCTGCACATATCAATGAGCTTTACTGCCATTTCAATCGCCTCAGGGCACGTTTTAAGTTTCCCATTCAAATGCATTGAGACAGTGCATTCCAATGATGGGAAAAAAAATTTCAAACGCAAATTGCGCAAAAACTACAAATCCGATCGACACGAAAAATACTTAGCACACCTCTCGTGGACGCTGGCTTCGAAACGACACCTCAACGGAGTCTGTGCGTGTAGCGGTTCGGGCCGCATTAATTGCGGAAATCAACTGAATAACTTGTGATTGGCGCATTATAATTGTAATACTAGATGTGTATTTCCTGAAGGAAGTACAGATAGTGGTTTGAAATGGTGCCCGGGTTGCCCCTTTAAGAGAGACTTGCCTGCTGCCCCTGCAAGACTTTCAACTCAGGATCCGTTTTAACTGCGGGTGCCTCTCGGGCCACTTTGGCCTCAGGGTCCGATTTTGTGGGTGGGGCTCCTCAGGGCCCGATTTTGTGGGTGGGGCCCCTCAGGGTCCGATTTGGTGAGTGGGGCCCCTCAGGGTCCGATTTTGTGGTTGGGGCCCTTCAGAATCCGATTTGGTGGGCAGGGCCCCTCAGGGTCCCATTTGGTGGACGGGGCCTCTCAGGGTCCGATTTTGTGGCTGGGGCCCCTCAGGGTCTGATTTCATGGGTGGAGCCCCTCATGGTCCGATTTTGTGGCCGGAACCCCTCAGGGTCCGATTTTATGGGTGGGGCCCCTCAGGGTCCGATTTTGTGGCCGGGGCTCCTCAGGGTCCGAATTGGTGGGCGGGGCCCCTCAGGGTCTGATTTGGTGAAAGGAGCCACTCAGAATCTGATTTGGTGGGCGGGGCCCCTCAGGGTCCGATTTAGTGAGCGGGGCCCCTCAGAGTTCAATTTGGTGAGCGGGGTCCCTCAGGGTCCGATTTGGTCAGTGGGGCCCCTCAGGGTCCGGTTTGGTGGGCGGGGCCTCTCAGGGTCCGATTTTGTGGCTGGGGCCCCTCAGGGTCTGATTTTGTGGGTGGAGCCCCTCAGGGTCCGATTTTGTCCGGGGCCCCTTAGGGTCCGATTTTGTGGTTGGGGCCTTTCAGAATCCGATTTGGTGGGTGGGGCCCCTCAGGGTCCGATTTGGTGAGAGGGGTCTCTCAGAGTTCAATTTGGTGAGCGGGGCCCCTCAGGGTCCGATTTGGTGGGTGGGGCCTCTCAGGGTCCGATTTTGTGGCTGGGGCCCCTCAGGGTCTGATTTTGTGGCTGGGGCCCCTCAGGGTCCGATTTTGTGTCCGGGGCCCCTCAGGGTCCGATTTTGTGGTTGGGGCCTTTCAGAATCCGATTTGGTGGGTGGGGCCTCTAAGGGTCCGATTTGGTGAGCAGGGCCCCTCAGGGTCTGATTTGGTGAGCAGGGCCCCTCAGGGTCTGATTTGGTGAGCAGAGCCCCTCAGGGTCCGATTTGGTGAGCGGGGCCCCCCAGGGTCTGATTTGGTGGGCGGGGCCCATCAGGGTCCAATTTGGTGGGCGGGGCCCCTCAGGTTCCGATTTGGTGGGCGGGGCCCCTCAGGGTCCAATTTGGTGGGCGGGGTCCCTCAGGGTCATATTTGGTGGGCGGGGCCCCTCAGGGTCTGATTTGGTGGGCGGGATCCCTCAGGGTCCGATTTGGTGGGCGGGGCCCCTCAGGGTCCGATTTGGTGGGCGGGGCCCCTCAGGGTCCGATTTGGTGGGCGGGGCCCCTCAGGGTCGGATTTGGTGGGCAGGGCCCCTCAGAGTTCGATTTGGTGAGCGGGGCCCCTCAGGGTCCGATTTGGTGGGCGGGACCCCTCAGGGTCCGATTTGGTGATTGGGGCCTTTCAGAATCCGATTTGGTGGGCGGGGCCCCTCAGGGTCTGATTTGGTGAGCAGGGCCCCTCAGGGTCTGATTTGGTGGGCGGGGCCCCTCAGGGTCCGATTTGGTGGGCGGGGCCCCTCAGGGTCCGATTTGGTGGGCAGGATCTCTCAGAGTCCGATTTGGTGGGCGGGGCCCCTCAGGGTCCGATTTGGAGGCCGAGGTGGCTCATTGTCCGATTTGGAGGCCGGGGTGGCTCAGCCTCCGATTTGGAGGCCGGGGTGGCTCAGTCTCCGATTTGGTGTGTCGGCCCTTTAAGACTCATTTGAGTGCGCTGGCCCTTTAACAATCACTTTGGCGCGTTGGCCCTTTAAGAGCTAGTTTGGCTGACTGGGCTTCTTTTAAATCCACTTTGGCGCACACATTCTCTCTCAGGGGCATGTGTCATGTGATGAAGCTAGATTTGCATTTGTGCTGTGGGTTTCGCTTTAAGAGCTGATATTATGTGGCAGAAGCACTGTGCTGGGGTTCAAGTGAAGTTCGTAGGCGTTGGCATAGTAACTGGGTCTGCCTGCGCATATCAATGAGCTCAACTGCCATTTCAATCGCCTCAGGGCACGTTTTGCCATTTCCTATTGAAAAGCATTGGAGACAGTGCATTCCAATGACGGGAAAAAAAAATTTCAAACGCAAATTGCGCAAAAACTACAAATCCGATCGACACGAAAAATAATTAGCACACCTCTCATGGACGCTGGCTTCGAAACGACACCTCAACGGAGTCTGTGTGTGTAGCGGTTCGGGCCGCATTAATTGCGGAAATCAACTTAATAATAAGAAGAAGAATAAGTTAGCAGCGTTCGGATTACAATATAGTGGTTTTTTCAAACCACTATAACTAGATGTGTATTTCCTGAAGGAAGTACAGATAGTGGTTTGAAATGGTGCCCGGGCTGCCCCTTTAAGAGAGACTTGCCTGCTGCCCCTGCAAGACTTTCAACTCAGGATCAGTTTTAAGTGTGGGTGCCTCTCAGGGGCCAATTTGGGCTCAGGGTCTGATTTGGTGGGTGGGGCCCCTAATGATCTGATTCGGTGGCCTGGGCTCCTCAGGGTTTGAATTGGTGGGCGGGATACCTCAGGGTCCAATTTTGTGGGTGTGGCCCCTCAGGGTCCGATTTTGTGGGTGGGGCCCCTCAGGGTCCGATTTTGTGGGTGGGGCCCCTCAGGGTATGATTTTGTGGGTGGGGCCCCTCAGGGTACGATTTTGTGGCCGGGGCCCCTCAGGGTCCAATCTTGTGGCCGGGGCCCCTCAGGGTTTGATTTGGTGGGCGGGGCCCCTCAGGGTCCGATTTGGTGGGTGGGGCCCCTCAGGGTCCGATTTGGTGGGCGGGGCCCCTCAGAGTCCGATTTGGTGGGCGGGGACACTCAGAGTCCGATTTGGTGGGCGGGGCCTCTCAGGGTCCGATTTGGTGGGCGGGGCCCCTCAGGGTCTGATTTTGTGGGTGGGGCCCCTCAGGGTCTGATTTTGTATCCGGGGCCCCTCAGGGTCTGATTTTGTGGCCGGGGCCCCTCAGGGTACAATTTTGTGGGTGGGGCCCCTCAGGGTCCGATTTTTTGGGTGGGGCCCCTCAGGATCCGATTTTGTGGGTGGGGCCCCTCTGGGTTCGATTTTGTGGCCATGGTCTCTCAGAGTCTGATTTTGTGGTTGGGGCCTCTCAGGGTCCGATTTTGTGGCCGGCACCCCTCAGGGTCTGATTTCGTGGCCCGGGACCCTCACGGTCCGATTTTGTGGCTGGGGCTCCTAAGGGTCCGATATTGTGACTGGGGCCCCTAAGGGTCCGATTTTGTGGCCGGGGCCCCTCAGGGTCCGATTTTGTGGTTGCGGCCCCTCAGGGTCCGATTTTGTGGCCAGGGCCCCTTTGGTTCCGATTTTGTGGCCGGGGCCCCTCTGGGTCCGATTTGTTGGGCGGGGCCCCTCTGGGTCCGATTTGGCGGGCGGGGCCCCTCTGGGTCCGATTTGGTGGGCAGGACCCTTCAGGTTCCGATTTGGTGGGCGGGGCCACTCTGAGTCTGATTTGGTGGGCGGGGCCCCTCAGGGTTCGATTTGGTGGGCTGTGACACTCTGGGTCCGTTTTGGTGGGCGGGCCACACTGGGTCCGATTTGGAGGCCAGGGTGGCTCAGCCTCCGATTTGGAGGCCGGGGTGGCTCAGCCTCCGATTTGGAGCCTGGGGTCACTCAGCTTTTGATTTAGCGCGCTGGCCCTTTAAGACTCATTTCGGTGCGCCGGCCCTTTAAGAGCCAGTTTGGCTCACTGGGCTTCTAAATCCACTTTGGCGGACATTCTCTCTCAGGGGCATGCGTCATGTGATGAAGCTAGATTTGCATTTGTGCTGTGGGTTTCACTTTAAGAGCTGATATTATGTGGCAGAAGCTCTGTCCTGGGGGCGTCGTGCGACGTTCGTAGGCGTTGGCATAGTAATTGGGTCTGCCTGTGCATATCAATGAGCTTAACTGCCATTTCAATCGCCTCAGGGCATGATTTCTCTGTGGCAACATTTTCCCATTCAAATGCATTGAGACAATTCATTCCAATGACAGGAAAAAAAATTTTCTAACGCAAATTGTGCAAAAACTACAAATCCGATCGACACAAAAAATACTTAGCACACCCCTCGTGGACGCTGGCTTCGAAACGACACCTCAACGGAGTCTGTGCGTGTAGCGGTTCGGGCCGCATTAATTGCGGAAATCAACTGAATAATAATAATAATACTAGATGTGTATTTCCTGAAGGAAGTACAGATAGTGGTTTGAAATGGTGCCCGGGCTGCCCCTTTAAGAGAGACTTGCCTGCTGCCCCTGCAAGACTTTCAACTCAGGATCAGTTTTAAGTGTGGGTGCCTCTCAGGGGCCAATTTGGGCTCAGGGTCTGATTTGGTGGGTGGGGCCCCTAATGATCTGATTCGGTGGCCTGGGCTCCTCAGGGTTTGAATTGGTGGGCGGGATACCTCAGGGTCCAATTTTGTGGGTGTGGCCCCTCAGGGTCCGATTTTGTGGGTGGGGCCCCTCAGGGTCCGATTTTGTGGGTGGGGCCCCTCAGGGTATGATTTTGTGGGTGGGGCCCCTCAGGGTACGATTTTGTGGCCGGGGCCCCTCAGGGTCCAATTTTGTGGCCGGGGCCCCTCAGGGTTTGATTTGGTGGGCGGGGCCCCTCAGGGTCCGATTTGGTGGGCGGGGCCCCTCAGGGTCCGATTTGGTGGGCATGGCCCCTCAGGGTCCGATTTGGTGGGCGGGGCCCCTCAGGGTCCGATTTGGTGGGTGGGGACCCTCAGGGTCCAATTTGGTGGGCGAGGCCTCTCAGGGTCCGATTTGGTGGGCGGGGCCCCTCAGGGTCCGATTTTGTGGGTGGGGCCCCTCAGGGTCCGATTTGGTGGGCGGGGCCCCTCAGAGTCCGATTTGGTGGGCAGGGCCTCTCAGGGTCCGATTTGGTGGGCGGGGCCCCTCAGGGTCCGATTTGGTGGGCGGGGACACTCAGAGTCCGATTTGGTGGGCGGGGCCTCTCAGGGTCCGATTTGGTGGGCGGGGCCCCTCAGGGTCTGATTTTGTGGGTGGGGCCCCTCAGGGTCTGATTTTGTATCCGGGGCCCCTCAGGGTCTGATTTTGTGGCCGGGGCCCCTCAGGGTACAATTTTGTGGGTGGGGCCCCTCAGGGTCCGATTTTTTGGGTGGGGCCCCTCAGGATCCGATTTTGTGGGTGGGGCCCCTCTGGGTTCGATTTTGTGGCCATGGTCTCTCAGAGTCTGATTTTGTGGTTGGGGCCTCTCAGGGTCCGATTTTGTGGCCGGCACCCCTCAGGGTCTGATTTCGTGGCCCGGGACCCTCACGGTCCGATTTTGTGGCTGGGGCTCCTAAGGGTCCGATATTGTGACTGGGGCCCCTAAGGGTCCGATTTTGTGGCCGGGGCCCCTCAGGGTCCGATTTTGTGGTTGCGGCCCCTCAGGGTCCGATTTTGTGGCCAGGGCCCCTTTGGTTCCGATTTTGTGGCCGGGGCCCCTCAGGGTCCGATTTGTTGGGCGGGGCCCCTCTGGGTCCGATTTGGCGGGCGGGGCCCCTCTGGGTCCGATTTGGTGGGCAGGACCCTTCAGGTTCCGATTTGGTGGGCGGGGCCACTCTGAGTCTGATTTGGTGGGCGGGGCCCCTCAGGGTTCGATTTGGTGGGCTGTGACACTCTGGGTCCGTTTTGGTGGGCGGGCCACACTGGGTCCGATTTGGAGGCCAGGGTGGCTCAGCCTCCGATTTGGAGGCCGGGGTGGCTCAGCCTCCGATTTGGAGCCTGGGGTCACTCAGCTTTTGATTTAGCGCGCCGGCCCTTTAAGACTCATTTCGGTGCGCCGGCCCTTTAAGAGCCAGTTTGGCTCACTGGGCTTCTAAATCCACTTTGGCGGACATTCTCTCTCAGGGGCATGCGTCATGTGATGAAGCTAGATTTGCATTTGTGCTGTGGGTTTCACTTTAAGAGCTGATATTATGTGGCAGAAGCTCTGTCCTGGGGGCGTCGTGCGACGTTCATAGGCGTTGGCATAGTAATTGGGTCTGCCTGTGCATATCAATGAGCTTAACTGCCATTTCAATCGCCTCAGGGCATGATTTCTCTGTGGCAACATTTTCCCATTCAAATGCATTGAGACAATTCATTCCAATGACAGGAAAAAAAATTTTCTAACGCAAATTGTGCAAAAACTACAAATCCGATCGACACAAAAAATACTTAGCACACCCCTCGTGGACGCTGGCTTCGAAACGACACCTCAACGGAGTCTGTGCGTGTAGCGGTTCGGGCCGCATTAATTGCGGAAATCAACTGAATAATAATAATAATACTAGATGTGTATTTCCTGAAGGAAGTACAGATAGTGGTTTGAAATGGTGCCCGGGCTGCCCCTTTAAGAGAGACTTGCCTGCTGCCCCTGCAAGACTTTCAACTCAGGATACGATTTAACTGTGGGTGCCTCTCAGGGGCCACTTTGGCCTCATGGTCTGATTTTGTGGGTGGGGCCCCTCAGGGCCTGATTTTGTGGGTGGGGCCCCTCAAGGTCCGATTTTTTTGGGTGGGGCCTCTCAGGGTCCGATTTTGTGGCCGGGGCCACTCAGGGTCCGATTTGGTGGCCGGGGCCCCTCAGGGTCCGATTTGGTGGCCGGGGCCCCACAGGGTCCGATTTGGTGGGCGGGGCCACTCTGGGTAAGATTTGGAGGCTGGGGTCGCTCAGCCTCCAATTTGGAGGCCGGGGTCGTTGAGCTTCCGATTTGGAGGCCGTGGTCAAAAAGCCTCTGATTTGGAGGCCGGGGTCGATGAGACTCCGATTTGGAGGCCGGGGTGGCTCAGCCTCCGATTTGGAGGCCGGGGTGGCTCAGCCTCCGATTTGGAGGACGGGGTGGCTCAGCCTCCGATTTGGAGGCCGGGGTGGATCAGCTTCCGATTTGGAGGCCGGGGTGGCTCAGTCTCCGATTTGGTGTGTCGGCCCTTTAAGACTCATTTGGGTGCGCTGGCCCTTTAACAATCACTTAGGCGCGTTGGCCCTTTAAGAGCTAGTTTGGCTGACTGGGCTTCTTTTAAATCCACTTTGGCGCACACATTCTCTCTCAGGGGCATGTGTCATGTGATGAAGCTAGATTTGCATTTGTGCTGTGAGTTTCGCTTTAAGAGCTGATATTATGTGGCAGTGGCTCTGTGCTGGGGTTCAAGTGAAGTTCGTAGGCGTTGGCATAGTAACTGGGTCTGCCTGCGCATATCAATGAGCTCAACTGTCATTTCAATCGCCTCAGGGCACGTTTTGCCATTTCCTATTGAAAAGCATTGGAGACAGTGCATTCCAATGACGGGAAAAAAAATTTTCAAACGCAAATTGCGCAAAAACTACAAATCCGATCGACACGAAAAATACTTAGCACACCTCTCATGGACGCTGGCTTCGAAACGACACCTCAACGGAGTCTGTGCGTGTAGCAGTTCGGGCCACATTAATTGCGGAAATCAACTTAATAATAATAAGAAGAATAAGTTAGCAGCGTTCGGATTACAATATAGTGGTTTTTTCAAACCACTATAACTAGATGTGTATTTCCTGAAGGAAGTACAGATAGTGGTTTGAAATAGTGCCCGGGCTGCCCCTTTAAGAGAGACTTGCCTGCTGCCCCTGTTGCCTGTTGCCCGGTTTAAGTGTGGGTGCCTCTCAGGGGCCACTTTGGCCTCAGGGTCTGATTTGGTGGGTGGGGCCGCTCAGGATGCGATTTGGTGGCCTGGGCTCCTCGGGGTTTGATTTGGTGGCCGGGATCCCTCAGGGTCCAATTTTGTGGGTGTGGCCCCTCAGGGTCCGATTTTGTGGCTGGGGACCCTCAGGGTCTGATTTTGTGGCTGGGGCCCCTCAGGGTCTGATTTTGTGGGTGGAGCCCCTCAGGGTCCAATTTTGTGGGTTGGGCCCCTCAGGGTCCGGATTTGTGGTTGGGGCCCCTCAGGAGCCGATTTTGTGGGTGGGGCCCCTCAGGGTCCGATTTTGTGGTTGGGGCCCCTCAGGGTCCGATTTTGTGGTTGGGGCCTTTCAGGGTACGATTTTGTGGATGGGGCCCCTCAAGGTCCGATTTGGTGGGTGGGACCCTTCAGGGTCTGATTTGGTTGGCGGGGCCACTCATAATCTGATTTGGTGGGCGGGGTCACTCAGGGTCCGATTTAGTGAGTGGGGCCCCTCAGAGTTCAATTTGGTGAGCGGGGCCCCTCAGGGTCAGATTTGGTCAGTGGGGCCCCTCAGGGTCCGATTTGGTCAGCGGGGCCCCTCAGGGTCCGATTTTGTGGTTGGGGCCCCTCAAGGTCTGATTTTGTGGGTGGAGCCCCTCAGGGTATGATTTTGTGTCCGGGGCCTCTCAGGGTCCGATTTTGTGTCCGGGGCCCCTTAGGGTCCGATTTTGTGGTTGGGGCCTTTCAGAATCCGATTTGGTGGACGGGGCCCCTCAGGATCCAATTTGGTGAGCGGGGCCTCTCAGAGTCCGATTTGGTGAGCGGGGCCCCTCAGGGTCCGATTTGGTGAGCGGGGCCCCTCAGGGTCCGATTTGGTGGGAGGGGGCCCCTCAGGGACTGGTTTGGTGGGCGGGGCCCCTCAGGGTCCTATTTGGAGGGCGGGGGTCATTCTGGGTCTGATTTGGTGGGCGGGGCCCCTCAAGGTCCGATTTTGTGGGTGGGGCTCCTCAGGGTCCGATTTGGTGGCCGGGGCCCCACAGGGTCCGATTTTGTGGACGGGGCCCCTCAGGGTCCAATTTTGTGGGTGGGGCCCCTCAGGGTCCGATTTGGTGGGCTGGGCCACTCTGGGTTCGATTTTGTGATTGTGGCCCCTCAGGGTCTGATTTTGTGGGTGGGGCCCCTCAGGGTCCGATTTTGTGGTTGGGGCCTTTCAGAATCCAATTTGGTGGGCGGGGCCGCTCAGGGTTCAATTTGGTGAGCAGGGCCCCTCAGGGTCTGATTTGGTGAGCGGGGCCCCTCAGGGTCCGATTTGGTGAGCGGAGCCCCTCAGGGTCCGATTTGTTGGGCGGGATCTCTCAGAATCCGATTTGGTGGGCGGGGCCCCTCAGGGTCCGATTTGGCGGGCGGGGGCCCTCTGGGTTCGATTTGGTGGGCAGGGCCCCTCAGGGTTTGATTTGGTGGGTGGGGCCCCTCAGGGTCCGATTTGGTGGGTGGGATCCCTCAGGGTCCGATTTGGTGGGCGGGGCCCCTCAGGGTCCGATTTGGTGGGCGAGGTCGCACTTTGGCGCACATTCTCTATCAGGGGCATGCGTCATGTGATGAAACTAGATTTGCATTTGTGCTGTGGGTTTCGCTTTAATAGCTGATATTATGTGGCAGAAGCTCTGTCCTGGGGCGTCATGTGACGTTCATAGGCGTTGGCATAGTAACTGGGTGTGCCTGCACATATCAATGAGCTTTACTGCCATTTCAATCGCCTCAGGGCACGTTTTAAGTTTCCCATTCAAATGCATTGAGACAGTGCATTCCAATGATGGGAAAAAAATTTTCAAACGCAAATTGCGCAAAAACTACAAATCCGATCGACACGAAAAATACTTAGCACACCTCTCATGGACGCTGGCTTCGAAACGACACCTCAACGGAGTCTGTGCGTGTAGCGGTTCGGGCCGCATTAATTGCGGAAATCAACTTAATAATAATAATAATAAGAAGAAGAATAAGTTAGCAGCGTTCGGATTACAATATAGTGGTTTTTTCAAACCACTATAATAAGTTAGCAGCGTTCGGATTACAATATAGTGGTTTTTTCAAACCACTATAATAAGTTAGCAGCGTTCGGATTACAATATAGTGGTTTTTTCAAACCACTATAACTAGATGTGTATTTCCTGAAGGCTGCCCCTTTAAGAGAGACTTGCCTGCTGCTCCTGCAAGACTTTCAACTCAGGATCCGTTTTAAGTGTGGGTGCCTCTCAGGGGCCACTTTGGCCTCAGGGTCTGTTTTGGTGGGTGGGGCCCCTCAGGAACCGATTCGGTGGCCTGGGCTCCTCAGTGTTTGAATTGGTGGCCGGGATCCCTCAGGGTCCAATTTTGTGGGTGTGGCCCCTCAGGGTCTGATTTTGTGGGTGTGGCCCCTCAGGGTCCGATTTTGTGGGTATGGCCCCTCAGGGTCCGATTTTGTGGGTGGGTCCCCTCAGGGTCCGATTTTGTGGGTGGGTCCCCTCAGGGTCCGATTTTGTGGGTGGGTCCCCCCAGGGTCCGATTTTGTGGGCGGGGCCCATAAGGGTCCGATTTTGTGGGCGGGGCCACTCTGGGTCCGGTTTGGTGGGCGGGGCCTCTCTGGGTCAGATTTGGTGGGTGGGGCCACTCTGGGTAAGATTTGGAGGCCGGGGTGGCTCTAGGTAAGATTTGGAGGCCGGGGTGGCTCAGCCTCCGATTTGGAGGCCGGGGTGGCTCAGCCTCCGGTTTGGAGGCCTGGGTGGCTCAGCCTCCGGTTTGGAGGCCTGGGTGGCTCAGCCTCCGGTTTGGAGGCCTGGGTGGCTCAGCCTCCGGTTTGGAGGCCGGGGTCGATCAGCCTCCGATCTGGAGGCTGGGGTCGATCAGCCTCTGATCTGGAGGCCGGGGTCGATCAGCCTCCGATCTGGAGGCCGGGGTCGATCAGCCTCCGATTTGGAGGCCGGGGTGGCTCAGCATTCCAATGATGGGAAAAAAAATTTCAAACGCAAATTGCGCAAAAACTACAAATCCGATCGACACGAAAAATACTTAGGACACCTCTCATGGACGCTGGCTTCGAAACGACACCTCAACGGAGTCTGTGCGTGTAGCGGTTCGGGCCGTATTAATTGCGGAAATCAACTTAATAATAATAATATGAAGAAGAATAAGTTAGCAGCGTTCGGATTACAATACAGTGGTTTTTTCAAACCACTATAATATTAGATGTGTATTTCCTGAAGGAAGTACAGATAGTGCTTTGAAATGGTGCCTGGGCTGCCCCTTTAAGAGAGACTTGCTTGCTGCCCCTGCAAGACTTTCAACTCAGGATTGGTTTTACCTGTGGGTGCCTCTCAGGGGCCACTTTGGCCTATGGGGTCCCTCAGGGTCTGATTTTGTGGGTGGGGCCCCTCAGGATCCGATTCAGTGGACTGGGCTCCTCAGGGCTTGAATTGGTGGGCGGTGCCACTCTGGGTCTGATTTGGTGGGCGGTGTCCCTCATGGTCCGGTTTGGTGGGCGGGGCCCATCAGGGTCAGATTTGGCGGGTGGGACCCCTCTGGGTCCGACTTGGTGGGCGGGGCCCCTTAGGGTTCGATTTGGTGGGTGGGACCCCACAGGGTCTGATATGGTGGGTGTGGCCCCACAGGGTCTGATGTGGTGGGCGGGGCCCCTCTTGTTCCGATTTGGTAGGCGGTTCCCCTCAAGGTCCAATTTGGTGGGCGGGGCCCCTCAGGGTCCGATTTGGTGGGCGGGGCCACTCTGGGTCCGATTAGGTGGGCGGGGCCCCTTAGGGTCAGATTTGGTGGGCGGAACCCCTCAGGGTCTGATTTGGTGGGCGGAACCCCTCAGGGTCTGATTTGGTGGGCTGGGCAACTCTGGGTCCAATTTGGTTGACGGAGCCCTTCAGGGTCCAATTTGATGGGCGGGGCCACTCTGAGTCTGACTTGGTGGGAGGGGCCCCTCAGGGTCTGATTTGGTGGGCGGGGCCACTCTGGGTCCGATTTGGAGGGCGGAGCCACTCTGGGTTTGATTTGGTGGGCGGGGCCCCTCAGGGTATGATTTGGTGGGCGGGGCCACTCTGGGTCTGATTTGGTGGGCAGGGCAACTCAGGGTCTGATTTGGTGGAGGGGGCCCTCAGGGTCTGATTTGGTGAGCGGGGCCCATCAGGGTCTGATTTGGTGGGCGGGGCCCATCAGGGTCTGATTTGGTGGGCAGGGCCACTCTGGGTCTGATTTGGTGGGCAGGGCCACTCTGGGTCTGATTTGGTGGGCGGGGCCACTCAGGGTCTGATTTGGTGGGTGGGGCCCCTCAGGGTCTAATTTGGTGGGCGGGGCCCCTCAGGGTCTGATTTGGTGGGCAGGGCCACTCTGGGTCTGATTTGGTGGGCGGGGCTTCTAAATCCACTTTGGCGTACATTCTCTCTCAGGGTCATGTGTCATGTGATGAAGCTAGATATGCATTTGTGCTGTGGGTTTCGCTTTAAGAGCTGATATTATCTGCCAGAAACTGTGTCCTGGGGGCGTCATGTAAAGTTCGTAGGCATTGGCATAGTAACTGGGTCTGCCTGTGCATATCAATGAGCTTAACTGCCATTTGCATCGCCTCAGAGCCTGTTTTCTCTATGGCAAAATTTCCCCATTGAAAAGCATTAAGCAATACTTTCCAATGACGGGAAAAAAATTTTTCTAGCGCAAATTGCTCAAAAACTACAAATCCGATCGACACGAAAATTAGTTAGCACACCTCCAGTGGATGCTGGCTTCGAAACGACACCTCAACGGAGTCTGTGCGTGTAGCGGTTCGGGCCGCATTAATTGCGGAAATCAACTGAATAATAAGAATAAGTTAGCAGCGTTCGGATTACAACATTAATACTAGATGTGTATTTCCTGAAGGAAGTACAGATAGTGGTTTGAAATGCTGCCCAGGCTGCCCCTTTAAGAGAGACTTGCCTGCTGCACCTGCAAGACTTTCAACTCAGGATCCGTTTTAACTGTGGGTGCCTCTCAGGGGCCACTTTGGCCTCAGGGTCTGATTTTGTGGGTGGGGCCCTCGGGGCCCGATTTTGTGGGTGGGGCCCCTCAGGGTTCGATTTGGTGGGTGGGGCCCCTCAGGGTCCAATCTTGTGGCCGGGGCCCCTCAGGGTCCAATTTTGTGGGTGGGGCCCCTCAGGGTCCAATTTTGTGGCCGGGGCCCCTCAGGGTCCGATTTGGTGGGTGGGGCCCCTCTGGGTCCGATTTGGTGAGCGGGGCCCCTCAGGGTCCGATTTAGTGAGCGGGGACCCTCAGGGTCTGATTTGGTGGGTGGGGCCCCTCAGAGTCCGATTTGGTAGGTGGGGCCCCTCCGGGTCCTATTTGGTGAGCGGGGCCACTCTAGGTCTGATTTGGTAGGCGGGCCACTCTGGGTCCGATTTGGTGGGCGGGGCCCCTCAGAGTTCAATTTGGTCAGCGGGGCCCCTCAGGGTCCGATTTTGTGGTTGGGGCATTTCAGAATCCGATTTAGTGGGCGGG
Source organism: Dendrobates tinctorius (assembly GCF_039654945.1). Taxonomy (NCBI): domain Eukaryota; kingdom Metazoa; phylum Chordata; class Amphibia; order Anura; family Dendrobatidae; genus Dendrobates; species Dendrobates tinctorius. Next base: position 49,239,073 of record NW_027361917.1, on the reverse strand, counting down.
GCCCCTCAGGGTCCGATTTGGTGGGCAGGGCCCCTCAGGGTCCGATTTTGTGGCCGGGTCCTCTCAGGGTCTGGATTTGTGGGTGGGGCCCCTCAGGGTCCGATTTTGTGGGTGGGGTCCCTCAGAGTCCGATTTTGTGGGTGGGGCCCCTAAGGATCTGATTTTGTGGCCAGGGTCCCTCAGGGTCCGATTTTGTGGCCGGGGCCCTGAGGGTCCAATTTTGTGGGTGGGGCCCCTCAGGGTCCGATTTTGTGGGTGGCGCCCCTCAGGATCCGATTTTGTGGTTGGGGCCCCTCAGGGTTCAATTTTGTAGGTGGGGTCCCTCAGGGTCCGATTTTGTGGCCGGGGCCCCTCAGGGTCCGATTTTGTGGCCGGGGCCCATCAGGGTCCGATTTTGTGGTTGGGGCCCCTCAGGGTCCGATTTTGTGGGTAGGGCCCCTCACGGTCCGATTTTGTGAGTGGAGCCCCCTGGGTCCATTTTGGTGGGCGGGGCCACTCTGGGTCCGATTTAGTGGGCGGTGCCCCTCATGGTCCGATTTGGTGGGCGGGGCCCCTCATGGTCCGATTTTGTGAGTGGAGCCCCCTGGGTCCATTTTGGTGGGTGGGGCCCCCCTGGGTCCGATTTGGTGGGCGGGGCCCTTCAGGGTCCGATTCGGTGGGCGGGGACCCTCTGGGTCCGATTTGGTGGGCGGGGCCCTTCAGGGTACGATTTGGTGGGCGGGGTCAATCTGGGTCCGATTTGGTGGGCGGGGCTCCTCAGGTTCCGATTTGGTGGGCGGGGCCCCTCAGGGTCCGATTTGATGGGCGTGGCCACTTTGGGTCCGATTTGATGGGCGGGGCCCTTCAGGGTCCGATTTGGTGGGCGGGGTCACTCTGGGTCCGATTTGGTGGGCGGGGCTTCTCAGGGTCTGATTTGGTGGGTGGGGCTCCTCAGGGTCCGATTTGGTGGACGGGGCCCCTCAGGGTCTGATTTGGTGGTTGGGGCCCCTCAGGGTCTGATTTTGTGGCTGGGGCCCCTCAGAGTCCGATTTTGTGGCTGGGGCCCCTCAGTGTGTGATTTTGTGGGTGGGGCCCCTCAAGGTCTAAATTGGTGGGCGGGGCCCCTCTGGGTCTGATTTTGTGGCCGGGGCCCCTCAGGGTCCGATTTTGTGGCCGGGGCCCCTCAGGGTCCGATTTTGTGTCCGGGGCCCCTCAGGGTCCGATTTTGTGTCCGGGGCCCCTCAGGGTCCGATTTTGTGGGTGGGGCCCCTCAGGGTCCGATTTTGTGGGTGGGGCCCCTCAGGATCCGATTTTGTGGTTGGGGCCCCTCAGGGTTCAATTTTGTAGGTGGGGTCCCTCAGGGTCCGATTTTGTGGTTGGGGCCCCTCAGGATCCGATTTTGTGGTTGGGGCCCCTCAGGGTCCGATTTTGTGGGTAGGGCCCCTCAGGGTCCGATTTTGTGAGTGGGGCCACTCAGGGTCCGATGTTGTGGCCGGATCCCCTCAGGGTCCGATTTTGTGGGTGGGGCCCCTCAGGGTCCAATTTTGTGGTCGGGGCCCCTCAGGGTCCAATTTTGTGGGTGGGGCCCCTTAGGGTCCGATTTTTTGGGTTGGGCCCCTCAGGGTACAATTTGGTGGGCGGGGCCACTCTGGGTCTGATTTGGTGGGCGGGGACACTCTGGGTCCAATTTGGTGGGCGGGGCCACTCTGGGTCCGATTTGGTGAGCTGGGCCCCTCAGGGTCTGATTTGGTGGGCGGGATCTATCAGAGTCCGATTTGGTGGGCCCCTCAGGGTCCGATTTGGTTGGCGGGGACCCTCGGGGTCCGATTTGGTGGGCGGGGTCACTCTGGGTCCGATTTGGTGGGCGGGGCTTCTCAGGGTCTGATTTGGTGGGTGGGGCTCCTCAGGGTCCGATTTGGTGGACGGGGCCCCTCAGGGTCTGATTTGGTGGGCGGGGCTTCTCAGGGTCTGATTTGGTGGGTGGGGCTCCTCAGGGTCCGATTTGGTGGACGGGGCCCCTCAGGGTCTGATTTGGTGGTTGGGGCCCCTCAGGGTCTGATTTTGTGGCTGGGGCCCCTCAGAGTCCGATTTTGTGGCTGGGGCCCCTCAGTGTGTGATTTTGTGGGTGGGGCCCCTCAAGGTCTAAATTGGTGGGCGGGGCCCCTCTGGGTCTGATTTTGTGGGTTGGGCCCCTCAGGGTCCGATTTTGTGGCCGGGGCCCCTCAGGGTCCGATTTTGTGTCCGGGGCCCCTCAGGGTCCGATTTTGTGTCCGGGGCCCCTCAGGGTCCGATTTTGTGGATGGGGCCCCTCAGGGTCCGATTTTGCAGCCGGAGCCTCTCAGGGTCCGATTTTGTGGTTGGGGCCCCTCAGGATCTGATTTTGTGGCCGGGGTCCCTCAGGGTCCGATTTTGTGGCCGGGGCCCCTGAGGGTCCAATTTTGTGGGTGGGGCCCCTCAGGGTACGATTTTGTGGGTGGGGCCCCTCAGGATCCGATTTTGTGGTTGGGGCCCCTCAGGGTTCAATTTTGTAGGTGGGGTCCCTCAGGGTCCGATTTTGTGGTTGGGGCCCCTCAGGATCCGATTTTGTGGTTGGGGCCCCTCAGGGTCCGATTTTGTGGGTAGGGCCCCTCAGGGTCCGATTTTGTGGGTAGGGCCCCTCAGGGTCCGATTTTGTGAGTGGGGCCACTCAGGGTCCGATGTTGTGGCCGGATCCCCTCAGGGTCCGATTTTGTGGGTGGGGCCCCTCAGGGTCCAATTTTGTGGTCGGGGCCCCTCAGGGTCCAATTTTGTGGGTGGGGCCCCTTAGGGTCCGATTTTTTGGGTTGGGCCCCTCAGGGTACAATTTGGTGGGCGGGGCCACTCTGGGTCTGATTTGGTGGGCGGGGACACTCTGGGTCCAATTTGGTGGGCGGGGCCACTCTGGGTCCGATTTGGTGAGCTGGGCCCCTCAGGGTCTGATTTGGTGGGCGGGATCTATCAGAGTCCGATTTGGTGGGCGGGGCCCCTCAGGGTCCGATTTGGTTGGCGGGGACCCTCGGGGTCCGATTTGGTGGGCGGGATCCCTCGGGGTTCGATTTGGTGGGCGGGATCCCTCGGGGTTCGATTTGGTGGGCGGGGACCCTCGGTCCGATTTTGTGGTTGGGGCCTTTCAGAATCCGATTTAGTGGGCGGGGCCCCTCAGGGTCCGATTTGGTGGGCGGGGCCCCTCAGGGTCCAATTTGGTGTGCGGGGCCCCTCAGGGTCCAATTTGGTGGGCGGGGCCCCTCAGGGTCCAATTTGGCGGGCGGGGCCACTCTGGGTCTGATTTGGTGGGCGGTGCCACTTTGGGTCCGATTTGGTGGATGGGGCCCTTCAGGGTCCAATTTGGTGGGCGGGGACACTGAGTCTGATTTTGTGGGTTGGGCCCCTCAGGGTCCGATTTTGTGGCCGGGGCCCCTCAGGGTCCGATTTTGTGTCCGGGGCCCCTCAGGGTCCGATTTTGTAGCCGGTGCCTCTCAGGGTCCGATTTTGCGGTTGGGGCCCCTCAGGGCCCGATTTTTGGGGTCGGGGCCCCTCAGGGTCCGATTTTGCGGGTGGATCCCCTCAGGGTCCCATTTTGCGGGTGGGGCCCCTCAGGTTCCGATTCTGCGGGTGGGGCCCCTCAGGGTCCGATTTTGCGGGTGGGGCCCCTCAGGGTCCGATTTTGTGGATGGGGCCCCTCAGGGTCCGATTTTGTGGCCGGGGCCCCTTAGGGTCCAATTTTGCGGGTGGGGCCCCTTAGGGTCCGATTTTTGGCCGGGGCCCCTCAGGGACCGATTTTGAAGGTGGGGCCCCTCAGGGTCTAATTTGGTGGGCGGGGCCAATCAGGGTCCGATTTTGTGGGTGAGGCCCCTCAGGGTCCGATTTTGTGGCTGGGGCCCCTCAGGGTTCCATTTTGTGGCTGGGGCCCCTCAGGGTCTGATTTTGTGGCTGGGGTCCCTCAGGATCCGATTTTGTGGTTGGGGCCCCTCAGGGTTCAATTTTGTAGGTGGGGTCCCTCAGGGTCCGATTTTGTGGTTGGGGCCCCTCAGGGTCCGATTTTGTGGTTGGGGCCCCTCAGGGTCCGATTTTGTGGGTAGGGCCCCTCAGGGTCCGATTTTGTGGGTAGGGCCCCTCAGGGTCCGATTTTGTGAGTGGGGCCACTCAGGGTCCGATGTTGTGGCCGGATTCCCTCAGGGTCCAATTTTGTGGCTGGGGCCCCTCAGGGTCCGATTTTGTGGCTGGGGCCCCTCAGGGTCTGATTTGGTGGGTGGGGCCCCTCAGGTTCTGATTTTGTGGTTGGGGCCCCTCAGGTTCTGATTTTGTGGCTGGGGTCCCTCAGGGTCTGATTTTGTGGGTGGGGCCCCTCAGGGTCCGATTTTGTGATTGGGGCCCCTCAGGGTCTGATTTTGTGGTTGGGGCCCCTCAGGGTCCGATTTTGTGGCCGGGGTCTCTCAGGGTCCGATTTTGTGGCCGGGTCCCCTCAGGGTCTGGATTTGTGGGTGGGGCCCCTCAGGGTCCGATTTTGTGGGTGGGGCCCCTCAGAGTCCGATTTTGTGGCTGGGGCCCCTCAGGGTCTGATTTTGTGGCTGGGGCCCCTCAGGGTCTGATTTTAAGGGTGGGGCCCCTCAGGGTCTAATTTGTTGGGCGGGGCCCCTCAGGGTCTGATTTTGTGGATGGGGCCCCTCAGGGTCTGATTTCGTGACCTGGGCCCCTTAGGGTCTGATTTTGTGACTGGGGCCCCTCTAGGTTCGATTTTGTGGCCGGGGTCTCTCAGGGTCCGATTTTGTGGTTGGGGCCCCTCAGGGTCTGATTTTGTGGCCGGGCCCACTCGGTCCGATTTTGTGGGTGGGGCCCCTTAGGGTCTGATTTTGTGGGTTGAGCCCCCTGGGTCCATTTTGGTGGGCGGTGCCCCTCATGGTCCAATTTAGTGGGCGGGGTCAATCTGGGTCTGATTTGGTGGGCGGGGCTCCTCGGGGGTCCGATTTGGTGGGCGGGTTCAATCTGGGTCCGATTTGGTGGGCGGGGCTCCTCAGGTTCCGATTTGGTGGGCGGGGCCCTCAGGTTCCGATTTGGTGGGCGGGGCCCCTCAGGGTCCGATTTGATGGGCGGGGCCCCTCTGGGTCTGATTTGGTAGGCGGGGCCACTCTGGGTCCGATTTGATCGGCGGGACCCTTCAGGGTTCGATTTGGTGGGCGGGGTCACTCTGGGTCCGATTTGGTGGGCGGGGCTTCTCAGGGTCTGATTTGGTGGGCGGGGCTCCTCAGGGTCCGATTTGGTGGACGGGGCCCTTCAGGGTCCGATTTGGTGGGCGGGGTCACTCTGGGTCCGATTTGGTGGGCGGGGCTTCTCAGGGTCTGATTTGGTGGGCGGGGCTCCTCAGGGTCCGATTTGGTGGACGGGGCCCTTCAGGGTCCGATTTGGTGGGCGGGGCCACTCGGAGTCTGATTTGGTGGACGGGGCCCTTCAGGGTCCGATTTGGTGGGCGGGGCCACTCGGAGTCTGATTTGGTATGCGGGGCCTCTCAGGATCCGATTTGGTGGGCTGTGCTACTCTGGGTCTGATTTTTTGAGCGGGGCCACACGGTCCGATTTGGAGGCCGGGGTGGTTCAGCCTACGATTTGGAGGCCGGGGTGGCTCAGCCTCCGATTTGGAGGCCGGGGTCACTCAGCTTTCGATTTGGCGCGCCGGCCCTTTAAGACTCATTTCGGTGCGCTGGCCCTTTAAGAATCACTGTGGCACGTCGGCCCTTTAAGAGCCAGGGTGGCTCACTGGGTTTCTAAATCCACTTTGTCGCACATTCTATCTCAGGGGCATGTGTCATGTGATGAAGCTAGATTTGCATTTGTGCTGTGGGTTTCACTTTAAGAGCTGATATTATGTGGCAGAATCTCTGTCCTTGGGATGTCATGTGACGTTCGTAGGCGTTGGCATAGTAACTGGGTCTGCCTGCGCATATCAATGAGCTCAACTGCCATTTCAATCGCCTCAGGGCACGTTTTGCCATTACCCATTGAAAAGCATTGGAGACAGTGCATTCCAATGCCGGGAAAAAAACGCAAATTGCGCAAAAACTACAAATCCGATATACACGAAAAATACTTAGCACACCTCTCATGGACGCTGGCTTCGAAACAACACCTCAACGGCGTCTGTGCGTGTAGCGGTTCGGGCTGTATTAATTGCGGAAATCAACTTAATAATAATAATAAGAAGAATAAGTTAGCAGCGTTCGGATTACAATATAGTGTTTTTTTCAAACCACTATAACTAGATGTGTATTTCCTGAAGGAAGTACAGTTAGTGGTTTGAAATGGTGCCCGGGCTGCGACTTTAAGAGAGACTTGCCTGCTGCCCCTGCACGACTTTCAACTCAGTATCCGTTTTACCTGTGGGTGCCTCTCAGGGGCCACTTTGGCCTGTGGGGCCCCTCAGGGTCTGATTTGGTGGGTGGGGCCCCTCAGGATCCGATTCAGTGGACTGGGCTCCTCAGGGCTTGAATTGGTGGGCCGATTTGGTGGGCGAGGACCCTCAGGGTCCGGTTTGGTGGGCACGGCCCCTCAGGGTCTGATTTGGCAGGTGGGACCCCTCTGGGTCCGATTTGGTGGGCGGGGCCCCTCAGAGTTCGATTTGGTGGGTGGGGCACCACATGGTCTGACTTGATGGGTGGGGCCCCACAGGGTCTGATTTGGTGGGAGGGGCCACTCTGGGTCCAATTTGGTGGGCGGGCCCCACAGGGTCCGATTTGGTGAGTGGGGCCCCACAGGGTCCAATTTCGTGGGCGGGGCTCCTCTGGTTCCGATTTGGTAGACGGGGCCTCTCAGGGTCCGATTTGGTGGGCGGGTCCCCTCAGGATCCGATTTGGTGGGTGGGCCTCTTCAGGGTATGATTTGGCAGGCGGGGCCCTTGAGGGTCTGATTTGGTGGGAGGCGCCCCTCATGGCCTGATTTGGTGGGCGGGGCCACTTTGGGTCTGATTAGGTGGGCGGGGCCCCTTAGGGTCAGATTTGGTGGGTGGGACCCCTCAGGGTTTGATTTGGTGGGCGGGGCCACTCTGGGTCCAATTTGGTGGGCGGGCCCCTTCAGGGTACAATTTGGTAGGCGGGACCACTCTGAGTCTGATTTGGTGGGAGGGGCCCCTCGGTTCGATTTGGTGGGCGGGCCACCCTCTGGGTCCGATTTGGAGGGCGGGGGCACTATGGGTCTGATTTGGTGAGCGGGGCCCCTCAGGGTCCAATTTGGTGGGCGGGGCCTCTCTGGGTCCGATTTGGAGGGCGGGGCCACTCCGGGGCCGATTTGTTGGCCTGGGTGGCTCAGCCTCCGATTTGTAGGCCAGGGTCGATCAGCCTCTGATTTGGAGCCTGGGGTCACTCAGCATTCGATTTGGCGCGCCGGCCCTTTAAGGCTCAATTTGGTGCGCCGGCCCTTTAAGATTCACTTAGGCGCGTCAGCTGTTTAAGAGATAGTTTGGCGCACTGGGCTTCTAAATTCACTTTGGCGTACATTCTCTCTCAGGGGCGTGCGTCATGTGATGAAGCTAGATTTGCATTTGTGCTGTGGGTTTCGCTTTAAGAGCTGATATTATCGCCAGAAACTGTGTCCTGAGGGCGTCATGTGAAGTTCTTTGGCGTTGGCATAGTAACTGGGTCTGCCTGCGCATATCAATGAGCTAAACTGCCATTTGAATCGCCTCAGGGCATATTTTCTCTAAGGCAAAATTTCCCCATTGAAAAGCATTGAAACAATACATTCAAATGACGGGAAAAAAAATTTCTAATGCAAATTGCGCAAAAACTACAAATCCAATCGACACGAAAATTACTTAGCACACCTCTCGTGGACGCTGGCTTCGAAATGACACCTCAATGGAGTCTGTGCGTGTTGTGGTTCGTGCCGCATTAATTGCAGAAATCAACTGAATAATAAGAATAAGTTAGCAGCGGTCAGATTACAACATTAATACTAGATGTGTATTTCCTGAAGGAAGTACAGATAGTGGTTTGAAATGGTGCCCGTGCTGCCCCTTTAAGAGAGACTTGCCTGCTGCCCCTGCAAGACTTTCAAGTCAGGATACGATTTAACTGTGGGTGCCTCTCAGGGGCCACTTTGGCCTCAGGGTCTGATTTTGTGGGTGGGGCCCCTCAGGGCCTGATTTTGTGGGTGGGGCCCCTCAGGGTCCGATTTTGTGGTTGGGGCCCCTCAGGGTCCGATTTTGTGGCCGGGGCCACTCAGGGTCCGATTTTGTGGCCGGGGCCACTCAGGGTCCGATTTGGTGGCCAGGGCCCCTCAGGGTCCGATTTGGTGGCCGGGGACCCTCAGGGTCTGATTTGGTGGGTGGGGCCCCTCAAGGTCCGATTTTGTGGCTGGGGCCCCTCAGGGTCCGATTTTGTGGCCGGGGCCACTCAGGATCCGATTTTTGTGGCTGGAACTCCTCAGGGTCCAATTTTGTGGGTGGGGCCCCTCAGGGTCCGATTTTGTGGCTGGGGCCCCTCAGGGTCCGATTTGGTGGGCGGGGCCCCTCAAGGTCCAATTTGGTGGGCAGGGCCCCTCAGGGTCCAATTTGGTGGGTTGGGCCCCTCAGGGTCCGATTTTGTGGCCGGGGCCCCTCAGGGTTCGATTTAGTGTCAGGGGCCCCTCAGGGTCCGATTTTGTGGTTGGGTCCCCTCAGGGTCCGATTTTGTGGTTGGGGCCCCTCAGGGTCCGATTTTGTGGCCGCGGCCCCTCAGGGCCTGATTTTGTGGCCGCGGCCCCTCAGGGTCAGATTTTGTGGGCGGAGCCCCACTGGGTCCAATTTGGTGGGCGGGACCACTCTGGGTCCAATTTGGTGGGCGGGGCCTCTCTGGGTCTGATTTGGTGGGTGGGGCCACTCTGGGTAACATTTGGAGGCTGGGGTCGCTCAGCCTCCAATTTGGAGGCCGGGGTCGTTGAGCTTCCGATTTGGAGGCCGAGGTCAAAGAGCCTCAGATTTGGAGGCAGGGGTCGATGAGCTTCCGATTTGGAGGCCGGGGTCGATGAGCCTCCGATTTGGAGGCCGGGGTGGCTCAGCCTCCGATTTGGAGGCCGGGGTGGCTCAGCCTCCGATTTGGAGGCCGGGGTGGATCAGCCTCCGATTTGGAGGCCGGGGTGGCTCAGCCTCCGATTTGGAGGCCGGGGTGGCTCAGCCTCCGATTTGGAGGCCGGGGTGGCTCAGCCTCCGATTTGGAGGCCGGGGTGGCTCAGCCTCCGATTTGGAGGCCGGGGTGGCTCAGCTTCCGATTTGGAGGCCGGGGTCGCTCAGCCTCCGATTTGGAGGCCGTGGTGGCTCAGCCTCCGATTTGGAGGCCGGGGTGGCTCAGCCTCCGATTTGGAGGCCGGGGTCGATGAGCCTCCGATTTGGAGGCCGGGGTGGCTCAGCCTCCGATTTGGAGGTCGGGGTGGCTCAGCCTCCGATTTGGAGGCCGGGGTGGCTCAGCCTCCGATTTGGAGGCCGGGGTGGCTCAGCCTCCGATTTGGAGGCCGGGGTGGCTCAGCCTCCGATTTGGAGGCCGGGGTGACTCAGCCTCCGATTTGGAGGCTGGGGTGGATCAGCCTCCGATTTGGAGGCCGGGGTGGCTCAGCCTCCGATTTGGAGGCCGGGGTCGATGAGCCTCCGATTTGGAGGCCGGGGTGGCTCAGCCTCCGATTTGGAGGCCGGGGTGGCTCAGCCTCCGATTTGGAGGCCGGGGTGGATCAGCCTCCGATTTGGAGGCCGGGGTGGCTCAGCCTCCGATTTGGAGGCCGGGGTGGCTCAGCTTCCGATTTGGAGGCCGGGGTCGATCAGCCTCAGATTTGGATGCCGGGGTGGCTCAGCCTCCGATTTGGAGGCCGGGGTGGCTCAGCCTCCGATTTGGAGGCCGGGGTGGCTCAGCCTCCGATTTGGAGGCCGGGGTGGCTCAGCCTCCGATTTGGAGGCCGGGGTGGCTCAGCCTCCGATTTGGAGGCCGGGGTGGCTCAGTCTCCGATTTGGTGTGTCGGCCCTTTAAGACTCATTTGGGTGCGCTGGCCCTTTAACAATCACTTTGGCGCGTTGGCCCTTTAAGAGCTAGTTTGGCTCACTGGGCTTCTTCTAAATCAAATTTGGCGGACATTCTCTCTCAGGGGCATGTGTCATGTGATGAAGCTAGATTTGCATTTGTGCTGTGAGTTTCGCTTTAAGAGCTGATATTATGTGGCAGAGGCTCTGTGCTGGGGTTCAAGTGAAGTTCGTATGCGTTGGCATAGTAACTGGGTCTGCCTGCGCATATCAATGAGCTCAACTGTCATTTCAATCGCCTCAGGGCACGTTTTGCCATTTCCTATTGAAAAGCATTGGAGACAGTGCATTCCAATGACGGGAAAAAAAATTTTCAAACGCAAATTGTGCAAAAACTACAAATCCGATCGACACGAAAAATACTTAGCACACCTCTCAACGGAGTCTGTGCGTGTAGCGGTTCGGGCCGCATTAATTGCGGAAATCAACTTAATAATAATAAGAAGAAGAATAAGTTAGCAGCGTTCGGATTACAATATAGTGGTTTTTTCAAACCACTATAACTAGATGTGTATTTCCTGAAGGAAGTACAGATAGTGGTTTGAGTTGGTGCCCGGGCTGCCCCTTTAAGAGAGACTTGGCTGCTGCCCCTGCAAGACTTTCAACTCAGGATCCGTTTTAACTGTGGGTGCCTCTCAGGGGCCACTTTGGCCTCAGGGTCCGATTTTGTGGGTGGGACCCCTCAGGGCCCGATTTTGTGGGTGGGGCCCCTCTGGGTCCGATTTTGTGGCCGGGGCACCTCAGGGTCCGATTTTGTGGGTGGGGCCCCTTAGGGTCCGATTTGGTGGACGGGGCCACTCAGGGTCCGATTTGGTGGGCGGGGCCACTCAGGGTCCGATTTGGTGAGTGGGGCCCCTCAGAGTTCAATTTGGTCAGCGGGGCCCCTCAGGGTCCGATTTTGTGGGTGGGGCCCCTCAGGGTCCGATTTTGTGGTTGGGGCCTTTCAGAATCTGATTTAGTGGGCGGGGCCCCTCCGGGTCTGAATTGGTGGGCGGGGCCCCTCAGGGTCCGATTTGGTGGGCGGGGCCTCTCAGGGTCCGATTTGGTGGGTTGGGCCCCTAAGGGTCCGATTTTGTGGGTTGGGCCACTCAGGGTCCGATTTTGTGTCTGGGGCCCCTCAGGGTCCGATTTTGTGGCCGGTGCCTCTCAGGGTCCGATTTTGTGGTTGGGGCCCCTCAGGGTCCGATTTTGTGTCCGGAGCCTCTCAGGGTCCGATTTTGTGGTTGGGGCCCCTCAGGATCCGATTTTGTGGCCGGGGTACTTCAGGGTCCGATTTGTGGCCGGGGCCCCTCAGGGTCCAATTTTGTGGGTGGGGCCCCTCAGGGTCCAATTTTTTGGCCGGGGCCCCTCAAGGTCCGATTTTGTGGTTGGGGCCCCTCAGGGTCCGATTTTATGGTTGGGGCCCCTCAGGGTCCGATTTTGTGAGTGGGGCCCCTCAGGGTCCGATGTTGTGGCCGGGGCCCCTCAGGGTCTGATTTTGTGGCCGGATCCCCTCAGGGTCCGATTTTGTGGGTGGGTCCCCTCTGGGTCTGATTTTGTGGCCGGGGTCCCTCAGGGTCCGATTTTGTGGCCGGGGCCCCTCAGGGTCCAATTTTGTGGGTGGGGCCCCTCAGGGTCCAATTTTTTGGCCGGGGCCCCTCAGGGTCCAATTTTGTGGGTGGGGCCCCTCAGGGTCCAATTTTGTGGGTGGGGCCCCTCAGGGTCCAATTTTGTCGGTGGGGCCCCTCAGCGTCCGATTTTGTGGTTGGGGCTCCTCAGGGATCGATTTTGTGGTTGGGGCCCCTCAGGATCCAATTTTGTGACCGGGGCCCTCAGGGTCTGATTTTGTGGGTGGGGCCCCTCAGGGTCCAATATTGTGGGTGGGGCCCCTCAGGATCCGATTTTGTGGGTGGGGCCCCTCAGGATCCGATATTGTGGGTGGGGACCCTCAGGGTCCGATTTTGTGGCCGGGGCCCCTCAGGGTCCAATTTTGTGGCCGGGGCCCGTGAGGGTCCGGTTTTGTGGCTGGGGCCCCTCAGGGTCCGATTTTGTGGTTGGGGCCCCTCAGGGTCCAATTTTGTGGTTGGGGCCCCTCTGGGTCCGATTTTGTGGTTGGGGCCCCTCAGGGTCCGATTTTGTGGTTGGGGCCCCTCAGGGTCCGATGTTGTGGCCGGGGCCCCTCAGGGTCTGATTTTGTGGCCGGATCCCCTCAGGGTCTGATTTTGTGGGTGGGGCCCCTCAGGGTCCGATTTTGTGGCCTGGGTCCCTCAGGGTCCGATTTTGTGGCCGGGGCCCCTCAGGGTCCAATTTTGTGGGTGGGGCCCCTCAGGGTCCAATTTTTTGGCCGGGGCCCCTCAGGGTCCAATTTTGTGGGTGGGGCCCCTCAGGGTCCAATTTTGTGGGTGGGGCCCCTCAGGGTCCAATTTTGTCGGTGGGGCCCCTCAGGGTCCGATTTTGTGGTTGGGGCCCCTCAGGATCCAATTTTGTGACTGGGGCCCTCAGGGTCTGATTTTGTGGGTGGGGCCACTCAGGGTCCGATATTGTCGGTGGGGCCCCTCAGGATCCGATTTTGTGGTTGGGGCCCCTCAGGATCCAATTTTGTGACCGGGGCCCTCAGGGTCCGATTTTGTGGCCGGGGTCCCTCAGGGTCCGATTTTGTGGCCGGGGTCCCTCAGGGTCCGATTTTGTGGCCGGGGCCCCTCAGGGTCCAATTTTGTGGGTGGGGCCCCTCAGGGTCCAATTTTTTGGCCGGGGCCCCTCAGGGTCCAATTTTGTGGGTGGGACCCCTCAGGGTCCAATTTTGTGGGTGGGGCCCCTCAGGGTCCAATTTTGTTGGTGGGGCCCCTCAGGGATCGATTTTGTGGTTGGGGCCCCTCAGGATCCAATTTTGTGACCGGGGCCCTCAGGGTCTGATTTTGTGGGTGGGGCCCCTCAGGGTCCGATATTGTGGGTGGGGCCCCTCAGGATCCGATTTTGTGGGTGGGGCCCCTCAGGATCCGATTTTGTGGTTGGGGCCCCTCAGGGTTCAATTTTGTAGGCGGGGCCCCTCAGGGTCCGATATTGTGGGTGGGGCCCTTCAGGGTCCGATATTGTGGTTGGGGCCCCTCAGGGTCCAATTTTGTGGTTGGGGCCCCTCAGGGTCCGATTTTGTGGTTGGGCCCCTCAGGGTCCGATTTTGTGAGTGGGGCCCCTCAGGGTCCGATGTTGTGGCCGGGGCCCCTCAGGGTCTGATTTTGTGGCCGGATCCCCTCAGGGTCTGATTTTGTGGGTGGGGCCCCTCAGGGTCCGATTTTTTGGCCGGGGTCCCTCAGGGTCCGATTTTGTGGCCGGGGCCCCTCAGGGTCCAATTTTGTGGGTGGGGCCCCTCAGGGTCAAATTTTTTGGCCGGGGCCCCTCAGGGTCCAATTTTGTGGGTGGGGCCCCTCAGGGTCCAATTTTGTGGGTGGGGCCCCTCAGGGTCCAATTTTGTCGGTGGGGCCCCTCAGGGTCCAATTTTGTGGTTGGGGCCCCTCAGGATCCAATTTTGTGACCGGGGCCCTCAGGGTCTGATTTTGTGGGTGGGGCCCCTCAGGGTCCGATATTGTGGGTGGGGCCCCTCAGGATCCGATTTTGTGGTTGGGGCCCCTCAGGATCCAATTTTGTGACCGGGGCCCTCAGGGTCCGATTTTGTGGCCGGGGTCCCTCAGGGTCCGATTTTGTGGCCGGGGTCCCTCAGGGTCCGATTTTGTGGCCGGGGCCCCTCAGGGTCCAATTTTGTGGGTGGGGCCCCTCAGGGTCCAATTTTTTGGCCGGGGCCCCTCAGGGTCCAATTTTGTGGGTGGGGCCCCTCAGGGTCCAATTTTGTGGGTGGGGCCCCTCAGGGTCCAATTTTGTCAGTGGGGCCCCTCAGGGTCCGATTTTGTGGCCGGGGCCCCTCAGGGTCCGATTTTGTGGCCGGGGCCCGTGAGGGACCGATTTTGTGGCCGGGGCCCCTCAGGGTCCGATTTTGTGGCCGGGGCCCCTCAGGGTCTGATTTTGTGGCCGGGGCCCCTCAGGGTCCGATTTTGTGGGTGGGGCCCCTCAGGGTCCAATTTTGTGGGTGGGGCCCCTCAGGGTCCAATTTTTTGGCCGGGGCCCCTCAGGGTCCAATTTTGTGGGTGGGGCCCCTCAGGGTCCAATTTTGTGGGTGGGGCCCCTCAGGGTCCAATTTTGTCGGTGGGGCCCCTCAGGGTCCGATTTTGTGGTTGGGGCCCCTCAGGATCCAATTTTGTGACTGGGGCCCTCAGGGTCTGATTTTGTGGGTGGGGCCACTCAGGGTCCGATATTGTCGGTGGGGCCCCTCAGGATCCGATTTTGTGGTTGGGGCCCCTCAGGATCCAATTTTGTGACCGGGGCCCTCAGGGTCCGATTTTGTGGCCGGGGTCCCTCAGGGTCCGATTTTGTGGCCGGGGTCCCTCAGGGTCCAATTTTGTGGGTGGGGCCCCTCAGGGTCCAATTTTTTGGCCGGGGCCCCTCAGGGTCCAATTTTGTGGGTGGGGCCCCTCAGGGTCCAATTTTGTGGGTGGGGCCCCTCAGGGTCCAATTTTGTTGGTGGGGCCCCTCAGGGATCGATTTTGTGGTTGGGGCCCCTCAGGATCCAATTTTGTGACCGAGGCCCTCAGGGTCTGATTTTGTGGGTGGGGCCCCTCAGGGTCCGATATTGTGGGTGGGGCCCCTCAGGATCCGATTTTGTGGGTGGGGCCCCTCAGGATCCGATTTTGTGGTTGGGTCCCCTCAGGGTTCAATTTTGTAGGCGGGGCCCCTCAGGGTCCGATATTGTGGGTGGGGCCCTTCAGGGTCCGATATTGTGGTTGGGGCCCCTCAGGGTCCAATTTTGTGGTTGGGGCCCCTCAGGGTCCGATTTTGTGGTTGGGGCCCCTCAGGGTCCGATGTTGTGGCCGGGGCCCCTCAGGGTCTGATTTTGTGGCCGGATCCCCTCAGGGTCTGATTTTGTGAGTGGGGCCCCTCAGGGTCCGATTTTTTGGCCGGGGTCCCTCAGGGTCCGATTTTGTGGCCGGGGCCCCTCAGGGTCCAATTTTGTGGGTGGGGCCCCTCAGGGTCCAATTTTTTGGCCGGGGCCCCTTAGGGTCCAATTTTGTGGGTGGGGCCCCTCAGGGTCCAATTTTGTGGGTGGGGCCCCTCAGGGTCCAATTTTGTCGGTGGGGCCCCTCAGGGTCCAATTTTGTGGTTGGGGCCCCTCAGGATCCAATTTTGTGACCGGGGCCCTCAGGGTCTGATTTTGTGGGTGGGGCCCCTCAGGGTCCGATATTGTGGGTGGGGCCCCTCAGGATCCGATTTTGTGGTTGGGGCCCCTCAGGATCCAATTTTGTGACCGGGGCCCTCAGGGTCCGATTTTGTGGCCGGGGTCCCTCAGGGTCCGATTTTGTGGCCGGGGTCCCTCAGGGTCCGATTTTGTGGCCGGGGCCCCTCAGAGTCCAATTTTGTGGGTGGGGCCCCTCAGGGTCCAATTTTTTGGCCGGGGCCCCTCAGGGTCCAATTTTGTGGGTGGGGCCCCTCAGGGTCCAATTTTGTGGGTGGGGCCCCTCAGGGTCCAATTTTGTCGGTGGGGCCCCTCAGGGTCCGATTTTGTGGCCGGGGCCCCTCAGGGTCCGATTTTGTGGCCGGGGCCCGTGAGGGACCGATTTTGTGGCCGGGGCCCCACAGGGTCCGATTTTGTGGCCGGGGCCCCTCAGGGTCTGATTTTGTGGCCGGGGCCCCTCAGGGTCCGATTTTGTGGTTGGGGCCCCTCAGGGTCCGATTTTGTGAGTGGGGCCCCTCAGGGTCCAATTTTGTGGGTGGGACCCCTCAGGGTCTGATTTTGTGGGTGGGGCCCCTCAGGGTCCAATTTTGTGGGTGGGGCCCCTCAGGGTCCAATTTTTTGGCCGGGGCCCCTCAGGGTCCAATTTTGTCGGTGGGGCCCCTCAGGGTCCGATTTTGTGGCCGGGGTCCCTCAGGGTCCGATTTTGTGGCCGGGGCCCCTCAGGGTCCAATTTTGTGGGTGGGGCCCCCCAGGGTCCAATTTTTTGGCCGGGGCCCCTCAGGGTCCAATTTTGTGGGTGGGGCCCCTCAGGGTCCGATTTTGTGGTTGGGGCTTCTCAGGGATCGATTTTGTGGTTGGGGCCCCTCAGGATCCAATTTTGTGACCGGGGCCCTCAGGGTCTGATTTTGTGGGTGGGGCCCCTCAGGGTCCAATTTTGTGGGTGGGCCCCCTCAGGGTCCAATTTTTTGGCCGGGGCCCCTCAGGGTCCAATTTTGTCGGTGGGGCCCCTCAGGGTCCAATTTTGTCGTGGGGCCCCTCAGGGTCCGATTTTGTGGTTGGGGCCCCTCAGGGATCGATTTTGTGGTTGGGGCCCCTCAGGATCCAATTTTGTGATCGGGGCCCTCAGGGTCTGATTTTGTGGGTGGGGCCCCTCAGGGTCCGATATTGTGGGTGGGGCCCCTCAGGATCCGATTTTGTGGGTGGGGCCCCTCAGGATCCGATTTTGTGGTTGGGGCCCCTCAGGGTTCAATTTTGTAGGCGGGGCCCCTCACGGTCCGATTTTGTGGCCGCGGCCCCTCAGGGTCCGATTTTGTGGCCGGGGCCCGTGAGGGTCCGATTTTGTGGCCGGGGCCCCTCAGGGTCCGATTTTGTGGCCGGGGCCCCTCAGGGTCCGATTTTGTGGTTGGGGCCCCTCAGGGTCCGATTTTGTGGTTGGGGCCCCTCAGGGTCCGATTTTGTGAGTGGGGCCCCTCAGGGTCCGATGTTGTGGCCGGGGCCCCTCAGGGTCTGATTTTGTGGCCGGATCCCCTCAGGGTCCGATTTTGTGGGAGGGGCCCCTCAGGGTCCGATTTTGTGGCCGGGGCCCCTCAGGGTCCAATTTTGTGGGTGGGGCCCCTCAGGGTCCAATTTTTTGGCCGGGGCCCCTCAGGGTCCAATTTTGTGGGTGGGGCCCCTCAGGGTCCAGTTTTGTGGGTGGGGCACCTCATGGTCCGATTTTGTGGTTGGGGTCCCTCAGGGATCGATTTTGTGATTGGGGCCCCTCAGGATCCAATTTTGTGACCGGGGCCCTCAGGGTCTGATTTTGTGGGTGGGGCCCCTCAGGGTCCGATATTGTGGGTGGGGCCCCTCAGGATCCGATTTTGTGGGTGGGGCCCCTCAGGATCCGATTTTGTGGTTGGGTCCCCTCAGGGTTCAATTTTGTAGGCGGGGTCCCTCAGGGTCCGATTTTGTGGCCGGGGCCCCTCAGGGTCCGATTTTGTGGTTGGGGCCCCTCAGGGTCCGATTTTGTGGTTGGGGCCCCTCAGGGTCCGATTTTGTGAGTGGGGCCTCTCTGGGTCCGATGTTGTGGCCGGATCCCCTCAGGGTCCGATTTTGTGGGTGGGGTCCCTCAGGGTCCGATTTTGTGGCCGGGGTCCCTCAGGGTCTGATTTTGTGGCCGGGGCCCCTCAGGGTCCAATTTTGTGGGTGGGGCCCCTCAGGGTCCAATTTTTTGGCCGGGTCCCCTCAGGGTCCAATTTTGTGGGTGGGGCCCCTCAGGGTCCAATTTTGTGGGTGGGGCCCCTCAGGGTCCGATTTTGTGGTTGGGGCCCCTCATGGATCGATTTTGTGGTTGGGGCCCCTCAGGATCCAAGTTTGTGACCGGGCCCTCAGGGTCTGATTTTGTGGGTGGGCCCCCTCAGGGTCCGATATTGTGGGTGGGGCCCCTCAGGATCAGATTTTGTGGGTGGGGCCCCTCAGGATCTGATTTTGTGGTTGGGGCCCCTCAGGGTTCAATTTTGTAGGCGGGGCCCCTCAGGGTCCGATTTTGTGGGTGGGGCCACTCTGGGTCCGATTTGGTGGGTGGGGCCACTCTGGGTCCGATTTGGTGGGAGGGGCCACTCTGGGTCCAATTTGGATGCCAGGGTGGCTCAGCCTCCTTTTTGTAGGCCAGGGTCTATCAGCCTCCAATTTGGAGCCTTGGGTCACTCAGCTTTCGATTTGGCGCGCCGGCCCTTTAAGACTCATTTTGGTGCGCCGGCTCTTTAAGAATCACTTTGGCGCGTCGGCCCTTTAAGAGCCAGGGTGGCTCACTGGGCTTCTAAATCCACTTTGGCACACATTCTCTCTCAGGGGCATGTGTCATGTGATGAAGCTAGATTTGCATTTGTGGTGTGGGTTTTGCTTTAAGAGCTGATATTATGTGTCAGAAGCTCTGTCTTGGAGAGGTCATGTGACGTTCGTAGGCGTTGGCATAGTAACTGGGTCTGCCTGCGCATATCAATGAGCTCAACTGCCATTTCAATCGCCTCAGGGCATGTTTTGCCATTTCCCATTCAAATGCATTGAGACAGTGCATTCCAATGACGGGAAAAAAAATTTTCAAACGCAAATTGCGCAAAAACTACAAATCCGATCGACACGAAAAATACTTAGCACACCTCTCATGGACGCTGGCTTCGAAACGACACCTCAACGGAGTCTGTGCGTGTAGCGGTTCGGGCCGTATTAATTGCGGAAATCAACTTAATAACTAGATGTGTATTTCCTGAAGGAAGTACAGATAGTGGTTTGAATTGGTGCCCGGGCTGCCCCTTTAAGAGAGACTTGCCTGCTGCCCCTGCAAGACATTCAACTCAGGATCCATTTTAACTGTGAGTGCCTCTCAGGGGCCACTTTGGCCTCAGGGTCTGATTTGGTGGGTGGGTCCCCTCAGGATCTGATTCCTTGGCCTGGGCTCCTCAGGGCTTGAATTGTTGGCGGGGATCCCTCAGGCTCCGAATTTGTGGGTGTGGCCCCTCAGGGCCCGATTTTGTGGGTTGGGGCCCCTCAGAGTCCGATTTTGTGAGTGGTGCCCCTCAGGGTTCGATTTTGTGGCTGGGGCCCCTCAGGGTCTGATTTTGTGGCCGAATCCCCTCAGGGTCCGATTTTGTGAGTGGGGCCCCTCAGGGTTATATTTTGTGGCTGGGGCCCCTCAGGGTCTGATTTTGTGGCCGGATCCCCTCAGGGTCCGATTTTGTGGGTGGGGCCCCTCAGGGTCCTATTTTGTGGATGGGGCCCCTCAGGGTCCGATTTTGTGGTTGGGGCTACTCTGGGTCCGATTTGGTGGGTGGGGCCACTCTGGGTCCGATTTGGTGGGCGGGGCTACTCAGGGTCCGATTTGGTGGGCGGGTCCCCTCAGGGTCCGATTTGGAGCCCGGGGTGGCTCAGCCTCCGATTTGGAGGTCGGGGTGGCTCAGCCTCCGATTTGGAGGTCGGGGTGGCTCAGCCTCCGATTTGGAGGTCGGGGTGGCTCAGCCTCCGATTTGGAGGTCGGGGTGGCTCAGCCTCCGATTTGGAGGCCGGGGTGGCTCAGCCTCTGATTTGGAGGCCGGGGTGGCTCAGCCTCCAAATTGGAGGCTGGGATCGATCAGCCTCCGATTTGGAGGACGGTTTGGCTCAGCCTCCGATTTGGAGGCCGGAGTGACTCAGCCTCCGATTTGGAGGCCGGGGTGGCTCAGCCTCCGATTTGGAGGCCGGGGTCGATCAGCCTCCGATTTGGAGGCCGGGGTCGATCAGCCTCCGATTTGGAGGCCGGGGTGGCTCAGCCTCTGATTTGGAGGTCCGGGTGGCTCAGCCTCCAATTGGAGGTCGGGGTCAATCAGCCTCCGATTTGGAGGCCGGGGTGGATCAGCCTCCGATTTGGAGGCCGGGGTCGATCAGCCTCCGATTTGGAGGCCGGGGTCGATCAGCCTCCGATTTGGAGGCCGGGGTCGATCAGCCTACGATTTGGAGGCCGGGGTCGATCAGCCTCCGATTTGGAGGCCGGGGTGGCTCAGCCTCTTATTTGGAGGACGGGGTGGCTCAGCCTCTGATTTGGAGGCCGGGAAGGCTCTGTCTACGATTTGGAGGCCGGGGTCGATCAGCCTCTGATATGGAGGCCGGGGTGGCTCAGCCTCTGATTTGGAGGCCGGGAAGGCTCAGCCTCCGATTTGGAGGACGGTGTGGCTCAGCCTTCTATTTGGAGGCCGGGGTCGATCAGCCTCCGATTTGGAGGCCGGGGTCGATCAGCCTCCGATTTGGAGGCCGGGGTGGCTCAGCCTCCGATTTGGAGGCCGGGGTGGCTCAGCCTCTGATTTGGAGGCCGGGGTGGCTCAGCCTCCGATTTGGAGGCCGGGGTGGCTCAGCCTCCGATTTGGAGGCCGGGGTGGCTCAGCCTCCGATTTGGAGGCCTGGGTCGATCAGCCTCCGATTTGGAGGCCCGGGTGGATCAGCCTCCGATTTGGAGGCCGGGGTGGATCAGCCTCCGATTTGGAGGCCGGGGTGGCTCAGCCTCCGATTTGGAGGCCGGGGTGGCTCAGCCTCCGATTTGGAGGCCGGGGTGGATGAGCCTCCGATTTGGAGGCCGGGGTGGCTCAGCCTCCGATTTGGAGGCCGGGGTGGATCAGCCTCCGATTTGGAGGCCAGGGTGGCTCAGCCTCCGATTTGGAGGCTGGGGTGGATCAGCCTCCGATTTGGAGGCCGGGGTGGATCAGCCTCCGATTTGGAGGCCGGGGTCGATCAGCCTCCGATTTGGAGGCCGGGGTGGCTCAGCCTCCGATTTGGAGGCCGGGGTGGCTCAGCCTCCGATTTGGAGGCCGGGAAGGCTCTGTCTACGATTTGGAGGCCGGGGTCGATCAGCCTCTGATATGGAGGCCGGGGTGGCTCAGCCTCTGATTTGGAGGCCGGGAAGGCTCAGCCTCCGATTTGGAGGACGGTGTGGCTCAGCCTTCTATTTGGAGGCCGGGGTCGATCAGCCTCCGATTTGGAGGCCGGGGTCGATCAGCCTCCGATTTGGAGGCCGGGGTGGCTCAGCCTCCGATTTGGAGGCCGGGGTGGCTCAGCCTCTGATTTGGAGGCCGGGGTGGCTCAGCCTCCGATTTGGAGGCCGGGGTGGCTCAGCCTCCGATTTGGAGGCCGGGGTGGCTCAGCCTCCGATTTGGAGGCCTGGGTCGATCAGCCTCCGATTTGGAGGCCCGGGTGGATCAGCCTCCGATTTGGAGGCCGGGGTGGATCAGCCTCCGATTTGGAGGCCGGGGTGGCTCAGCCTCCGATTTGGAGGCCGGGGTGGCTCAGCCTCCGATTTGGAGGCCGGGGTGGATGAGCCTCCGATTTGGAGGCCGGGGTGGCTCAGCCTCCGATTTGGAGGCCGGGGTGGATCAGCCTCCGATTTGGAGGCCGGGGTGGCTCAGCCTCCGATTTGGAGGCTGGGGTGGATCAGCCTCCGATTTGGAGGCCGGGGTGGATCAGCCTCCGATTTGGAGGCCGGGGTCGATCAGCCTCCGATTTGGAGGCCGGGGTGGCTCAGCCTCCGATTTGGAGGCCGGGGTGGCTCAGCCTCCGATTTGGAGGCCGGGGTGGCTCAGCCTCCGATTTGGAGGCCGGGGTGGCTTAGCCTCCGATTTGGAGGCCGGGGTGGCTCAGCCTCTGATTTGGAGGCCTGGGTCGATCAGCCTCCGATTTGGAGGCCGGGGTGGCTCAGCCTCCGATTTGGAAGCCGGGGTGGCTCAGCCTCCGATTTGGAGGCCGGGGTGGCTCAGTCTCCGATTTTTTGTGTCGGCCCTTTAAGACTCATTTGGGTGCGCTGGCCCTTTAACAATCACTTTGGCGCGTTGGCCCTTTAAGAGCTAGTTTGGCTCACTGGGCTTCTTCTAAATCAAATTTGGCGGACATTCTCTCTCAGGGGCATGTGTCATGTGATGAAGCTAGATTTGCATTTGTGCTGTGAGTTTCGCTTTAAGAGCTGATATTATGTGGCAGAGGCTCTGTGCTGGGGTTCAAGTGAAGTTCGTAGGCGTTGGCATAGTAACTGGGTCTGCCTGCGCATATCAGTGAGCTCAACTGTCATTTCAATCGCCTCAGGGCACGTTTTGCCATTTCCTATTGAAAAGCATTGGAGACAGTGCATTCCAATGACGGGAAAAAAATTTTTCAAACGCAAATTGCGCAAAAACTACAAATCCGATCGACACGAAAAATACTTAGCACACCTCTCGTGGACGCTGGCTTCGAAACGACACCTCAACAGAGTCTGTGCGTGTAGCGGTTCGGGCCGCATTAATTGCGGAAATCAACTTAATAATAATAATAATAAGAAGAAGAATAAGTTAGCAGCGTTCGGATTACAATATAGTGGTTTTTTCAAACCACTATAATAATAAGAAGAATAAGTTAGCAGCGTTCGGATTACAATATAGTGGTTTTTTCAAACCACTATAAAAACCACTATAACTAGATGTGTATTTCCTGAAGGAAGTACAGATAGTGGTTTGAAATGGTGCCCGGGCTGCCCCTTTAAGAGAGACTTGCCTGCTGCCCCTGCAAGACTTTCAACTCAGGATCCGTTTTAACTGTGAGTGCCTCTCAGAGGCCACTTTGGCCTCAGGGTCTGATTTGGTGGGTGGGGCCCCTCAGGATCCGATTCCTTGGCCTGGGCTCCTCAGGGCTTGAATTGTTGGCGGGGATCTCTCAGGCTCCGATTTTGTAGGTGTGGCCCCTCAGGGTCCGATTTTGTGGGTGGGGCCCCTCAGGTTCCGATTTTGTGAGTGGGGCCCCTCAGGGTCCGATTTTGTGGCCGGGGCCCCTCAGGGTCTGATTTTGTGGCCGGATCCCCTCAGGGTCCGATTTTCTGGCCGTGGCCCCTCAGGGTCCGATTATGTGGGTTGGGCCCCTCAGGGTCCGATTTTGTGGCCAGGGCCCCTCAGGGTCCGATTTTGTGGCCGGGGCCCCTCAGGGTCCGATTTTGTGGCCGGGGCCCCTCAGGGTCTGATTTTGTGGTTGGGACCAATCAGGGTCCGATTTTGTGGTTGGGGCCCCTCAGGGTCAGATTTGGTGGGTTGGGCCCCTTAGGGTCTTATTTTGTGGGCGGAGACCCTCTGGGTCCGATTTGGTCGGCGGGGCCACTCTGGGTCCGATTTGGTTGGCGGGACCACTCTGGGTCCGATTTAGTGGGCGGGGCCCCACAGGATCCGATTTGGTGGGCGGGGCCCCTCAGGGTCCGGTTTGGTGGGCGGGGCCTCTCTGGGTCCGATTTGGTGGGCGGGGCCACTCGGTAAGATTTGGTGGGCGGGGCCACTCTGGGTAAGATTTGGAGGCCGGGGTCGATGAGCTTCCGATTTGGAGGCCGAGGTCAAAGAGCCTCCGATTTGGAGGCCGGGGTGGCTCAGCCTCCGATTTGGAGGCCGGGGTGGCTCAGCCTCCCATTTGGAGGCCGGGGTGGCTCAGCCTCCCATTTGGAGGCCGGGGTGGCTCAGCCTCCCATTTGGAGGCCGGGGTGGCTCCACCTCCCATTTGGAGGCCGGGGTGGCTCAGCCTCCCATTTGGAGGTTGAGGTGGCTCAGCCTCCCATTTGGAGGCCGGGGTCGATCAGTCTCTGATTTGGAGGCCGGGGTCGATCAGCCTCCGATTTGGAGGCCGGGGTCGATCACCCTCCGATTTGGAGGCCGGGGTGGCTCAGCCTCCGATTTGGAGGCCGGGGGGTCGATCAGCCTCCCATTTGGAGCCTGTGGTCACTCAGATTTCGATTTGGCGTGTTGGCCCTTTAAGACTCATTTCGGTGCGCCGGCCCTTTAACAGTCACTTTTGCACTTCGGCCCTTTAAGAGCCAGTTTGGCTCACTGGGCTTCTAAATACACTTTGGCGCACATTCTCTCTCAGGGGCATGTGTCATGTGATGAAGCTAGATTTGCATTTGTGCTGTGGGTTTCGCTTTAAGAGCTGATATTATGTGGCAGAAGCTCTGTTCTGGAGATGTCATGTGTCGTTCGTAGGCGTTGGCATAGTAACTGGTTCTGCCTGCGCATATCAATGAGGTCAACTGCCATTTCAATCGCCTCAGGGCACGTTTTGCCATTTCCCCATTCAAATGCATTGGAGACAGTGCATTCCAATGACGGGAAAAAAAAATTTCGAACGCAAATTGCGCAAAAACTACAAATCTGATCGACACGAAAAATACTTAGCACACCTCTCATGGGCGCTGGCTTCGATACGACACCTCAACGGAGTCTGTGCGTGTAGTGGTTCGGGCTGTATTAATTGCGGAAATCAACTTAATAATAATAATAAGAAGAAGAATAAGTTAGCAGCGTTCGGATTACAATATAGTGGTTTTTTCAAACCACTATAACTAGATGTGTATTTCCTCAAGGAAGTACAGATAGTGGTTTGAAATGGTGCCCGGGCTGCCCCTTTAAGAGAGACTTGCCTGCTGCCCCTGCAAGACTTTCAACTCAGGATCCGTTTTAACTGTGAGTGCCTCTCAGAGGCCACTTTGGCCTCAGGGTCTGATTTGGTGGGTGGGGCCCCTCAGGATCCGATTCCTTGGCCTGGGCTCCTCAGGGCTTGAATTGTTGGCGGGGATCTCTCAGGCTCCGATTTTGTAGGTGTGGCCCCTCAGGGTCCAATTTTGTGGGTGGGGCCCCTCAGGTTCCGATTTTGTGAGTGGGGCCCCTCAGCGTCCGATTTTGTGGCCGGGGCCCCTCAGGGTCTGATTTTGTGGCCGGATCCCCTCAGGGTCCGATTTTCTGGCCGTGGCCCCTCAGGGTCCGATTATGTGGGTTGGGCCCCTCAGGGTCCGATTTTGTGGCCAGGGCCCCTCAGGGTCCGATTTTGTGGCCGGGGCCCCTCAGGGTCCGATTTTGTGGCCGGGGCCCCTCAGGGTCTGATTTTGTGGTTGGGACCAATCAGGGTCCGATTTTGTGGTTGGGGCCCCTCAGGGTCAGATTTGGTGGGTTGGGCCCCTTAGGGTCTTATTTTGTGGGCGGAGACCCTCTGGGTCCGATTTGGTCGGCGGGGCCACTCTGGGTCCGATTTGGTTGGCGGGACCACTCTGGGTCCGATTTAGTGGGCGGGGCCCCACAGGATCCGATTTGGTGGGCGGGGCCCCTCAGGGTCCGGTTTGGTGGGCGGGGCCTCTCTGGGTCCGATTTGGTGGGCGGGGCCACTCGGTAAGATTTGGTGGGCGGGGCCACTCTGGGTAAGATTTGGAGGCCGGGGTCGATGAGCTTCCGATTTGGAGGCCGAGGTCAAAGAGCCTCCGATTTGGAGGCCGGGGTGGCTCAGCCTCCGATTTGGAGGCCGGGGTGGCTCAGCCTCCCATTTGGAGGCCGGGGTGGCTCAGCCTCCCATTTGGAGGCCCGGGTGGCTCAGCCTCCCATTTGGAGGCCGGGGTGGCTCAGCCTCCCATTTGGAGGCCGGGGTGGCTCAGCCTCCCATTTGGAGGCCGGGGTGGCTCCGCCTCCCATTTGGAGGCTGGGGTGGCTCAGCCTCCCATTTGGAGGCCGGGGTGGCTCAGCCTCCCATTTGGAGGCCGGGGTCGATCAGTCTCTGATTTGGAGGCCGGGGTCGATCAGCCTCCGATTTGGAGGCCGGGGTCGATCACCCTCCGATTTGGAGGCCGGGGTGGCTCAGCCTCCGATTTGGAGGCCGGGGGGTCGATCAGCCTCCCATTTGGAGCCTGTGGTCACTCAGCTTTCGATTTGGCGTGTTGGCCCTTTAAGACTCATTTCGGTGCGCCGGCCCTTTAACAGTCACTTTTGCACTTCGGCCCTTTAAGAGCCAGTTTGGCTCACTGGGCTTCTAAATACACTTTGGCGCACATTCTCTCTCAGGGGCATGTGTCATGTGATGAAGCTAGATTTGCATTTGTGCTGTGGGTTTCGCTTTAAGAGCTGATATTATGTGGCAGAAGCTCTGTTCTGGAGATGTCATGTGTCGTTCGTAGGCGTTGGCATAGTAACTGGTTCTGCCTGCGCATATCAATGAGCTCAACTGCCCTTTCAATCGCCTCAGGGCACGTTTTGCCATTTCCCCATTCAAATGCATTGGAGACAGTGCATTCCAATGACGGGAAAAAAAATTTTCGAACGCAAATTGCGCAAAAACTACAAATCTGATCGACACGAAAAATACTTAGCACACCTCTCATGGGCGCTGGCTTCGATACGACACCTCAACGGAGTCTGTGCGTGTAGCGGTTCGGGCTGTATTAATTGCGGAAATCAACTTAATAATAATAATAAGAAGAAGAATAAGTTAGCAGCGTTCGGATTACAATATAGTGGTTTTTTCAAACCACTATAACTAGATGTGTATTTCCTGAAGGAAGTACAGATAGTGGTTTGAAATGGTGCCCGGGCTGCCCCTTTAAGAGAGACTTGCCTGCTGCCCCTGCAAGACTTTCAACTCAGGATCCGTTTTAACTGTGAGTGCCTCTCAGAGGCCACTTTGGCCTCAGGGTCTGATTTGGTGGGTGGGGCCCCTCAGGATCCGATTCCTTGGCCTGGGCTCTTCGGGGCTTGAATTGTTGGCGGGGATCTCTCAGGCTCCGATTTTGTAGGTGTGGCCCCTCAGGGTCCGATTTTGTGGGTGGGGCCCCTCAGGTTCCGATTTTGTGAGTGGGGCCCCTAAGCGTCCGATTTTGTGGCCGGGGCCCCTCAGGGTCTGATTTTGTGGCCGGATCCCCTCAGGGTCCGATTTTCTGGCCGTGGCCCCTCAGGGTCCGATTATGTGGGTTGGGCCCCTCAGGGTCCGATTTTGTGGCCAGGGCCCCTCAGGGTCCGATTTTGTGGCCGGGGCCCCTCAGGGTCCGATTTTGTGGCCGGGGCCCCTCAGGGTCTGATTTTGTGGTTGGGACCAATCAGGGTCCGATTTTGTGGTTGGGGCCCCTCAGGGTCAGATTTGGTGGGTTGGGCCCCTTAGGGTCTGATTTTGTGGGCGGAGAGCCTCTGGGTCCGATTTGGTCGGCGGGGCCACTCTGGGTCCGATTTGGTTGGCGGGACCACTCTGGGTCCGATTTAGTGGGCGGGGCCCCACAGGGTCCGATTTGGTGGGCGGGGCCCCTCAGGGTCCGGTTTGGTGGGCGGGGCCTCTCTGGGTCCGATTTGGTGGGCGGGGCCACTCAGTAAGATTTGGTGGGCGGGGCCACTCTGGGTAAGATTTGGAGGCCGGGGTTGATGAGCTTCCGATTTGGAGGCCGAGGTCAAAGAGCCTCCGATTTGGAGGCCTGGGTGGCTCAGCCTCCGATTTGGAGGCCGGGGTGGCTCAGCCTCCGATTTGGAGGCCGGGGTGGCTCAGCCTCCGATTTGGAGGCCGGTGTGGCTCAGCCTCCCATTTGGAGGCCAGGGTGGCTCAGCCTCCCATTTGGAGGCCGGGGTGGCTCAGCCTCCCATTTGGAGGCCGGGGTGGCTCAGCCTCCCATTTGGAGGCCGGGGTGGCTCAGCCTCCCATTTGGAGGCCGGGGTCGATCAGTCTCTGATTTGGAGGCCGGGGTCGATCAGCCTCCGATTTGGATGCCGGGGTCGATCACCCTCCGATTTGGAGGCCGGGGTGGCTCAGCCTCCGATTTGGAGGCCGGGGGGTCGATCAGCCTCCCATTTGGAGCCTGTGGTCACTCAGCTTTCGATTTGGCGTGTTGGCCCTTTAAGACTCATTTCGGTGCGCCGGCCCTTTAACAGTCACTTTTGCACTTCGGCCCTTTAAGAGCCAGTTTGGCTCACTGGGCTTCTAAATACACTTTGGCGCACATTCTCTCTCAGGGGCATGTGTCATGTGATGAAGCTAGATTTGCATTTGTGCTGTGGGTTTCGCTTTAAGAGCTGATATTATGTGGCAGAAGCTCTGTTCTGGAGATGTCATGTAACGTTCGTAGGCGTTGGCATAGTAACTGGTTCTGCCTGCGCATATCAATGAGCTCAACTGCCATTTCAATCGCCTCAGGGCATGTTTTGCCATTTCCCCATTCAAATGCATTGGAGACAGTGCATTCCAATGACGGGAAAAAAAATTTTCGAACGCAAATTGCCCAAAAACTACAAATCTGATCGACACGAAAAATACTTAGCACACTTCTCATGGGCGCTGGCTTCGATACGACACCTCAACGGAGTCTGTGCGTGTAGCGGTTCGGGCTGTATTAATTGCGGAAATCAACTTAATAATAATAAGAAGAAGAAGAATAAGTTAGCAGCGTTCGGATTACAATATAGTGGTTTTTTCAAACCACTATAAAAATGTTCTGGCTATTCAAGGACGATCAGCGATAACCGGTAGGGGGGCCGGTCGCTGGTCAGTGTCACACACAGCGATCTCGATGGTGAGATCGCTGTTGGGTCACAAAAATTGTGACTCAGCAGCGATCTTGCTAGCGAGATCGCTATGTGTGACGGGGGCTTAACACTGCCAGTTCCGATTGTCAGAGGCAAGTATATGTAGGAGAGGGACATGGCCAAAACTAAACAGCTGAGATCATCTAAACAGGAAAGCTTCAGAGACTCTAAGCTGGACAGTTTAACCCCTGCACTGCTAACAGAAACCTGCACCATTTAATATGAAGGAGAAGTGCTTCTAATCAGTGCAGGAGTATGTGAAATCTGATGCTGGGGACTTCTGGCCCCTCTTTGTCACGGAAAACCCATGACACGCTATTTGACTCTTTGAGAACAAATTATCGTAAATAAAGCAAGCTTTATGTCTAAATGTCTGGCCAGTGATAATGCTTATTGGGAACTTCACTTAGCACTAGGGATGAGCGAGCAAAATCGTGGTTATTCGGTACTCAGCGAGTAATGAAGTACTCGCAGTACTCGGAACATAGCGAGTATTTCACTTCTCGCCTCGCACTATTCAGATCTCACGCCCAGCATTTACCAATCACAGTAATGCCGAAGCCTTCTTGGTTGTGGGTGGCATTACTATGATTGGCTGGCCGCCCCAGCGTCATCCATGATTCATAGGCTATGACTCATAGCCTATGAATCATAGCCTGGCTCTATGTAAGCCCTGCCGCCGCCATTTTCTGCACATTGCATGCAGAACACAGCTAGTGTAGGGAGAGTGTGAGCAGCTGCTAGGGAGAGTTGTGTTTGTTTGTGCAAATCATCCAGAAATCCTCTGTAAAACCCAAAAGCTCTTTTCAGAGCTGAAAGTATAAGGTCAGGGTCCAGGATTGTGCAAATCATCCAGAAATCCTCTGTAAAACACAAAAGCTCTTTTCAGAGCTGAAAGTATAAGGTCAGGGACGGAGCAGTGACAGTTTTCCCAGCTATTTTTAGCTATTTTTGGGGTCTCATTTACCCCTGCAGGGTACTTTTTTTGTGCTGTTACGGTGCTGCTGTGTTCACAGTGAATAGGACGCACGGGACTGCACAACTGAAATGCAGCCAGCACCACTGTCTTGTGTGGTTACTGGGGTTCGTAATCTCGCCTTAACACTAGAAGTCCCAGAGAGGGGTCATTTAACATTTCTACCTTTGGAACCCAGAGATGGGTGGAATGACCTGAAGGATTTTATCTAACATCCTATAATCACCGTCTTTTGTTACGTAATTAAGGCCACTACTGTAGCACCACAGGAGGTTGTTTTCCATTGAGTTTAACCATTTTAATCACTGTCTTTTGTTATGTAATTAAGGCCACTACTGTAGCACCACAGGAGGTTGTTTTCCATTGAGTTTAACCATTTAGTTTCTAGTTAGTTCTATTCAGTTTATTGTATTTGATAATATAAAGACTATACATATTGTATTTAGTTTAGTTTTATTTGAGCAAAAAAGCACTGAAACAATGAATCATTTTTTATACATTTTAAATAGAGAATTAGAAATTTTAGAGCAAGGTACAGCTGTGAGTAATGACCAGAAGCATTTGTGTCTAAGTCAAGAGGACTGAAATTTCAGTGTGAAAAATATACAAAAGAACAACTGTTATTTGTCTCCATGCTTTTTATTTTCACAGAGCTATGAGGGGCCTGTACCGCCATATAGTGCACAGTCACAGAGCTATGAGGGGCCTGTACCGCCATATAGTGCACAGTCACACTGCTATGAGGGGCCTGTAGCACCATATAGTGCACAGTTACACAGCTATGAGGGGCCTGTAGCGCCATATAGTGCACAGTCACAGAGCTATGAGGGACCTGTACTGCCATATAGTGCACAGTCACACTGCTATGGGTGGCCTGTACCGCCATATAGTGCACAGTCACACTGCTATGAGGGGCCTGTAGCACCATATAGTGAACAGTCACACAGCTATGAGGGGCCTGTACCGCCATATAGTGCACAGTCACAGAGCTATGAGGGGCCTGTACTGCCATATATTGCACAGTCACACTGCTATGAGGGGCCTGTAGCACCATATAGTGCACAGTCACACAGCTATGAGGGGCCTGTTCCGCCATATAGTACACAGTCACACTGCTATGAGGGGCCTGTAGCACCTTATAGTGCACAGTCACACAGCTATGAGGGGCCTGTACCGCCAAATAGTGCACAGTCACACAGCTATGAGGGGCCGTACCACCATATAGTGCACAGTCACACTGCTATGGGTGGCCTGTACTGCCAAATAGTGCACAGTCACACTGCTATGAGGGGCCTGTAGCACCATATAGTGCACAGTCACACAGCTATGAGGGGCCTGTACCGCCAAATAGTGCACAGTCACACAGCTATTAGTTTAGTTTTATTTGAGCAAAAAAGCACTGAAACAATGAATCATTTTTTATATATTTTAAATAGAGAATTAGAAATTTTAGAGCAAGGTACAGCTGTGAGTAATGACCAGATGCATTTGTGTCTAAGTCAAGAGGACTGAAATTTCAGTGTGAAAAATATACAAAAGAACAACTGTTATTTGTCTCCATGCTTTTTATTTTTGATATAAAAATATTAAAAAAAATACAAGGAATAAAACAATTCCACACATATTTACAATAGGCTACAGTGGCGGGGCTGCATGTGTGTGTGTGAGTGGCATGTCCTTCTTGTGTCACTAGCATTTCAGCACTCACCGAGCAGTCTGTCTGCACTGTCGGAACATACGTAGCACTGCCTGGGTATGTCCCTGGTACATTTGCCACACGTGTATTTGTAGCAGTCAACATATCTCTCAGTTGTACAATTGTTCATGCATCGATGGTTGACCTGACACTTCGCCCTTTTGCCAGGGCTGGGTGTGGAAGGTTGTTGCCGAAGGAGTTTCTCCTTGCGTGCCTTCTTTTCACTCACATGAGAGCCACCTAACTCTTTTGCAAGCTCAACCAGGAAGTCCACCCATCTCTCCTGCACCCCAGTGCATGCCTGATAAAGAAAATGCGCATTCAGTGCTGCCATGTCAATCATGTTGTAGAACACGGCGACTGGCCATCTCCGTGTTCCTGCACGCACGCTGTACTCCCGCACCATTTGGTCCATTACATCCACACCGCACTCTGTGTGGTTGTATTGTGTGACCGTGTTTGGCTTCCTTTTGTTGGTATCCTCAGTCTCAACCACGCTGTGCATGCTGCTGAGAATGTAGACGGCCTTCTTTCGTTTGGGTGCATGCACTGTCAGTGTGGCTCCAGTGGTTGAAAACACCTGAGTGGTGAATTCAGTGCGGTCCATCTGTCTAGCAGATTGAGGAATTTCCCGGCGACGCTTGTTGACTGTGCTGAGGATAGTGGTTTTCCGGCTAAGCAGTTGTTGTGCAAGTGACAATGATGTAAAGAAATTGTCCGTGGTTACAGTTCTGCCCTTGTCCATGAATGGTTCCATCAGCCTCATCACTACAGTTTCGGACAGTATCTCCCCGCTGGGACGACTGGGGTCCTTGCCAAGATATGGGAGGACATTACAGATGTACTTTGATTTCAAGTCGCAAGCCACCCAAAACTTGAGGCCAAACTTGTCTCGTTCTGTTGCAATGTATTGCAGAAAACAGCAGCGAGTCTTTAGTCGACCAGGGTTGTAGGATGCGATGCAGTTGGTGACAAACGATCTCCACACATCGGAGATGGCAGCAAACTTATCGGTCTCCGCTCGCTCACTGCGTGTGAACATGTCATCAAAACGTAGGTGTTGCATGATGTCTTGGAAGCGGTTTCGGGCCATAGTTGCAATGATCCTTGGGCTTGCCATGGTTGCTGACCAGCTGTCATGTAGTGATGGAAACTTGGTCATAAATAAATGCCATTAGTTCCGGGAGACCCATGAACCAATCCACCTGCTCCGTGTGACGTGCGTGTTGAGTAGTCCATTTTTGAATGCTACGAAGCATGTCAAGAGTGCTAAAACAGAGGAAGCTCTGAAGGCGACTCGGGACACTTTGTCTGGCCTTGGCACTTGGCTCTCCATCTGTAGGGTATGGTTCTATTGGGGTGAAATGGAGACATTTCCCCACTTGTACTTCACGCCACACTGTGGCATCTTTTGCGGTTTCTGTTGGCTCTCTCGCCAACCGAGCTCTCTTTTTTGGTAGAGGAGTCTCATCATCTGCAAGATAAATAATTTCAAATTAACATTTTGTTTTGGTTCTACTGAGACAGCCCTGACCAAAATCACTAATGATCTACTTACAGCCAAAGCAAACGGACAATATTCTATACTCCTGCTTCTAGACCTGTCCTCTGCTTTCGACACAGTTGACCACTGCCTCCTACTACAGATCCTCTCCTCCTTTGGCATCAAAGACCTAGCCCTATCCTGGACCTCCTCATACCTTTCAAACCGCACATTCAGCGTCTCCCACTCCCACACTACCTCCTCATCCCACCCTCTCTCTGTTGGAGTCCCCCAAGGCTCTGCTCCTCATCCAACCGCCTCCAAGACTTCTCTCGAATAGCCCCCATCCTCTGGAATTCCCTGCCCCAACACGTCCGGCTATCAACCACACTCAGATCCTTCAGACGGAACCTGAAAACCCACCTCTTCAGGAAAGCCTACAGCCTGCAGTGATCCCCGCTGCCTCCTCACCACTACTGGAGCTACAGCCTCACCATCACTGGAACTGCTGTAACCCCCCCAACCTACTGTCTCCTTCGCCACCATCCTGTAGCATGTAAGCCCGAAAGGGCAGGGTCCTCTCTCCCCTCTGTATCAGTCTGTGAATGTTAGTTTGTTTGCTGTAAGTGATATCTGTAATCTGTATGTAACCCCTTCTCATGTACAGCACCACGGAATCAATGGTGCTATATAAATAAATAATAATAATAATAATAATAATAAATAAAAAAGATAGTCAGGAAATAAAAATAGGTAATGTGAAAAATCTAACCTGAAGACAGCTCAGAGTCCGAATCCGGTTGAAGGACTATGTCATCTCCATCTGAGTCACAAGGGTTGGTGTTGCTCAGGATCAGTCCCAATGCCAGTTGAGTGGTGAGCCTTCTCTGCATTTTGTTTCTGGTGAAGAAAATAGGTGAAGCAGTCACCTATTTATCCCCCACAGCACAAAAGGCTGCATGCAAATTTGCTAAGGTGTTAGCATCATTATGCATATCCCCGCACAACAATGCAGCTGGGGGGTGGGCAGACACACTCAGGAGAAGCTTACATTCTTTTCAGCTCTACTCCCCCCTGCAGATTCCTCAGACAATGGCCACATTTACAAATGAAAGGATGCTAATTGGAGCCATCAGAGTCCTCAGTTCAGACTAAAGGCCCTTTTATGTTTAGCAATGCACCAGCGATCCGACCAGCGATACGACCCGGTCAGGATCGCTGGTGCATCGCTAAATGATCGCTAGTGAGCTTTCACACAGAAAGATCTCACAGCGATGCAGCAGCGACGCAGCGCACGATACTCACCTTTCACACACAGCGATCCAGACGTCCTCCCGCCCGCCTCCACGCGTCGCTCGTCGTAACAGCAGGAAGCCCCAGCAAGAAGCAGACGACGAGAAATGGAGCCGGACATTCTCGCGCGATCAGCGATAACCAGCGGGGGAGCCGGTTGGAGGTAAGTATCACACATAGCGATGTCGCTAGCGATATCGCTATAACGTCACAAAATCGGTGACGTTATAGCGATATCGCTAGCGATATCGCTATGTGTAAAACCCCCTTAAGGGTCAGTCTGGAACGTAAACGGGTCTGGAAGCAAGAAGAAAAAGAGCAGATACTGTCTTGGATGGCTGATAAATTTTCTAGCAGCAGTGGCATCCAATCGTCCATGACAAAACAGTCTCCTGTCCATACAGAAAACGCTGGTTCATCCTATTCTCAACCTGTTCCTAGTTCATCACCCCGTCAGGAGTCACAGGAAACATTTGACCCCAACCTTGGCCATTCCGAGGATCTGTTTGGTCCATTTCCTTTCGTTGCCTCTGGCCTCTCACCGCACGACATTGAAGAGGAATGTGAGGTGGTATCCTCTGTTGATGATGGCCAAATATTTGAAACCCCATGGCCAGAAGAAAGCCACTTTCATCCACGTGATATACAGAGAGAAGAGGTGGCGGCTGATAGTGATGACACACAGTTGCCATCTGGCCAGTCGCCAATATCAACCCGGAAGGAGGATGACATGGACGACAAAGTGGTCGATGATGAGACCACTGATCCAACCTGGACCGTTGGCATGCATAGCCAGCACAGCAGCACAGAGGAAGAAGATGGATATGTAGCACCAACAAAGGCACCAAGGGCTACCGGTTTGAGCAGAGTGTGAAGTGTGTCAACTGTTGCCAAGAACAATCCCTCTGTGCCCCAAGACAAGGCAAGGGTGCGTTCAGCCTCTGTCTGGAAATTTTTTTCAGTTAGTCCTTCTGAACCAAATGTTGTCATCTGTAGCATCTGCCATACAAAGCTGAGCAGAGGCCAGGGAAAAGGCAACCAAAGCACCACCAGTATGTGGAAACACATGGCAGCCAAGCACCCCAGTCAGTGGGCTGAACAACAGGGTACCAAATCGGTGTGTCTGTTGGTCAAACCACTGCCATGTCGCCTGTGATAAGTCCTTCCCAATCTGCTGGGCAGGAAGCAAGTGATCACCATACCTCTTGCTCACAAGCTGCGGTTGCACAGACACAGGACACAACAAGCTCATCCACTTGTTTGTCCCAGGAAAGCATCCAATTGTCCATGCCCCAGATGTAGGAAAGGAAGCGTAAATACCAAGCCACGCACCCACAAGCACAAATACTGAACGCGCACATTGCCAAGTTGCTAGCCGTGGAGATGTTGCCGTTTAGGCTTGTGGGGAGACAGTCTTTCTGTGATCTGTTGCCTGTGGCTGTCCCACGATACTCAGTTCCCAGCCGACCCAATTTTTCCCGGTGTGCAGTCCCCGTGTTACACCAGCATGTCTTAAACAATCTAAAGCGTGCTCTCACCAATGCCGTAACTGGGAAGGTCCACCTTACAACAGACACATGGACAAGTACTTGTAGCCAAGGACGATACATCTCTGTCACGGCACACTGGCTCAACCTGGTGGAGGGTGGGACAAAGTCTCAAACTGGAACATCACATATCCTACCCACGCCATGAATAGCGGGCCCAATCTCAATCAGTGTTTCCGCCTCATCATATACGTCCTGTCTCCCCTCTTCCTCTTCCTTCTCCTCCGCCTCGTCATTCTTTGCTGAATTACCCTCCACATCACTCCCAAGTTGGGAGCTGTGCAGCAGCGCATCGGCAAAGCGGCAACATGCTCTGCTGAAGCTGATCTGCTTAGGTGAAACACCGCTCACTGCAGCAGAGCTGTGGCAAGGACTAAAACAACAGACCAATCAGTGGTTCTCCCCACTGCAACTCCAACCCGGTCTGGTTGTCTGCGACAATGGGCATAACCTGCTGGCAGCTTTAAAGCTCGGGAAATTGATACACGTGCTATGCATGGCTCACATGCTGAACCTAGTGGTGCTGAAATTTATAAAAACATACCCTGACTTGCCCTACCTACTTGAGAAGGTACCCCATATTTGCGCCCATTTCCGCCATTCCTCAACCACTGTTGCCATTCTTGCAGCGCTTCAAAGGCAATTTAATTTGCCAAACCACCCACTCATTTGCGACCTGCCAACACGGTGGAACTCAAACGTATCATATGTTGGCAAGGATAAGTGAGCAGCAGAGGTCACTTGCTGAATACCAGCTTAAACATGCCCGTCACACCGAGACTCAGCAAAGACACATAACAACTGTCGAGTGAGTGTGGATCGCTGATATTTGTGAGGTGCTTGATAACTTTGAGTATTGCACCAAGCTTGTGAGTGGTGATCAGGCTATTATCAGAGTAATCATCCCTATGCTATGTCTGCTGAAAAAAGTCACTTCAGAATCAGAAAATGGAATCTTTGCGTGCCCAGCAGCTGGGTATGGAGCAAGATTTCACAATGGGTGATCCTACCCAGCCCAGCCAATATCATCAGGTAAGATTGGGGAATGAAGATGATGATGAAAACAAGGAGGGAGAGGACTTCTTTTTCAGTGGTACCGAGGGGACACTTCATGCTACAGAGGGGAATCCCAACCCCAGCTTCATGTCTGTCCAGCATGGGTGGGCTGGAGAGGAGGAGGTGGAGGAGGAAGAGTCAGTGTGATGAGAGGATGGGTATTGTTCCTCCTTCTGGGGTCACACAAGATTTACCTTTTTGCAGCTTGGCACACATGGCACACTTCATATCTGACTGTCTGTGCCAAGACCCTCGCGTTATCCACATTTTCAATAGCGAGCTATACTGGTTGGCCACCTTTCTAGTTTAGACCCACGGTACAAGGAAAATTTCCTTTGCTACTGTTGCAGTCACCAAGGGGTTTTTCAATGGAATCCTTCAAGAGGGCCATTGTCGATCATTTGATGGCAACAGCACCCTCAGACACCGCTTCTAGCAGAGGTACCAGCTCTGTGCAACAGCATGCATTAATAGGGAGAGACACGCCAAGCAGGTCCAAAGGAGGTGGTGGTAAAATGTTCACAAATTGGGTCATCTTCAATAAACCGGCTCATCAGCAAGGACTAGCTGGAACAGTAACAATGTCAAGGAGGGAGAAGTGGAACAAGATGGTCAACGACTATCTAAGTGACCATACCTGCATCTTTCCTGATGCTTCTGTTCCATTTAATTACTGGGTATCCAAGCTGCATAGTTGGCCAGACCTCTCCTTATATGCTTTGGTGGTGCTGGCCTGCCCTGCTGCTAGTGTGATGTCAGAGAGTGTTTTCAGTGCCGCTGGGGCAATCATCACAGATACACGCACACGGTTGACTACAGAGAATGCAGACAGCCTGACTCTGATAAAATTTAACAAGGACTGGTGTTCTGTCTCCGACATTTAATTCATAATCCCTGATTATCTGCTTGTTAAATGTTTTCATTGTTTCTGGCTCCCTCTAGTCATAACCGCAGTGTTATTGTCTTATTTTATTTTCACTTTCTATTTCCCTCCGTTCTCAATGCATTTCGGGAAGGTTGCAATGCACCCTGGTAGCCTTTTGCAAAGGATTATGGTTAGTCCAGTCCACCATTTTCCCTCAGCCTGCATCCTGGAAGCATCTCATTTCTCTTCTCCCCTTGTGAGCGCATCGCTGGTATGTAATCATGCATCCTGTATCTAATTTCTGTCCCATATTAGCCTGCCTAGTTAGTTTTCCCATGCTCAGCTAGTAGTGCAGATGTTGATTTATAAAGTATATATGTATTCCAATGTACTCCATACTGACTGAGTGTATATATGTTTGTATTGTAGTTTCACCGCGCCAATATACCATCACATTCAATAAAGCACAGATTCTACCTACAATCTCCTTATTGGACCCCGGTATAGCAGTTTAGCTGCCTGTATAGCTTCGTGAAGTCTGCTTCATTTAGTGAGGGTAGAACAGTGAAACAGCGGCTATCCAGCTAGTGGAACTCAGAGAAAGAAGAGTCTTCCATCCTGCCGAGGCCAGTTACACAGCGCCATCCAGCTAGGGCAATTCAGGGAAAAGACAGCCCTTCATCCAGCTTGCAGGAATCAGTGAAACTGCAGAAATCCACCTAGTGAGATTAAAGTCACTGGCTACACAGAGGCTAATACAGCTACAGCAATCTCTGCACAGCCAAGCATCTCCCCAAGACACCATGTCCCACAAATCACACAGGACAAAATCTGTTACAACTGTCTCCTCAAAGACAATATCCATCAGCAGCGAGGTCACCATTGCCCGCGCAAATGCTGAAGCTGCCAAAATGCGAGTAAGCTATGCTGAAGAAGGGATGCAACTTAAATGAGAGAAAGCATGCCTAGAAGACCAAGAGAGAAGGTCACGCATACAGTTACGCTTAGAAAGAGATGAGCAAGAGAGAAAGATGCAGTTAGAGAAGGCACGCGTGGATGCCGCCTTAGAGAGCCTAGCAGTAAAAAGAGAAGCTGCCGCAGCCCTAGCTGAAGCAGAATCGCTAGAAGCCGCGCACAACCCTGAGCTGCATAGCTGAAGCAGTACGTCAAGTCTGAAGTTGCCAGAAACTTAGTAAACTAGGTGACCTGCTAAAGGAAGTCCTAGTTGCCAAACGTGAAGGTGACCTACAAGGACTTGCATTCCTTGACACAGCCAAAGGTGTTAACCCTATAGTCCAAAAGTTGCCCTACAATCTACAGGAGAGGTGGCTCACACGTGGTTCCACGTATAAATACAAACACAGTGTTCCATTCCCTCCCTTCTCCGTTTTTGTAGACTTTATACACGAACAAACGACAATCAGAAATGATCCCAGCTTTGATTTTGCAATGTCATATGCCACACCATCACCAGCTGCAAACCCACGCAGAACATCTGTGGCAGTGCACAAGACTTATGCTTCTTCTCTAGGTTCCAATTACAGGTCTGCTGGCCGCTCTCAATCAGAGACAAAGGTACAGGACCATAACAAGCAGTGCCCGCTCCATCAGAAGCCTCATCCTCTCCTGAAATGCATAGCCTTCAGGGGAAAATCTATGCCAGATCGCAGAAGCTTCCTGAAAGAGAATGGTATCTGCTACAAGTGCTGCTCATCCACAACTCATCGCACCAAGGATTGCAAGGTTAGTGTAAAATGCACAGAATGTGGCACCACAGATCATAACACTGCCCTGCACCCTGGCCCAGCTCCAAGGAGTGCACAAAACACGCCAGCTGACAGCGAGCATGGCGGGGAGGAAAGGAGCACTGATGCACCTACGCCAGAGATCACTTCACAATGTACTGAAGTCTGTAAAGGGACAATAGACAGTAGGTCCTGTTCAAAAATATTCCTCGTCAGAGTGTACCCAAAGGGTCATAGAGACAAAGCTGTAAGACTATATGCTATCTTGGATGATCAAAGTAATAGATACTTGGCTAGATCAACATTCTTTAACCTATTCAACATCAAAGGACCAAGCACCCCCTACTCATTAAAGACATGTGCAGGTACTGTGACAACAGCAGGTAGAAAAGCCACTGACTACCAAACTGAGTCCTTAGACAGACAATTCTGCCTACCGCTAACTACAATCATTGAGTGTAACCAGATCCCAGACAATAGATCTGAAATACCTACTCCAGATGTGGAAATTCATCACGCTCACTTAAAACGCATAGCACACCTTATACCGGAACTCGACCATCAGACTCAGATAATACTGCTGTTGGGAAAAGATATCCTATAGGTCCATAAAGTGAGATGTCATATCAATGGACTCTACAATGCTCCCTATGCCCAAAGGCAAGACCTAGGATTGGTCATAATAGGAAACATATGCTTGGGACATATGCACGCCCCATCTTCTGTGACAAGTATGCTAACAAATACATTGCAGAAAGGACGCCCATCTCTGTTTCAACCTTGCAACAACGAGTTCCATGTCAAGGAACTACCACACAGCATCCAACTACCCAATAATTTAATAGACTTTACTCATGACAGCAGTATGGTGTCAGGAAGCTATGAGGATCAGTTGGGGTGCACAGTATTCCAGAGAATTAAGTAAGACAACCAAGTAGCAATGTCGGTAGAGGACAAGTTGTTCTTAGAGGTAATGGACAAGTGACTTGTAAAAGATTAGACCAACAGCTGGGTCGCACCTCTTCCATTCAGAACCCACAGACCACGTCTATCAAACAACAGAAATCAGGCATTAAAACGTTTCTCCTCTCTCAAACATAATCTGCAAAAGAAATCGGAGATGAAAGATCACTTTTTCTCCTTCATGTCAAAGATCTTTGAGAACTGCCATGCAGAACTAGCTCCCACTCTCAAAGACTCTGAAGAATGCTGGTTCCTACCCATGTTTGGAGTATACCACCCTAAGAAACCAGGCCAGATTAGAGTGGTGTTTGACTCCAGTGCTAAGTTTGATTATGTCTCCCTGAATGATGTTCTACTGACAGGACAGACCTCAATAACAAACTGCTGGGAGTACTTATGCACTTCCTTAAGGATTCCATTGCTGTCATCGATGACATCCAGCAAATGTTCCATTGTTTCCTAGTGAGAGAGAGAGACAGGAACTTCCCAAGATTCTTCTGGTACAGAGACAATGATCCTACTAAAGAGGTCACAGAGTATCACATGAGAGTTCACATCTTTGGCAATAGTCCTTCACCTACAGTCGCCATTTATGGACTCAAAAGGTCAGTTCAAGAAGGAGAAACAGAATACGGATCAGAGGTCAGACAATTCCTAGAAAAAGACTTTTATGTTGACGACTTTCTGAAATCCATGCCTTCAAATGAGACTGCCATCAGTCTTCTGAGGAGAGCCCAAGAGATGCTTGCTTACTCTAACCTCAGGCTTCACAAAATAGCCTCAAACAGCCAAGAACTCATGGAAGCATTCCCTTCACAAGGCTTATGTAACAGTCTCAGAGACTTGGACCTGGGGTCAGATCCCACACCAATGCAACGCAGCCTCGGGTTTCTCTGGAATCTACATTCAGACACTTTCACCTTTCAGGTCAGCCAGGAAGAAAAGCCTTTCACATGCAGAGGTGTCCTGTCTACCATCAACAGCCTGTATGATCCCTTGGGTTTTGCAGCTCCTGTTACTATACAAGGCAAAGCCATACTAAGAGATTTAACTAAGGATACATCTGACTGGGATGCACCTCTGCCACCTGATAAAAAAGTCCAGTAGGAAGTATGGAAGAACTCCTTAGCAGCCCTCTCCATCCTGAATGTGCCAAGACCATACACCCCTGTGCCGTCTACAGAAATACAAAGCCAAAGACTGTATGTATTTGCAGATGCTTCTGTCAAAGCAATTGCTGCTTTTGCCTACCTCAAAACTGTAGACTCCAAATGTCAGAGCCACATTGGATTCATTATGGGGAAGGCCAAACTTGCTCCACAACCAGAGCACACTATACCAAGGTTAGAGCTTTGTGCTGCAGTCTTAGCCGTCGAGTTAGTAGAGTTCATCGCATCCAAGATGGATATCGACCTGACACAAGCCGAGTTCTACTCAGACAGCAAAGTACTCCTGGGATAAATCCAAAATGAAACTAGATGATTCTATGTTTATGCTATGAATTAGGAGATCAGTTCATCCAAAACAGTGGCATTACATCCCCATGGACCAAAATCCTGCAGATCACGCAACTAGAGCAGTTGATGCAAGTCGACTAGGAAGCATAACATGACTCTCAGGACCAAAACTATTGTACACTGAGGAAAGTTGTCCAGACACCTTTGAACTAGTAGGAGAGGACTCAGATGCTGAAATTCGCCCTCAAGTGTCTACAATTCATACAATGACTCCTGCTACTCTCCTCACCCAGAAAACAGGACTATCCAGTGCCCCTGCAGGAGGATTCAAAGTTAAGGACCTCTACAAGCGCCATTGGAGACAGGTACTGCTAGGAATCTGGGTTCTATAATGCCTATGCGGGAATCCAGATTCACACATTTGTCTCCAGAGGCTAAGTCCTTTTTCCCAGCTTCTGAGCATGCCCACGGGATGAGCTCCCATTGGAGTCTAGGAGTCAGGTGCTCAGGTCCTGCTCTTGATTTCATTGGCTTAGCTCAGGGCTCTGGAGATTTCCGGCAGGTCCCGTACGCTATAAAAAGTGTGCATGGCCGTTATGCCAAGCGCTAGTATTTTTATACTGCTGCTGTGTGTATGGTGACGGATGCTTGGACTGGTGACTGACTCATTAAGAAACCTCTTCCCTCTGTTATTACGTCTGTGTGAGTGAGTGGTATTCTGTCAGCACCTGCGCTAGCGCCAGCGCGCACAAGCTCCATCTTTCCAGCAGCTTAGCGTCCTGCATCGCGCTTGCAATATTTGCGGTTGCAGCCTGTCCAGGCATGCGCAGTTGCGACGCCGGGCACACGTGTACACGGTAAGTCCGCTCGGTTGTAGTGACTGTATTTAACTACTCCGGTTTCCGGCTACCGCACGCGTGCCGCTGAGATCCTGTGCTGTTAACAGGCGCAGCGATACTTTTGGTATTATTTTCCCTGCAGCTCTGTTTCATTTAAGGCCTCTTTCACACATCAGGTTTTCGGCGTCAGGCGCGATCCGGCGCTTTTGACTAAAACCGGATCCGGCGAAATGCAATGCCGGATCCGGTTTCCCCCCCATTGACTTGCAT
Organism: Dendrobates tinctorius; assembly: GCF_039654945.1. Classification (NCBI taxonomy): domain Eukaryota; kingdom Metazoa; phylum Chordata; class Amphibia; order Anura; family Dendrobatidae; genus Dendrobates; species Dendrobates tinctorius. The sequence continues at coordinate 49,196,779 of NW_027361917.1, read as the reverse complement.
TAGAGCCAGATCGAGCCGGATGGCCATGCGTTTCATCCGATTTTTGCCGGATCCGGCAATGTGACGCGATCCGGCGTCTGGAAAAAACGGCTACTGTAGCGTTTTTTGTCTCCGGCGAAAAAGCCGGACACGCCGGATCCGGCGTGTCCGGCTTTTTCATACAATGAAAGCCTATGAGCGCCGCAATGCGCCTGATCCGGCGACAGCCGGATCCGGTTTCTTTGGTCTGAGCATGCTCAGTAGCTCTGCCCACAGGACATATATAAAAGCAAGACAATGGGACCCTCAGCCACACCCAACATGCCACCCAAGCCAAGAACCAGGAGCAGGAGAAGGCAGCAGACATCTGCAGCAGCAGCACCATCAGCACCACCCCAAATGGAGCAGCATGCTGAACAACGGGAGGGGAGTCCAGCAGCAGATGAGAGACAGTAATTATCAAATCCCCCATTCCTCCAAACTAGGGCTATGGAATATCAAGATATTCATTGGCCCTTTGTTTCTCTTTATTCAACAGCCGCCCAATAGATGCAGCAGCAGCAGCAGCAGCAGCAATGGCAGCAGCAGAAACACCACCCACAGCCATGGAGTCTGGCCATGAGGAAGACAGCACATCTTCTGGGAGCCCTCCCTCGCATCGTCAGCGTTTGACGGTAAGTTTTTATTTCCAAAATCCATCATCTCTGTAATATATGTGTATTCATTGCCTTTTATTTCAAAACAGGAATCACAAGATGAAGAGGAGCTCCCAGAAGAAGAAGGAAGGGGTGGACAGACACTTGGAGTGGGCTCACAATTGGTAAGTTTTTTGCATCAAACGCAGAAACACAACATCACACTACACACAACACATAGAAAACAATGTTCTGCAGACCACACACAGCAAACATATGCCTACATCCAAAGACATAACATTTTTTGTTTTCTTCTCTAGTCTTCCCAATCTGGTGCTCGGCCAAGAGGTCCTCGCAGTGCCTCCCAGGGTCGTCGGCGACAGCAACGCGGCGGTCACCAGCGTGTAAGTATAAATATTTTTGCTTTGTTATTTTTGCACTTTTTATTTCATTTCTTTTGTGGAGGCTAATTATGTTATTTTTGTCTTTTTCTTTAACAGCCTTCACAGCGTGCTCCCGACTCTGACGGTGAGGATGGAGGGATTGATGTGGACCGCCTCATCGATCCCGTCAGAGAAAGGGAGCCGCTCTGGAATATGGCTGACCGCCGCCACGCTGACCTGATTGTTACCCGACCACTCTGGGAGGAAATCTGTTCGCTCCTTGTGGATCGCTGGGAGGACCTCGAAGCTCGGGCCCAGATTAAAGAGCATAAGTACTGTATATACAGTACCGGTTGCTTGATTTAAACCAGTGTTTCCCGAACTCCAGTCCTCGTGGTCCCCACGGATCATGTGTTCAGGATTTCTATTTACTTTGGAAATCCTGAAAACATGACCCCTGGGGACCATGAGGACTGGAGTTTGGGAAACACTGATGTTGTATACTAACCACTTTGTCCTTTCTCGTTTCAGGGGAGAGAATTGTGAAGCGGTGGCGGTCTGTGAGGGATTGTTTCAAGAAGGAGTTCAATAAAGAGATGCGGGCCCCGAGTGGATCTGGAGGACGCAGGAGCAAGTACAAGTACGCACGAGCCCTGTCGTTCCCCCGGGAGACAATGCTCACCAGAAGGTAAATATTACACACCACATGTGACAAAAAAATGTTTAGATGTAACTTTTTTTTTTCAGCCAGGGCCATACCATGTCACTATTTTAATTGTTTTTTTTTCTCTTTATTCCACAGCACGGTGAGCAGCACTCGGGAGCCTGCACGATTGGACCCTTCTGAGGCGATCCCTGAGGAGACCGGCACCGAGGGACACTTCGACCGCCCCGGTACATCTGCACCTTCCCAGCCTTCCCACACATTCGACCCATCTGTCCCATCCACCAGCACAGGAGCATCGTGGCCGCCTACATTACATGAAGCTGCTGGTGAGGAGATCGCTTTCCCTTTACCCCACCCTTCTGCCCCTGCCACCTCTAGTACACCTGCGGGTACTGGGCGGCAGCGGCAGAGGGGTCAGGAAAAGACTTATGCGCCAGAGTTCTTGCATCTGAATGCATCTTTCCAGAACTGTCTAAAAGTCTTGTCAGAGCAAATCTCCGCAGGCTATCAGCAGATCAACTCCAGCATTCTGGAGGTGAAGACACTTCTGCAAACCATGCATTCAAAAGCAAGATCTTCGCCAAACCACACCTTTTTCAGGTCTGTTGTGGAGCGCATGGAAACGCTCTCTCCTGCCCAGCAGATGCATGTAATGCATTCATGCCACGCTGCTCTCCAGCAAGTTACCTCCCAACCTCCTCCTCCCACCACAGTAGTTCCTCCACCTGCACCCCCTCCAGCCACTTTCCATCCTCCCCCTCCTATTACATCTACACCCCCTCCAGCCACTTTCCATCCTCCCCCTCCTATTACATACCATCCACCTCCCCAGCACCAGCAACCTCCCCAGCACCAGCAACCTCCCCAGCACCAGCAACCTCCCCAGCACCAGCAACCTCCCCAGTACCAGCAACCTCCCCAGTACCAGCAACCTCCCCAGTACCATCAACCTCGCCAGTACCTGCAAACTCCCCAGTACCAGCAACCTCCCCAGTACCAGACATCTCCCCACTTCCAGCAACCTGCCCCGTACCAGACATCTCCCCACTTCCAGCAACCTGCCCCGTACCAGACATCTCCCCACTTCCAGCAACCTGCCCCGTACCAGACATCTCCCCACTTCCAGCAACCTGCCCCATACCAAACTCCTTCCCCATACAACTTGCCATCAACATCATCTGCTCCTACAGTCCCTGCCCAACCCTCCACTCCACCACCCACCACCTCTTCTGCTTCCCACATGTCCACCCATTCTGTAGTTTTTTCCACACCTTCACCTCTAACTGTTCCTTCCCCACCACGATCCCAGTCCTCTCTCCACACTCCCAGTGTCGAAGTGTCCCGCAGCCCCTCCAGCAGTATTTCCACCACACACTACACAGATTTATAATGTGTGTATTTAAATAAAAATGACCAGTTTTATGGTTTCAAAGCTTTATTAAACAAGTTTATTAAAATTTTAAAAAAGTTTACTAAAAAAAACATTTTTCAATAAAAGTTAAATTATTTTACACTGGTTGTCTGTCATTTCTTTCTGTGGCAAAAAAAGGTTAAATACAGGGTATTTAAAAGGTGAAATGGTATTCAAAACTAGGTATATAACTGTGGGTAAATTTTAGCTTTTTGCCACAGTTGTGTTCCTGGTTGTGTTTGAAGCAAAGTATTTCACCTAAAAAGTTGTGTTTATTGTTGGTGATTTCCTAACAATGTACACAACTTTTGTTAAAAGGTGAAATACTTTGCATAAAACACAACCAGGTACACACCTGTGGCCTAAAGCTAAAAATAGAGACCATGACAAGATAGCCAACTTTGGTTGGCAAAGGTATATACTGTTGGTACAGAAGGTACACAAGTTTGGTTAGGGCACAAATCTTTCACACTCTGTCATCCTGCCAGTGTACTCTGCCTTGAGGTGACATAAAGTATAGTGCAAAATTGTCCCTCATTACTGAAACCGTCACAGAACTTCTAGTGGTAATGTCATGGTAATCTTGCAAGGTGGTTTCTTCAGAGGTGTCCTCAATGGAAATGGGTTCCTTGCAGATAACAAAATTGTGGAGTACCACGCACGCTTTGATCACCTCGTCCACAGTTTCTGTCTTGAGGTTGATCGCAGTCAATAGGACCCGCCATTTGGCTGTCAGAATACCAAAGGTACATTCAACCATTCTTCTTGCTCTTGTGAGGCGGTAATTAAAAATGCGTTTTGGTCTTGTCAATCCTCTGCTAGAGTACGGTTTCAAAAGGTGTTCTGAAAGCTGGAAGGCTTCATCCCCTACACAGACAAATGGCATAGGTGGACCAGATGTTTGCGGCAGCGGTCTAGGTGGTGGGAACTGGAAGGTGTTTCCATACAGTTTACGCCCCATGGCAGACAGTTTGAAAACTTGAGAGTCATTGGAGCGGCCATAGGCCCCAATATCAACCGCAATAAATTTGTATTCCGCGTCAGCGATGGCCATGAGGACAATTGAAAAATATTTCTTGTAATTGAAATATTCCGATCCCGATCCAGCTGGCTTTACAATGCGGATATGTTTCCCGTCCACAGCGCCCAAGCAGTTGGGAAACTGACATATCTGTTGAAACTTGTCAGCAATTTCAATCCACCTCTCTGTTGTGGGCTCTGGTAAAAACTCTTCAGCTAAGGAGTCCCACAGTGCACGGCATGTGTACTTCACAATTCCAGATATGGTGGAAATCCCGAGTCTGTACTGGAAATGCAGTGACGAAAGGGATTCTCCAGTTGCAAGAAATCTGTGGGGAATTAAAAAAAAATAAATTAGTTTTAAATCACAGCATTACATACCAAAACTGAGCTATAACACTTGGAGATACAAACTACCACCAACAAGATTGCAGTGAAAGTGTGCTCTGATGCGATCACATCCAATAAATGTGGCTTACCTTAAAGTCACCATCAGACGCTCTGCGGGTGAAACAGAGAAGTGGCAATAGGTGTCCGCTTTTCTTATGAGGTGTGCAATGCGCTCCACCAAGTAATCAAAATTCTCCTTTTTCATCCTAACATATCCAAAAAATTTATCCGGGTTTCGTCGAAGGTCCATGCAGAGTGTAGAATAGACCCCACGCGTCATTCTCTTGGCTGTGATGGGGTGGATCCACAAACGTCATCTACGATGCCTGATGCGCTGCTGTCTCGCTCTCTCCTTCTCCAGAACAATCACCCTCAAACGATTCGCCTCCGCTATAAAATCCGCCAAATTCTTCAAAATATTTCCAATGACAACATCCATCTTCGCCAGTAACTTGCTCTTCTCTCCAACCTGCACTTTCTCCTCTACAACCTGTCAAAGAAGGGCTGTAGGAACATGCTATATATAGTTTTCCAGTAGCCAATCCCGTTCGGAAGGCCACAAGGGTCAATTTTAAAAACCGGATCCGGCGTAATCCGTCGAAAAACGGATAGAAAAATGGATGAATCGGATGAGACGGATCCGGTTTTGTCTGTCAAGAAAAAGACGGATCCGGCAGAAAACCGGATCCGTCACATCCGGTTTTACTAAACATTTGCCGGATCCGGCGTTCCGGCACGACGCCGGATCGCGCCTGACGCCGAAAACCTGATGTGTGAAAGTAGCCTAACAGAGCTTGCCTTTTTGCACCTGGGTGAGTTAGAACCCTGTGCATATTACCGCTTTAGTGCTCTGCCTCTCTCAGCACCGGTTTTGTCATCTACCGCACGGTGGACCCGAGTGGCGAAGGCACTTTAATTATTTATTTTTTTAGTGCCTTCCGCCACTCCTAACAGGTACAAAGTCTTGCAAAGACATTCTGGGACAGGTGGTGCAAACAATATTTGTCTACCCTACAGCCATGGACAAAGTGACAATCTACCAGGCCTAATCTGAGGATTGGTGACTTCGTCCTTGTGAAAGACTGTCAAGTCCATCGGAACCAGTGGCCACTTGGACTAGTGACTGTAACATTCCCAAGTAAGAATGGCAACGTCCGCAAAGTCGAACTGAGGATGACCAAAGGGAATGAACTTAAGACATTCTCCAGACCAGTAACTGAGCTGGTCCTATTGTTGTCTTCGGAGAAAAAGAATAGTGACATCCGTTTGATGCCAGACGGGGAGTGTTCTGTCTGCAACATTTAATTCATAATCCCTGATTATCTGCTTGTTAAATGTTTTCATTGTTTCTGGCTCCCTCTAGTGACCAGAGACAAAACCGCAGTGTTATTGTCTTATTTTACTTTCACTTTCTATTTCTCTCTGTTCGCAATGCATTCTGGTAGTCCAGTCCACCATTTTCCCTCAGCCTGCATCCTGGAAGCATATCATTTCTCTTCTCCCCTTGTGAGTGCATCGCTGGCATGTAATCATGCTTCCTGTATCTAATTTCTGTCCCATATTAGCCTGCCTAGTTAGTTTTCCCATGCTCAGCTAGTAGTGCAGATGTTGATTTATAATGTATATATGTATTCCAATGTACCCCGTACTGACTGAGTGTATATATGTTTGTATTGTAGTTTCACCGCGACAATATACCATCACGTTCAATAAAGCACAGATTCTACCTAGTCTCCTTATTGGACCCCGGTATAGCGGTTTAGCTGCCTGTATAGCTATGTGAAGTCTGCTTCATTTAGTGAGGACAGAACAACTGGATTTAGCAACAGTATTTAAGCCCTCCAGATGACAGTATCCCAACCTAAAGTCATCCAAAACGTTATTTTTTGCAGTTGAGATCATGTCCATCCGTTACCATACAAGCCCCTTTTCTTCTTCTTACACATGTTTTCAAATCTGGCTTCTGCCACATGTACCTCGTGGTCAATAAGGTAAAAACAATGTCCCGTTAATTAATATTTCCCATCGGAGGCACTTGTGATGAGAGTGAGACCCTTCTTCCTTCATCAACCATGGTATCATGCCCCTTGTGCTAATTTTTGGAGACACTATGGCTATGCCTGGACACTGGGCACTGCAACCTCTATGCTAGTAGTCCTAGTTTTGTCATAATTGTTTGGCCCTCCAGACCTGCCTTGCTTCCTTCATCAACTATGATACAGCCCCTGGGCTAATTTTTGGAGACACTATGGCTATGCCTGGACACTGGGCACTGCAACTACTGTGCTAGTAGTCCTAGCTTCATCATAATTGTTTGGCCCTCCAGACCTGCCCTGCTTCCTTCATCAACCACGAGACAGCCCCTAGGACTAATGTTTTGAAGATAGTATGTCTATGCCTGCACATTGGGCACTGTAACTACCATGCTATTAGTCTACTTTCATAATTGTCTGGCTCTTGAGGCCTCCTTCCTGCGTCAACCATGAGACAGCGCCTAGGCCTAATGTTTTGAAGACACTATGTCTATGCCTACACATTGGGCAGTAGCACAACAAGGACAGTAGTCCAAGCTTTATAAGTGTGAATCCCTTGTGATGATGATGGGTGGCTTCTTCCTGCGTTAACCATCGCACAGCCCCTGGGGCAGATCGCTCTCCTTACTCCACTTACACACTTAGCTATCAGAAGATCGCCTCCATCATCACTCGCTCTAACGGCACTTCTGATATATCACTGGCACTGCGTAAGTGGCGTACGAGTCCCACTCTGCCAGCAAAAAATGACACAACTTCAAATAGTGTTTGTACATTCTAGTGAAGCAGTGGTGTAAAACCCCTCATGCAGCCCGTGACCCGGTGCCCCCATGTTATATACATTTGTTTACAACATACATTTTTTTTTACCATTTTCACATTTTTTAGCCTTTTCCTCAGCCCCCAGACCACTTTGTAGGGTCCAGCAGACAATTACTCGCATTTTCCACTGACTATCATTAGACTCGCTACTCGTACCGAATACCCGAGTATTACGGTATACTCGGTAAGAGTATAGCGAGTCCGAATACTTCACTACTCGCTCATCCCTAGTGTGTACTACACAACATCATCACTGGCACAGTCCATATAACCACCAATACATGGACCAGTATCAAGTACGGACTGGGGTTGAAATTCAGCCCTGGCATTTGAAATCACACAGGCCCATGGTGTCCCCGTCCCCAAGCACCAGATGGGATATATCCCGGGGTGGAGAAAAGCAAGATTCACTACAAGACCCATATTTCTAATGATACCCGTGGCCTGCTGAGGTAAGTGACGGAGTCAGCAACTTTGTGCTCCGTCACAACTCTAACTGTATGGATGCCTTGAGATCAACAATTCTGTTAACAATGTAGCAGTCAAGGTGGCCCATGACCAGTCAGGCCCTTCTGGCATTTTCCAGAATTGCCAGAAGGCCAGTCTGGCCCTGCCTGTCATCCACACATGGCTCAGAGAGTGGGTTGCTGTCCCAACAGCGGCCAGGTACCCAACTGTACAGCCTGGGGACAGTTTGGAAGGATGAGGAAGAGGAGGATGAACAGACAACGTCCCGAACTGGACTTTTTTAAAAGTCCGTCTGTCACGATCGGGGGTGTGACCTTTGGCCGCACATGGCTATCAAAGGCACAGGGGGCTTATCTTAGTTATCCCACCCCTGGCACCATGTGATGAAAAACAGCAAGCTAGTCTTGCCCTAACAATTTACCACAGGGGGGTTTATTTTAGTTATCCCACCACTGCCACAGTATGTTACAAGCTGCCGGGATTTATGGATATCCCACTTTCAGTTCCACTTTGGAACTTGCAGCTCTCCGGCGCCCCCTTACCCTCAGGTCAGTCAGGGAACTACACCTAGGATAATTAGTTGCCAGACGAGCTACTTGTTGTGCAATGGCTATTAGGCCCACTTGCAATGAGGGAGTTATAAATGCTTTGGCCGCAGCCACACAATCAGCTTATAAAGCCCGCTCAGGTCACTGCCAGCACTACTCACCTAGCCAGAACACACTTCGCTGCCACCAGCTTCAGATTTCTCTTATTAATATGTAAAATTAATAGAGGGGTACGAAGCAAACCCAAATCAGTACTGTAATTATCTTATAGGCACGTGAATTCGTCACAGAGCAAAGAGACAGAACTAATACATTTTATAGTTTATTCCCAAAAGATGGGCAGTGTTTACAGAAGATAAAAAGATTTTACGATATGAGACAATAACAGTATGTACAATGCAACTACAAATAAAAGGGATTTAAAAGAACAGAGATACACTTACATATTGCTTAGATCATTTCAGGCAGAACCATGCTGGGGGTGGAGCCATACATCATAGTTCATGGATGAGGTCTTGTGGCAACAGCTCCTAGGCAGCACTCTGACTGGGGGAGCTCAGTTGCAGACTTATAAGTCTGGGCTTGTGACCTCACCAAAGGGGCTGGCTTGTAACGGTCCTCCCCCTGCTCTTACAGTTACAATCTGGCTGAAAAGCATATCATAACCATGACTCACAGAGGGTTCCTCGTATAGAAACGCACATATTATCATCTTTTCCAGCCTGTCGCAGGAATTCATCCAAAACCAAACTCAAACTAGTTAATTAAGACCGTTCAGGAGAAATCCATTTCTCTGGTTCTGTTGGTGCTGGAAATTAGCATGAACCACTGTAGTGAAGCCCGATCGGGGAATGTCCCAATATGTAATTTTCTTATTTCTGTCACAGACTGGGTCCGAGGTATGCCCATTTTACTATCTCCCATGTATACTGTATATACGACCACATGTGCTTAGACAAAGAGCATTCCTTTCAGAAGGGAGAGGGAAGAGAAGGAAGGAGTGAGTGTAGTGTTACTAGCTGTAAATGAAGCTGCAGGCAGGGGGAGAATACAAAGCTGCAATGTGTGACAGGCACACAGGGACAAGAACAGGGGGGGTCACTAATCTCTGGGCAGCTATGCATCCTTCTAGAAAGTGTAGAAAATGGAAGATTCTGGAATGTTCCGGAAAAATCATACATGATGTTTTTACATTATTGGGGCACGTCCCAATATGTAATTTTCATATTTCTGTCACGGATGGGGTCCGAGGTATGCCCACTTTACTATCTCCTGTCATGAATTGACCCATCTCCTCGGTGACCCCCGAGGAGAAAAAGGCAAAACAAGCTAAGCCACAGAATACCAGAGTGGTTGGTAACTATGCAGATTGCAGATCCCTGATCTTACCACACAACTAGCAGTAGCCGTGGAGCGTGCCTACGATGAACCTCGTCACGGCTGGAGGACTACATAAGCCTAAAGCAAGAAAAAGGAAAACTAACTGCCCCAGAGCAGACCCCGAAGGAATAGATAGCCCCTACACATGTATTGACGGTGAAACAAGATGAAGGCACAAACACAGGCAGGAAAATAGGCTGAGCAAATGATGGGGCCCAAACTAACTAGACAGAAAAGGAAAGGGAAGACACTGTCTGCAACCTGCAAAAAACCCTACAAAAATAATGTCCAACACTTCTGATAGCAAAATTAACCCTGAAGTCACTAGACTTCTCCCACTATATCAGCACTCTGAAATATTCTGAGACAGAGCAAAAAGAGACCGAAATAGTAAGGGACAAAAAGCCAATTGGCAAAATACTGATCAATAAGAATGGAAATTCAGCTCAGCCCCAGCCGGGGCTGGCAGACCACACAAAAAACTGACTAGACCAACAAAATCAAGTGTGAACATGGGCAGAAAAACTTAGCTTTAGATGACTGGAACAGAGCTGAAAACCAAGAACTGACAAGCCAGAAGGAATCACCAGCAACTGAATAGGGCGTCGGCTGTCTTAAATCCAATCTGAGAATCCTGAGATCCAATCGTCATCCTCATTCTCAGGTGACAGATCTCCACCGATCAAACCAGCCGCACCACCTCCCGTCACCACCAGAGGGAGTCCAGAAAGGGAACTCACAACAGTACCCCCCCTGAGGAGGGGTCACCGAACCCTCATCCACGCCACCAGGCCGATCAGGATGGGCCCGGTGAAAAGCACGAACCAATCTATTGGCATGAATATCTGAGGCAGACCCAAGAATTATCCTCCTGACCATAACCCTTCCATTTGACCAAATACTGGAGTCTCCATCTAACCAAACGAGAATCCAATATTTTCTCTACCTCAAATTCCACATTGCCTTCGACCAACACAGGGTCAGGAGGTGCTGCCATAGGAACCACTGGCTCAACAAACCTCTTCAACAGAGATTTATGAAATACGTTATGGATCTTGAACGTAACTGGAAGAGCCAATCGAATCGAAACAGGATTAAGTATTTCCAAAAAAATTTAGGAGATGCAACCTTCATAGGAATATTCTTAGACGACAACCAAACCATATCACCCACTTTAAACCGGGGACCAAGGGTCCTATGCCGGTTGGAAAATCGCTGGGCCTTTTCCTGAGAGAGTTACAACTTATCCACCACTTGGTCCCATATCTGCTGCATTCTCTCAACCACAGTGTCCACACCTGGGCAGGACGAAGATTCCACTTGCCCTGAAGAGAATCGAGGATGAAACCCAAAATTACAGAAAAAGGGTGACATCAAAGTGGCAGAACTAGCTCTATTGTTCAGTGCGAATTCGGCCAAGGGCAAAAGTGAGACCCAATCATCCTGATCAGCAGTTATAAAACATCTCAAATAAGACTCCAAGGTCTGGTTTGTTCTCTCAGTCTGTGCATTGGTCTGGGGATGAAACGCGGAGGAGAAGGATAACTGAATTCCCAGATTGGAACAAAAGGCTTTCCAGAATCTGGAAACAAACTGGACTCCTCTGTCGGACACAATGTTCTCAGGAATCCCATGTAACCGAACCACCTGTTGTAAAAACAAGGGCACCAACTCAGCAGAAGATGGCAACTTTGGGATTGGTACAAGATGGACCATCTTCAAAAATCTATCCCAAATCACCCAGATAACAGTCATTCTCTGAGAGACAGGAAGATCAGAAATAAAATCCATTGAGATATGGGTCCATGGCCTCTTGGCCACCGCCAAGGGCATCAGCAACCCACTAGAACGAGAACAGGGTTTAGACCGAGAACAAGTCCCACAGGACTGTACAAAATTCCTGACGTCACAAGATAAGGCAGGCCACCAAAAGGACCGACTCACCAAATCTCTGGTACCAAAAATACCTGGATGACCAGCCAATGCGGAGCAATGAATTTCAGACATCACTCTCTTTCTCCACTGGTCAGGAACATACAATTTTCCCATAGGGCAACGCTCAGGTTTATCCTCCTGAAATTCCTCCAGGGCGCGTCTCAAATCGGGCGAAATGGCAGAAAGAACTACCCCCTCACCTAGGATGGTAGTAGGCTCGGTCACACTAAGTGAATCGGCAAAGAAACTCCTAGAAAGGGTGTCTGCCTTAACATTCTTAGTGCCCGGAAGAAAAGAGACCACAAAATTAAAACGCATGAAAAACAAGGCCCATCTAGCCTGTCTAGGATTCAAGCGTTTGGCCGACTCCAGATAAATCAAATTCTTGTGATCGGTGAGGACCACAACTTGATGTCTAGCTCTCTCCAACCAATGTCTCCACTCCTCAAATGCCCACTTCATGGCCAACAGTTCCCGATTCCCCACGTCATAGTTGCGTTCAGATGGGGAGAACTTTCGAGAAAAGAAGGCACAGGGATTCATCTTAGAAGTCACAGGATCTTTTTGGGACAAAACAGCTCCTGCACCAATCTCAGAAGCATCTACCTCCACCTGAAATGGAAGTGAGACATCAGGTTGCCGTAAAACTGGAGCTGAAGTAAATCTCTGCTTAAGCTCCTGAAATGCTGAGATAGCCTCAGGAGACCAATTCAGCACATCAGCGCCCTTCTTGGTCAGATCAGTCAGTGGTTTGACAATACCAGAAAAATTACCTATAAATTTACTATAGAAATTAGCAAAACCCAAAAACTTCTGGAGGGCCTTCAAAGAAGTAGGCTGAACCCAATCATAAATGGCCTGTACCTTGGCCGGGTCCATTTCAATAATCGATGGAGATAAGATAAATCCCAAAAATGAAATCCTCTGTACACCAAAGAGGCATTTCGATCCCTTAACAAACAGGGAATTCTCCCTCAAAATCTGGAACACAGTCTGGACGTGTTCCACATGAGAATCCCAATCACTAGAAAAGATCAAAATATCATCCAGATAGATGATCAAAAACTGATTCACAAAGTCACGGAAAATATCATTCATAAAGGACTGGAAGACAGAAGGGGCATTAGTGAGCCCAAAAGGCATCACCAGGTACTCAAAATGTCCCTCCGGAGTATTAAACGCCGTCTTCCATTCATCCCCGTGCTTGATGCGAATAAGATTATACGCCCCCTGAGGTCAAGCTTAGTAAACCAGCAGGCACTCTTAACTCTGGAGAATAAATCAGACATCAGAGGTAACGGGTACTGATATTTAACCGTCATCTTATTAAGGGAACGATAATAAATACACGGTCTTAATGAACCATCTTTCCTGGCCACAAAAAAACCCCCAGCACCTAAAGGTGACGAGGATGGTCTAATATGACCCTTCTCCAATGACTCCTTAATATAGGATCGCATAGCATCATGTTCGGGTACTGATAAGTTGAAAAGTCGACCCTTGGGAAATTTACACCCAGACATCAACTCAATTGCACAGTCATAACTCCTATGAGGAGGCAACGATGCAGACTTGCTCTCACTAAATACATCAGAAAAATCGGCTAGATAATCAGGATTATCATGAGACTGAGGAGAGGTGGAGAAAACAGGAGCGTCCATAAGAACACACTGACAACCCCAACTCACCACAGACCCAGATTTCCAATCCAAAACTGGATTTTGAGTTTGCAACCAAGGAAAACCCAGAACAATAGTATCATGCAAATTATGCAGCACCAAAAATTTACAATTTTCTTGGTGATCTGGGGCAACCCGCATCGTCGACTGGGTCCAAAACTGAGGTTTATTCTCCGCCAAAGGAGTAGCATCAATACCCCTCAAAGGAATAGGCGTCCGCAGAGGCCTCATGGAAAAACCACAACGTTTAGCAAAGTCCAAATCCATCAGATTCAATGCTGCTCCTGAATCCACAAAAACCTTCGTGGAAAATGTGGATAAGGAGCAGATCAGAGTAATTGCCAAAAGAAACTTAGGTTGTATACTGCCCACAGCAAATGTGTGTGCAAAACGTTTCTCTCGTTTTGGGCAGACAGAAATAGTATGAGAGAAGTCTTCACAGAAAAAACACAGCTTAGTACACCTTCTAAACTCCTGACGTTGCGCCCTAGACAAAACTCTATCACATTGCATAGGTTCAGACATTTGTCCAAAAGGTGGCAACTCCTCTCGTGTAGTTTTGCGTTCACGTAAACGCCGATCAATTTGAATGGCTAACGACATAGAATCATCAAGACCAGAGGGAACAGGAAATCCCACCATAGTATCTTTTACGGTTTCTGACAAACCCTTCCGAAAGAGAGCTGCCAAGGCACCATCATTCCAGGTAGTAAGGACCGCCCACTTTCGGAATTTTTGACAGTATAACTCTGCAGAATCCTGACCCTGGTTCAGTGCCAATAGGGCTTTCTCAGCTTGATTAATAGCATTAGGTTCATCATACAACAACCCCAAGGCTTGAAAAAATGCATCCACATTAGTTAGAATAGGATCTTCAGGTGTCAAAGAAAACACCCAATCCTGGGGATCGCCGAGCAGCAAAGAGATGACAATTTTAACCTGCTGCGCAGAGCTACCCGATGAATTAGGCTTCAAGGCAAGAAATAATTTACAATTATTCTGAAAATTCAAAAATTTAGACCGATCCCCAAAAAACGCATCAGGAGTAGGGATCCTGGGTTCAGCAACATGTGAATGAGCGAGATAGGCGGAAATTCTCCGCACTTCAGCAGTGAGCTGCTCCACACGATCAGACAATTGCTTAATCTCCATTTAAAAAAAAAAAAAAAATCCTCCTATGGCCCCAGAGAAAAAGAGGAGAAAATATACATATAAAAAAAATATTCAGACACTTTTTTTTTTTTTTTTTTACAATTCTTTCCTGCTTTTGAGTACCCTAGAATCTGCGGTATGGCTGGTGATTCTGTTATGAATGGGTCACCGAGGAGAAAAAGGCAAAACAAGCTTTGCCACAGAAAACCAGAGTGGCTGGTAACTATGCAGATTGCAGATCCCTGATCTTACCACACAACTAGCAGTACCCGTGGAGCGTGCCTACGATGAACCTAGACGCCTCGTCACGGCCGGAGGACTACTTAAGCCTAAAGCAAGAAAAGGGAAAACTAACTGCCCCAGAGCAGACCCCAAAGGAATAGATAGCCCCCACACATGAATTGACGGTGGAACAAGATGAAGGCACAAACACAGGCAGGAAAATAGGCTGAGCAAATGATGGGGCCCAAACTAACTAGACAGAAAAGGAAAGGGAAGACACTGTCTGCAACCTGCAAAAAACCCTACAAAAATAATGTCCAACACTTCTGATAGCAAAATTAACCCTGAAGTCACTAGATTCTCCCACTATATCAGCACTCTGAAATATTCTGAGACAGAGCAAAAAGAGACCGAAATAGTAAGGGACAATTAGCCAATTGGCAAAATACTGATCAATAAGAATGGAAATTCAGCTCAGCCCCCAGCTAGGGCTGGCAGACCACACAAAAAACTGAATAGACCAACAAAATCAAGTGTGAACATGGGCAGAAAAACTTAGCTTTAGATGACTGGAACAAAGCTGAAAACCAAGAGCTGACAAGCCAGAAGGAATCACCAGCAACTGAATAGGGTGTCGGCTGTCTTAAATCCAATCTGAGAATCCTGAGATCCAATCGTCATCCTCATTCTCAGGTGGCAGATCTCCACCGATCAAACCAGCCGCACCACCTCCCGTCACCACCAGAGGGAGTCCAGAAAGGGAACTCACAACAATCTCCCATATATACAGTTGTGGCCAAAAGTATTGACACCCCTGCAATTTTGTCAGATAATACTCAGTTTCTTCCTGAAAATTATTGCAAACACAAATTCTTTGGTATTATTATCTTCATTTAATTTGTCTAAATGAAAAAACACAAAAGAGAATGAAGCAAAAAGCAAAACATTGATCATTTCACACAAAACTCCAAAAATGGGCCAGACAAAAGTATTGGCACCCTCAGCCTAATACTTGGTTGTACAACCTTTAGCCAAAATAACTGTGACCAACCGCTTCCGGTAACCATCAATGAGTTTCTTACAATGCTCTGCTGGAATTTTAGACCATTCTTCTTTGGCAAACTGCTCCAGGTCCCTGATATTAGAAGGGTGCCTTCTCCAAACTGCCATTTTTAGATCTCTCCACAGGTCTTCTATGGGATTCAGGTCTGGACTCATTGCTGGCCAACTTAGAAGTTTCCAGTGCTTTCTCTCAAACCATTTTCTAGTGCTTTTTGAAGTGTGTTTTGGGTCATTGTCCTGCTGGAAGACCCATGACCTCTGAGGGAGACCCAGCTTTCTCACACTGGGCCCTACATTAAGGCTGCCAAATTTGTTGGTAGTCTTCAGACTTCATAATGCCATGCACACGGTCAAGCAGTCCAGTGCCAGAGGCAGCAAGGCAACCCCAAAGCATCAGGGAACCTCTGCCATGTTTGACTGTAGGGACCGTGTTTTTTTCTTTGAATGCCTCTTTTTTTCTCCTGTAAACTCTATGTTGATGCCTTTGCCCAAAAAGCTCTACTTTTGTCTCATCTGACCAGAGAACATTCTTCCAAAACGTTTTAGGCTTTTTCAGGTAAGTTTTGGCAAACTCCAGCCTGGCTTTTTTATGTCTCGGGGTAAGAAGTGGGGTCTTCCTGGGTCTCCTACCATACAGTCCCTTTTCATTCAGACACCGACGGATAGTACGGGTTGACACTCTTGTACCCTCGGACTGCAGGGCAGCTTGAACTTGTTTGGATGTTAGTCGAGGTTCTTTATCCAACATCCGCACAATCTTGCGTTGAAATCTCTTGTCAATTTTTCTTTTCTGTCCACATCTAGGGAGGTTAGCCACAGTGCCATGGGCTTTAAACTTCTTGATGACACTGCGCACGGTAGACACAGGAACATTCAGGTCTTTGGAGATGGACTTGTAGCCTTGAGATTGCTCATGCTTCCTCACAATTTGGTTTCTCAAGTCCTCAGACAGTTCTTTGGTCTTCTTTCTTTTCTCCATGCTCAATGTGGTACACACAAGGACACAGGACAGAGGTTGAGTCAACTTTAATCCATGTCAACTGGCTGCAAGTGTGATTTAGTTATTGCCAACACCTGTTAGGTGCCACAGGTAAGTTACAGGTGCTGTTAATTACACAAATTAGAGAAGCATCACATGATTTTTCGAACAGTGCCAATAGTTTTGTCCACCCTCTTTTTTATGTTTGGTGTGGAATTATATCCAATTTGGCTTTAGGACAATTCTTTTTGTGTTTTTTCATTAAAGAAAAATTAAATGAAGATAATAATAACAAAGAATTTGTGTTTGCAATAATTTTCAGGAAGAAACTGAGCATTATCTGACAAAATTGCAGGGGTGTCAATACTTTTGGCCACAACTGTATATACGACCACATGTGCTTAGACAAAGAGCATTCTTTTTGGAAGGGAGGGGGGAAGAGCAGGAAGGAGTGAGTGTAGTGTTACAAGCTGTAAATGAAACTGCAGTCAGGGGGAGAATACAAAGCTGCAATGTGTGACAGGCACACAGGGACAAGAACAGGGGGTGGGGGGTCACATATCTCTTGGCAGCTATGCATCCTTCTAGAAAGTATAATCAAAAATGTTGCCCAAATAGTTAAATTCAATCCCCTAACTGGTAATACACCGCAGAATACTGATAATACTATTGTGGCCACCATAGAGTACAATAAAGAACTGGTACCACACAATGGTGTATATGTGATAAAAATATCACATTTTATTGAAACATTAAAACAAAGTGCACAAGAGAGATGCTGGAAAAAAACAATGAGGGACTAAAAGTCCATAGAACATCATGCCACAGCACTACAGATAATATCAATAATAACACTGGTCAACAGCATTTTTGGTGCCAAAGATATTTCATCGAATTTAGGGTATTTTTGGGGTGCTGATTCTGAATATGTCATCAGTTTTGCCAGATTGGCTCAAGTTTTTGAGATTTTTGGTATCTTATTTATAGCACTTGTTGGTAAATGCGACGCATCATCTCATTAATTTCTTTGGATTAGTACTTGAACTGAGCAGTTCTCAATATAGTTTTGTGTTAATTAGTGTTCTAAAAGTTTGTTCATAGCTTGATTTTTGCACTAACTTTATGTTGTTGTCTGTTTTCCAGTGAAAAGCATGAACTCATCAAGAAGAAGTTGTCTTAACGATCCAGACTCATTCTGTTACATTTGTGGTGAATACACACTGCCAAAACATAGAAGAAACATAACAGACTTCGTAAAAAAAGTGTATTTTGCCTATTTTGGGGTTATGCTTGGGGACCAAGACAAGTTTTGGGCACCACACATAGTGTGCAAAGCATGTATCGAATTATTACGAAAATGGAGCAAAGGACAAAGAAAAAGCTTCAAATTTGGTGTTCCAATGGTGTGGAGAGAGCCAAAAAATCATCATGATGACTGTTATTTCTGGTAAACACAGGTACAGGCACATCTTCACAATGAGGGACAGGCCTTCTTGCAGATTCCATGTTACTCCCATTTTCGTTTCTTATGCTTATTGAATCCTTGCACTTGCACTGCACAGAAATAACAGTCATCATGATGATTTTTTGGCTCTCTCCACACCATTGGAACACCAAATTTGAAGCTTTTTCTTTGTCCTTTGCTCCATTTTCGTAATAATTCGATACATGCTTTGCACACTATGTGTGGTGCCCAAAACTTGTCTTGGTCCCCAAGCATAACCCCAAAATAGGCAAAATACACTTTTTTTACGAAGTGTGTTATGTTTCTTCTATGTTTTGGCAGTGTATATTCACCACAAATGTAACAGAATGAGTCTGGATCGTTAAGACAACTTCTTCATGATGAGTTCATGCTTTTCACTGGAAAACAGACAACAACATAAAGTTAGTGCAAAAATCAAGCTATGAACAAACTTTTAGAACACTAATTAACACAAAACTATATTGAGAACTGCTCAGTTCAAGTACTAATCCAAAGAAATTAATGAGATGATGCGTCGCATTTACCAACAAGTGCTATAAATAAGATACCAAAAATCTCAAAAACTTGAGCCAATCTGGCAAAACTGATGACATATTCAGAATCAGCACCCCAAAAATACCCCAAATTCATTAAAATATTTTGGACACCAGAAAAAAAATTTTTTTTCGTTGACCTGTGTAATCCATAAATAGTTTATATACCAAAATGTTAGATATGCATATCAAAAACGATATATAACGTGAAAGTCATATGGGGGGAGGGAAACAGCACAAACAAAATTCCTAAATGAACCATGTACCCTCAACAGGTGTACCTGAATTTTAGTATTGGAATATGCCTAGCTTGTGGAACAATCCAAGATAGCCCTATTGAAAGGCGCTAACCCATGTGAAGTGGAAGAAAATAAACTATATAGTAAATGATTGCATACCGATAAGTCCTTATATATCGTTTTTGATATGCATATCTAACATTTTGGTATATAAACTATTTATGGATTACTATTGATATAATCTGTAGTGCTGTCGCGTGAGGTTCTATGGACTTTTAGTCCCTCATTATTTTTTCAAGCATCTCTCTTCTGCACTTTGTTTTAATGCTTCAATAAAATTTGATATTTTTATCACATATACACCATTGTGTGGTACCAGTTCTTTATTGTACTCTATGGTGGCCACAATAGTATTATCCTTCTAGAAAGTGTAGAGAATGGGAGATTCTGGAATCTTCCGGAAAAGTCATACATGATATTTTTACATTATCGTTACACCATCCAAACCCGGTGAACCAGAACATCTATGAGGTCGCTCATCATTATTCTCAACATAACCAGTGGCTTCCTGCAACCTCCATGGCAGCATATAGAAGTGAGTTTTCTACCAGGAAATACAATTCATACAGAGAAACAATTTATTAACATTTCTTGATAACAATGAACCATTTACTTTGACCTTATTAACTGTTTCTAGACTTTTGACGATAAATCATAGTAAGTTACAAGCAAAAGCATCGTCTCATTGAACCTTTATTGTATTAGGTACCAATTTAATGCTTTATAAGAACACAGTTGCCTTGTTCAAAATAGTGTTCATACTTTTGTCACAAATGTAGAACAGGAACAAAATAAGTATGAACTTCAAAGAAACTGATTATTATAAAAGCTTACATTTTCTTTCCACACAGCAGTTACTCCTACTAATCAGCAGGAATTACATTTCAGCCCACATGGCAGTTAAAAAAAACAAACCCTTTCAGCCTCAAAACAAGAAATGAGATGTAAAGCTCTTTTTCCATGATCCTATCTTCATCTATTTTTTTTACTTTATTGCTAAAGTAAAAAGGGGTCATTAAAAATATACTAGGGTTGTCAATGTCAATGCACATGATTGAATTGTTACGTGTCAGGGACATAAACATCTTTCAAATTGCAAATAATTTTTTGTCTGCTTTGAAAATGACTGTGGGGTGTGTATGCATATCAGTTTGTCTTATATATAACAGTCATTATCGAATAATCTAAGATAAGCATGGTGCAAATTCATTGGTGATCCCTGACTTTAGATTCAGTATATTCAATGATTACTCTAAATAAGTTACAAAATGATGTATGTTGCATGTAAACACACAGCACAGATCATCTTTGGCTGCCTCTTTTATATGATAGATGCAGTCTGGAACTGGAACTTGGAAAGCTACTAAAATAAATTGTAAACTGTTCATTATATTTACAGTGAATAGAAAAAGTTTACACACCCCTGTTAAGATGCCAGGTTTTGAACATGCTTGTAGCTGGCATTTGTAGGAGATTGTGTTTTTCACTATACATAGCAGTGTATCGTTTTTAAAAATATGAAAAAAATAAAAATACACAAAAGTTCAAATTACCCCCCCTTTTGTTACTTTAAAAATAATACAATGAAAAAAAAGTACATATATTTGATACTGCTGAATTCGTAAAAGTCTGATTTATTAAAATATAAACTAAATTAATAAGATCGATAAATGGCGTAACGAGAAAAAAAATCAAAACGCCAGAATTATGATTTTTGGCCGCCGCAACATTGCAATACAATGCAATAAGAGGCGATCAAAACATCATATCTAACTCAAAATGGTATCAGTGAAAACATCAGCTCATAGCGCAAAAAATAAGCCCTCACATAGCCCCATTTCCTAAAAAAGGAAAAAATTTTACGGGTCTAAGGAAATGGCAAGAAAAGCAAAATTGCTTCTTTTTTTAAAAAAATATTTCTCAGGTTTTTTTCAACACTTAAATAAAAAAAACTATACATGTTTGGTCTTTGCGTACTTGTACTGCCTTGGGAAATCATATTGCCAGATCAGTTTTACCATATATGGTAAATAACAAAAATGGAACACAATTGTGAAATTGGACATTTTTGAAATTTAAATGCATTTGCAATTTTTTTCCTGCTTTCCAGTGCATCACATAATAAAATGAATGGTGTCATTCAAAAGTACAACTCATCCTGCAAAAAAATAAAATAAGCTGTCATACAGCTACACTGACTGAAAAGTAAATCGTTACGGCTCTTGGAAGAAGGGAAGGAAAATACTAAAACAAAAAAAATGTAAAAATCGCCTGGGTGCGAAGGGGTTAACCTCTGATGTCACCTGTAATCCGTGCAAATACAGTGGCGACCAAAAGTTTCAAATTTTTTTTTTAAAGTGTGATGTCTTCTATCTGGTTGTTGTGATGCCATTTTGCTGGTAAATTTAGTAAACCGGAAGCAAATTGTTGTCAGCTATAAGGATGAAAATTGTGTTTGACATTGTTTTATCTCTTTATGTGTTAGTTTTCAACATTTGCTGGGCCAAATGTTTTGCATATTTTGTCATGGGTAGTCGAATTTTGCATACGATTTTTTTCTTTGTGTGTTTTTTTTCGGTTTAAATATGGCAAAACAAAGACAAAATTATCACCAGATGTCAGGAAGCTTATTATTCTCAGAATGAAATCAGGCAAAAGCCAAAAAGAGGTAGGTATGGAATTCAACTGTTCTCAGAGTCAAGTGTCATGTATAATAAAGAAAAAAAAAGAAGGCTATGAAGCAGCTGACAAACCTAGAAGTGGACGACCATGCAAAAATTTCTCCAAAGTTGCTCATATTATTAAGAAAAAGTCAGTATCTGATGTCCATAAAAGTGCAGTACAGATTTTGCAAAAAAAGAGCGGAGAATATGGGATCAAAGTGAGTCACCAAACTGGGAGGAGACGACGATTAAGAGCAGTAGGGATGAATGCACGAGTTCCAGTCAAGAAGCCTTTAATCTCTGCAAAGAACCGGAATGTCCGAATTAAGCTTTCCAAAGAACACAGCCAATGGAGTCAGATTGGTCTAAGGTGTTGTGGTCGGATGAATCCAAGTTCAATCTGTTTGGTAGTGATGGCAAGCACTATATATACTGCCCAACTGGAAAATTTAATGATGTAAGGTACCAAACACCTACATTGAAACATGGTGGTGGTAATGTTATGGTTTGAAGCTGCTTTTCTGCATCTGCATTGGCCCTCTGCATAGAATTGATGTAAATATGAAGGCTACCATGCACAAGGATATACAGGAGAATGTAATCCTGCCACATGGTACGTAGGCAGGGGCTGGAAATTCCAGCAAGACAATGATCCTAAGCACACCTCCAATCTAGTCGAAGAAAAATGTTTGCCTGTTGAAATGGCCAAGACAGTTACCTGATTTAAACCTTATAGAGCACCTTTGGGATGAGCTAGGGCGACAATTTGGGGCCCGTACCCATAGCAATAGGTATTAATTGTTTGCAGATTTGCAAATGGAATAAAGTAAGATCCCTCAGGATGTCTCGAATATCCGAGTGGCTTCAATGCCCTGTCGGTGTGCTCCAGTAATTAAAGCAAGAGGTTATGCTACAAAATACTACGTTATGGCATTGCTATGTTGTGATCAATAAATAGTATATGCAAAACTTTTGGCAGTCCATTAACCTTAATTAAATGACCATATCTATATTCTAAAGCATTTTGGTTAAAATTAAGGTCGTGCATGATGACAACTTCATGCCCTTTCTATTCATCACCAGAAAAATGGCTTCACAACAATCAGAGAGATGTAATCTCACTTTAAAAACTGCAAAACTTTTGCAAACTAAAAATGACCAGGGAACCTCATTCTCCAGGTACCGTATATATTCGAATATAAGCCGAGATTTTCAGCCCATTTTTTTGGGCTGAAAGTCCCCCTCTTGGCTTATTTTTGAGTCATATACACAAGGAGGTCAGAGGGGGAGGGGAGGTGAGGGTGTCAGGTCATACTCACCCGTCCTGGCGCTGTCTCTGCAGCCCCAAGCTTCTTCGTGATCTCCCTTCCTTCCTTCAGCAGTCACATGGCACCGCTCATTAAACTCATGAATATGCACATATTCATGAGTTTAATGAGCGGTACCACGTGACCGCTGAAAGCAGGAAGGGAGACCGTGGGAGAACGGGGCTGCAGAGACCGCGCCAGGACTGGTAAGTATAGCGATATTCACCTGTCCCCGGTCCATCGCTGCTTGCTGCTGTCTGGCACATCATCTGTCATTGAGGTTCAGAGGGCACTATGTCATGGTTAGTGCGCGCCGTGCCCCCTGCAGTCTGAACATCACTGACAGATGACTTGCCAGACAGCAGCAAGCAGCGATGGACCCCGGACAGGTGAATATCTCAGGTGCCAGCAGTGACACCAGCACCTGGCCCCCATCGACGGAGAGGTGAGAATGTCATTTTTTTATTTTTAAATGCAGCAGCAGCGGCAGCACATGGGGGCATAATCTATGGAGCATCTTATGGGGGCAGCATATAGGGGCATAATCTATGGAGCATTTTATGGGGGCAGCATATGAGGGCATAATCTATGGAGCATCTTATGGGGGCAGCATATAGGGGCATAATCTATGGAGCATCTTATGGGGCCAGCATATAAGGGCATAATCTATGGAGCATCTTATGGAGAAGCATATAGGGGCATAATCTATGGAGCATCTTATGGGGGTATAATCTATGGAGCATCTTATGGGGGCAAAATCTATGGAGCATCTTATGGGGGCATAATCTATGGAACATCTTATGGGGCCATAACCTTTATGGAGCAGCATATGGGACATAATATTCTCTGGAGCATCTTACGGGGGCATAATTAACCTTTGTGCAGCATTATATGGGGTGTATTTTGTATGGAGCATCTTATGGGGCTCATCATGAACTGTATGGAGCATTATGTGGGGCTCCTGATTCAATATTGATATTCAAAAACATTTAACCTACTAATGTCTCAATTAATTTTACTTTTATTGGTATCTATTTTTATTTTTGAAATTTACCAGTAGCTGCTGCATTTTCCACCCTAGGCTTATACTCGAGTCAATAAGTTTTCCCAGTTTTTTGTGGCAAAATTAGGGGGGTCGGCTTATACTCGGGTCGGCTTATACTCAAGTATATACGGTATATATAATTACAGTGATGCCAATATTTTTTTTTCTATTTAAATGGTGAAAAAAATTCAGAAGGTGTAAAAAATAATTGTTGCTTGTGTCACTATTGTCTGAGACTTGTAACATTTTTTTTCAATGGCACTATCTATGTGAAGGCTTGTTTTTTTGTGTGGCAAGCTGATGATTTTGTTTATACTTATTCGTGAAGTGTGGTGTGCAAAAAATGAAAATTCTGGTGTTTTGATTTTTCATTTTCATTATACCGTTTATTGATAGATAAATTGTTTTATAATTTTGAAAGATCCAACTTTATATATATATATATATATATATATATATATATATATATATACAGTCATGGCCAAAAGTATTGACACCCCTGCAATTCTGTCAGATAATATTCAGTTTCTTCCTGAAAATGATTGCAAACACAAATTCTTTGGTATTATTATCTTCATTTAATTTGTCTTAAATGAAAAAATGCAAAAGAGAATGAAGCAAAAAGCAAAACATTGATCATTTCACACAAAACTCCAAAAATGG
Source organism: Dendrobates tinctorius (assembly GCF_039654945.1). Lineage (NCBI taxonomy): Eukaryota > Metazoa > Chordata > Amphibia > Anura > Dendrobatidae > Dendrobates > Dendrobates tinctorius. Next base: position 49,172,018 of record NW_027361917.1, on the reverse strand, counting down.
GCCGGACAAAAGTATTGGCACCCTCAGCCTAATACTTGGTTGCACAACCTTTAGCCAAAATAACTGCGACCAACCGCTTCCGGTAACCATCAATGAGTTTCTTACAATGCTCTGCTGGAATTTTAGACCATTCTTCTTTGGCAAACTACTCCAGGTCCCTGATATTTGAAGGGTGCCTTCTCCAAACTGCCATTTTTAGATCTCTCCACAGGTGTTCTATGGGATTCAGGTCTGGACTCATTGCTGGCCACCTTAGAAGTCTCCAGTGCTTTCTCTCAAACCATTTTCTAGTGCTTTTTGAAGTGTGTTTTGGGTTATTGTCCTGCTGGATGACCCATGACCTCTGAGGTAGACCCAGCTTTCTCACACTGGGCCCTAAATTATGCTGCAAAATTTGTTGGTAGTCTTCTGACTTCATAATGCCATGCACACGGTCAAGCAGTCCAGTGCCAGAGGCAGCAAAGCAACCCAAAAAAATCAGGGAACCTCCGCCATGTTTGACTGTAGGGACCATGTACTTTTCTTTGAATGCCTCTTTTTTCTCCTGTAAACTCTATGTTGATGCTTTTGCCCTAAAAGCTCTACTTTTGTCTCATCTGACCAAAGAACATTCTTCCAAAATGTTTTAGGCTTTTTCAGGTAAGTTTTGGCAAACTCCAGCCTGGCTTTTTTATGTCTCGGGGTAAGAAGTGGAGTCTTCCTGGGTCTCCTACCATACAGTCCCTTTTCATTCAGATGCCGACGGATAGTACGGGTTGACACCGTTGTACCCTCGGACTGCAGGGCAGCTTGAACTTGTTTGGATGTTAGTGGAGGTTCTTTATCCAACATCCGCACAATCTTGTGTTGAAATCTCTTGTCAATTTTTCTTTTCCGGCCACATCTAGGGAAGTTAGCCACAGTGCCATGGGCTTTAAACTTCTTGATGACACTGCTCACGGTAGACACAGGAACATTCAGGTCTTTGGAGATGGACTTGTAGCCTTGAGATTGCTCATGCTTCCTCACAATTTGGTTTCTCAAGTCCTCAGACAGTTCTTTGGTCTTCTTTCTTTTCTCCATGCTCAATGTGGTACACACAAGGACACAAGACAGAGGTTGAGTCAACTTTAATCCATGTCAACTGGCTGCAAATGTGATTTAGTTATTGCCAACACCTGTTAGGTGCCACAGGTAAGTTATAGGTGCTGTTAATTACACAAATTAGAGAAGCATCACATGATTTTTCGAACAGTGCCAATACTTTTGTCCACCCTCTTTGTTATGTTTGGTGTGGAATTATATCCAATTTGGCTTTAGGACAATTCTTTTTGTGTTTTTTCATTTAAGACAAATTAAATGAAGATAATAATACCAAAGAATTTGTGTTTGCAATCATTTTCAGGAAGAAACTGAGTATTATCTGACAGAATTGCAGGGGTGTCAATACTTTTGGCCATGACTGTATATATATATATATATATATGGTATAATTTTCATTGATTTTTCATATAGCAAATGGATATAAACAGAGTAATAGACAAGATGTTGTAATATATAAGAATGCACACAGGCGTAGCTGTAAATACGAGTTATGCAAATGTGAATATTGCATACAGTATATATTTTTAATATATGGGGTCTCTTGCAGACAGTATGAAACAAGGGCTGGCCATGGAAAGCTATTTTATGTCTGTACTGTCTAGGGATAGCTACTCAGATGACAAATTACCGTATATGGTAAGAAAAATACCAAATGAGTTTGTGTTGTAGTACTTTAGGGCTGATTAACCAGATTGGAAATGTTTGTGATTGTTTCAGTCTGTGACTTGAAATCCAAGATTCAAGTGATGTAGAGTGACCTGTTGTGTCTGTCTCATCGCCACTCAGAGAGTGACTGTGAATTATACATCTGTGATACACAGCAACAACAACACTGTATTCGCTGCTTTTTGTTGTTTCCACACAGTGACCGCAAGCATGGGTGGCATATAACTACTCCTTGAAAAGTTTGCATTGCAACTAAATCTTTAAAGGCTTGTTTCATCTTGTAAATGAAAATGCGATCCCTCTTTTTTGAGACACTCTATTTCTTTCTTTTAAAGAGAAATCTCCATAATTGTGAAACTTAAACATTAATGTTTACTAGGGATGAACGAGCACGAAAATGCTCGTTGCTCGAACTGATCAATTCCTAATACTCGCATGCCCGTTTCGAGTAACGGGCATGCGAGTAAAGCCAATCTTTTTTCCGGCAGACCCTACAAAGAGGTCTGTGGGCAGTGAAAATGTTCAAATGGATGGGAAAAGGGATGACTGGAAAGAGATCAGCATGGTAAAGACCCCTAGAAGCATCTATGTCTCCAAGATCCCTGCTGAGAACAATGGTGTGAGGCTATGTGCACACGGAGTTTTCTGCATCTGCGGATTTTGTAGCGAAAACCGCAGATAAATCCGCAGGACTAAAGTCCTGCGGTTTATCTGCGGTTTTGCCCTGCGGTTTTACACCTCATAATGGATGAGGTGTGAAACTGCAGCATTTCTGCACTAAAGAATTGACATGCTGCGGATTGTAAACCGCAGCAAAACCACGCGGAAAAATCCGCAGCATGTGCACTGCGTTTTTTTTATTTCCATAGGAAATAAAGGTACTGTACAATGCAGCAGACTCTGCTGCGGACTCGCAGCTGCAGAAACGCTGCGGATCCGCAGCAGAATCCGCACCGTGTGCACATACCCCCACACTTTTCCTTTACTTTAATGACTGGCAATAAGACATTCCAAATCAATGAGAAATTGCATTTTACAGGAAAAAAAAATGTTAAGAAACATTTTTCCTGTATAATAACTTGTATATAAGACAAAATTTAAAGAGGATTTACAAAAAAATATAATTTAAGTAAAGCAAAATTGTTTTGTTTATTAAAAAATAGGAAATTTCAGTGTCATTTATGAAGGTAGCAAGAACTGCCAAAAATTAGGGTCTGTATTAGACATAAAGGATGGCCTTATACACATTCTGTTCAAGTTGTCATGTATTGGTACTCTTAGACACATAAAGGTTATGCATTTTTGAGGTTTATAAGCAAAGGAAATGCACTCCAGACCACAGAATATTCAAAGGTGAGAAATATAATACCGATAAGGGTATGTGCACACATTGAGTAAACTTTCTGCACCATTTCTGCATCTCTTGTCAGTAAAAACGCAGCTGCAAAATGTGCAGTTTTTCTGCATTTTTGCAGCGGTTTTGGCATGTTTTTGATTGATTGGAGTGAAGTCAATGATGAAAAAGCAGAGCAAAAACACACAGAGAATTGACATGCAGCAGATTATTTTCTGCACCAAATCTGCAAGTCAAAAATACTCAACATGTGCATAACATGTCAGGTTTCTCACTCGCTTTGCTGGGATCAAGTTTTGCTTCATGTTTTGTCATAAATTTGCACAGAAAAAATGGGACAAAAACTCACCAAATCTGCAACATGTGCACACAGCTTAAATTTTTGAACACTTTTTTTGAGGGTTATATACCAACGAAATGTACTCCAGATCACGGAACAGCCTATAGGTGAACAATATAATAATGATAAAATTTTGAGGTGATCAATATAATAACGATAAAAGTTTGAACACATTTTTTGAGGCTTTCATATCAATGAAATGTGCCCAAGATAATGTAATACCCTACGGGAGTGCAATATGCTACTGATAAATTTTTGGAGGCTTACATAGCTCCAATATGTATACAAAGCGATGGAATAGTCTATAGGTGAGCATTATAATACCGATAAACATATATAATGCATATAATACCGATGAACAAGGGTTATACCAACGAAATGAACCCAAGAACACGTAATACTTTATGGCTTACAAATGTAACTCAGCTAACCTTTTGTACTTCTTTTGTTAGTCTTATACACTACTGTTCAAAAGTTTGGGGTCACCCAGACAATTTTGTGTTTTCCATGAAAACTCATACTTTTATTAATCAAATGAGTTGCCAAATGAATTTAAAACCTAGTCCAAACATTGACAAGGTTCGAAAAAAAGATTTTTATTTTAAATGATAATTTTCTCCTTCAAACTTTGCTTTCGTCAAAGAATGCTCCCTTTGCAGCAATTACAGCATTGCAGACCTTTGGCATTCTAGCAGTTAATTTGCTGAGGTAATCTGGAGAAATTTCACCCCATGCTTCCAGAAGCCCCTCCCACAAGCTGATTTGGCTAGATGGGCACTTTTTGCGTACCATACGGTCAAGCTGCTCCCACAACAGCTCAATGGGGTTGAGATCTGGTGACAGCGCTGGCCACTCTATTACAGATAGAATACCAGCTGCCTGCTTCTTCCCTAAATAGTTCTTGCATAATTTGGAGGTGTGCTTTGGGTCATTGTCCTGCTGTAGGATGAAATTGGCTCCAATCAAGCGCTGTTCAGCATCTTTTCAGTTGTTCTGCCTCTCACAAATGTTCTTCTATGTGATCCAAACACCTCAAACTTAGATTCTGCCCAATGTCTGTGTTCTTTTGCCCATATTAATCTTTTCCTTTTTTAGCCAGTCTCAGATATGGCTTTTTCTTTGCCACTCTGCCCTGAAGGCCAGCATCCCGGAGTCGTCTCTTCACTGTAGACGTTGACACTGGCGTTTTGCGTGTACTAGTTAGTGAAGCTGCCAGTTGAGGACCTGTGAGGTGTTGATTTCTCAACTACAGACCCTAATGTACTTGTCTTGTTGCTCAGTTGTGCAGCAGGGACTCCCACTCCTCTTTCTACTCTGGTTAGTGCCTGTTTGTGCTCTCCTCTGAAGGGAGTAGTACACACAGTTGTAGTAAATCTTCAGTTTCTTGGCAATTTTTCACATGGAATAGCCTTCATTTCTAAGAACAAGAATAGACTGTTGAGCTTCACATGAAACCTCTTTTTTTCTGGCCATTTTGAGAGTTTAATGGAACCAACAAATGTAATGCTCCAGATTCTCAACTAGCTCAAAGGTAGGTCAGGTTTATAGCTTCTCTTATCAGCCAAATTGTTTTCAGCTGTGCTAACATACTTGCACAAGGGTTTTCAAGGGTATTCTAACCATCTATTAGCCTTCTTATACAGTTAGCAAATACAAAGTACCATAAGAACACTGGAGTGATGGTTGTTGGAAATGGGCCTCTATACACCTATGAAGATATTGCATTACAAACCAGACGTTTGCTGCTAGAATAGTCATTTACCACATTAACAATGTATAGAGTGTATTTCTGAATCATTTAATGTTAGCTTCATTGGAAAAACTGTGCTTTTCTTTCAAAGATAAGGACATTTCTAAGTGACCCTAAACTTTTGAATGATAGTGTATATCACACAAAAAGTACCCCAGAACATGGAATAGTGTATGGATAAGAAATGTGAAGAAACAAGCAAAATTTGGAATTGCTTTTTTCTACTGTTATATACCTCAAAAATGTGACATAAATGTAATACTGTATGTATCAGTAATCTAATCCTGAACTATTCTTGTACGCTTTTTGTACAATTTACATACCACCGCTATGGAAGAATAATCATGTTAAACGGTATGGATGAGTCATTGAATCCATAACAGAAGCCGCGGAGACACCATCACGTGTTTCTCAACGCAAGCAATGACCAGCCAGGTCTTTGTCCGGGAAGGAACAACCACGGGAAGGGCAGTCTCCAATGAAGGAAACCACCTATGCCAAAACATGGTATCCATCCACATACAGCTGTTTCGGGGTATTGCCCCTCATCAGTGTGGAGTAGGAAACTGGCTGGTAGGAGCAATGCCTAGTAAAAAGACTATGAAGAGGAGGATGAATGAACTCATAGAGATCAACATCCGACACTGCGGAGACACCATCACGTGTTTCTCAACGCAGTGATTCTAGAGCACTGCCCCCATCCCTTATGGGAAATATGCAAAACATGCAAAACAGAAGCCGCGGAGACACCATCACGTGTTTCTCAACGCAAGCAAGGACCAGCCAGGTTTTTGTCCGGGAAGGAACAACCACGGGAAGGGCAGTCTCCAATGAAGGAAACCACCTATGCCAAAACATGGTATCCATCCACATACAGCTGTTTCGGGGTATTGCCCCTCATCAGTGTGGAGTAGGAAACTGGCTGGTAGGAGCAATGCCTAGTAAAAAGACTATGAAGAGGAGGATGAATGAACTCATAGAGATCAACATCCGACACTGCGGAGACACCATCACGTGTTTCTCAACGCAGTGATTCTAGGGCATGTTTTTGCATATTTCCCATAAGGGATGGGGGCATTTCTCTTGAATCACTGCGTTGAGAAACACGTGATGGTGTCTCCGCAGTGTCGGATGTTGATCTCTATGAGTTCATTCATCCTCCTCTTCATAGTCTTTTTACTAGGCATTGCTCCTACCAGCCAGTTTCCTACTCCACACTGATGAGGGGCAATACCCCGAAACAGCTGTATGTGGATGGATACCATGTTTTGGCATAGGTGGTTTCCTTCATTGGAGACTGCCCTTCCCGTGGTTGTTCCTTCCCGGACAAAGACCTGGCTGGTCATTGCTTGCGTTGAGAAACACGTGATGGTGTCTCCGCGGCTTCTGTTTTGCATGTTTTGCATATTTCCCATAAGGGATGGGGGCAGTGCTCTAGAATCACTGCGTTGAGAAACACGTGATGGTGTCTCCGCAGTGTCGGATGTTGATCTCTATGAGTTCATTCATCCTCCTCTTCATTGAATCCATAACAACATTTTGAATGGAAGTATTTTGAAAGTCTAGTTGATGTACTTATACAGTCTTAAAGGCTTTGCAGAAAGTGCATACCCAGACAGAAAGTATGATGAGGGTCATACATAGACCCCTGTAAGGCAACAACCTTCAGGTCTCATTAAAATATTGAATATTAAAAACATTTTATGTGGTGCTGTCATCTTGTGGTGTGGAAAAGTGTGAGCTAATCCAGGCTTTGTTAATTTTTTTGAGAGTGAGCCTGTCTCCATTCTGTCTGTTATGACCCCCCCGGCGGCACTAAAAAACACTCAGAGGGACAGCTCATGCCAGGTATCCAGCTTTGAGACCCTATAGTTGAAAGTCGCAGCTGAATTAGGGAGGAGTACGCTGGCATGGTCGGCCAGGTATTGCTTGACCATCTTTAAAAACTTTTCCCTCCTTGTCAAAAATACTCAGTCATCAGGTCCTGGGGCGCTGGGCTGGTGTCATGAAAGTGGCCCATTCCTTTGAAAGTGTACCCCTGCCTCTTCTGCACATCCACCTGGCCTATCCGCCTTGGTGGGGCAAGGATGCTTGCGTAAGGGCGCCAGAGATGTAGCCATGGTGAGGAGCTGTAAGATTTCCACCCCCTGGCGCCCCACAAACAGTACATAATGTCCAGGCAGATGTGTGATGTGTGTGCAGTGCCAGTCACACACTTGTGGATTGGAATCCTCCTCAAGTGACAACATCAGCATCACACAATGATTATCAGAGTCCAAGTTCACTTTCCTCACAACAACTTTACTTAGCTCATCCAGTTTAGTCACAAACACGGCACCGCAATTCCTTTCTCTGAACTGTCCCTGGTTCTTCCTGTCATTACCCTTCTTCGTAGCATATCCTCCAGTACCGCAGCTCCCTGAGTAGCCAAACTAGCTTTTTCCTGGAGTTCCCTGTCCATTTTCCCCATCGTGGGTGAAACTGAAGGATGCCGCTGCCAATACTTCTCAGACCGTAGGTCTTGGATGTCCCGGGATTTCCCAATAAACCTAGCCACTGTCACTTTCATGCTGCCTTAGCTCTCTCGTTGTCGTGTCACTTCTCGCCTGTAGGGCCTGGACTTTTGAGCTTCTCCTCATAGACTTGTTGTCACTCTCACAATCTGTTTCTTCTCTCACTATTCTCTAACTACCTCTGGAACTTTCTCTGCTCACCCTACTCTTGCCCCTCACACAATACATTTCCTATTCACTTAACTAGTTCTTATCTCAACTCAATCTATTCTACTAATCTACAGTTCCCCCCACTGTTCTAACCCTTATGGCCCATTTACATTTAGTGATGCACCAGCGATCCCCACAATGATACGACCCAGTCAGGATCGCTGGTGCATCGCTAAAAGGTCGCTAGTGAGCTGCCACACAGGCAGATCTCACAGCGATGCAGCAACGCAGCAGCGGTCGTTACTTACCTTTCAGACGCGGCAATCCTGACATCCTCCCGCCCGCGTCCACGCGTCGCTCGTTGGCGCCAGCAGGAATCCCAGCAGGAAGCAGGTGACGAGAAATGGAGCTGCACGATCTCGCGCGATCAGCGACAGACAGCTGGGGAGCCGGTCGGAGGTAAGTATCACACATAGCGATATCGTTAGCGATATCGCTGCTGCGTCACAAAATCGGTGATGCTTTAGCGATATCGCTAGCGATATCACTATGTGTAAAGGCCCCTTTACTAGCAATCAAAAAATGGCCCAGGCCGATCGAGCATGATCAGCGATACCCAGCAGGGGGGGCCGGTCGCTGCTCCTAGTCACATACAGCGATCTCACTGGCGAGATCGCTGTGTGTGATGGGACCTTAATACTAAACCTTAGGCCATGTGCACACGTTGCGGATTCTGCTGCGGATCTGCAGCGTTTCAGGCTCTGCGGGTCCGCAGCAGATTTAGCTGCGTTGAACAGTACCATTGTTTTCAATGGTAAACTGAAAAACGCTGTGCACATGCTGCAGATTTTTCCGCGCGGATTTGCTGCTGGTTCAAATCCACAGTATGTCAATTCTTTGTGCAGAATCCGCAGTGGTTTCACACCTTCTCCATTGTAGAGGTGTGAAATCGCAGGGCTAAACCGCAGGCTAATTTACCTGCGGATTTTTCTCCGCAGCACCTAAAACTACGTGTGCACATAGCCTTAAGGGGGCTTCACACATAGTGATATCGCTAGCAATATCGCTAAAGCGTCACCGATTTTGTGACGCAGCAGCGATATTGCTAGTGATATCGCTATATGTGACACTTACCTCCGACCGGCTCCCCTGCTGGCTATCGCTGATCTCGTGAGATCGTCCTGGGCCGTTTCTCGTCGGCGGCTTCCTGCTGGCGCCGACGAGCAACGCGTGGATGCGGGCAGGAGGACGTCTTCATCGCCGCGTCTGACAGGTAAGTAATGACCGCCGACTGCTGCTGCCTCGCTAGTGAGATCTACCTGTTTGGCAGCTCACAAGCGACCATTTAGTGTTGCACCAGTGATCCTGACCGGGTCGTATCATTGTCGGGATCGCTGGTGCATCGCTAAATGTAACGGGACCCTTACTCTATCCCAATATCTCTCCCTATCTCTATCCTTAGCTCTGAGTGGTATATAACTTACACAATACACAAACAACAGTACATTGTTCATCATATTAATACAAAATAAAACAGTATCACATAGCACACCATTTTATCCGTAAAATGTACCTGAATTTATTAGGAAGGCACACAAAGGGATGTAGCCATATGGTGAGACTCAGGAGGAATGGAGTGCTAATTTCCTCCTGGAGTGCAGATTTTGCTAGAATAGTTTGTGGGCTTCACTTAAGTGCTAGAAGAGGAGAATATGCAGAGCCCTTAATTGCTAGAAGAGCAGAATCCCCTGTCAAGTGACCCCATTTTGGAAGTTTTACCACTTTGGGAATTTATCTAAAGGTGTAGTGCCGATTTGGACTCCATGGGTGTTTTCCAGAAACAATCAGCAGTGGATATTACTGAGTGAAAATTGCAAGCTTCCCTTGTAGTGTTCAGTACGTTGCAGTCACCAGTATGTTGTAGTCGCCAGCACGTTGTAGTGCCCAGTACGTTGTGGTTCTCAGCTCATGCTTCTGTAGACCCGCACCTGTAAATTAAGGGGGCTGTCATCGCTACAGAAATGCCAAACATGTGGATGCTAAATGTGGTTTAGGTACCCTGGGGCTCAGAAGGGAGGGGGGCATTTGAATTTGGGAGTGCAGAATTTCCTGAATTTCTTTTGGGGTGCGAGGAGCTAGAACACTTTTCCACAGCCTTTGTACTACCAGCAACACGCCCCCTATATTTCTGTTAGCAGATGGTGGAGCTGAGTGGGAACTTGTTTTTTTGTGGATTGAGTTGAAGATTTTGTTGGGAACATTTTACATAACATTTGGAATCACATTTATCAGGTATTGAACGCTGAGCAATTACTTTGCAGTTTCCATCTAAATCTGAGTGAAGTGATTCAGATGAAACCCCCAGGGATCCATTCACTATACAGTTGTTCTCAAAAGTTTACATACCCCGGCAGAATTTTTGCTTTCTTGGCCCTTTGTCAGAGAATATGAATGATTACACCAACACTTTTTCTCCACCCATGGTTAGTGGTTGGGTGTGAAGCCATTTATTGTCAAACTCCTGTGTTTTCTCTTTTTTAAATCATAATGACAACCCAAAGCATCCAAATGACCCTGATCGAAAGTTCACATACATCATTTCTTAATACCATGTATTGCCCCCCTCTAACATCAATGACAACTTGAAGTCTTTTGTGGTAGTTGTGGATGAGGTTCTTTATTTTCTCAGATGGTAAAGCTGCCCACACTTCTTGGCAAAAAGCCTCCAGCTCCTGTAAATTCCTGGGCTGTCTAGCATGAACTGCGCGCTTGAGATCTCCCCAGTGTGGCTCATTGATATTGATATCAGGAGACTGAGATGGCCGCTCCAGAACCATCACTTTGTTCCGCTGTAGCCAATGACAGATCAACTTGGCCTTGTGTTTTGGATCGTTGTCATGTTGGAATGTCCAAGTAGGTCCCATGTGCAGCAGTATTTGCTGAAACGTCCTGCATTCATCTTTCCTTCAAGTTTGACCAAGTTTTCTGTGGCTTTGTAGCTCACACTGTTAGGGACGGCGGAACGCACTAAATATAAAATAACGGAAAGTGCGTTCACTGCCCGTGGTCCACCGTGCAGGTGTTACCACTGCTGCTAGATAATGGCGAACACTAAATATGGCGGTATTATTGCACATGGGTTGGACATCACCCGGTGTGCGCTGGTCGTACTCTGTTGGCTTCACAGAGACGCCTAAGGCATTAACATAAATACTGAGCCTGTTGGACTCACAGGTCTCAGAGAAGTGCACGCACGGTATGTGGTCACAGGAGCTGGGCCCTAGGCAGAGGGTCAGAGTCCGTCTAGACCTACCTTGCGTACGGCGTCGCAACTGCGGACACCGAGAGGAGCTGCAGACTGCAGCGTGGCGACAGACACTGCCACTAATGACAATGCCCGGTAGCAGGCGCACTGTCAGACCCTAGCACTGTGGAGGATGCTGTTGTGGCTTGTAGCTTGCCACTGGCTGGCACAGACTCTAAAGCTAAGTCCCTATACACACTCGTAATATCAGAGGAAGGGGATCTTAATGAGTCATTCGCAGGTTCATGCATCCATCATCATTCACACAGTAGCAACTAGAGACTATACTAGCGCATGGCCGAGCGGCCATGCGGACCTTTTATAGTTGTGCGCTTCCGGGACCTTCCAGATCTCTGAGATGGACCATTCAGATCAGGAGAAGGACCTGAGCACATGACTGCCGATCTCCAATGAGAGATCGCCTCGTGAGCATGCCCAGTAGCGCGATGAGAGGACTTAGCCACTGGAGTTATTTGCTGCTGAGCAGCCTGCATTGCCATTGCTGACCCAAAGGTGGCAGCAACAGCCAGACCCACAGAGCAGTTCTGGGCAGAGCATCTGGGACGCTGAGACTGCTGAGCAATCTCCTCTGCGGTCGATAGACAATGGGAGACCGCAGAATGTGAGGCTCTGGATCCCTGCTGAGCTGCTGCAGGAACCCGACGCCTAGCACACACATCCCCAAAACATCAGCAATCCATCTCCGTGCTTTAAAGTAGGAATGGTGTTCGTTCATCATAGGCCTTGTTGACCTCTCTTCAAGTGTAACGTTTATGGTTGTGGCCAAAAAGTTAAATTTTGGTCTCATCACTCCAAATTACCTTGTTCCAGAAGTTTTGAGGCTTGTCTCTGTGCAGTTTTGCATATTGTACGTGAGATACTTTGTGGCATTTGCGCAGTAATGGCTTTTTTCTGGTGACTCAACCATGCAGCCCATTTTTCTTCAAGTGCCTCCTTATTGTGCATCTTGAAACAGCCACACCGCTAGTTTTCAGAAAGTCCAGTATTTCAGCTGATGTTATTTGTGGGTTTTTCCTTGCATCCTGAACAATTTTCCTGGCAGTTGTGGACAAAATTTTCGTTGTTCTACCTCTTCGTGGTTTTGTTTTTACAGAGCCCCTGATTTTCCATTTGTTAATCACAGTTTGAACGCTGCTGACTGGCATTATCAGTTCCTTGGATATCTTTTTGTATCCCTTTCCTGTTTTATACAGTTCAACTACCTTTTCCCATAGATCCGTTGACAATTTATCACGCTGTTGCAAATGCAGGTAGGAGCTAGCTCCACTAGGGGGTGAAAGACTGGAGAGAGGTTCAGCACACAGATGAAGCAGACCTTTCGTGCAGCAGCGAAGCTACCTCCAGGGGGCAGCAGAGAAGTCAAACAAGCCGGGTCAAATCCTAGACTATAGCGCAGTCCAAAGGAATAGGCAAACTCAGGGTCAGAGACAAACCAGGGGATCAGTAACCGTCAGGAGCAGATATGCCAGAGACAAGAGACAAAAGCAGGTCACGGTCCAAGCCGAGTTCAAGTACCAAGAAGTTCAGACACAAAGGGGACAAACAGAGTCGGGACAGGGAGAAGGGAATAACATTCACACTGGTCGAGTCAAGAATAACATCAGGACAAATCAGGATGTAACAGAGTCAGCTACTCATGCCGTAGGCAGAACTATAACTGACATCACCTGCAGGGAGCAGCGGCGATAAATAGCAAACCTGAACCCAGACAGAGGCTGAGAAAGATTAACCCCTGAAATGACCAGACCGGGAAGATTGAAAGACAGGACTCAAAACCTGGTCTGGATCGATACAGTGCCCTCCTCTCAAGGGGGGCCACCGGACCCCCAGGTTTCCCAGGATAATGCGTATGAAACGCCCGAACCAAACGATTAGCATGAACAGATCGTGCCGGGACCCAAGATCAATCCTCTGGACCAAAACCCCTCCAATGGACCAAATACTGAAGTGAACTGCGGACCATATGAGAATCTACAATCCGTTCCACTTCATACTCAGTCTGAGACAGGAGGTGGAGGGGATGGAGATTCAGCAGAGGATGGTACAAATGACAGAATTAGAAGTAAGCGAAAGGCAACTGGATTGACAACCTCAATGATCTCATAAGGACCAATAAACATGGGACCTAGCTTAGCAGAAGGAACTTTCAGGTGTATGTTCTTGGTAGACAACCACACTATATCTCATACCAGGAATATACAGTCATATGTTAAAGTTTGGGCACCCCTATTAATGTTAACCTTTTTTCTTTATAACAATTTTGTTTTTTGCAACAGCTATTTCAGTTTCATATATCTAATAACTGATGGACTCAGTTATATTTCTGGATTCAAATGAGGTTTATTGTACTAACAGAAAATGTGCAATCTGCATTTAAACAAAATTTGACCGATGCAAAAGTATGGGCACCTCAACACAAAAGTGACATTAATATTTTGTAGATCCTCCTTTTTCAAAAATAACAGCCTCTAGTCGCTTCCTGTAGCTATTAATGAGTTCCTGGATCCTGGATGAAGGTATTTGTGACCATTCCTGTTTACAAAACAATTCCAGTTCAGTTAAGTTTGATGGTCGCCGAGCATGGACAGCCCGCTTCAAATCATCCCACAAATGTTCAATGATATTCAGGTCTGGGGATTGGAATGGCCATTCCAGAACATTGTAATTGTTCCTCTGCATGAATGCCTGAGTAGATTTGGAGTGGTGTTTTGGATCATTGTCTTGCTGAAATATCCATCCCCTGCGTAACTTCAACTTCATCACTGATTTTTGCACATTATTGTCAAGAATCTGCTGATACTGAGTTGAATCCATGCGACCCTCAACTTTAACAAGATTCCCGGTGCCGGCATTGGCCACACAGCCCCAAAGCATGATGGAACCTCCACCAAATTTTACTGTGGGTAGCAAGTGTTTTTCCAAACACAGAGTAAAAGAGCCCTGGCTCACATCGCAAACTCAACTTCTCCAGCGATGCTCCAGGAGTGCTGAACGCCTATGGAGAAAAACCCGCACACCAGAAGACTTCATCCACTTCAAATTTATGTTAAGAACCTATAACGCTGCCCTTCACCTTGCCAAACAGACCTACTTCACCACCCTGATCTCCTCACTAGCCAACAACCCCAAGAAACTTTTTGACACTTTTCACTCTCTCCTCAGGCCAAAAGCACAAGCCCCTATCACAGACATTTGTGCTGATGACCTGGCCTCCCACTTTACAGAAAAAATAGATAATATCCGTCAAGAAATCTGCTCCCAACCACCAAGTGCTGTGACTCCCATCCCTTCCTACATCTCCCCTGGCTCACTCTCCACATTTGATCCCATAACAGAAGAAGAAGTCTCCAGACTCCTCTCTTCTTCTCGTCCGACTACATGCACTACCCACCCCATTCCCTCACATCTCCTCCAGTCTCTCTCTCCAGTCGTCACAACCCACCTAACTACAATCTTTAATCTCTCCCTCTCCTCGGGCATTTTCCCATCTTCCTTCAAACACGCCATCGTTACTCCACTACTAAAGAAACCTGCTCTCGACCCATCCTGCACAAACAACTACAGACCAGTCTCCAATCTCCCCTTCATCTCTAAACTTTTGGAACGCCTAGTTTACTCCCGCCTTACCCATTACCTCTCCATTCACTCCCTTCTAGACCCTTCACAGTCCGGCTTCCGCCCCCTACATTCGACTGAAACTGCACTCATCAAAGTGACCAATGACCTTCTGACAGCAAAACGTAACGGTGACCACTCTCTGCTCATTCTTCTTGACCTATCTGCAGCTTTCGATACTGTTGACCACCATCTCCTACTCTCTAGGCTCCAGTCACTAGGCATTAAGGACACTGCACTCTCCTGGTTCTCTTCCTATCTCTCTGACCGCTCCTTCAGTGTTTTGTTCTCTGGCTCCACGTCATCTCCTCTTCCTCTTGCTGTCGGGGTACCTCAGGGCTCAGTCCTTGGCCCCCTTCTTTTCTCTCTCTACACGGCCCCAATTGGACAGACCATCAGCAGATTTGGCTTTCAGTACCATCTTTATGCTGATGACACACAACTATACACGTCTTCCCCCGACCTTACCCCCGCTGTACTACAGAACGCCAGTGACTGTCTGTCCGCAGTCTCCAATATCATGTCAGCTCTCTATCTGAAACTCAACCTCTCCAAAACTGAACTTCTTCTGCTCCCGCCGTCTACTAACCTCCCTAAATCTGACATTTCCTTCTCCGTGGGTGGTACCACAATAACACCCCGGCAGCAGGTGCGCTGTCTGGGTGTTATGTTTGACACCAATCTCTCCTTTACATCCCATATACAATCCCTTGCCCGCTCTTGCCGCTTACACCTAAAGAACATCTCTAGAATCCGCCCTTTTCTCACTATGGAAACAACAAAAACCGTCACTGTTGCATTGATCCACTCTCGCCTGGATTACTGCAACGCTCTATTAATTGGCCTCCCCGTCATTCGACTATCCCCTCTCCAGTCCATACTCAATGCAGCAGCCAGGATCGTCCATCTGGGTAATCGGTACTCGGACGCGTCCGCTCTTCGCCAGTCCTTACATTGGCTGCCCATTCATTATAGGATCCAATTCAAAGTACTTGTTCTCACCCACAAAGCTCTCCACAGTGCGGCACCCCCTTACATCTCTTCTCTCATTTCTGTCT
Source organism: Dendrobates tinctorius (assembly GCF_039654945.1). Lineage (NCBI taxonomy): Eukaryota > Metazoa > Chordata > Amphibia > Anura > Dendrobatidae > Dendrobates > Dendrobates tinctorius. The sequence continues at coordinate 49,156,164 of NW_027361917.1, read as the reverse complement.
ATCGGCCTAGCCGATCGCTGCGCTCTGCAAACGACTTTCGACTAACCTCTGCACTAATCCGTACCTCCCACTCCCGACTCCAAGACTTCTCCCGTGCTGCTCCTATCCTCTGGAATGCTCTACCCCAAGAAATCAGGACTATCCACAATTTGCATAGTTTTAGGCGCTCCCTCAAAACACACCTGTTCAGAGCGGCCTATCACATTCACTAATCAAAGTCATTCTCTGTGTAAGTGTGCGTGCGTAGCCCATTCACTATCTCCATCCATCCTTCACTCCTGCAAGATGGCTGGACCTTCATTGTAAATACACCATTGTAAATACACACCTGTACTCTGTATCTCCCTCACCTCATTGTAGATTGTACGCTCTCACGAGCAGGGTCGTCTTATTTCGTCTTATTTTGCTTTAATTATTGTATTGTTAGCGTTGTTACTTATGACTTGTGTTTTGAAACTGTTAAACTGTAAAGCGCTGCGGAATATGTTGGCGCTATATAAATAAAGATTATTATTATTATTTATTATTATTGGAATGCTATGTTTTTTATCCTCCATGCATAACGCCTTAATGTATGACCAAACAACTCAATCTTTGTTTCATCAGTCCACAGGACCTTCTTCCAAAATGTAACTGGCTTGTCCAAATGTGCTTTTGCATACCTCAGGCGACTCTGTTTGTGGTGTGCTTGCAGAAACGGCTTCTTTCGCATCACTCTCCCATACAGCTTCTCCTTGTGCAAAGTGCGCTGTATTGTTGACCGATGCACAGTGACACCATCTGCAGCAAGATGATGCTGCAGGTCTTTGGAGGTGGTCTGTGGATTGTCCTTGACTGTTCTCACCATTCTTCTTCTCTGCCTTTCTGATATTTTTCTTGGCCTGCCACTTCTGGGCTTATCAAGAACTGTACCTGTGTTCTTCCATTTCCTTACTATGTTCCTCACAGTGGAAACTGACAGGTTAAATCTCTGAGACAACTTTTTGTATCCTTCCCCTGAAAAGCTATGCTGAATAATCTTTGTTTTCAGATCATTTGAGAGTTGTTTTGAGGAGCCCATGATGCCACTCTTCATAGGAGAAGCTAATAGGAGAACTACTTGCAAGTGGCCACCTTAAATACCTTTTCTCATGATTTGATACACCTGGCTATGAAGTTCAAAGCTCAATGAGGATACAAAACCAATTTAGTGCTTCAGGAAGTCAGTAAAAAGTAGTTAGGAGTGTTCAAATCAAGAAAATGATAAGGGTGCCCATACTTTTGCACCTGTCAAATTTTGTTTAAATGCAGATTGAACATTTTCTGTTAGTACAATAAACCTCATTTGAATCCAGAAATATAACTGAGTCCATCAGTTATTAGATGTATGAAACTGAAATAGCTGTTGCAAAAACCAAAATTGTTATATAGAAAAAAGGTTAACATTAAAAGGGGTGCCCAAACTTTAACATATGACTGTAGGTCCTACAGACCGACGCTTACCAGCAAAATGTTTATGCTTGCCTTGAGCCTCCACAATGTTCTTCTGGACCTCCCTCCACACCTCCCCTAACCTTTGAACTGCAAAATCAGCCCCTGGACATCCTGAATCCAGCCTGGAAACTTCGCCAAAATGGGGGTGGAAACCGTAGTTACAGAAAAATGGAGAGGTGCCAGTGGACTGATTGACCCGATTATTAAATGCAAACTCAGCCACTGGCAACGAAGAACACCAATCATCCTGCTGAGACGTAGCAAGACACTGCAAAATCTACTCCAGTGACTGATTGGTCCTCTCTGTCTGACCGTTGGTCTTGGGATGGTAGGCCAAGTTAAAGGACAAGCAAACACCCAATCTTTTGCAAAATGCCATCCAAAATTTGGACACAAATTGCACCCCTCTATCAGAAACCACACTCAAAGGCTCGCTATGCAACCACACAATGCGCTCTACAAACAACTGTTTCTGCATTAGGCAGTCCTGCGAAAGGTACAAAATGCGCCTGTTTACTGAATCTGTCAACCGCTACTGAGATCACAGTTTTGTCATTGGAAGGAGGGAGATCAGTGATAAAATACATGGACAAATGAGTCCAAGGTCTATCCAGAATAGGCAATGGCACCAATTCCCCAGCCGGTCGGTTGGGAGCTCTTAGCATGGGCACAGGTATTACAAGTAGACAAAAACCAAGCAGCATCAGAGGTCATGGAGGATAGCCTAGCAATGGCTTACCCGGTGGCCTAGATCCCTGGGAACCCACTAAGAGCAAAGTTATGGAACTCCTGGAGAACCCTCCACCGGTACAAAACCGGGACAAAGAGCTTATCAGGCAAAGATGGAGGAGCAAGAGACTGAGCCTCCCGAATTTCACGCTCCAATTCAGAGGATACCTCAGCAACAACCACCCCATGCTGAATAATGGAGGAAGGTGGTTTGATGGGTGACATCAGATCAAAACTGCGAGATAAGTCATCCACCTTGACACCTTGACATTCTTGGAACTAGGTCGAAAGGTGATAGAAAAATGAAAGCGTGAAAAAAAAGACCACCTCTCCTGTCTAGGAGTTATCCGCTTGGCAGACTCAATGTAGGACAGGTTCTTGTGGTCTGTAATCACCGTGATCTGATGAACCGCCCCCTCCAAAAAGTGCCTCCATTCTTCAAAAGTCAATTTTATGGTCAATAACTCCCAGTTACCAAAATCATAATTCCTCTCCTTCCTGGAGAAAAACCAGTACAGGAGGAAGGGATCCAGCGATGTCGGATAGCGGTTAAAAACAATATTTAATCCAAAGAATGTTTTAAAACATATTTAGGCACATAATGTCTGGCAAAACTGCATAGGTAGACAGATCTACGTGTTTCGACCGAGGTCTTTTTGAAGATTTTTCAAGATTTTCCTGGAGAAAAAGGCACATCGTCTTAAATTGATCAAAGTAACGGGTCCCTGAGACAACACCGCCCCCATTCCCACCTCTGATACGTCCACCTCTACGATGAATGGTTCTGACGGATCAGGCTGAACCAACACAAGAGCAGACATAAAACACTTCTTTAATGTAATAAATGCTTCAACCGCCAGGGGTGACCAGACTTTGAGATCAGCCCCCTTGCGAGTGAGATCGGTGAGTGGCTTGACCACCTGAGAAAACACCTTGATGAATTTTCGATAATAATTGTCGAAACCCAGAAAACACTGTAGACTCAATCAACAATGGCCTATACCTTTACGGGATCCATCTGAAACCCGTTGGCAGAAAGGATGAACCCCAGAAAGGAAAGCTCCTGGGCACAAACGAACATTTCTCGGGTTTAGCGAACAGAGAATTTCCTGTAACCTATGAAGAACAGCATGTAAATGACCAATGTGGGTTTCCTTGTCAGGAGAGAAAACCAGGCTATCGTCCAGGCATATAACTATAAAGCGCCTGATAAAATCAGAAAAAACATCATTCATGAAGTTCTGAAACACTGCAGGCGTATTCGTGAGCCCAAAGGGCATGACCAAATTTTCAAACAGACCCTCAGAGGTGAGAAATACCATTTTCCACTCATTCCCTTCCTGAATGCGGATCAGGTTATTTGATCCCCTGAGATCAAGTTTGAAAAGCCTCTTAGCCCCAGACAATTGGTTATAAAGATCTGGAATGAGTGGGAGAGGGTAGGCATTTCTCACCGTAATTTTATTTAGTTCCCAGAAATCAAGGCATGGGCGTAAACCACCATCTTTTTTTCTTAACAAAAAAGAATCCAGCAGCCACAGGTGAGACGGAGGGATGGCCTTTACATAGACTATCAGAGATATAGTTTTTCATAGAGGTACGTTCCGGGCCGGTGTGGTTGCAAGACCTCAGCCTCTTTTTCAGAGAACACGTCCCCAAAATCCTTCAGGTACTTCGGAATACTCTCCAGATTAATGGCAGAAACAAAAACAGTAGAAAGACAGTAGAAAGACAACAGTCTGAACAATTAGGACCCCATTTAACAATATCACAAAATCCCCAGTCTATAACAGGATTATGCCTCTGTAACCAGGGGAAACCCAACACCAGTCCCACAGGAAAATTATTCATAGCATAACATGAAATTTGTTCCTGGTACAAGGAACCCACCTTGAGGAGGAACTCCTCAGAGACAAACTTAATAACATTTTGAGCCAACGGTGTCTTATCAATGGCAAAGATATGGATGGGAGTCTCTAGCCTAACTGTCCCTATCTTTAGCTTGGACATCAGACTAGAGTTAATGAATTTCATGGATCCACAGTCCACAAATGCTGAAGTGGATGCATAACCACTTCCATAGCACATTTCCACCTCTAACAAAATTTTTTGAAATGGTGAAAATGGTACCTGAGAGTCTGGGTGACTTCCTCAACAATTACCCAGACTCGGAAGCCTGTTAATTGATGGACAAGAGGGGCAGTCCTTCTTCCAATGTCCCAGATCTCCACAAATAAAACATAATTTCCCATCACGTCGGCGCTTCCTCTCCTTCTCCTTGAGGTTGGTGGCACCAACCTCCATGGTATCCTTAAACGGCTTCACCTCTGACTTACCAGATTCTTATGGAATAAATTCATGGACTTCAGTGCGCTGCTTGACAAATTCACGAATCCAGGTTATGAGAAAGATTAACTGTTTATTTCCCTAAGGAAGGGAAATAAACAGTTAATCTTTCTCATAACCTGGATTCGTGAATTTGTCAAGCAGCGCACTGAAGTCCATGAATTTATTCCATAAAAATCTGAAGTTCTGGCGGTCACGGAGTTGACCTTTGGACGTGCAACAAGCTGACTATGGATCTTATATGCCTGAACCTCTCCTGGAAAGGGTGAGTGAATTTCTATTTATTCTTCTAACAATAACCCGGATAAGACCCTATTGCGCTTTTTGTTCCTTTAGTTTATTTGCTCTGACTTACCAGGCAATACGGGAATCTCTCGCTGGATAACTCCTCTTTCCTGTAATCTCCAGTTCATACGAAAGGCCTTGGTCATGGCCTCCTCCAGAGAACTGGGTGGCAGATGGAGGGCCAGAGCATCCTTGAGATGATCTGAAAATCCTCTCCTGAACTGACATCTCAAAGCCAAGTCATTCCAAGACACCTCAGTGGACCATCGTCTAAACTCAGCAGTGAGTTTACTATGGAAGAGATGCATAATCATGTTCTCTGCCACCATGACCTGTTCTGGTTCATCAAAAATAAGTCCTAAGGCCTCAAACAACCTATCCACAGACATATGTTCAGGGGCAGTAGCAGGTAAAAAGAAAGTCCACGATTGAGGTCCCTCTCGAAGTAAGGAAATTATTATCCCCACCCACTGACTCTCGTCTCCAGAGGATTGTGGTCTAAGAGAGAACAGCAGCTTACAACTCTCCCTGAACCTATGGAACTTCTACTTTTCTCCGGAGAAGGTAGCTAGGAGCCTGACTGTAAGTTCAGGAGAGTGCAGCAAAACATCAGCAGTGTCAGAGTGCTTACAGACAGATTGGGAAATAGAACCCTGAAAGATTAACCCCTGAAATGACCAGAAAATGGAAAGACAGGACTCAAAACCCAGTCTGGATCATGACACAATTCTTTTGTTTTCCCCATGACTCACAATCCAGAAACATCATTGTTGGGATGAAAGATGCAAGAGTCTGTTCGGATACCAGAAACTCGCTCATCTTTTATACGCACTGATTATAAGCAAACAGGTCACAGATGAGGATGTTACCTTAAGAAGTCAGTAGTGATGAACGAGTGTGCTCATTACTCAAGTTTTCCGAGCATGCTCGGGTGTTCTCTGAGTACCTTGAGCGTGCTTGTAAATTATGTCTGAGTCCCAGTAGCTGCATGACTTGTGACTGCTAGACAGCCTGAATACATGTGGGGATTCCCTAACAAATAGGCAATCCCTGCATGTATTCAGGCTGTCTAGCAGCCGCAAATCATGCAGCTGCGGGGACTCAGACATAATTTACGAGCACGCCCAAGATACTCGGAGAACACCCGAGCATGCTCGGAAAACTAAAGTAACTAGCACACTCGCTCATCACTCATAGCCAGTAGTGATGAGCGAGCACTAAAATGCTCTGGTGCTCGTTGCTCGGGTCGAGCAAATTGTAATGCTTGGGTGCTCAACCCGAGCAACGAGCCCAATGTAAGTCTATGGGAAACTCGAGCATTTTTCCGGCAGCCCCCTCAGCTGTCTGCAGAGGGACTAGAAATTGCAGAAATCGATGGGAACAGTGCTCAAATGACATGGGAACAGCATGGGGAAGACCCCTGGAAGTATTTCTGACTCCCAGGTCATTGCTGTAAACAATGTTGTCAGAGTCTTACGCCACTTTTACAGACTCACAATAAAACATACAAAAACAAAACCAAAATTGATTTTCCTGGGAAATATGTTAAGGAACATCCTTTCCAGTGTAATGACTTGTATATAAGGTAAAATAAGTAACCAAAACCAAAAATGCTCCTCCACACCTTGGGCTATGTTCACAAGTAGCGTTTTTGATAACATTGCTTTCAACCAAGACAAATGCATTCACTGGGAAATATCATTTTAACATTTTACAACCTTATCTTGCCATGTGGTGTGTGACACATCATCAGACACATCCTGTTTCATTTATGAAGGAGGGACTCCGAAAGTCACAAAGCATATTTTTATAGGGCCATCAGGCGGCCTTTACAATTCTTAAAGGGCCAGCAGTTGGCTGTCACTGTTCTTAGAGAGCCATCAGCTGGCTATGCTTTGCTGTTCCCATTATTAAACAGTGGGTCTCCTATACTGTTATTGCATATGCAGTGAGTGGCAGGGCTCGCCAATACCCCTTTGAAGAGATGTACAGTATGGTTTCCTGAAGACAATGTTTCCATTATTAGGAAGTGGGTCTCCCATAGTGTTTGCCTATGAAGTGAATGCAAGGGCTGCCAAAAATTTGGAGGTACTCCAATGCCCCTTGGAAGAGACATGGAGGAGGGCCTCATTAAAAAATGTTCCCATTAAAAAGGAGCGAGTCTCCTATACTTGTAATGCCCATGCACTAAGTGTATGGGCTGACAAACATTTACCCCTGGAGGGTATACATAAACATACTGTATACCAATTTTTTTATGGGCATCAAAAACAGTCTTTAAAAAAATTATTTGTGTGTTGCATCACGGACCACAGTCATGGTGATATGGTGGTGAAGGATGAGGATGAGGAGAAGAAGGAGGGTGTGAAGAGCTGCAAGGGAATAGACCTCCCAAAAAAAGACACTGGATTTAAGTTTATGTTATGCTGCTATCATTTGGTGGTGTTGAGAAGTCTGGCCCAATCCAGTCCTTGTTCATTTTTATAAGAGTCAGCCTGTCAGCATTTTCAGTTGACAGATGGATGCGCTTATCAGTTATAGTTCCACCAGCGGCACTAAAAACCCGCTCTAACAAAATGCTAATGGCAGGGCAGGCCAGGACCTCCTAGGCATAGAGAGCCAGTTCATGCCTCATGTCCAGCTTTGATACCCAACAATTATAAGACACAGAGGAATCACGGAAGAGGTTGGTATGGTCAACAAGGTACTCCCTCAGCATCTTCCCAAACTTTGCACTCATTGTGAGAGTACCTCGCGCCTCAGGGCCTGTGCGATGGGAGGGTCTAAGAAAACTCTCCCAGAACTTTGCCAGTGTTCCCCTGCCTCTGCTGGATTGGAGTTGTGTCTCTCTCGCCTGTACTCCTTGGTTGTCCAATGAACTGTGACCTCTGCCGCCAGTGTTTTCAGATGGGAATTTTTTTAATAATTCCGCAACAAGGGCCTTCTGGTACTGCCCCATTTTAGTAGACCTGTCCACCTCGAGAATAAGAGATAGAAAGTTCTCCTTGTAGCATGGGTCTAGAAGTGTCACCAACCAGTAATGACTGTCACCCAAAATTTTGAGAAGCGAGGGTCATGGGAAAGACACCATAACATAAACTCAGCCATGCGTGCCAGACTGCTAACAGGAAAGACTTCTGTGTCCTCACCAAGAGGATGACTGACCATGCTCTCCTCCTCCTTGTCCTCAGGCCATCGACACTGAACAGACGGTATGACAGTTGTGCTGGTAGTACCGTCTATAGCGCATGAAACTAGCTCCTATTCCTCCTCCTCTCCCTCATTGTCACCAAATCCACGTTGGGAGGAGATGAGGCTGGGCTGTGTGTAATTACCCTGTATGGTTCTGTGCTCCATCTCATCATGCTCCACCTGCAATGCATCCTCTTTGATTGTGAGGAGATAGCGCTTCAGAACACAGAGAAGCGGGATGGTGATGCTAATTATGGCTTAATAGCCGCTCATCATCTTGGTGGAGTCCTTAAAGTTTTGGAGGATGGTACATATGTCTTACATCCATGTCCACTCCTGAGGTCTTGTGTGTGGAGTCTGAACTGAATACCGACGACCTTGTTGATGCTGGTAGTCAACAACTGCCCTCTTATGCTCACAAATCCTTTCCAAGATCTGCAGTGTAGAGTTCCAACGTGTGGGGACATCATACACCAGTCGGTGAGACGGAAGCTGCAAACGCTGCTGAAGCATGGCAATGGTAGCGGAAGCTGTTGCTAACTTTTTAAAATGGGCACACAGGCAGCGTACTTTGACAAGCAGATCTGTGTTATGAACAGGTAAACAAGGAGGATGGCAGGAATAGGCTAGGCCACCAGGAAACCAGAAAGGTTGGTAACTTAGCAGATTGCAGACCCCTAATCCTAACAACACAGCTAACAGTAGCTGTGGAGCGTACCTATGATGCCCTAGAAGCCTCGACAAAGCCAGAGAACTAACTAGGCCTAAAGCAAGAAAGGTGAAATCTAAACTGCCCCGGAGTAGAACACCAAAGAAATAGGTAGCCCCCAAACATATATTGTTGGTGAGACAAGATGAAACACAAACGCAGGCAGAAAATATACTGAGCAAATGATGGGGCCTGAACTGACTAGATAGGATAGGAAAGGAAAGACACTGTCTGCAATCACGCAAACACCCTAAAAAATCCAACACGTCTGATGTACAAAAAAACACTGAGGTCTCCTGACCTCGCCCCCACTATATCAGCATTCTGGTATGAACTGGCAGCAAAGCAAAAGAGACTAATATAACAGGGGGCTGAACAAACTGACACAAGCTGTAACATATGGAGCGGGGTCCAGCACTACCCCCAGCAGGGAGCACGCTGAACCCTCACAACAAGCAGAAAAAGGCAAAACCAGATCAGATGCAAAGGATTAGTGTCATGAACTCATTTTCTGCTCCACCAGTTGAGAGTTCCCCTTCCGTTCTCCCTCTGGTGGTGACAGGAGGTAGTGCTGTTGGTTTAAGTGGTAGTGATCTGCCACCTGATGAGGAAGATAACGATTGGATCTCTGGCATATCAGACTGGATATAAGACAGCCGACGCCCTATCTGAGTGCTGGTGATTCAGTCTGCTTCTCAGGTCCTGGACTTCAGCTCTCTTCCAGTCTTCTCAAGTTAAGTTTTTCACACTTGCGCTTGTTGGTCAATTCAGTTTTTTGTGTAATCAGCTTGCCCCTGCTGGGGCTATGCTGAATTTCCACTTCTATTAATCAGTTTTGCCAATCTGCTTTTTGTTCCTTATTAGATTGGCCTCTTTTTTGCTCTGTCTCAGAATATTTCAGAGTGCTGATATAGGTTTAGAAGTCTAATGACTTCAGGGTTAATTTTGCTATCAGAAGTGTTGGACAATATTTTTGTAGGTTGTTTTTGGCAGATTGCAGACAGTGTCTTTCCTTTTCTGCCCCTTTTAGTTAGCCGGGCCCCATCGTTTGCTCAGCCTATTTTCCTGCCTTTGTTTGTATTTTCATCTTGCTTCACCGTCAATACATTTGGGGTGCTGTCTTTCCTTTGGGGTCTGCTCTGGGGCAGTTAGTTTTCCTCTTTTCCTGCTTTAGGCTTATGTAGTTCTCCGGTTGTGACAAGGCGTCTATGACCAACGTAGGAACGCTCCACGACTGCTTCTAGTTGTGCGGTTAAGATCAGGGATCTGCAATCTGCATAGTTACCAACTTCTCTGGTTTTCTGAGACTTAGCTTGTTGTCTTGTTTTTCCTCCTCGGTTTCCCATTCATAACAGAATCACCAGCCATACCGCAGATTCTAGGGTGCTCAAAACCAGGAAACAATTGTTAGAGAAAGAAAAAAAAAAGATAAAAAAGTGTCAGATTTTTTTTTATTATGTATTTTTTCCTCTTTTTCTCTGGGGCCATAGGAGGATTTTTTTCCTAATGGAGATTAAGCAACTGTCTGATAGTGTGGAGCAGCTTGCTGCTGAAGTGCAGGGAATTTCCGCCTACCTTATTCAGTCACATGCTGCTGAACCCAAGATTCCTACTCCTGATGTGTTTTCTGGGGATCGGTCTAAATTTCTGAATTTTAAGAATAATTGTAAATTATTTCTTGCTTTGAAGCCTAACTCATTGGGGAGCTTTGTGCAGCAGGTTAAAATTGTCATCTCCTTGCTGCGCGGCGATCCCTAAGATTGGGCTTTTTCTCTGACACCTGAAAATCCTATTCTGACTAATGTGGATGCATTTTTTCAGGCCTTGGGGTTGTTGTATGATGAACCTAATGCCGTTGATCAAGCTGAGAGAACCCTGTTAGCATTAAACCAGGGTCAGGATCCTGCAGAGTTGTACTGTCAAAAATTCCTAAAGTGGGCGGTCCTTACTACATGGAATGATAGTGCATTGGCAGCTCTCTTTCGGAAAGGTTTGTCAGAGACCGTAAAAGATGTTATGGTGGGATTTCCTGTTCCCTCAGGTCTGGATGGCTCTATGTCATTAGCCATTAAAGTTGATCGGCGTTTACGTGAATGTAAAACTACACGGGAGGCGCGGCCACTTTTTGAACAAATGTCTGAACCTATGCAATGTGATGGGGTTTTGTCTAGGGCGCAACGTCGGGATTTTAGAAGGTGTAATAAGCTGTGTTTTTTCTGTGGAGACGCCTCTCATACTATTTCTGTCTGCCCTAAACGAGAGACACGTTTTACACACACATTTGCTGTGGGCAGTATACAACCTAAGTTCCTTTTGGCAATTACTCTGATCTGCTCCTTGTCCACATTTTCCACTAAGGCTTTTGTGGATTCAGGAGCAGCTCTGAATCTGATGGATTTGGACTTTGCTAAATGTGGTCTGTCCATGACGCCTCTGCAGACACCTATTCCTTTGAGGGGTATTGATGCCACTCCTTTGACAGAGAACAAACCCCAGTTTTGGACCCAGGTGATAATGCGAGGTGCCCCAGACCACCAAGAAAAGTGTAAATTTTTGGTGCTGCATAATTTGCATGATACTATTGTTCTGGGGTTCCCCTGGTTGCAAACTCATAACCCAGTTTTGGATTGGAAATCTGTGTCTATGGTGAGTTGGGGTTGTCAGTGTGTTCTCAGGGACGCTCCTGTTTTCTCCACCTCTCCTCAGTCTCATGATATTCCTGATTATCTGGCTGATTTCTCTGAAGTTTTTAGTGAGAGTAAGTCTGCGTCTTTGCCTCCTCATAGGAGTTATGACTGTGCAATTCAGTTGATGCCTGGGTGTAAATTTCCCAAGGGTCGGCTTTTCAACTTATCTGTACCCGAACATGATGCTATGCGATTCTATATTAAGGAGTCGTTGGAGAAGGGTCATATTAGACCATCCTCGTCACCTTTAGGCGCTGTTTTTTTTGTGGCCAAGAAAGACGGTTCATTAAGACCGTGTATTGATTATCGTTCCCTTAACAAGATGACGGTTAAATATCAGTACCCGTTACCTCTGATATCTGATTTATTCTCCAGAGTTAAGAGTGCCTGCTGGTTTACTAAGCTTGACCTCAGGGGGGCGTATAATCTTATTCGCATCAAGCACGGGGATGAATGGAAGATGGCGTTTAATACTCCGGAGGGACATTTTGAGTACCTGGTGATGCCTTTTGGGCTCTCTAATGCCCCTTCTGTCTTCCAGTCCTTTATGAATGATATTTTCCAAGACTTTGTGGATAAGTTTTTGATCATCTATCTGGATGATATTTTGGTATTTTCTAGTGATTGGGATTCCCATGTGGAACATGTCTGGACTGTGTTCCGGATTTTGAGGGAGAATTCCCTGTTTGTTAAGGGATCGAAGTGCCTCTTTGGTGTACAGAGGATTTCATTTTTGGGATATATCTAGTCTCCATCGACTATTGAAATGGACCCGGCCAAGGTACAGGCCATTTATGATAGGGTTCAGCCTACTTCTTTGAAGGCTCTCCAGAAGTTTTTGGGTTTTTCTAATTTCTATCGTAAATTTATAAGTAATTTTTCTAGTATTGTCAAAGCACTGACTGATCTGACCAAGAAGGGAGCTGATGTGCTGAATTGGTCTCCTGAAGCTGTCTCAGCATTTCAGGAGCTTAAGCGGAGATTTACTTCAGCTCCAGTTTTATGGCAACCTGATGTCTCACTTCTATTTCAAGCTGAGGTGGACGCTTCTGAGATTGGTGCAGGCTGTGTTGTCCCAAAAAGACCCTGTGACTTCTAAGATGAATCCCTATGCCTTCTTTTCTCAAAAGTTTTCCCCATCTGAACGCAACTGTGACGTGGGGAATCGGGAATTGTTGGCCATGAAATGGGCATTTGAGGAGTGGAGACATTGGCTGGAGGGAGCTAGACATCAATTTGTGGTCCTCACCGATCACAAGAATCTGATTTATCTGGAGTCGGCCAAACGCTTGAATCCTAGACAGGCTAGATGGGCCTTGTTTTTCACGCATTTTAATTTTGTGGTCTCTTTTCTTCCGGGAACTAAGAATGTTAAGGCAGACGCCCTTTCTAGGAGTTTCTTTGCTGATTCTCTTAATGTGACCGAGCCTACTACTATCCTAGGTGAGGGGGTAGTTCTTTCTGCCATTTCGCCCGATTTGAGATGCGCCCTGGAGGAATTTCAGGAGGATAAACCTGAACGTTGCCCTATGGGAAGATTGTATGTTCCTGACCAATGGAGAAAGAGAGTGATGTCTGAAGTCCATTGCTGCGCATTGGCTGGTCATCCGGGTATTTTTGGTACCAGAGATTTGGTGAGTCAGTCATTTTGGTGGCCTGCCTTATCTCCTGATGTTAGGAATTTTGTACAGTCCTGTGGGACTTGTTCTTGGTCTAAACCCTGTTCTCGTTCTAGTGGGTTGCTGATGCCCCTGCCGGTGCCCAAGAGGCCATGGACCCATATCTCAATGGATTTTATTTCTGATCTTCCTGTCTCTCAGAGAATGACTGTTATCTGGGTGATTTGTGATAGATTTTCGAAGATGGTCCAGCTTGTACCACTCCCAAAGTTGCCATCTTCCGCTGAGTTGGTGCCCTTATTTTTACAACAGGTGGTTCGGTTACACGGGATTCCTGAGAACATCGTGTCCGATAGAGGGGTCCACTTTGTTTCCAGATTCTGGAAAACCTTTTGTTCCAATCTGGGAATTCAGTTATCCTTCTCCTCCGTGTTTCATCCCCAGACCAATGGGCAGATTGAGAGAACAATCCAGACCCTGGAGTCTTATTTAAGATGTTTTATATCTGCTGATCAGGATGATTGGGTCTCATTTTTGCCCTTGGCTGAATTTGCGCTGAACAATAGAGCTAGTTCTGCCACTCTGATGTCACCCTTTTTCTGTAATTTTGGGTTTCATCCTCGATTCTCTTCAGGGCATGTGGAATCTTCGTCCTGCCCAGGTGTGGACACTGTGGTTGTGAGAATGCAGCAGATATGGGACCAAGTGGTGCATAAGTTGTCACTCTCTCAGGAAAAGGCCCAGCGTTTTTCCAACCGACGTAGGACCATTGGTCCCCGGATTAAAGTGGGTGATATGGTTTGGTTGTCGTCTAAGAATATTCCTATGAAGGTTGCATCTCCAAAATTTAAGCCAAGATTTATTGGACCTTATAAGATTTTGGAGATTCTTAATCCTGTTTCTTTTCGATTGGCTCTTCCAGTTACGTTCAAAATCCATAACGTATTTCACAAGTCACTGTTGAAGAGGTTTGTTGAGCCAGTAGTTCCTGTGGCGGCACCTCCTGATCCTGTATTGGTTAAAGGCAATGTGGAATATGAGGTAAAGAAAATATTGGATTATCGTTTGGTTAGATGGAGACTCCAGTATTTGGTCAAATGGAAGGGTTATGGCCTGGAGGATAATTCTTGGGTCTCTGCCTCTGATATTCATGCCAATAAATTGGTTCGTGCTTTTCATAGGGCCCATCCTGATCGGCCTGGTGGCATGGATGAGGGTTTGGTGACCCCTCCTCAAGGGGGGGTACTGTCATGAAATCATTTTCTGCTCCACCAGTTGAGAGTTCCCCTTCCATTCTCCCTCTGGTGGTGACAAGAGGTAGTGCTGTTGGTTTAAGTGGTAGTGATCTGCCACCTGATGAGGAAGATAACGATTGGATCTCTGGAGTATCAGACTGGATATAAGACAGCCGACGCCCTATCCGAGTGCTGGTGATTCAGTCTGCTTCTCAGGTCCTGGACTTCAGCTCTCTTCCAGTCTTCTCAAGTTAAGTTTGTTTTTTGCTATTGTTCACACTTGCGCTTGTTGGTCAATTCAGCTTTTTGTGTAATCAGCTTGCCCCTGCTGGGGCTATGCTGAATTTCCACTCCTATTAATCAGTATTGCCAATCTGCTTTTTGTTCCTTATTAGATTGGCCTCTTTTTTGCTCTGTCCCAGAATATTTCAGAGTGCTGATATAGGTTTAGAAGTCTAATGACTTCAGGGTTAATTTTGCTATCAGAAGTGTTGGACAATATTTTTGTAGGTTGTTTTTGGCAGATTGCAGACAATGTCTTTCCTTTTCTGTCCTTTTTAGTTAGCCGGGCCCCATCGTTTGCTCAGCCTATATTCCTGCCTTTGTTTGTATTTTCATCTTGCTTCACCGTCAATACATGTGGGGGGCTGCCTTTCCTTTGGGGTCTGCTCTGGGGTAGTTAGTTTTCCTCTTTTCCTGCTTTAGGCTTATGTAGTTCTCCAGTTGTGATGAGGCGTCTATGACCAACGTAGGAACGCTCCACGACTGCTTCAAGTTGTGCGGTTAAGATCAGGGATCTGCAATCTGCATATTTACCAACTTCTCTGGTTTTCTGAGACTTAGCTTGTTGTCTTGTTTTTCCTCCTCGGTTTCCCATTCATAACAGATTAGCAAATGAACAACTTAACTGAAAAATGCAGGATCAGGCAGGAGACATCAGACCTCAGAATGCACAGGAAGAACTAATCACCAGCAGGGGTTGAAGGAAGCCTGCTGACTTAAATACTCCAATCAGTAACCCCAGGTCTCCCATTATCATCATCAGGTGGCAGACCTCTGTCAATCCGGCCAGTTGCACTACCCACAGTAACCACCAGAGGGAGCCCCGACTCCGAAGTAAGAGTAGTCACAACAGATCTGGCAGCTCCAGGTAGGTTTTGAGAAACTGCTGAACCACGAGGATAAGAACATGGGCCAGGCATGGCATGTGTGTGGGCTTGCCTCATCTCAGAGCCGCTACCAGGTTCTGGCCTATGTCACACACGACCATGCCGGGCTGTAGGTTCAGTGGTGTCAGACACAGATCTGTCTGCTCTTTCAGAGCTGTCCACAACTCTTCAGCACTGTGTGGTTCGTCACCTAAGCATCGTCAGGATCCTGTCAGCGTCGGCAAGCTGCCACGTATGAGCAGGGTGACTTACCCACATTACGGGAGGGCCTGGGGTCCGATACTGCAGGGAAAGTTCAGGCAGACAGGTCCTGCGATGCTGAAAGTAGTAAAGAGTACAAGGACGTACGATCATGTGACTGCAGGGGGTGGGGCTTAGCGTCCTACTGCTGCAGATGATGTAATATACTTACTACAGTGATACTGTAGTAAAGGAGAGGGAAACTCATGTCAGACAAGCAGAGGTCATACACAGAGATGGAGGCGCGGTACCAGAGGGACGAGCAGAGAGTAGTCAGGTCACAGGCAGAGAGTCATACACAGAGAGGGTAACGCAGTACAAGAGGGACAGGCAGAACTCGTAACAGGGACGGAACCGGATCAAAACCAAACAAGCAACAAGTTATCAGGCACAAGGCACACGTACGCAAGGGGTCAACTAACTCAGCCGAGGGCAGGAGTATAACTGACACCGGACCTAGGTCGAGTGGCCACTAAATAGCCACCCTCTGCCACAGAGAGGCAGAAACAATTAACCCCTGTCTGACCAGGACGGGCCAAAGACAAAACCCCTTCCTTGATCATGACAAGCATATTAGCTCTTAGGAGTGTCCAATTGGGGGATCAGTTGTCTCCGGGCACTCGGCATGGTGGGAGGAAGGAGGGTCAGGGAGAGGAATATGTGGTCCAGATTCACAGCTACTGAAACTTGACTGTGTGAAAGACAGGGTGGTGGTGGTGGCTAAGTAACTGGAAGCATTATCCGCTATCCAACCAACAAGCTTTTGACACTGCTCTGGGTTCAATAGTGGTGTGCTGTGGTCCCCTAGTAATTGGGACAGGAAGGTCGGGTGAGAAGCTGTGGGTGTTTGTTGTGGCACAATTTCAGCTTGCCCATGGCATCGGCCTCTGCATGCATCATCACTAGAGTTGAGCGACTTTTGTTTTTTTAGGGTCGAGTTTCGTTTCGTGAAACCCGACTTTTCCAAAAGTCGGGTCGAGCAAGATCGGCCGATTATAGGGAAAAGTCGGGGTCGTCCCGAAACACGAAACCCAATGTAAGTCAATGGGGAATAAAAGTCGGCAGTGAGAGGAGGACAGGAAACACACCTACAGTGCCCATTTGAATGCCAAAAGCATCAATTCTTCTTACTTAAGCTTGTCAACCTTAATTAACTTCATAATACAAGTTACGCACTGAAAAATGGGGGTTATTTGGCTAAAGTTGTGGGGGGGTAGGGCTGGCTCCAGGTTTTCATGTACCCTGGGCCAAAGAGCGCCCCTTTAACACATACCACAACTCATCATGCTCCGATACGGCAGAGAAATAGCGGTATAGTACAATGAAAAATACTTCACTTTTTACATCTCATGACGAGGCCCATCTATTTCTCCATACAGAATCATTGGTCCCATATAATGTTTGAAACAGTATATGATGAGCTCCACATAATGCTACAGTATATGTTGGTCCCCATGGATGAAGCTCCACTTGTCTTATGGGCCCAAATAATGCTCCAAACATAATGGGCCCCATTTCTAATGTTCTAGTGTATAATGGGCCCTGTAAATGCTGCTCCAGTGTCTGATGTCCACTTTTGGAATGTTCCAGTGTATGGTGGGCCCCATCTATCATTCTCCTGAGTATAGTGCTCCCCAAAAATTGCTGTCCCAACATTGAAAACAATCAAATAAGTCTCCTCGCTAGGGAATCCCTGTACTAGTCTGGACTCCTCGTCGTCCCCATCTTCCATCTCACTGCATAGTATTTTAACCTTGCAAGTGCTGTGATCCTGAGCAAGCAGGGGGGGCCCACTCGTTGGCGACGGCACTGGCACAGGGCCCCTGATAGTACGGTGGTGTGTCTGATGGCGGGTGGGCCGAACCTGCACTTTCATCTGCAGCTTCCTCTTTGTCACCGTGTAAGATGGAACTGTATATGGGAAGGGTAACCTGAGTTTCATCAGGGTCAGATTCAGGCCGTGTAGCGTGCGAGGGGAATGTAGTGGTCTGGGTCAATGTACCAGCAGATTCATCGAGCAGTGGCTGGGCATCAGTGCACTTGTGTCGCTCCCAGGAGTACGGTCGCCACAGTGGCATTACCTTCCTCCTAGGGAGTGTGATGTCATGCTTGGGAGCAACGAAGGATCTCCCTAGCAGGTTAACTGATTGGGCGGCGTTATTCTCATGAGTCATGACCCTACAATCAGTGTTCATGAAGGCAAAGTGTTTGTTTTACGTGGGCAGTATGGTTGCAAAGCTGAACCTTAAAGGAATGTCCAGAAGGGCACCACCAGGAGTGGAGCCTACGGTTAAATTCGACTCCACCTGGGAAACCTCAACCATGCCAGCTACAGAACAGATGCACACATTGCAAGCTTAATTCCATTAACGAACGAGACTCCGTCATGCCCCGCCGTCCGAGTCCGGCTTACTAGAGGGACGCGTGAGGCTCTGGCACATGAGATTGGCCAATAACTGGTGTGTCATGCCCTTACATGACCGTGGCTGCATGTGCGCTACACTGAAAAGGCCAGCGTTTGTCGATTACAGGTGCAGATAACCCGCTGAACAACGTTAGTGATGGGGATCACTGATTACAATTATTACCCGCGAACGATGATTTCCCAGTAAGTGCAGGTCAACCGCAGTTCCGGAATTAGGCCTAACCGTCATTCCTGAAAAAATGAAAAACTTACGTGTGCAAACCACAGGTGCTGTAGCTTGCTTAACAGCTCGCCAGCCGTTCTCACGCCCAGTATGGATTACACGTGATTGCACAAAGGTGAGAAAGGGTACCGTATCCCCGGATAACATGTATGGATAGCGTACACATTCAAAATATATGTCTATACATCAGGAGGCAGGCTCAGACAGTGTTAGGCCCAGTATGGAGTGCACGTGATTGCACAAAGGTGAGAAAGGGTACCGTATCCCTGGATAACATGTATGGATAGCGTACATATTCAAAATATATGTCTATACATCAGGAGGCAGGCTCAGACGGTGTTAGGCCCAGTATGGATTGCACGTGATTGCACAAAGGTGAGAAAGGGTACCGTATCCCCGGATAACATGTATGGATAGCGTACACATTCAAAATATATGTCTCAGGAGGCAGGCTCAGACGGTGTCAGGCACAGTATGGATTTGACGGCCCAGACTACACAGCGGAGGAGCAGGGAGAGGTAAAGATTGCAAATGCTGGGGCCCTGCCCAAGCAAGGGGGGCCCACTCGTGGGCGTCGGTACTGGCGCTGGGCCCCTCATAGTACGGCGGTGTGTCTGACGGCGGGTGTGCACCACCACCGTCAGAGACACTTGATTGCACTATGAGGGACCCTGTGCCAGTGCCCGCGCCCAAGAGTCGGCCTACCCACCTGTCCAGGGCAACGGCACTCGCACGGTGTCGTGTGCTAGGTGGTGACCCCGGCCATGGGGGGGAGGCAACACAGTTAGGGAGTTTTAGAAAGTGGCATATGTTGATGTTGGACATTCAGCTGATGCAAAAGGCGAAATAGGTCAAGTCCCAGGAAGAGGTGGACCAAAGCAAGCCATTTTTCTGTCACCCTATGTGTCATCAGGGGAAGGTGGGACAAAATCCTTGGAAACCCATGCATGGTTCATTTTAATGAAGGTTAGATCATCCACATTTTGGGTTGACAGACGGGTCCTTTTTTCTGTCAGGATTGATCCAGCTGCACTGAAGACTCTTTCCGATAGCACACTTGCAGCTGGGCAAGCGAGCTCCTGTAAGGCATATTGTGCCAATTCAGGCCAGGTGTCCAGTTTAGCGGCCCAATAGTCAAAGGGGAATGACCTGTGTGGGAGAACATCGATATGGGAGGAAAAGTAGTCACTTTCCATTGATGCAGTATTACCAGTTGTGTGAGCGGTCCGTGAAAAATTAGTCCACAACATTGTCATGAAACCCCTGTCTCCAACGCCACTTCTGCTGTGTGCACCATGAACACCTCTGCCAAGCTGCCCCGGGCCCGTACGGCTCGTGTGAGAACCATCACTGCTGTGTGCTGGGAATGCCTCAAGCAACCGATTTACCAGAGTTGCTTGTTTATTAGCCAATATTAGGTCAAGGTTCTCCTGTGGCATGATGTTTTGTAATTTGCCTTTATAGCGTGGATCCAGGATGCTGGCCAACCAGTAGTCGTCATCGTTCATCATTTTGGCAATGCGGGGGTCCCTTTTTAGGATCTGCAAGGCATAATCTGACATGTGGGCCAATGTTCCCGGTGTCAGTGATGCACTGCGAGTGCTGGGTGGAGGAGCACTTTCTGGCAAATCCACATCCCTCCAGTCACGCACAAACCCTGTACCAGACCTTGCCACGCCAACATTTTCACTTGCCCCACGAGATGCATCCTCCTCCCCTAAGTAATCATCCCCATCATCATCCTCCTCCTCCTCTTCTTCCTCCACCTCGTCCAGGAGAGGTCCCTGAGCAGACAATGGCTGAATGTCATCAAGGATTCCCTCCTCTTCCTCCTCATCAACATTGGCTGCAGACACCTGCTCCTTAAGGTGCGTCAAAGTTTGCATGAGCAGACGCATAAGTGGGATGCTCATGCTTAGGATGGCGTCGTCTGCGCTTACCAGCCGTGTGCATTCCTCAAAACACTGAAGGACTTTACAGAGGTCTTTCAGCTTCGACCACTGCACACCTGTCAACTCCATGTCTGCTCTCAAAGTGCCTGGCCGTGTATCCTCCCACAAATGCATTATGGCCTGCCTCTGCTCGCACAGCCGCTCCACCATGTGCAGGGTGGAGTTCCACCTTGTTGCAATGTCGATAATGAGGCGATGGTTGGGAAGGTGGAGCAATCGCTGCAGCTTCTGCATACGAACGGAGTGTACAGGCGACCGGCGGATGTGCCCGCACAGTCTTCGCACCTTCTGGAGCAGGGCTGTTAACTCCGGATAATTTTTGAGGAAGCACTGCACCACCAGGTTCAAGGTGTGAGCCAAGCAAGGTATGTGGCTGAGTTTTGAAAGGGCTATGGCTGCCACAAAATTACGGCCGTTATCACTAACTACCTTGCCTGCCTCAAGATGTACACTGCCCAGCCATGACTCAGTTTGTCGCTTCAAGTACTCGGCCAGCACCTCGGCGGTGTGTCTGTCGCCCAAACACATCATCTGCAACACAGCCTGCTGACGCTTTCCACTAGCTGCTCGATAGGGGGACACCTCGTGTGCAACAGTGGCAGCTGCAGATGGAGTGCTCGTACGACTGCGCTCTGTGGACGAGCTTTCGCTTCTGGAGGAGGAGGAGGAGGAGGGTCGAACGCCTACAGCCAACTGTTTCCTATACCGTGGGCTAGGCAACACTGTCCCACCACCGCTGTCCCCTGTGGACCCTGCATCCACCACAATAACCCAGTGCGCAGTGATGGACACGTAACGGCCCTGGCCATGCCGACTGGACCATGCATCTGTTGTGAGGTGCACCTTTCCACTCACTGACTGCTTGAGTGCATGGACAATGCGGTCTTTTACATGATGGTGGAGGGCTGGGATGGCTTTGCGAGAGAAGAAGTGGCGACTGGGTAGGTCATAGCGTGGTACTGCATAGGCCATGAGTTCGCGGAAAGCTGCGCTTTCCACCAACCGATAGGGCATCATCTCAAACGAGATTAGTTTGGCAATGTGGGCGTTCAAACCCAGTGTACGCGGATGAGAGACTGAGTACTTTCTTGACCTACTCATAGTGTCTGGGAGGGTGAGCTGGACTTGAGAGCTGCATATGGTGGAAGTAGCGGTGGACAGGGCGGACTGAGAGAGGGTTGATGATGGTGATGGAGTTGGTGTTCTTTCTGATGGCCTAGATTCAGTATTTCGTTGATATAACAGTGGGATTCCCTGACTGCTGTGGCCTTGCAACGACACCTCAACATTTGCTGCTGTGCTAACCGGTGGGCTTACAGTGGGGGAAACAATGTAGCGTTGTTGACTACCTTCTTTGTGATCAGTTGCACATGTGGCACTTGAGGTTTGGTGTTGTGTCCACGCTTGCAAGTGCATGCTGGTTAAATGTCTAAGCATGCAACTGGTATTCAAATTTTTCAGATTTTTCCCTCGGCTAAAGGTCTTTGCGCACTTTTTACAGATAACCTTGGCCTGATCATGAGGATTTTGTTCAAAAAAGTGCCACACTGCACTCTTCCTACTTTGGCAGACATTTTGCGGCGTAGCACGCTGTGATCTTTTGACCCTCTGGACAAGCTGTCCAGCAACTCTTTTGATTTTTGGAACCTGTCTTTGGAGTGCTCCGGGCCTGCCAGATAACAGCTGTTGCGATGTCGATGTCTGCTGTGGATGCTCCTCCTCATCTGAGCTATTGGAAGCAGCACCCTCTTCCCCCAATGGATGCCAATCTGGGTCAACAACTGGGTCATCCATCACCTCCTCTTCAATGTCATGTGCACCTTCCTCTGTGTCACCGTGTATGGTGGTATAGTGTGCGGGAAGGGGCACCTGAGTCTCATCAGGGTCAGAATCTGGCTCTGTACACTGCGAGGACAATGTAGTGCTCTGAGTGAATGTACCAGCAGAATCATCTATCAGCGGCTGTGCATCAGTGCACTCCATGTCAGATTCATCTTGGCCTGGGTAATTCACCATTTCACTTGATAATCCAGGCATGGTATGTGAAAACAGCTCCATGGAGTAATCAGTAGTATGGCCTGCGTCATCCTTCAATCTTGGTTGGGGTGAAGGACACAAGGAAAGGTGTGGTTCATGAACATGAGCCTCCAATGACGACTCAATGTTTTTATTTATTACAACTTCAGAAGAGGAGGCGATAGAGCTGGAGGCTGAGTCAGCAATGTAAGACAAAACTTTTTCCTGAAGCTCTGGCTGTCACGGTCTCCGATCCCCCTGTCACGCTCCCAGCCCTGCGCCCCCGTGCGCGCAGCGATACTCATCTCGTCCGGCAGCCGCGCTCCCTCCAACAGCCTCGCTTCCTCCAGCCCCGGCGTCGGCCTCTCCCTTCCTCCGGCCCACGGCTGGTGACGTCACCGCGGGTCCCGCACATGCGCAGTAGGTCGCGGCCGGTCCTCCGCCGCTAAGCTGGGTTCCGGCGGTGCCCTGCCCCAATTGCACCGCCGGACCAATGGGGGCTCAGCAGCAGCCATATCAGGCCGCCCTCCCTTAGTGGAGGCGCCTGACCGTGGTTGTTTTCTTCTGCCCCTCAGGCCCTGAGTACTCCGCTGGAATCCGGCTCGCTGCCTAACCTCTGTGCTTGCTTCCAGCCCTGCTCCAGTCCTGTGTCCGTGCCCATACCTGTCCAGTGTCCGCACCTGTTCCAGTCCAGTGTCCGCACCTGTTCCAGTCCAGTGTCCGTGCCTGCTCCAGTCCTGTCTCCGTGCCTGTTCCAGTCCAGTGTCCGTGCCTGTTCCAGTCCAGTGTCCGTGTCTGTTCCAGTCCTGTGTCCGTGCCTGCTCCAGTCCTGTCTCCGTGCCTGCTCCAGTCCAGTGTCCGTGCCTGTTCCAGTCCAGTGTCCGTGCCTGCTCCAGTCCTGTCTCCGTGCCTGCTCCAGTCCAGTGTCCGTGCCTGTTCCAGTCCAGTGTCCGTGCCTGTTCCAGTCCAGTGTCCGTGCCAGCTCCAGTCCTGTGTCCTTGCCTGTTCAAGTCCTGTGTCCGTGCCGGCTCCAGTCCTGTCTCCGTGCCTGCTCCAGTCCGGTAACCGTGCCTGTTCAAGTCCTGTGTCTGTTCCTGCTCACGCCCTGTGCACCATTCCGAGCCGCCCCTCTTGGTTCCGGCTGCCGTGGCATTCGAGTCTCTGGTCTTGCGCCTAACGATCCCTGTATAGGGGTCGGTCACACCAGGTTGCTCGTCCGGGGTCCCTCGGTGCCACGGTCCAGAGGGTCCACTCCAGGGTATTCCTCCTCACAGTCTGTGGCGTTAACAGTACGGTCAGGCCATGGATCCCGCCGGTGCTGCCGCTCCCGGTCAAAAGGAGCTTCTCTTTTTACGGGAGAACCAGGGGCGCATTATGTCGGTCATGAAGGCCATGGAGTCCCGCTTGTCCGCTCTCCAGGCGGCCGATCCGGGGAATGCTGCACAGCTGGCCGGCCTCCAGCAGGAGTTGAGCCAGCAGCGGGACGCTCAGTCCCACATTTTGTCATATATGGCCTCGGTAGATAGCCGTCTGGGAGATCTTCAGTCCGCCGCTGCGGCCTCGGCCGCCATTCCCAGTCCCGCTCCGTTCCCCTCTCCTCGCCTTGCCAAACCACCCCGATACGCTGGGGACCCCAGACAGTGTAGAGGGTTCCTAAACCAGTGTGGCTTGCATTTTGAGCTTCAGCCTCATCAGTATCCTTCCGATCGGGCCAAGGTGGCCTTCATCATGTCCCATCTGGAGGGAGAGGCCTTATCTTGGTTAAATCCGCTCTGGGAGAGGGACGATCCTATTGTTTCTAACATCCCGCTCTTCTTGGACACCTTTCGTAAGGTGTTCGATGAGCCTGGACGGGTAGCCTCGCTTACCGAATCTCTTTTCAACCTACACCAGGGCTCCCTGACTGTTGGTCAATACGCCATTCGGTTCCGCACCATGTCCTCCGAGTTGGGTTGGAATAACGCGGCATTGGTCGGGGCCTTTTGGCGTGGGTTGTCGGGCAGAATTAAGGATGAGTTGGCGGGGCGTGATACCCCCACCAACCTCGAGGACCTCATCTCCCTGGCCACTCGAATTGACCTCAGGTTCCAGGAGCGCGCACGGGAAACGGCGAGGGATAGGAGGCCCATTAGGCCGGCCCAGATCGCTAGCCGGTCCTTTAATCCTCGTCCGCCTGCTCCTGGACATACTCCGCCCCCTGAGCCCATGCAGGTAGATCGGGTCCGGATGGCTGAGAGACGTCAGAGGGAGAGACGGGAGCAAGGGCTTTGTCTTTACTGTGGAGGGGCATCCCACTTCATCCGCTCTTGTCCTGAGAGACCGGGAAACTCTTCCACCTAGGCCAGGTAAGAGAGGCCTTCCTAGGTGATTATGATTCCTCTCAGGCCCTCACACTTTCCGTTCTTTTGCTTTCAGGGGGGAGGCGTGGGTCCGAGGTGGCCTATGTGGATTCGGGCTCAGCAGGCAACTTCATCCGGCGTGAAGTGGTGGACAAATATCGGATTCCCGTGGTCTCCCTGAAGAACCCCCGGATTATCGCTTCCGTTGATGGCCGACCGTTGTTGGACTCCATCACCGCGGTCACAGAAGAGGTAATCTTGCAAGTCGGTGCCCTCCACCGTGAAAAAGTAGCCTTCTATGTGCTGCCCGACTTGTCTCATGCCATTCTCCTCGGTCTCCCGTGGTTACGGACACACCAGCCGGTTCTCAACTGGTCGACCGGGGAGGTCTTGCGCTGGGGAGACCCGTGTCATGGTCGCTGTCTGAACCCCATTCAGCCAGTGGTTCCCGTTCGCCCACCTCAGGATCTCTCCGGGCTTCCTTCCGCCTATTGGGCTTATGCGGACGTTTTCGACAAGAAGGAGTCGGAGGTTCTACCACCGCATCGAGCCTTCGACTGCCCGATTGAGCTTATCCCCGGTTCTACTCCTCCCAGGGGCAGAATCTACCCGCTGTCCCCTGCAGAATCCGCCGCCATGTCCGAATACGTCATGGAGAACCTTGCCAAGGGATTCATTCGGAAGTCTTCATCTCCTGCCGGCGCCGGGTTCTTTTTCGTCAAAAAAAAAGACGGTTCGCTGCGCCCATGTATCGATTATAGAGGATTGAACAACATCACTATCAAAAACCGGTACCCAATTCCTCTTATCCCGGAGTTGTTTGACCGTCTCAGGGGGGCACGCATCTTCTCCAAGCTGGATCTCAGGGGGGCATACAACCTCATCCGCATCCGTGCCGGCGATGAATGGAAGACCGCCTTTAACACCCGTGACGGTCATTATGAGTACTTGGTGATGCCCTTCGGTCTGTGCAATGCCCCGGCGGTGTTCCAGGAGTTCGTCAATGAAATCTTCCGAGACCTCTTGTACTCCTGTGTCGTAGTCTACCTGGATGACATTCTGGTCTTCTCCCCGGATCTTCCATCCCACAGGAGGACTGTCCGCCTTGTTCTTCGGCGTCTTCGAGAGAATCGGCTATATGCCAAGATGGAGAAGTGCCTGTTCGAACAGACCTCCCTGCCTTTTCTGGGCTACATCATCTCCGATGCCGGGCTTCAGATGGATCCCGAGAAACTCTCCGCCATCCTCAAGTGGCCTCGCCCCGCTGGCTTAAGAGCTATTCAACGTTTCTTGGGCTTCGCGAACTACTATCGGCAGTTCATTCCGCACTTCTCCTCGCTCTCCAGGCCGATCTCGGTCCTTACCCGAAAGGGGACCTCTGCCAACTCCTGGACACCTGAAGCCGAAGAGGCCTTCCAGTTGCTAAAACAAGCTTTTTCCACAGCTCCCGTATTGATCCGTCCTGAGAGCGGCAAGCCTTTTGTGCTGGAGGTGGACGCTTCCTCGACTGGCGCCGGGGCTGTCTTGTCCCAGAGGACCGGTTCGGGCCGCCTACGTCCTTGTGGCTTTTTCTCCAGAGCCTTTTCGCCGGCAGAATGTAACTATTCGATTGGCGACCGTGAGCTTCTGGCCATGAAGTTGGCATTGGAGGAGTGGCGTCACCTTCTGGAAGGAGCAGTTCACCCTTTTATTGTTTACTCTGACCACAAAAATCTAGCCTACCTCCAGACCGCCCAGAGACTCAATCCTCGACAGGCTAGATGGTCTCTGTTTTTTGCCCGCTTTGATTTCGAGCTGCACTTCCGCCCTGGAGACAAGAACGCTAAAGCCGATGCTCTATCCAGAGTCTTTCAACCAACTGAATCTGGGGAGGAACCTTCCCATGTTATCGAGCCTACGAAGATAATCACAGTGGCTCCGTTGTCTCTGCTTTCTCCACCTCCGGGCAAGACTCTCGTACCAGAGGACGTTAAGAGGAGAGTTCTTCTGTGGGGGCATTCCTCCAAACTGGCCGGTCATGCCGGAATTGGGAAGACCCTGGCCCTCATAACGCGGTATTATTGGTGGCCCACTCTCCGTCAAGATGTGGCAGACTTTGTCGCCTCCTGTTCCTCCTGTGCTAGGAATAAGACACCCCGTCGTCCTCCATTTGGCCTGCTGCTTCCCCTGCCGGTACCGAAGTCGCCTTGGGAGAATATCGCCATGGACTTTATCACGGATCTGCCCCGTTCGTCTGGCTGTACGGTGATTCTTGTGGTAGTGGACCGCTTTTCTAAAATGGCGCATTTCATTCCGCTAAGCGGCCTCCCTTCCGCACCCGGATTAGCCAAGATCTTCGTCCATCAGATCTTCAGACTACACGGTCTACCCGAACGAATTGTCTCTGATCGTGGGGTACAGTTTACGGCAAAATTTTGGAGAGCACTTTGCAAACTTCTGGATATTTCCTTGGATTTTTCTTCTGCCTATCATCCACAAACCAATGGGCAAGCGGAACGAACTAACCAGATCCTGACTGCATACCTTCGGCATTTTTCCAACGGCCACCAGGATAATTGGGCTGATCTGCTTCCTTGGGCGGAATTCGCCTACAACAATCATGCCGGCGAATCCTCTACTAAATCGCCCTTTTTTGTGGTATTCGGCAAACACCCTAACATACCTCTTCCTGTCGCTCCAACCTCTGAAGTACCGGCAGCCAACTCCTTGTTCCAGGAATTCTCTGAAATCTGGTCCGAGACCAACTCCACTCTCAAAAGGGCCAGTGAACGAATGAAGAACCACGCAGACAAGAGGAGGCTGGACCCTCCACCGTTTCACATTGGGGATAAGGTCTGGCTCTCATCCAAGTACATTCGACTGAAACTACCCTCTTACAAGCTGGGCCCCCGGTACATAGGCCCTTTTGAGGTCCTGGATCGAGTCAATGAAGTCGCCTACAAATTGAGGTTGCCTGCTTCGCTCCGTATCCCGAACACCTTCCACGTCTCCCTCCTGAAACCTGTGGTCCTGAATCAATTCCATCCATCACCCACTCCAGCTCCTCAGCCTGTGGGCTCGGATGATACTTTCGAGGTGAGGGATATTCTCGCCATGAGGAGAGTTAGAGGGAGGACCTTTTTCCTTGTGGACTGGGAGGGGTTTGGTCCTAAGGAGAGATCCTGGGAGCCCCGGGAGAACATCAACGCCCCCCACATTCTCAGGAGATTTTTTGCCAACCGCAGCGGGGGGCGGCTTAAGGGGGGGTACTGTCACGGTCTCCGATCCCCCTGTCACGCTCCCAGCCCTGCGCCCCCGTGCGCGCAGCGATACTCATCTCGTCCGGCAGCCGCGCTCCCTCCAACAGCCTCGCTTCCTCCAGCCCCGGCGTCGGCCTCTCCCTTCCTCCGGCCCACGGCTGGTGACGTCACCGCGGGTCCCGCACATGCGCAGTAGGTCGCGGCCGGTCCTCCGCCGCTAAGCTGGGTTCCAGCGGTGCCCTGCCCCAATTGCACCGCCGGACCAATGGGGGCTCAGCAGCAGCCATATCAGGCCGCCCTCCCTTAGTGGAGGCGCCTGACCGTGGTTGTTTTCTTCTGCCCCTCAGGCCCTGAGTACTCCGCTGGAATCCGGCTCGCTGCCTAACCTCTGTGCTTGCTTCCAGCCCTGCTCCAGTCCTGTGTCCGTGCCCGTACCTGTCCAGTGTCCGCACCTGTTCCAGTCCAGTGTCCGCACCTGTTCCAGTCCAGTGTCCGTGCCTGCTCCAGTCCTGTCTCCGTGCCTGTTCCAGTCCAGTGTCCGTGCCTGTTCCAGTCCAGTGTCCGTGTCTGTTCCAGTCCTGTGTCCGTGCCTGCTCCAGTCCTGTCTCCGTGCCTGCTCCAGTCCAGTGTCCGTGCCTGTTCCAGTCCAGTGTCCGTGCCTGCTCCAGTCCTGTCTCCGTGCCTGCTCCAGTCCAGTGTCCGTGCCTGTTCCAGTCCAGTGTCCGTGCCTGTTCCAGTCCAGTGTCCGTGCCAGCTCCAGTCCTGTGTCCTTGCCTGTTCAAGTCCTGTGTCCGTGCCGGCTCCAGTCCTGTCTCCGTGCCTGCTCCAGTCCGGTAACCGTGCCTGTTCAAGTCCTGTGTCTGTTCCTGCTCACGCCCTGTGCACCATTCCGAGCCGCCCCTCTTGGTTCCGGCTGCCGTGGCATTCGAGTCTCTGGTCTTGCGCCTAACGATCCCTGTATAGGGGTCGGTCACACCAGGTTGCTCGTCCGGGGTCCCTCGGTGCCACGGTCCAGAGGGTCCAGTCCAGGGTATTCCTCCTCACAGTCTGTGGCGTTAACACTGGCTTTAAAAGCGGTTTGCCAACTCCTAGAAAACTAAGCCTTCGAGGCCTTGTGGAGCCAGACGATGACGCAGGCTCAACACCTCCTGCATTCGGTCCTATTTTGCTTTTGCCACTTCCATCAGATCCACCACCAACACCATCATTACCAGCTGCCAACCCCCGCCCAATTCCACGGCCTCTTCCACCAGCCTTCCTCATTTTTGGTAGAAATGTAGACAAAATCCAACAAACTATATAGTAATGTAAAACAAGGTACATGGTGTCTATAGGACAGGGGAGATTTTGAATTTCTGCCGACACTTGTAGACACTGGACACTTTTGGATTGTGTGAGGCCCACTGAATATCAGAGCGCTATGTCACAGGCTCGATGGCACAGGTGTGAAAAAAGTGACTACAGGATAAGGGAGATTTTGAATTTCTGCAGACACTAGTGGACACTGGACACTTTTGGATTGTGTGAGGCCCACTGAATATCAGAGCGCTATGTCACAGGCTCGATGGCACAGGTGTGAAAAAAGTGACTACAGGATAAGGGAGATTTTGAATTTCTGCAGACACTAGTGGACACTGAACACTTTTGGATTGTGTGAGGCCCACTGAATATCAGAGCGCTATGTCACAGGCTCGATGGCACAGGTGTGAAAAAAGTGACTACAGGATAAGGGAGATTTTGAATTTCTGCAGACACTAGTGGACACTGGACACTTTTGGATTGTGTGAGGCCCACTGAATATCAGAGCGCTATGTCACAGGCTCAATGGCACAGGTGTGAAAAAAGTGACTACAGGATAAGGGAGATTTTGAATTTCTGCAGACACTAGTGGACACTGGACACTTTTGGATTGTGTGAGGCCCACTGAATATCAGAGCGCTATGTCACAGGCTCGATGGCACAGGTGTGAAAAAAGTGACTACAGGATAAGGAAGATTTTGAATTTCTGCAGACACTAGTGGGCACTGGACACTTTTGGATTGTGTGAGGCCCACTGAATATCAGAGCGCTATGTCACAGGCTCGATGGCACAGGTGTGAAAAAAGTGACTACAGGATAAGGGAGATTTTGAATTTCTGCAGACACTAGTGGACACTGGACACTTTTGGATTGTGTGAGGCCCACTGAATATCAGAGCGCTATGTCACAGGCTCGATGGCACAGGTGTGAAAAAAGTGACTACAGGATAAGGGAGATTTTGAATTTCTGCAGACACTAGTGGGCACTGGACACTTTTGGATTGTGTGAGACCCACTGACGCTGTATGGTGTGAAAAAATGCACGCTCAGTACCTCTGCAGGACAAAAAAAAAAATTGGGATTGCTTTTAAAAAAGCAGTTTGCAGAGCAGTGGGTAAACAGCAATGCAGCTGTCAGGAAGCCTTAGAAGGCAGCCTAACAACCAACACCGCTGATCCACCACAATATAGCCTCCCCTTGCACTGCACACACAGTGACTGGTGTGTTGTACAGGCAAAATCGCTAGCAGCAGAAGCAGTTTTTTTTTCTTCTTCCCTGCCTAACGCTCTCCCTACAGAATCAGCAACCTCTCCCTATGCTAAGATCGGCAGAAGTAAGATGGCGGTCGGCGTGCACGCCCTTTTATAACCCCTGTGGCGCCCACCAAAGCAAGCCAATCACTTGCATGCCCTTCTGAAAGATGGTGGTGACCCCTGCCTGGTTCCATGACAATTGTGTACAAGATAATTGTGTACGGACAATTGTGTACAGAAAATTGTGTACAGGCCAATTGTGTCCAAGGACAATTGTGTACAAGGACAATTGTGTACAGGGCAATCGCCTTGTACACAATTGCCTTGTACACAATTGTCATTGTACACAATTGGCCTGTACACAATTGTCTGTACACAATAGTCCGTACACAATTATCTTGTACACAATTGTCCTGTCACCAGTCAAACCAATTTGTGTCAACTTCTGTGCATGTTATCAGGCCAAAATCACCCGGGTATGTAAACTTTTGATCAGGGTTATTTGGATATTTTGGGTTGTCATTATGATTTAAAAACAGAAAAATCAGTAGTTTGACAATAAATGGCTTCACCCAACCACTAACCATGAGTGGAGAAAAAGTTTTTGTGTTATCATTCATATTCTCTGAAAAAAGGCCAAGAAAGCAAAAATTCTGCCGGGGTATGAAAACTTTTGAGTACAACTGTAATGCAGTAGAAGAGTTACTCTGGACTCCATCTGGTCTCTGTTCATTGTTTTCGTTGTTTGCAAAAGTGCACAAAAACCAATTTGTGTCAACTTCTGTGCATGTTATCAGGCCCAAATCACCCGGGTATGTAAACTTTTGATCAGGGTTATTTGGATACTTTGGGTTGTCATTATGATTTAAAAACAGAAAAATCAGTAGTTTGACAATAAATGGCTTCACCCAAGCACTAACCATGAGTGGAGAAAAAGTTTTTGTGTTATCATTCATATTCTCTGAAAAAAGGCCAAGAAAGCAAAAATTCTGCCGGGGTATGAAAACTTTTGAGTACAACTGTAATGCAGTAGAAGAGTTAGGCCGGAGTCACACTGGCGAGGAATACGGGAGAGTGAGAGGCGCTAAAAGCACGCATTAGACACGGACAAATGATTCTCTATGGGGTCACTCGCACCAGGCGTAAATTTCTCCTCCGTATCCTACGCTCCGTGCCACTTGCAGCATGCTGCGATTGTCAGCGTACTACGCCTGTAGTATGCCAATGCAAGTCTATGGGTGCACAAAAAATACGCATTACACACGGAACACACGTGTGACCTGCGAGCAATACGCAGGTCTTTTGGCTGGTGAACAGGAAATGGGCCAATCCATCATCAGGAAGCCTAGACATGCAAATGAGCTCAAAAAGCGCTCCAGACATCCAGGAAGTACGCCTCCACGGAGTACAGCAGCAGCATGGCGTCCACATATATTAATGTAGAGATGCTAATTGTGCTGGTGCAGGAGCGTCCAGAAATATGGGACCCACGCGACGCAAACTATGCGAACCGCACAAGAAAGGAGGCGTCATGGAGGCACATCTGTCGCCAGATGTACCATGACTTTGGTGACAGACCACGTGATGAGCAGCATAAAATTCGTAAGTGCAACCATAAAAATATAATTAACGTTAGCGCGCGCTATAAAATGAATCTACAATCAGCCCCCCCCCTTCCTGTGCATGTACTTTTATTAGCCTCATGAGGCCGTTACATTAGGATGTGACACGTGGCTTCACACAGCCATAATTAGGGGTTAGGCCACAAGCTCCTCATCCTCCTAGCCACTAAAATTAGTTTCAGGGGAGCTAATGAGACCCTGGGTATCGGCCCAATTACATATGCCACCATGGGTAGAACGCACACCCCATAAGGCCCCATGCCTAGACTACTGTTTGAAAATGTGACCTCTCAAATATGTGATTTTGACAATCTTTCCTGTCACATTGCAGTGGAAGATGTGATGAAACGGTGGAGAAGCATCCGGGACCAGTACCACCGGGAACGCCAGCAGCGGTCCAGGAGTGGGGATGCTGGCCATGTCAAGCGCAAATATATCTACTATGACCGGCTGAACTTCCTCGCCCCAATTCTGGCTCTGAGACCGTAAGTACATACCTCACACCACATGACACAAAAACATTACACAAATACTTTACAGGGACAAAAATATTGATGTATTTTTGCCTCTGTTCTTTTTCATAACAGAACTCAATCCAACCTTACGGATCGAGGAACGGCCTCAGAGGCAGAGCCCATTATAGATCCTGTAGGGGATGAGGTGGCTGGCCCATCTTCTCCCCCTACAAGAAGGATGGCTGAAGAGGAGGCATCACCAGAACACACAATGGCTGCCCTACACAACACACCACCAGGACGGTCTGCAGCTGCAACCTCACCCATCCTGGAAGAGATGGGCAACTTGAGCAGCAGCCCAACTGCCCAGATCAGGCCCTCCCCACAGGCTGCTCTAGCATCACGGCGAATAAGAAGAAGGCACCAGGTCACCATTCAAGAGAGCAGGACCAATGTGGACACTGGGGTGCTGAATTACTTGTCCAGAGTCACTACAGATGATGGTGAGGAGGCCTATGCACGTTGCCTCACCCTTTATCTCCGTGCCCTTACCCGTGAGGTCAGGCTCCGTATTAGGGGGTGTATTCAGATCCTGCTTGATGCAAGCACCCCCCCAATACCCCATATGAGGTGTTTGAATTTCTGGAGAGGTGGCAGCTCTCACCAAGAAATTTAATGCGCATGAGACCATCCACACAGATGCTTGCTCAAGCAGGGTCTGAACAGCCCCTAATACGTGGGCCAACACCTCAACCCCTTCCTCCCCCTACCCATCCTTCTATTCCGCAGCCCCAAATGTCTTCATCAAGCCAACCCCACCAATATGGCCACTTGTATCCACCCAGTGTTGGAGGCTGGTCCCAACCTGGTTGGGGACGATCTGGCTATCTTGGTGGGTATGAGCCACGGGCCTACCAGAGCCAACAAGAAGCCCCTCACCATCATCCTTACTCTGGCCAGTATCACCAACAGGCCCAGGAGGCTGGACAACAACAGCATCATGGGCAACAGTATGGCCCCACACAGGGCGATGTTGGCCACAATGTCCAGCAGCACCCACAGGCTGTTCCTCCCCGTTCCCCTTCCCCTACATATGAGGATTTATGAATCAAAAATTTGGAGATGTCCAGTTACATGTAACTGGTGCTTCTAATCTAGACAAAAAAACAGGTGTTCTCCTTCACCAACATTTAGAACATAATTTAACACACATTTTTAAACAATGTTTTCCAAACATATGAA
The DNA here is from genome assembly GCF_039654945.1 of Dendrobates tinctorius. Taxonomy (NCBI): domain Eukaryota; kingdom Metazoa; phylum Chordata; class Amphibia; order Anura; family Dendrobatidae; genus Dendrobates; species Dendrobates tinctorius. The sequence goes on along the minus strand of NW_027361917.1, from coordinate 49,122,416 downwards.
ACAATCCATCATGACAGGCAACGCTACCTCACGCCTTTCACACAGATATTACATGTGTGTATAAAAGAGAATATTTAAATGCGCTATACTGTTACCTGAAAGGATGAAAATACACTAATCACTTGCTAATGCATAGGAAAGGCGTGCTTGCCTTTAGTTAAGTAGTCAACTTTGTTATTAGCATTCTCTAGTAAACCAATTTGAGGCGACCAGCATTCACAATATCACGCTCTCTCTATGTCTTAACAAGTGAGTTTTGCATTTTCATCCTTTCCAGTATAGCATGCTTAAATATTGTCTGTTCTACAGACAGGTAATATCTGTGTGAAAGATGTGAGGTAGCCTTGCCTGTCATGGTGGAATCTTTCTATGATTGGAAAACATTATGAGGAAATGTGAGTGTTATCTTATTGACTTTATTTAGGTGATGGAGCTCACCCTTTGTTGCCTAATCAAGGTTAATGTAGGCATGCAGCAATGTTGTTATTGCATAATGTTTGTTGCAGTTTTTTTCTGTAATGTTAATGTTACACCAAGTTAAAGAAGGCACAAAGGATCATTTTGGCCATTGCCAAATTTGTGTTATGGCAAAATTATGTTTGCCTTTAAGCAAAACAAAAAAAAAAAAGGCAAAACTAAAAATTTGTCTACTCTAGTTTACGTCTCTGTGTGATTTCTCACTATCCCTCACAACATACTAACAGACACCAACCAATGCAAAGAAACACTCATAGAATCATAAAAAGGCTTGAGTAATATATATTTAGACACACTTTGAAAAAAACAAATTAGAACATAGACACAGCATTCTCTTGCCAAGAAGTTGCCCCCTCAGGTGAGATAAAGTAATTAGTGAATATATCACGCACTTTGAGGCCAGAGAGCGGTCTACGTTGAGGGATGATAGGTGGTCTCACCCTGCGCACATTGTCCGGCCTACGCACAACACCATCAGAGGAGGAACAATCATGTATCCTGGTGAAGTTATGCAGAACAACACAGGCTTTGACAACTTCATTCACATTTTGTTCACTCAACTGAATGGCAGACTGGAGTACCCGCCATTTGGCACAAAGAATCCCAAAGGAACACTCCACCAGTCGCCTAGTACGTGATAGGCGCAAGTTAAAAATTCTGCGCCTGTGGTCAAGGTTGCGCCGGGGATATGGCCTCATGACATTACGTGATAACTGAAAGGCCTCATCTGCCACAAGGACATAAGGGACTGATTGTTCGGGGGAGCCTGGTAGCTGGCGTGGTGGTGGTAGATCCAACTGGTTGGTGCGTAGCCGCCGACCCATTATGGAAGTATTGAAGACTCTAGAGTCTCCCGTCCTTCCATAGGCCCCAATGTCAACAATTATAAACTTGTATTGAGGGTCTACCAGAGCCAACAATACAACAGAAAAGTATTGCTTATAATTGAAGAATTGGGAGCCTGAGTTCGGTGGCTTACGCACCCTGATATGTTTGCCATCCAGGGCCCCAATACAATTTGGAAACTGGCAGTCCTCCTCAAAGTCCCTTGAAATCCTTAACCAGTCTTCCATCCTGGGCTCCGGTAGGACCACCTGATGGAGTCTTGTCCAGATTTCTGCACATGTAGACCTCACTATGCCTGAAATGGTTGACTTTCCAATGAGAAACTCATGGTGGAGGGCGGCATAAGACAGGCCAGTGGACAGGAAGCTGTAGAACAACAGAAATAGTACAGGTTAGAATGGCTAAAGTAAAAAAAAATCAGTTACATGCCGACCAAACTTGGTAGGAAATGAGAGAGAACAACACACACATATTTGGTGGCACAATGACTAAGTGATATGCAGTACATATTAGATGTAACATTCTGCTGTGTCAGGTGAAACATATTTTGAGTAAGATGAGGGTATTAAACTTTGTCCAAGAAGGCCAAAAAACATAAATTAACACACACATTATGAACATAGAGAATGTGGTCGTGGAGTACATACCGTATTGTGAGTAGAAGTCGCTCCTCTGCAGATATGGCTTTGCGCATCCTAGTGTCCTGAAAGGTGATCCCAGGGCGCACTGTCTCCAAGAGGCGATCAAATGTGGAAATGCTCATTCGACAGTACTGGTAAAATTTGTCCGGATGCTCCCGCAGAGACGAATAGAGGCGGTGAAAATGACCTCTTGTGAGTCGTTGCCTCAAAAGTGGATGTACCCACATGCGTCTCCTCCTCCGCGGATCCACTATCACAGGATATGGTTGGCCAAAGCGCCATGACAAAAGCCAGGTAAAGAGAACCTGCTCGGTTGTATTGAATGTCAGACCCTCTGCCATGCTGCACAAAGAACACCAACACACCTCGTGAAAGCAAGGTGAGAAATGTACAAAATGTAGGCAGCCACCTGTTTCTGAGTGTATAAATAGGGTGCAGGCTAATGATTTAAATTGTTTGCAGGCCTCAAAACCGTTAAATGTCCATTTTGCAAGGCTGCGAGAAAATCTCGCCATACGAATTGCATACGGATTACATACGGATACACACATGCGCAAAATACGCGACCTCACCTTGCTTACGGATGACCTACGGACCACTATTTAGTGGTCATTGATCCGTATTACGCATGTAAAATACTGACCGTATTTTGCGCAGGTTAGTGTGACTCCAGCCTTACTCTGGACTCCATCTGGTCTCTGTTCATTGTTTTCGTTGTTTGCAAAAGTGCACAAAACTGTGGCAGACCGTGCTTTTAAGCATGTCTAAAATGACGGACACTGCTGGATCATAGGTGGCCAGATGGCGACCACAGTTCCTCCATCTGCCTTATTATAAGGAATCTTCCATCGGGGGTTCCGATTGAATCATGTATTTCAGATATTTACACAGAAAATCCAGTGCAAGCGCTCAGCGTAGAGCACAGGATAAATATGAGCTAAGCCTTACTGTGATCTTTGGGAGACAGGTGAAGAATTGGTTTTATTTATTTTTTACTCTGTTCCTCATGCAGAATAAGTGATTAGACGACTTTATTTTTTGGGTCACTGCGAATACAACAATACCAGATTTATATTGTGGTTTTATGTGTGGCTGCTGTCACCAGTGGCGGATTAAGTGGACTATGGGCCCGGGGCTGTTCATAAAACCTGGGCCCCTGTACCCCCCTTCCCACCTGAGCGCTGCGGTCCCCGTGCGGGAATTGACAGCCGTACGGACCGCAGCACTTGGTTTGCTGCGGGTCCATACGGAAAACCCGCCACCATTTCACCACGTGTGGACATGGCCTAAAAAGACGTTGCACATAAGCTGTAGGCCTACGGCCAATACGCACAAAATCGCCCAACGTGATCCTGGCCATAGGGGATCCACTTTAATGTCCCCACTTTAATTTGAAGTCCCCTTACTTCATCCATTGCAGTCCCCTATCACCCACTCACTTCATCTGCAGTGCCGCTTCATCATTTGCAGCCCCTTATCCCCCCTTCCATTTCATCATGTGCAGTCCCCTTCCCCCCCAACTTCATGTGCAGCCCCACTCCCCCATTATCATGTGCAGTTAATTTTACCCCCACATCATGTGCAGTCCCCCTTACCCCCAATTCATCATGTGCAGTCCCCCTTACCCCCAATTCATCATGTGCAGTCCCCCTTACCCCCAATTCATCATGTGCAGTCCCACTTACCCCTTAATTCATCACGTGCAGTCCCACTTACCCCTTAATTCATCATGTGCAGTCCCCCTTATCCCCCACTTCATCATGTTCAGCCCCACTCACCCCCCTTCATCATATGCAGCCCAACTCACCCCCCTTCATCATGTGCAGCCCCACTCACCGCTCTTCATCATGTGAAGCCCCCACTCATCCCCCCTTCATCCTGTGAAGCCCCCACTCATCCCCATTCATCCTGTACAACCCCAGTCACCCCCCTTCATCCTGTACAACCCCACTTAACCCCCTTCATCCTGTGTAGCCCCACTCACCCCCCTTCATCATGTGAAGCCCCCACTCATCCCCCTTCATCCTGTGAAGCCCCCACTCATCCCCCCTTCATCCTGTACAACCCCAGTCACCCCCCTTCATCCTGTACAACCCCAGTCACCCCCCTTCATCCTGTACAACCCCACTCAACCCCCTTCATCCTGTGTAGCCCCACTCACCCCCCTTCATCATGTGAAGCCCCCACTCATCCCCCTTCATCCTGTGTAGCCCCCACTCATCCCCCCTTCATCCTGTACAACCCCAGTCACCCCCCTTCATCCTGTACAACCCCACTCAACCCCCTTCATCCTGTGTAGCCCCACTCACCCCCCTTCATCATATACAGCCCCCAGTCACCCCCCTGTCATCATATACAGGCCCCAGTCACCCCCCCTTCATTGTGTACAGCCCCCACTCACCCCCTCCCCCATTTAATTCATTTTATAAATAAAAAAAAATAAAAAAAGTTCCCCATACTTACCTCACAGCCGGCTCGCTCCCCAGCAGCGCCTCTGCTTTCAGCATCCTCCGGGACATGTCGGCGCGTGCACGATGACGTCATCGCGCACGCCCGACATCTGACCCGGAAGTACAGCCGGAGGGAGCCGGAGCTGAGCAGCCATCAAGGTGACGGCCGTGCACAGCTCCCGGCCCCGGCCTCATAGAATGTGACGCGGGCGGCTGTCTGCTGCCGGCAGCGTCACAGCACAGGGCACGGCCGGCACTGTACAGGTGCTGGAGGAGCGGCCCGGGGGGCATTTGCCTCTCTGACACCCGGCCCAGCCCGCCCCTGCCCCTGGGCCCCCAAAAAACCTTGGGCCCGGGGCGACCGCCCCATCCGCCCCTATTAAGATCCGCCACTGGCTGTCACACACTAAAAGACGCTTTTTACTGCAAAAACAAGCTTTAGCATCGCCATATTTTGATAGCTATAATTTCTCCATGTTTCGTCTGACAGAGTCATGTGAGGGCTTAATTTTTGTGTGACGTATTGATGTTTATTAGTACCATTTTTGGGCACATGACATTTTTTGATCTCTATCTATTCTGATTTTTGGGATACAAAATGAACAAAAAAACAGCAATTCAGGAAAAAATTTTTTATTCTGTTCCATGTGAAAATTGAAAAGGCAGTTTTATTCTTCGAGTCAGTACGATTACAGTGATACCACATTTATATCTTTTTTTAAAGTTTTGGCGCTTTTACACTACTATTTTATAGAAAAAAATATTTGCATCGCTTTATTCTGAGAGCTATAACTTTTTTATTTATCCGCTGTATGGCAGCTTATTTTTTGTGGGACTAGATGATGTCTTCACAGATATTATTTTTATTTTCATCCGTCTTTTTGATCTCATTTTATTCCACTTTTTGTTCGGTGGTATAATGATAATGCATAGGTTTTTGCCTCGTGTTTTTTTTTTATTTTTTAACGTTGTTTACTGAAGGGGTTAACTAGTGGGACAATTTTATAGGTTGGATCTTTCCAGATGTGGCAATATGAAATATGTGTAAATTTTTTCTTTACAAACAAATATATTTATTGGATTCATATTCAATTGGATTCAATTTTTATTAACTTTTATTTTACTTTCTTACATTGTCCCAGGATGGGACATTAATTTCACACTGACAGATCACAGACTTAATACTCTTTTGCATTGCACAGCATTAGAACAGTATCTGAAATGCGGGGAAGAGGCGTGTCAGCTCATGCTCTGAGCATGAGCTGACAGGCCACCGTCCCTGTGTGACATCGTAGCCATATTTCGGCCCAGGGTCACCATGGAGACCATTGGCATAATGCGATCGCAATGCATTGAGCCGATGAGAGCACAGAGGGAGCTCCATCCCTCTGCGAGGCCCCGGGATGTCACTGTCACCAATGGCAGCGGCATCACAGGCGTTAAACCCCTGTGATCAGTACTATCACCGATTGGGTGCGTTGCTGCAGGGTGTCAGTTCTCATAGAGCTGACACCCGCATTTAATAGCTGCAGCTTTCAGCATGAGCCATGCAATCATGGCACCATACTGTATATATACAGCTGTTTTCGGCGCAAGTCGGGAAGGTGTCAATAAGACACCTATCCATTACTAATCATAAAGTTTGTAAAGGGTTAAATAAAAACACACACATGCAGAATAAAGTATTTTAATGAAATAAAAGAACACAGTTTTTCCATCTTTATTGTTCTGCTAAATCCAAATGATGCGCTTGATCTCCTGGAAAAAAATTATAAATAAAAAAACAACAATATACCATACCTGTCCGCCAAAAGTCCCATGCAGTAATCCATATCTGGGGGTTAAATAGTTTACAACCGGGAGCGGTGCTAATGCTAATTTTGTGAGCAGTTTTACTCAATTGGCAGAAAACTTGTCAGCTTGTTGTGCTGCGATTATTGGATTTATTTTTGACATCACCATGTCAGAGCTGAAGTGTTAGGTAGTTGAATGGTAAAAAGTTTTGTAGACTGTGATAGTGAAAAAGAGCTCAACAAAAAGCAGCCATTAAAGGAAATCAGTCACTTCGGAAAACTTTATTGACGGCTGTAAATCAAAGGGCTGGGTGTGCGACTCACAGTATTGCGAACAGTGCTGTGAGTGGTAACTGTAGTCGCTCCGTCATTCCACTATGAGTGAAAGTTGGTGGCTTCCAAGAGGAAATAAGATCATTTTCATCCAGTACACGCACTTTCAGTAACATGGCCGGGCAGCATTGCAGCGCTATTTACCTGAAGATTAATTCTATACAGTAACTATAGGTAAATAACGTTTTAAGAGGTGATAGCTGTATATTTCGTATACAACTTCCAATCCTACCTTACTATCCATTAATGCAAGTGGTCATAGCTAAGATTTATATGGTAAATCAGCAACCCTAATAATGGGGAGAAAGGCTTCTCAGGGTAATTACTTTTGGCTTCTCCAGCCTTGCATCACAAATTACAAAATACTTGTCATGTCTGAGCTGAAAACGTGGGTATTTAGCTATGCATAGTGCAAAACACTAATGCCTCAGTGTATGGAATAAAATAAGAGTACAATAGTACATCATGTGTCAGAATAAGAAATGGCAATATTTTTCAAAAAGCAAGCTTGTTGAGCTGCAGCACATCATAATGAGAACTGACTGACAACACTCATAAAGAACACATCAATATAACTAGCTAAGGAACTGGGAGATCTCTGTAGTGCTTGATTTAGTTGCTGGAAAAGTATGTACTGTAAGTAATGTAATATCATAAAATGTGAAATTTGCTCAAGTGCACATATCGGTGTATGATTAGGTAATTATTCCAAAGCTTTGAATAGCTCTTAAACCTCTTTTGGCACAACAAAGTACCGGTAGTTTATTTTTACCTTGCTAGAGAGATGCTGCCAGCTGAATTCATTTTCTATGAAGAAGCTATTTATGCTTATAAGGTTTTCTATAAGAAGTCATAATGTGCAATTATATATATAGATTTTTTGGGGTTCCTAAAAATAAAAACAGGTCCTTAGTTTAAAAACAAAATCAGATTTCCTTTCATATATTAAATGCATGTATATATATACACATGTATATACATGTATATACAAAATAGAAATACACAACCAAGGACAGAAATTTTTAAATGTCCCTTACATATTGTATCTTTTGCCAGCATTAAATATTTTAATGCATGTTACTAGAGATAAGCGTATCAATTCGATGCTTGTCCTGACAAATTTGAACAATTTTTGATTAGTGATTAGAGAGCATGCTCAGATAAGGTGTTATCTGAGCACGCTTCTGTCCTAATTGAGTATTTTCGGCATAATTGAAAAAAAATGCTTGAGTCGCTGCAGCTGTTTGACAGCCGCATCACATGCAGGGTTACCTGTTTGTTAGGAAATTGCTGCATGTGTTGTGGCTGTCAAACAGGTGCGGCGACTCAAGCATTTTTTTCGAGCACTCCGAAAAAGCTCAATTAGGGCACAAGTGTGCGGGGATAACACCTTAACACATTTGTGATTCAATTTACATGAATTGTCAAAAAATAGAGAAACAGACATAGGGAGAGAAAGCCCTAAAACGTTTGACAAATACGCCAGACAGTGTGTGTTCTTAAGCGGAAGTACTGAAGATGGGTGTATTAGTCTGCGAATAATACACAGATTCAATTGATGGGGGGAGGAAGATATAGGAGAGTACCATCATCAGTGCTAGTAGATCTGAATAATTAGGAACTACACACGTGGTCAAAATTGTTGGTACCCCTCATGTAATGATAGAAAAACCCACAATGGTCACAGAAATAACTTGAATCTGACAAAAGTAATAATGAATCGAAAATCTATGAAAATGAACAAATGAAAGTCAGATATTGCTTTTCAACCATGCTACAGAATTTTTAAAAAATAAAACTCATGAAGTGTGGTAACTCTGAAAATAATGTGATAAAAGGGACATATTAAATCAAGGTGTGTCCACTAATTAGCTTCACAGGTGTCTACAATCTTGGAATCAGTGAGTGGGCCTGTATAGAGGGCTACAGATACTCACTGTGCTGTTTGGTGATATGGTGTGTGTCACACTCAACATGGACCAGAGGAAGGGGAAGGAAAGAGTTGTATTAGGAGATTAGAAAGAAAATTCTAGACAAACATGTTAAAGGTAAAAGTTATAAGACCATCTCCAAGCAGCTTGATGTTCCTGTAACTACACTTGCACACATTATTCAGAAATTTAAGCTCCATGGGACTGTAGCCAGCCTCCCTGGACGTGGCCACAGGAGGAAAATTGATGACAAATCAAAGAGACAGATAACACGAATGGTAACAAAAGAGCCCAGAAAAACTTCTAAACAGATTAAAGGTGAACTTCAAGCTCAAGGAACATCAGTGTCAGATTGCACCATCCGTCGTTGTATGAGCCAAAGTGGACTAAATGGGAGACAACCAAGGAGGACACCATTGTTGAAAAAAAAAATCATAAGAAAGCCAGACTGGAATTTGCCAAACTACATGTTGACAAGCCACAAAGTTTCTGGGAGAATGTCCTATGGACAGATGAGACAAAAATGGAACTTTTTGGCAAGACACATCAGCTGTATGTTCACAGACGCAAAAACGAAGCAAATCAAGAAAAATAAACTGTCCCTACTGTGAAACATGTAGGAGGCTCTGTTATGTTCTGGGGCTTCTTTGCTGCGTCTGGCACAGCATGTCTAGAATCTGTGCAGGGTACAATGAAATCTCAAGACTATCAAGGGATTTTAGAAAGAAATGTGCTGTCCAGTGTCAGAAAGCTTGGTCTCAGTCGCAGGTCATGGGTCTTTCAACCGAATAATGACCCAAAACACACAGCTAAAAGCACCCAAGAATGGCTAAAAGGAAAACATTGGACTATTCTGAAATGGCCTTCTATGAGCCCTGACCTAAATCCTATTGAGCATCTTTGGAAAGAGCTGAAACATGCCATCTGGAAAAGGCACCTTCAAACACGCGTCAACTGGAGCAGTTTGCTCTTGAGGAGGGGGCCAAATTTCTGTTGAGAGGTGTAGAAGTCTCATTGACAGTTACAGGAATCGTTTGATTGCAGTGATTGCCTCAAACAGTTATGCAAGAAAATATTAAGTTAAGGCTACCACCAATTCTGTCCAGGCCTATTTCATGAGTTTTATTTTTTTTAAAAATGCTGGGGAAGCATGGTTGAAAAGCAATGTCTGACTTTCATTTGTTCATTATTACTTTTGTAAGATTCAAGTTATTTCTGTCACCATTGTGGGCTTTTCTGTCATTAAACGAGGGGTACCAACAATTTTACCACATCTGTTCGTAGTTAGATTGAGATGATATTCATTAGCAATCCAATATTCAAGTAAATTGTACTTACAACATTAGGTCAATAACTTAGACCTTTTTCAGATACACGGATTGCATTTAAAAAAAGCTGTAATGGTGAGGCACTGAAATGTTGTCCCGTGTGTGATGAATAAGCAATGAGCCAGAAGTAAAACTACACTGTGTCCACAATTACTAGATAATTTATATTTTTGATTATTCATTTTATTATTGAACAACTACAGAGCTGTCGGTCAATTAAAAAGTTTATTAAACATGAAATCTGAATATTTAAGAACGTAAAAATGAGGTTTTGTCTTTCATAGGAGAACATCTGTGTGTGGATAGTCATTGGGCAATTATTACTGTGCAGAACTATTATCTATTAAATGAAAAACGTAAATTTTGCCTTCTTAGGCTACTTTCACACTTGCTTTTTTTGCGCTGCGTGCGCAGTGCAAACGAGCATAAAAACGCATCATGTGTTTTTTAATGCGTTTTCTTGCTTTTTGCGCACAGTTTTTGCAAAAAAACCATGTTTTTTTTTGCACTGACGTGTGCATGGTCAGCGCTCCCATAGACTTTAATGGGTTTTGGGTGAATTTTGTGTGCATTGCGTGCGCATGCGTTTTTTGAGACATGTCGGATGCACAAAAAATGCAGCAGGATGCATTTTGTGCGCCCGGGCGCACACTACAAAAAAACGCATGCGCGTACAAACGCATGACAATGCGCACCCATGTTAAATATAGGAAAAAAACCGCATGCGCATGTATGCGCAAAAGCGCAGCGCAAAAAAACACAAGTGTGAAAGTAGCCTTAATTGTTTATTTTCATCTCTTAACTTGAGAATAATAACCAAACAACTCAAAATGTACAAAAATACATTTCTGACATTTTAAAAAATATATCAAATATATCAGTGACCAATATAGCTATCATTTCTTTTCTATAACAGTCATAAGCCTTTCATCCATGGAATCTGTCAGTGTCTTAGTATGTTGATGTTCAACTTTTTTGGGCAGCACCAACCACAGTGTCAGGACTCGAAACCAGCACCTCTGATGTGCATCAGTCAGCAGCTCTTCCCTTTGAGCTATTTCACCTGTGTAATTCCCTATTGGCTCCACCTTGTAAATCTCCTGATTGAACACCATATTTAAACCTGGCATTGCTCTTCCTCCCTTGCGAGTTTATAGAACTCCAGGCCTTTAAGAAATAAGAAATAAGATAATCCTTTAATCGTCCCACCATGGGGAAATTCAGAGCATTACAGCAGCAAGGCAGGAACAAGTACAGATACAGATGCATAAAGGCATTACATTGACAGTAGGTAGGTACATATACGAAAAAAAAAGATATAACCGGACTATCACAACTTTGGATCTATCAGTTCACTGTTTGGGTCGTTCTCAAGTTTTGGACAGTGCTTGTTATACAGCCTAACTGCAGCAGGAAGGAAGGACTTTCGATAGCGCTCCCTCTCACATTTAGGATTAAGTAGCCGGTCACTGACAGTACTGCACATCTTTGTCACGGTCTCATGCATGGGATGGGAATCATTCTGCACCATGTAGCTCACCTTGGCCAGTATCCTCCTGTCGCCTACTTCCTGAACTGGATCAAGGGGGCATCCCAGGACAGAGCTGGCCCTTCTAATCAGTTTGTCCAGCCTATTCCTGTCCCTGGTTGATATGCCACTACCCCAACACGCCACACCAAAGAAGATGACTGATGCCACAACAGAGTTGAAGAAGGATGCAAGGAGTGCCCCCCTAACTCCGAAGGCTCTCAGCCTTCTGAGCAGATAAAGCCTACTGTGGCCCTTCCTGTACACTGCATCCAAGTGATGGGCCCAGTCAAGCTTATTATTGAGGATCACACCAAGGTACTTATAGGTGTCGACTATCTCAATGTCATTTCCCTGAATGTTCACCACTACTGGTGGATTTTTTCCCTTGCGAAAGTCCACCACCAATTCCTTGGTCTTCCGGGAATTAATCCTAAGGTGGTTCCTCTGACACCACTCCACAAAAGCTTGGTTAGTATCTCTGTACTCTCTTTCATCTCCTCCTGTGATGAGGCCTACTATTGCAGAGCCATCAGAATACTTCTGCAAGTAGCAGCTAGATGAGTTGCACTTAAAATCCGCAGTTTACAGTGTGAAGAGAAAAGGGGCAAGAACTGGACCTTGAGGTGCCCCTGTATTGCAGATCACCATGTCTGACACACTGTCCCGAACCTTTACAAACTGAGGTCGGTTCGTGAGGTAGTTAAGGATCCAGGTGGAGAGTTGGAGGTCCACGCCAACAAGGCCCAGCTTGTCTCTCAGTAGACCGGGCTGTATGGTATTAAAAGCACTAGAGAAATCGAAGAACATTATTCTCACAGTGTTCCCAGGTTTCTCCAGGTGAGAGAGAGTCCTATCTAGAAGGTGGATAATGGCATCATCCACACCAATGCCCGGCCTGTAGGCAAACTTGAGAGGGTCCATATCCAAGCTCACTAGAGGACGGAGACGTGTGAGAACCAATCTCTCTAGTACCTTCATCAGGTGTGATGTCAATGCTACAGGTCTATAGTCATTAAGGTCTTTCGGATAAGGTTTCTTCGGAACTGGTACCACACACGATAATTTCCACAGTTGTGGTACTATACCTATTCTCAGGCTCATATTGAACAGATATGTAATGATCTCACTCAGCTGGTGCCCGCAGGTTTTCATTAGTCTTGCACTGATGCCGTCAGGACCTGCAGCTTTCAAAACTTTGATGTTATCCAGTTCTTTTGCAACCTGGGTACTTGTGAAGAACAGACCCTGGCTCAGTTGACAAGTTGCAGCAGGGGGTGAGGTTATTGTAGCAGAGAGGTGGGAATGGTATGCAGGGGCAGGAGCAGCCAGTGTGTGATTAAATCTGTTAAAGAATAGATTAAGTTCATTAAGGCCCTCTTTATCTACAACCATCCTGGAGACAGTCTGTCTATGCCCAGATATAGACTTTAGACCCTCCCAGACTTCATGAATCCTTTTCTGTGACAATTTCAGTTCAATCTTTCTCTTATAATTAGCCTTTCCCTGCCTGATTAGATTCTTCAGATCTTTCTGCACCTCTCTCAGCCTTAGTAAAACTCTCCTTTCACCTGCTGCTTAATCCAAGACCTTACTGCTCCTACCATGTACCAACCTCTGGTTATTCCTGATTACGCAACCTGCTGATCCTACAACTATACTGCTGCTCCCGTGTACCGACCTCTGGCTATTCCTGACTACGCAACCTGCTGATCCTACAACTATACTGCTGCTCCCATGTACCGACCTCTGGCTATTCCTGACTACGCAACTTGTTGATCCTTCACTATACTACTGATCTCATGTACCGACCTTCGGCTATTCATGACTACCCTACCTGCCGGTACTGCCCCTGGTGGTTGCAATACCACTACTCCAAAACAGGTCAATCCATAACACACAGCCTACCAGACACTATTCATAGAGGTGTACTATTCTTCATCAAAAATCTCCTGTTTAAGAAGGGCCCACAAACTCTCAATAGGGTTTAGGACAGGTGAGGAAGGCGGCCATTTCATTATTCTTTAAGGCCTTTACTGGCAAGCCAAGTGTTGGATTACTTCGATGCATGCGATCGAACACTGACCAGCATAAAAGTCATGACTTTCTTGAAAGATGGAGATATTTTCCCTTACCACTGTTTGCAAACTGGCAGTAGGTTTTGAAGCTGATTTTGAGTCCATCTTCAACCCGAAAAGGTCCAACTAGCTAATTTTTAATAATACCAGCTCATAGCAGTACCCCACCTCCACCTTTATGGCATTTGAGTCGAAGTCGAGGTCTGTTCCCATTACTGATCCATCAATTTGGTCCATTTAGAGTCACTTTCATTACAGCAGTCCAAAAAATCTTTGTTCAGTGGTGGTGAGGTTTTTGCCTTTCTTACATCTCTCTGATCACTGAACACCTTGTACTTCTGAGCACTCCTGGGAGGATTCAGTTCTGGAATAATACCACACATGAGGATAATCAGTTCATAATTGTAAAATCCTAAATGTGCATCTTTTTATCTCAGCGTGTTTTTTTGCAACACTTCTGACTATTTGCAGCAAAACTAAAAAAAACCTTTGAAGATGTTATTAAATTTGTCTGTAGAGATTACTGTGGCATCAGTGATTACATCCTCTCATATTTATATTAGAAAAAACATTCACAAGGATACCATGTGGTATGGAATATGAAAAAACCTACATAAGAAAAATCCTCCAAACAGTACGTATAGAATATAAATTTTATTAAATCATGCTTAAAAGATTTTTAAAAGGGATGACAATACACACAACAAAAAATGAAAGATGAAAAAACAAATAAACATTGAGCAGGTGGAAAAAATTACGTTAAAAAATAGTTGTATATATGTATATATATATATATATATATATATATATATATATACACTAGCTGAAGAGCCCGGCGCTGCCCGGGCATAGTAACTAACTGTGGTTAGTTATAGCAAATTATAATTATCCTCTATCCCATAGTCCCGTGCCCATATACCCAACATACCTATCCTCCATCCCATAGTCGAGTGCCCATATACCCATCACACATCCTTCATCTCATAGCCCCATGCCCATATACCCATCATACATATCCTCCATCCCATAGTCCTGTGCCCATATACCAATCATACATATCCACGATCCCATAGGCCCATGCCCATATACCCATCATACATATCCTCCATCCCATAGTCAAGTGCCCATATACCCATCACACATCCTCCATCCCATAGTCCCATGCCCATATACCCATCACACATCCTCCATCCCATAGTCCCATGCCCATATACCCATAATACATATCTGCCATCCCATAGTCCCATGCCCATATACCCATCATACATATTCGCCATCCCATAGTCGAGTGCCCATATACCCATCACACATCCTCCATCCCATAGTCCCATGCCCATATACCCATCACACATCCTCCATCCCATAGTCCCATGCCCATATACCCATCATACATATCTGCCATCCCATAGTCCCATGCCCATATACCCATCATACATATTCGCCATCCCATAGTCAAGTGCCCATATACCCATCACACATCCTTCATCTCATAGTTCTGTGCCCATATACCCATCATACATATCCTCCATCACATAGTCCTGTGCCCATATACCAATCATACATATCCACGATCCCATAGGCCCATGCCGATATACCCATCATACATATCCTCCATCCCATAGTCAAGTGCCCATATACCCATCACACATCCTCCATCCCATAGTCCCATGCCCATATACCCATCACACATCCTCCATCCCATAGTCCCATGCCCATATACCCATCATACATATCTGCCATCCCATAGTCCATATATACAGTAGCTGAAGAGCCCGGCGCTGCCCGGGCATAGTAACTAACTGTGGTTAGTTATAGCAAATTATAATTATCCTCCATCCCATAGTCCCATGCCCATATACCCAACATACCTATCCTCCATCCCATAGTCAAGTGCCCATATACCCATCACACATCCTCCATCCCATAGTCCCATGCCCATATACCCATCATACATATTCTCCATCCCATAGTCCCATGCTCATATACCCATCATACATATTCGCCATCCCATATTCGAGTGCCCATATACCCATCACACATCCTTCATCTCATAGCCCCATGCCCATATACCCATCATACATATCCTCCATCCCATAGTCCTGTGCCCATATGCCAATCATACATATCCACGATCCCATAGGCCCATGCCCATATGCCCATCATACATATCCTCCATCCCATAGTCCCATGCCCATATACCAATCATACATATCCTCCATCCCATAGTCCCGTGTCCATATACCCATCATACATATTCGCCATCCCATAGTCCCGTGTCCATATACCCATCATACATATCCTCCATCCCATAGTCCAGTGCCCATATACCCATCACACATCCTCCATCCCATAGTCCCGTGCCCATATACCCTTCATACATATCCTCCATCCCATAGTCCAGTGCCCATATACCCATCACACATCCTCCATCCCATAGTCCCATGCCCATATACCCATCATACATATCTGCCATCCCATAGTACCATGCCCATATACCCATCATACATATTCGCCATCCCATAGTCAAGTGCCCATATACCCATCACACATCCTTCATCTCATAGTTCTGTGCCCATATACCCATCACAGATTCTCCATCCCATAGTCCCATGCCCATATACCCATCATACATATTCGCCATCCCATAGTCGAGTGCCCATATACCCATCACACATCCTTCATCTCATAGTCCCATGCCCATATACCCATCATACATATCCTCCATCCCATAGTCCCATGCCCATATACCAATCATACATATCCTCCATCCCATAGTCCCGTGTCCATATACCCATCATACATATTCACCATCCCATAGTCCCGTGTCCATATACCCATCATACATATCCTCCATCCCATAGTCCCGTGCCCATATACCCATCACACATCCTCTATCCCATAGTCCCGTGCCCATATACCCGTCATACATATCCTCCATCCAATAGTCCAGTGCCCATATACCCATCACACATCCTCCTTCCCATAGTCAACCATTATGACATCATAATGAGCGGCGGGGCTTGCAACCTATGATGACATCAGCGTCGCCATGGCAACCATTATGACATCATAATGAGGGGCGGGGCTTGACACACACACACTTTTTCCCCATTATGTAGATAGGGGCAAAATTGTTTGGTGAATTGGAACGCGCAGGGTTAGAATTTCGCCTCACAACATAGCCTAGGACACTCTTGGGGTCCAGACGTGTGACTGTGCCAAATTTTGTGGCTGTAGCTGCGACGGTGCGGATGCCAATCCCGGACATACATACACACACACATACATGAGCTTTATATATTAGATATAATACCTTGCAATAATATCCCTGAATAAATAGATAACAGCAACAATGCTTAAAATATAACAGGGAAAAATATACAATGCAAGTGGCTAAGTTTTCTAGCACATCACACTGGACATATAAACTGGGCTATGATCATCCTTGAGGACAGGAAAAAAATCTTTTTATTTCCAAAAATAATGGCATGTAATCATGTTGGTAAGCATGGCAAGCTGTATGAAAGCTTTGTTCCCTACTGAGTGATCTTTCACTGCGCAGATGGCTGCCACTGACCAAGAGATCTTCTCCACTCCACTGCAGTCCCAATTGTCATCCTACTTTCTCCGGCAACAGGGATAATAGAAGAAGCCAAGGTAGTAGGAATTACTGTAACTATGACATGATCGGCCATATGTATCTGCCACTGTGTTAACACGGCAAATAACAGCAAACAGAGATGCACCATCTGAACAAACAGTTTCAGTTGTGTCTATATTGTGTTCTATACCCTGAGCCCCAACCCCATAGACTTCTGAGTCAGCAGATTGGACTTGAGGCAATAACTGGCCGTTTGTCTTGTATATATTGCCTAGTCCAGCCTCCAGTGTACTGATAGAGAGTGTTTTCAGTGTGGCAAGTGGCTTTGTCATGTTAACCACACCAGGTTGTCCACCACAAGTTGGAAAACCTAACAGTTGTCAAAATGAATAAGGCATAGATGAGTATTGACTTTTATTCAGATACTGTTGATGCCAGTGCATCTGCCTGCCTATCCATTGTGTTCTACACTGTTCTGATGATATCAGTGCAAATGTCTAAACCCAGCTGGGTATCTCTTGCCTATCCATCATATTATTATCTATACTGTTTTACTGTTGCTACTACAGAAGCTGCCAGTGCTGGTCCCGCATAGCTGGATATCCCCTTGCCTGTTACATCATGTTCTGTACTGTGCATTTGCTATGGCTGCCTCTTCCACTATGAAGAACAGTTCCAATCATGCGCAGTGCACCTCTCTGAAGCTTGCACGCGTACACCCATCTTCAAGAGGATCAATGCAGTGAGTGAATGAAGCTGTGCGCATGTGCGAGGTATGTATAGCGCTGGCAATGACGCCGGTGCTTGCAAGCACTGTTATCGTGCCCGCAGGGCGTTTATGTGTACAGTGTAATAAAGGGATTGCTAGGAGGATATTTAGCTATGTAGACACAACTGCTGGTGGTTCTGGGGGCACAGGGGACCTCTGACAGGTTCCCTTTAAACAGCCTGTTGAATGTTCATTGTTTATCATCCAAATATGGTTGGCCACAACTTTAAAAGTTACTTCCATGTGAACTAACTGCTATAGATAAGCATCTTGCTTTCCCAAATTTTTCTGATTTAGATTCTGTGTTGGTTGCATGATACCTGGCAAAGGCACTCCTGTATTCCTGTGATGTCCCTAAAGGTACTGTCACACTTAGCGATGTACCAGCGATCCCGACCAGCGATATGACACGGTCAGGATCGCTGGTGCATCGGTAAGTGGTCGCTAGTGAGCTGCCACACAGGCAGATCTCACCACCGACATAGCAGCGGATGGGGGTCGCTACTTACCTGTCACACTAGGTGATCCTGCGTCCTCCCACCCGGCTCCACGCGTCGCTCATCGTCACAGCAGGAAGCGCCGCAGGAAGCTGACGACGAGAAACAGTCCTGAACGTTCTCGCGCGATCAGCGATAACCAGCGAGGGAGCGGGTCGTAGGTAAGTATCAGACACAGCGATATCGCTAGTAATATCGCTATGACGTCACAAGTTATAGCGATATTGCTAGCGATATCACTTAGTGTGACAGGCCCTTTAGAGTCTCGCTGAGATCTTGACTCTTGCCATTTGATTTTTGAATCATTTGACATCTTCAAGTCATGTGACTAGATAGTACAGAGGCAAGTGGTGTTTGAGTGTTTGTGCGTATCAGGTCTGAGTGAGTGTATAGTAAAGCTGTGTAAGTTGTGGCAGAGTTGAGAGAGTGTATAGAAAAGCTGATTTTGTGTATAGCAAAGGTGAGTGAGTGTACAGCACCGATGAGTAAGAGAATAGCAGACGTCAGTGTGTGATAGAACTGAGTGCATGGCAGAGCTGAGTGTGTGTGGCAGAACTAAATGGGTGTGTGGCAGAGTTGAGTGTATGTGTGACAGAGCTGAATTTGTGTTTGTGTGGTAGAACTGAGTGAGTGTATAGTAGTGCTTAATGTGTGTATGGCAGAGGTGAGTGAGTGTATAGCAGAGGTGAGTGTTTTCTGTATAGAAGAGCTGAGTGTCTGTTCATGTATGTAACAAAACTGAATGCGTGTATATATATATAGCAGAGCTGAGTGTGTGGGGATAGTTTATATTTATGTGTGTTTTCATTGTGAAGGGAATCATACTATGTGATGGGGGGTTCTTTGGGTGCATCATTTTGTTTGGTGGACACTATTGAGGCATTATACTACATGTGAAGAACTTAAGGGGCATCTTACTGTTGTGACAGGGTCACTGAATAGTTTTTATGCAGCACGCTATGTGTTGAGAGGGTTGTTATGGGCTTGTTTTAGTGGACCTCCATAGAGCGGGTGGGAGTTAGTCCACCTGCAGAGTTCTGACAGGACCTGTGTGATGTCAAGGTCTTGTGATCATCACATGGGGTGTTAAATACCTGGCCATGTGAGTCAGTGGGTGTCGTGTCTTGGGAAAGCAGGAACTCCCACATTGCTCCCGGAGGAGCTAAGGACTGTGCGGGTTAACTGCAGGTGAACCTTGCAGAGAATGGACTCTTATCGACTGTGTTTTCTTTGTTTTACTGTTGTGCCAGCAAGGCTTTGTTTATTTTGCTGAACCTTGCTAAGGTTTATGCTATCCACAATAAACCAAGGGATGCCACTAGAAATTTTGGTGGCCCCATACTGGCAACATTTTGGGGGAGCCCTTGAAACTCCACTGATGCTCCATCCTAGCCAGGCCTCCACCAGTTGAACCTTCCACAGTCCCACCGCCCTCTCTTGGAAAAGCTCCACTTCTGCACCATGTCCTCACCAATCACACATTAACAGTTCCAGATCACATACATAGCCAGCAGCTTTTGTTTTAGCCAAAAGATTTTTCAATCCGCCACCATGACAAGGTAGACTCTTTTGGCCGGGACTTACTCTACTCTTACATATCAGACATTTGTTAAAATATCCAATACTCGTTTAGGTATATTTTTATATATTTTTCATTTTTTAAAATGACCAATAATATAACATGCAAGGGACAAAATGGACAAATACCCTCATGCCATGACCAGACTACATATTTCCACCACAGTGACCAAATAATAGCACATACAAGGAACAAATACTTTAACACCATGACCGAATCACATATTACCACAACATGGTGACCAATAATACCACATACAAGGAACAAATACTACCACGCCATGACCAGACTAAATATTACCACCACAGTGATCAAATACTAGCACCAGATCACCATGACCAGATCACATATTACCAGCACATAGTGACGAAATACTACAATACTGATTATTAATAAAAAACACAATACTAATGCCATTATACACAGGAGACCTGTACTTAGTATACAGTGTCCGTGTACAGGTAATACAGTGATCACCGGTGACATTATACACAGGAGATCTGTATATAGTGTCAGTATACAGGTAATGCAGGGATCCTCAGTGTCATTATGCACAAGAGCTCAGTATTTTAGTGTTAGTGTACAGGTAATACAGTGATCACTAGTGACATTATACACAGGAGCTCTGTATATAGTATACAGTATACACTCACTGGCCACTTTATTAGGTACACCTGTCCAACTGTGTGTTAAGACTTAATTTCTAATCAGCCAATCACATGGCGGCAACTCAGTGCATTTAGGCATGTAGACATGGTCAAGACAATCTCCTGCAGTTCAAACCGAGCATCAGTATGGGGAAGAAAGGTGATTTGAGTGCCTTTGAACGTGGCATGATTGTTGGTGCCAGAAGGGCTGGTCTGAGAATTTCAGAAACTGCTGATCTACTGGGATTTTCACGCACAACCATCTCTAGGGTTTACAGAGAATGGTCCGAAAAAGAAAAAAAATCCAGTGAGCGGCAGTTCTGTGGCCGGAAATGCCATGTTGATGCCAGAGGTCAGAGGAGAATGGGCAGACTGGTTCGAGCTGATAGAAAGGCAACAGTGACTCAAATTGCCACCCGTTACAACCAAGGTAGGCAGAAGAGCATCTCTGAACGCACAGTGCGTCGAACTTTGAGGCAGATGGGCTACAGCAGCAGAAGACCACACTGGGTACCACTCCTCTCAGCTAAGAACAGGAAACTGAGGCTACAATTTGCACAAGCTCATCGAAATTGGACAGTAGAAGATTGGAAAAACGTTGCCTGGTCTGATGAGTCTCGATTTCTGCTGCGACATTCGGATGGTAGGGTCAGAATTTGGCGTAAACAACATGAAAGCATGGATCCATCCTGCCTTGTATCAACGGTTCAGGCTGGTGGTGGTGGTGTCATGGTGTGGGGAATTTTTTCTGGGCACTCTTTGGGCCCCTTGGTACCAATTGAGCATCGTTGCAACGCCACAGCCTACCTGAGTATTGTTGCTGACCATGTCCATCTCTTTATGACCACAATGTACCCAACATCTGATGGCTACTTTCAGCAGGATAATGCGCCATGTCATAAAGCTCGAATCATCTCAGATTGGTTTCTTGAACATGACAATGAGTTTACTGTACTCAAATGGCCTCCTCAGTCACCAGATCTCAATCCAATAGAGCATCTTTGGGATGTGGTGGAACGGGAGATTCGCATCAGGGATGTGCAGCCGACAAATCTGCGCCAACTGTGTGATGCCATCATGTCAATATGGTCCAACATCTCTGAGGAATGCTTCCAGCACCTTGTTGAATCTCTGCCACGAAGAATTGAGGCAGTTCTGAAGGCAAAAGGGGGTCCAACCCCTTACTAGCATGGTGTACCTAATAAAGTGGCCAGTGAGTGTATAGTGTAATTGTAAGACACTGATTCACCATTGGCATCTCTAGTTAAAGTCCTTCATCTTCGCTTTTGTTCTTTATCCAGTTCAGACCGCCATCACTTCTTCCAGCTAGGACTCCTCTCTGTAGAATATAACACAGTTATCTAGAGCACATTCCAAAATTTTTCCCCAAACACTAAACTACGCCAGATGAAGAAGAAAGCGACCGTGTCGCCCTGTACAAAAACAGGACCTCTCCTACCCCACACTTAAAACAGTATCCTCAAAAATAATATCCTTTAATTAGCCACTACAGTAATATTATCCCACATTCTGGACCCCATGTGTCCTCCCATTCTGCACCCCACTAGTCCACCCATTCTGCCTCATGTCTCTCCATACTGCACCCAAGTCTCTCCATATTGCCCCCATAGTAATCCATAATAGTATATTGCATCCTATAGTCATATATAGTAGTATAACGCAGACTCATAGCAGTATAATGAAGGCACATAGTGGTATAATGCAGCCCCATGGCGATATAATGCAACCCCATAACGGTTTATTGCAGCCCCATAGTATAGTATAATGCACCCCATAATATAATGCACCCCTTAGGGGTATAATGTGCCCCATAGTATAATGCAGCACCATAGTAGTATAATGCACCCCATAGTAGTATAATGCAGCAACATAGTAGTATAGTGCACCCCATAATATAATGCATCCCATAGTGGTATAATGCACCCAATAGTAGTATAATGCACCTCCATAGTGTATAGCGCAGCCACATAGGAGTATAATGCACCCCCATAGTATAATGCACTCCCATAGTGTAAAATGGAGCCCCATAGGAGTATAATGCACCCCCATAGTATAATGCACTCCATAGTATAATGAAGCCCCACAGTACTATAATGCACCACATAGCATAATTCACCCCCATGGTAGTATAATACAGCCCCATAGTAGTATAATACAGCCCCATAGTATAATGCCCCCAATAGTAGTATAAAGCAGCCCCATAGTAGTATAATGCACCCCCATAATCTAATGCACCCCCATAGTATTATGCATCCCCATAGTATAATGCACCTCCTAGTGTATAATGCACCCCCATAGTATAATGCAACCCCATAGTGTATAATGCAGCTCCATAGCATAATGCACCCCACATAGTATAATGCACCCCCATAGTAGTATAATTCACCCCATAGTATAATGCACCCCTAAAGTAGTATAATGTACCCCCATAGTATATAATGCAACCCCACAGTATAATGCACCACCATAATATAATGCACTCCATAGTATAATGCACCCCCATAGTGCATAATGCACCCCACATAGTATAATGCACCCCCATAGTATTATAATGCACCCCTTAGTATAATGCACCCCTATAGTAGTATAATGCACCCCCATAGTTTATAATGCAGCCCCACAGTATAATGCACCCCAATAGTATAATGCACCCCTATAGTAGTATATTGCACCCCCATATTGTATAATCCACCCCATATTGTATAATGCAGCACCATACCACAGCTTTATAAAAAAATAAAGAGTTTCTTCTTACCTGGCCAAAATCCAGCGGTGTCTTTCCGTACGATTCAGCTGAAGTGAAGACAATCGCTCCGGCGTATGACATACGCAGGTGACGTGCCCGCTGATGTCAGCTGCTAGTCTGTGATTGGCTGGTGGCTGTTAACTGTTGCCATGCAGGAGGAATCTCCTGCACAGCAACAAATTTTAACTGCCTGTGCGTCAAGGTTCCTAAGAAACTAGTGGCCTCCATAATCCTTAAATGGAAGAAGAAGTTTAGGATCACCAGAAGTCTTCCAGTCACAGACTGAGCAATCGTGGGAGAAGAGCCTTCATGAGAGAGGTAGAGAAGAACCCCAAGATCACTGTGGTTGATCTCCAGAGATGCAGTAGGGAGATGGTTGAAAGTTCCACAAAGTCAACTATCACTGAAGCCCTCCACCAGTTGGGCCTTTATAGCAGAGTGGCCGAACAGAAGTCTCTCCTCAGTGAAAGACATTTGAAAGTGTAAGGGAGGGACAGGACTGTAGTTGTGTCCTGTATTACTGCAGCAGCTGTGTCCAGTCCTTCCCCTACATGAAATAACACTTTTCTTCTCGACATACCTGCCTCTCCAGATTCAGCTCCACCCGGGAAGTTCCCAGGCCAAAACGGTCCCTCTTTTAGGCGACCCCCATCAATGGAGACACAGTCCGAGTCAACTTTAACACTTTCTTTTCTTAAGATTTCGCATGTTACATCCACAGTTGGTACATTATAACAATGGCTTGCTTCCTCATCTTTCCCTTGCTTGCTGTCACTTCTGTGCAGTACCCGCCCGGACCGGACCGTCCTAGACTGCTTCCCAGTTCCTTCCTGGCCTGACCTTGCTATAATGACATTTCCTTCAGTCTGTTTCACCCCAGACACGAATTCATCAGTCACTACGTTTGGTGGCCCCTGGTAAAGCATCCGCCAGTCTATAGCGATCTCGACGAAGCTCCAACTCCCTTCATTTCCTTATTCCAGCCAACTTCTGCCCTAAAAGCATTGGCCCAGGTGATCAGATGCCACATCTTCCTTTTCTGCTCTAGCCCACTGCTAAGACATGCAGTGGCCATGGTTAACGTGGGCTACAACAACTTAACGTTACGTGGCTGCCGAACTGTCCGGGCCTATAGCCCATGTGGACACTTGGGCGCCCTGGCCCCGTCTGACCAAACCACTCTTCAGCACTAACCTTAACTTTAAGCAAACCTCCCTACAATTAACCCTCTATGAACATCCTATCAGGCTCCACTAGTATACCCCCTCTAGAGGCCCACAACATAACTACATCTACCCGGTTTATGGGGAGACTATGTACTAAGAGTGCCCTCCTCTAATGTCCCACGAAAGGATGCACTAACTTTCCCTAACTTTACATGTACAAAAGTCATATAACATCTGCAATACTATAATACTGGAATACCAGGCAATATATTACAGTTTTCTATAAAATGATAACACATTCATGTGGCAATACCATGAACAATGAGCAGTAATACATAGTTATACATGTAGCAGTACCGCAGACAATTATCATAAAACACATCTGTAAACATTAAGAACCGGAAGACAATAAGAGGGAAGGGTAGCATGAAAGACATTATATCTCACCCCCTTACACTCCCTCTTTCCTTGAATTTGGTCATCCTCGACAAAGGTATAATGCAAAAAAATAATAATAATAAAAACCTCAAGAAAACCACAAGTCATTTGACTTAATATAAGCTGCATCCAATATGTACCGCAGTCTATGATGCACAGGTGACACTCCATGTTCCCAGTCTTGTTCAGATTGCAAAGATAGGCAGTCCTAGGAGAGAAACTCCCCCTTCCCTTGAGGGGAGTACAGACCTGATCCCATGCCACTTCATCCCAAATCTCACCACAGTCTTCAACCCCACCCTAACCCATCTCTTCAACCTATCACTAACAACTGGTATTTTCCCCTCAAGTTTTAAACATGCCTCAATCACACCTATCCTCAAAAATCCCTCCCTTGTCCCATCCTCTGCATCTAGCTATCACCCCATATCACTTCTCCCTTATGCCTCAAAACTACTGGAACAACATGTCCATCATGAA
Organism: Dendrobates tinctorius; assembly: GCF_039654945.1. NCBI lineage: Eukaryota > Metazoa > Chordata > Amphibia > Anura > Dendrobatidae > Dendrobates > Dendrobates tinctorius. The sequence continues at coordinate 49,097,067 of NW_027361917.1, read as the reverse complement.
CTGTCCTCCCATCTCTCTTCTTGCTCCCTCTTCGACTGCTTCCAATCTGGCTTCAGACAGCATCACTCCACTGAAACTGTCCTAACTAAAATCACCAATGACTTATTAACCGCCAAATCCAAGCAACACTACTCTGTGCTCCTCCTCCTGGACCTGACCTCTGCATTTCACTCAGTGGACTATTCCTTATTAATACAGTCCCTCTCATCTCTTAGCATCACTGACTTGGCCCTATCTTGGATCTCGTCATACCTAACAGACCGGACATTCAGCGTCTCGTACTCGCAATCCACCTCCTTGCCTCGCCCCCTATCTGTCAGAGTCCCACAGTGCCCACAGGGATGCGGAACAGTCCCATTAAAGTGCAACAGGCATAACGAGGCACAAATTTCAATGGCACGCAATGCGTGCTTCTCCGTCAGGTGTCATCCCTGCAGCCGCAGAGGATGTGGATGGTGCCACTACAGCACCATCAGATCTTTGGGTGTCAGCCGATGATGGGGCCTGTACCGATTCTGGGAAAAGACTCATGTCATCCTCATCATAATGGGTAACCGCTACCGCGTAATACCTGCGTGGACAGTCTTCCTTAAAGAAGGAGACCCGGTCTACCATGTTCAACAACCTCCCGAATTTGACGGACGTCACTTTTACATAGACCTTGGCGTCCATCCTGTCCTCTCGCATAAAGTCGTAGCCCCGGTCAGTATCGGTATACACCAGTTGACCACTGGTGCGCCATCCTGCCAGAGCGCCCTCACTCAGCCGTCGTAGCTCTCTCCAGACTTCCCGCTCTCGTTGTTTTTTTCATCAAGGATCACCCCTTCCACCCAGGCGGCCTGCCTGTGCATGGGAAAGGGGCCCTCTGTGGCTGGTTAGGTATGGGTAGCCCCCCAGAGCTGTTGCCGAATAGGAGGCCGGTTGAACCTCCAACAGCTGGGGTGACGGAGCTGGTTCTCCCATAGGAATGCAGGGGCGGACAGTGGCTTCAGGTACAGAACTGTATGGGGAGGGCTTTCCGTGGTTGATGACAAGGGCGCACGCACCCGTTCCACTGGTGTAGAAGCAGTCATGGCTCCCAGGACACTAGTTCCTCCCGTGGGTACACCAGTACATGTGACGTTCAACTGGCATACCGGTTCAGATGCAACTTCCGGTCGCTATGCCTCTTGAGCTACTATCGGCTCCGGTCCTCACTGAATTAACTGGGGGTTCTGGTGCGTCCGATCCTCAGGCCCGAGACTGCTCCGTTGGTTTCGCACCACCAGTATCCTGCCTCCGGAAAGATGGTGTCTCCGCCAGGTGGATGCTCTGGGGTTGAGGCAATTTTAAGGTTGGACAGGTGGGAGCCTCCGCTGGTTCCTCGCTGATTGTTAGAGGCTGGACGTGCGCTTTCTCCTGCTGCCACCTCCACTCCACAATACGGCTCACACCTTGGCAGCTGTGCATGCACGAGTACTGCATCATGGCCGGTTCATAGGTACAGGATGGCGCTGCACAGTGTCTTCTGGATTTTTCTTCAGGGCCCCGCCCATCACCGGGTGGGACCACCTCCAGCCGCCTCTCCACTCCATTGATGATCAGTTGCAAAGGGCGAGATCTCCTTCTCTTCTTCCGCTCCCACCAGGGGCGGACCCGGGCATACTGACAAGCAAGTTTTGGTGCCAAAAAGTGATGGCAATGCCCATGAAGGATAGCAAAGAGAGTTGCATATATTTCCCCAGCATGTTACCAGATTGATAAATACTTGAATTTAATCAATTATTGATAGAAAATAGCTGTTCTATGCAAATATACATGAAACTTTAGAAAGGAAAAAGGCATATACTGAACATACCATAAAAACTTTTTTATTCACATATAGAAACATTAAATTACAGAAGTCAAAAAAGTACTAATAGTGCATGATTGTGAGCCCAAAGGACCAAAAACACAAGCGGCACTAACAAGTAGCAGGTAGAAATTCATATTTTCATAAACCTCAATGTTTATACAAATGATGTAACCATAAATAGTACTCAAAAAATAATTAACACAATGGTTACACCACAAAATAGAAACAGACTTAATTACACATCATTCCTATGTATAGGAGTTACTTAAAAAGTGAGCCACTAAACTAGAAACCACATGAATAATCGTAGTTGTTACATACCAGAGCTCCAGTGATGGTGTCGCTTCCCCAACAAGCGTTTTGGCAGCGTGCCTTCGTCAGGGCTGTTCTGGCCTACTGCTAAGACATGCAGTGGCCATGGGTAACATGGGCTATAACGACTAACGTTATGTGGCTGTCGAGCTGTCCGGGTCTATAGTTGAGCTGAGCTGAGAGGGAACAGATCCCACTCCAACGAGCACTTCATCACATTCAAACAGTCCCTCACTACATTCAAGGCCACACTCGCCACAGCAAAACAAACTTACTTCTCTTCTCTCATATCCTCCCTGTCTCACAACCCTAAACACTTATTCAACACTTTCATCTCTCTCCTCCATCCCCCAGCACCGCCTCCCTCTGCACTCATCTCAACTGAAGACTTTTCCTCATTTTTCAAGCAGAAGTTTAATAACATCAGAGACAGTTTTGGTAGACAATGCCCAGAGCCCTTCCTCCTAAGTGCCCAGCCCTCCACCTCTAAAACCAACTTCTCCACCATTACAGAAGATCGACTCTCCACTCTACTCTCAAGATCACATCTCACCACCTGTGCACTTGACCCGATCCCATCCCACTTCATCCCAAATCTCACCACAGTCTTCAACCCCACCCTAACCCATCTCTTCAACCTATCACTAGCAACTAACCATGACAAACAAAGTCATCCACATCCTGTGTCCTCCATACATCTGTGACCTCATCTCCTGGTACTTACCTGCACGCAACCTCCGATCCTAACAAGATCCTCTATACCCCCCTCTTATCTCCTCTTCCCACAATCGCATACAAGATTTCTCCCACGCATCACCCCTACTCTGGAACTCTCTACCACAACATATCAGACTCTCGCCTACCATGGAAACCTTCAAAAAGAATCTGAAGACCTACCTCATCCGACAAGCCTACAACCTGCAGTAACCAATGATCGACCAAACCGCTGTATGACCAGCTCTACCCTCGCCTACTGTATCCTCACCCATCCCTTGTAGATTGTGAGCCCTTGCGGGCAGGGTCCTCTCTCTTCCTGTACCAGTCGTGACTTGTATTGTTTAAGATTACTGTACTTGCTTTTATTATGTATACCCCTCCTCACATGTAAAGTGCCATAGAATAAATGCCGCTATAATAAATAATAATAATAAAAACTATTTTATAGAAAAAATAATTATTTTTGTATCCCTTTAATCTGAGAGTTATAACTTTTTTCTATTTTTGCCCTGATGGAACTGTATGGTAGCTTGTTTTTTTGCGGAATATGATGTTTTCAGAGGTACCATGCTTATTTATATCTGTCTTTTTGATTGCATATTATTCCACTTTTTGTTTGGTGGTATGATGATAAAGCATTGTTTTTTGCCTTGTTTTTTATTTATTCTTTTTATGATGTTCGCTAAAGGGGTTAAGCAGTGGGATAGTTTTATAGGTCGGTTCGTTGTGAACGCAGCAATATCAAATATGTGTACTTTTGTTTATATAGTTTTTCATTGAAATATTTATTTATGGATACACTATCTTTTGATTTTTTTAAATTATTTTTGATATCAGATTGCCTCTATGTAGCAGAACTGCTGTTTTGCTATGAGCTGCGACCACTGGGCGCCACTCATAGCAATCTGGCACTGACAACCATAGAGGTCTCCAGAAGACCTCTGGTTGTCATGCCAACCCACCCGCAATCAATTGATGGAGGTCAACAGTGGAAGGATTTACGGCCCGATGGCCAGAAGCGCAAGTTACATTAAGTTACATTACAAGTTAAATTTGACAGCGGAATTTATCGGGTTAATAGCTGCGGGTGGATCGCGATTCCACCAACGGCTATTCCGGGCACATGTCTGCTGTTCAAAACAGCTGACATGTCCCAGGATAGATGTGGGCTCACCACCGGAGCCCACATCAAAGGGAGGGAGTCCAACATCGGCGTAAATTTACACCCGATGTCGGAAAGGGGATAATTACCATATACCTCTTAGAGCATTAATTATAGCCAATTTGATTGATCAATCTTTCCCCCTTCCTAAAGACCTACTTCTGAAATCAACCATAATGGGTGGAAGCAACTTCAAGAAATGTCAAAAAAGAGCACATTTTCTTCCCAATTACATACCATACCTATAGAGGTTTTAGAAATATTGATCCCTAAATTGAATCTTTCATCATGCAAAAAACAAGTTATCGCTAATTTAAAGGACATTGTCATGGGTGACTCATTAATTCCCTTCCAAAATTTACAACAGGAATTTGAGATCTCGGATAAGAAACCTGGTACCTGGCAAGTCATTAACTCTTTTCTTAAAAAAAAAAGAATTCCCTCTAATAATTACTAATCTACTAAATCTACTGCACTTTTCTGGGAAACAAAGAATATATATTAACAATTCAATGAAGATTCCTCTTTAGTTAAAGGCTCAAACTTACTAGCTTGGGAAAAGGACTTAGATTTTCAGTTTGATAATGACTGTCTGTTAAAATCTCTTGATATCACATATGCTAACACATCTTGTGCAACGTTACAAGAAATGCATTATAAAGTCTTTTCAAGGTGGTAATATACTCTGCAAAAACTCAGTATCCTGCTCATTCTCCTCTCTGCTGGAGGAACTGTGGAAAGATTGGGAACATATCTCATATTTTTCGGAATTGTCCTGTTTTGAGAAAGATGTGGATAGACATACCTGTACAAGATATCTTCTTTAAATTAACACGTTAACATCCCACTTACGCCAATATTAGTTCTATTTTATAAAGGTATAGAGTATCTACCAAGCAAACTTCGACAAGTAATATGTCATATACGCCTAACAATTAAATATCTAATCTCAACCAAATGGAAAGACTCTAACCCTTCCAATATAACAGAAATAATAGATAGAATTTCGATACACAACACGTTTGAATACAATTTTGCAAATTTGCAATAAGGGAAAAACAAGCTAAGAGATATTTGTTAAGGTGGAATTTTTGGATTAATAAGTTTACTCCGAGACTATGTATATATCCCCCCTAATTTCCCATTTTTTTCTTCTATGTTCTCCATTCTCACCTTACCTTTCCTATTATAATATACATCAATAAAAATATTTGAAAACAAGAAGAACAAAGTTACAATTTTGAATGGTCAAGTCAAAGTCTTGACCTTTATCCTATAAAATGATTTACATGGACCTAAAGCAAACAATTCATGGAAAAAAATTAAATGAACACAACAGAATTGAGTCTGTTTTGTAGAGAATTGGATAAAATTCCTCCAATCTGATGTGCAGGACTAATCAACAATTACTGGAAATTCAGATTCAGTTTGTGTTGCACATAAGGCTTGCTCCAGATACCGAATGCAAAAGTTTCACACGTTTGCCTCTGATCGACATGTGATAGTGGATAATTTAGCTCATTTACAAAATTAAGAGTCTAGTTTTTTGTCTCATTTGTTTGACTACATTCTCTATGTCTCATTTTATGACTTGTGTGAAATCTTTTGTAGTTTTAAGTAAATTTATGCAGAAACTTTCAAGCACCATTGTAAATGTATTCATCTACTCTATCTATCTATCTATCTATCTATCTATCTATCTATCTATCTATCTATCTATCTATCTATCTATCTATCTATCTATCAGACAAATGTACATACAGTATCAGCGTGGAATGAGTTCTTGTTACTATGTTTTTAATGTCAGTTAGCTCCAAATCACATTTTAAATTGCTGTATTATATCACGTACCATGCAAAGCAAGTAGCATTTTTTTTGGAATATATATAGACATTTAAATTAATATTATCAGTAATCTTTATTTATATTATTTATTTCAGCAAACCAATTTTGAAATATCAAAATTACCATGAAATTTAAAGATCCACATTGCTTTTGCTAAAAGTTATTAAAGCTAAAAATTATTAAAAAACTTTAAGAGAATGATTCATTATTGAATTTACACCTTTTTTGCATTTAGTTTTTGTGCTTTTAGCATTAGATATTTTCATTTTTTGGTGGTTTTGATTTTCACCAAATTTTTTTTAAATTTTGTTTTCTAAGTCTATATATGTTCGAATGTTTACCAAAATGAGCTTGGTTTTTGTTTTGCAGATGATTGCTGTCAGTTCATCAATTACGACTTTTGTTATTTTAAAAAATCTCTACATTTTAGATCAAATCAGAAAGTTTATTCAATTTTCAGTTTTCACTACATTAGGTTAACTGAACAGAAAAACAAAACTGCAGATACATTGTATGATAGAACATTAGTGACAAAGATAACAACCCTATGTATTCAGTAACTTAGGATGTCTCCAAGCAAAACCTCATATAGTTTAATCAAAAGAGAGAAAAAAGGAGGAGGAAAAAAAGAATGGAGGAGAGGGAGTGGGAAAGTGAAAAGATCAGTGGAAAAGAAAAAAATGAAAAAAGGAAGGATAGGAGGAGGGGGAAGAGTATAGAAATAAGGAAATAACTCTCACCTCAGTAGTAATTTCTTGATATTGGTGCCTCAAATACACACAAACCAAGTATCTAATTCCTAGGCATCTCTATTCAGAATCCAAGGCACCCATGTATTGAAGACTTTTTCTACATTACCACAAACTTGGGCCATATGTTTTTCCATTCTGAAGGTATTGTTTAGTGTGGTCACAAATTTAGCACAAGGTGGGGAGATGCGTCAATTCCAATATCATGGTATACCGTAAGTCTTCTAGCTGTACAGAGGAAGTGTCTAAGCAATCCACTTTCATAGTTAGGGATTGAGATATTACTAAGTGTTGCGAGTCCTGGAGTGGACCCTGAGGGTCGCGATACCAACCCACCCTGAGCGAGCTGACCTACTGCAACCACCCCCTGTAGAGGGAGCGTCAGGGGCAAACCCGGGGGGTAAAGTACCATGACTGCTGGTACCAGGTGGCCGACTCGAAGGAGATAGAGAAGGTTATGGAAAACACAGGGACACACACAAGATACAAAAGAGCGCAGGGTGCACACTGGGAAGTGCGCTGGATACAGGAGAGGGCAGAGTGCGCACTGGGAAGCAAGCTGAGATACAGAGAGCGCACACTGGGAGGCACGCTGAGATACTGAGAGTATAGAGCACACGCTGGGGAGCACACTGAGATACAGAGAGCGCAGAGCGTGTACTGGGGAGGACGCTGACATATAGAGAGTGCAGAGCGTGCACTGGGGAGCATGCAGTTACAGAGACTGCAGAGCGTGCACTGGGGAACACGCTGAGATACAGAGAGTGCAGAGCATGCACTGGGGAGCATGATGAGATACCTGTGCATAGAAAAACACCCGCACTGAGACCAGCACAGATGCTGAAGTAATAATCAGGCATTAGAAAAATGGCAAAGATACGAAGTCAGGATCTAGTTGGTACGTTCTACTTGACCGTTGGTCTGGGGATGATAGGCCAAAGAAAAATCCAAAGTCACGTTCATAAGCTTGCAGAGAGCTCTCCAAAACCGGGAGGTAAACTGTACTCTGTCGGACACAATGTGTTGTGGGAATCCATGAATCTTGAAAATATGAGCGATAAATGTCTTACCCAACTTGGTGGCAGAGGGATAAAGTGGGCCATCTTAGAAAACTGATCCATGACCACCAAGATTACTGTACAACCAGAAGACTGAGGGAGATCGATGATGAAATCCATGGCTATATGTTGCCATGGGGTCGAAGGTACCGGGAGAGGCTGCAAAGTACCACAGGGACGTTGCCTCAGAATCTTGTTCTTGGCGCAGGAACGACAGAAAGCTATAAAATCTTCAATGTTTTGGTGTAGAGAGGACCACCAAGAGTGGCGAGATATGAGAGAGAGTCTTCCTAATCCCCACATGACCGGCAATCTTGGATGAATGGTCCCTAAGTAATACCTTCTTTCTGTCATTCTTGGTGACAAATGTCCTCCCTGGTGGTAGATTAGCAAGACCCAGGGGAGTCACCATAATAATCCTGGAGGGATCGATGATGTGCGAAGGATCCTCGTCGGCATCAGCAGGCTGGAATGACCTAGACAGGGCATCAGTCTTGATATTCTTATGGTCTGGTCGGAAGTGAAGCTCAAAATCGAGGCAAGTGGACCGACTCAAAATGGCAGATCAACGTCATTGTGAGAGGTTCGTGCAAGGTCTTTGCCTATACTGTGGAGATGCTTCCCATTTGCTCCATTCCTGCCCAGTGCAGCCAGGAAACTCTTCCACCTAGGACAGGTAAGAGAGGCCTCCCTAGGTGTATGTGATTCTTCTCTACCTATAACCCTAACTGTTCAGTTGTCTTTAGGTTCTGAATGCTTTTTCGAGGTGGCTTACGTGGATTCGGGTGCGGCAGGGAACTTCATTAGGCTTGAAGAGGTGGAGAAGTACCAGATCAGTTCAGAAGGTGCTGCGGAAAAAGACACCGCAGAACGTGGACAAAGGGGTGTTGTGAATTTTCTTGCTCGGAGTTCTGAGCTGAAGCTCCCTCTGCTTCCTCTGGAGGTTGCTGAGAGTGGTAGAGCTGACCAGATGGATGGAAGTTCCCCACCTGACAAAGATAATTGGAAACCTGGGATTACTGGCTGGGAGGATATAATTGAGCTGGCTGCTCTTGGAGATTGCTGGTGATTTCCTCACTGTGCAATTGGAGCTCTTTTGTCCCCTGCCTGATCTGCATGGTTCAGCTAAGTATTCTTTTGCTAATCCTTTGCATCTAATCTGGTTGTGTTTTGTTTTTGCTTTCTGTTTTGCTGCTAGGGTTCAGCGTGCTCCCTGCTGGGGGCAGCGCTGGGCCCTGCTTCATATGTGGCGGCTTGTTCAGTCCCCTGTTATGTTAGTATGTTTTTGCTTGCTGCCAGTTTATACCAGAGTGCTGATCTAGCAGGGGTGAGATCGTGGGATCTCAGGTTTTTTGTATATTAGTGTGGTTGGACTTTTTCAGGGTTTCTGTGCATGATTGCAGACAGTATCTTTTCTATCCTGTCCTGTCTAGACAGCTTGGGCCCCACCGTTTGCTCAGTCTGTTCTCTGCCTGTGTTTGTGTCTCATCTGTTTGACAAAAAGGAGAGAAAGAAATAGGCCATGAGCAGGTACCCCTGACGAAGCCACCTAGAGTGGTGACACGCGTCAGGGCTCTGGCTCTACCTGCCCCACTTCACTTCTCATGGGTTTTGTATTGTGCTGATTTGTATGTGTGGTTATCATTTGGGGTGGTTATGGAGATTTTCTCTGTCCACTTATACCCTCTCTAGCCCCTAATGGTCTGGCTGATCTGGTCCTTGATGTTCCCTATGCCTGATCTTGGGCTGGGGTACCTCTACGCATATATGAGGTCTATTTAGTGTGCATTTCTATCTTTTTTGTACACCTCATAGTGATCAGCATCTTCTTGGGTTTACGTTATCCCTTGTACTGTTTTTTGTAATTATTGGGTTGCAATTGCATCATTTTTTCATTGTATTTGTATATTATTGGTATTTCTGACTCATATGCTCTATATTACCTATGTGTGGGCTTACTAATTATCCTATTGAGAATCCTGTTTACATGGACCTAGGGATATAGGCATCATTCTCAGTGAGTTTGATAGTAGGTAGCAGGTGGGTTGCTCTATTATGAGCATTGTATTATTTGTGTATGTGTCACATTTGTGACCATTTTTAATGTTTTTAAGAATTTTTGCTGTTTGCTGTGTTTAATAAAATTTGTATTATATATGCTATGTCCTATTCAGGGTGATCCTCTGCTCATGGCCTATTTCTTTCTCTCCTTTTTGTCAAACATATGTACTATTTAGGTCTAGGTTGGATCCCCTTAATTTTCCTTTTCGGTGGTGCCCCCATTTCTTTGTTTCTCTGTGTCTCATCTTGTCACACCGACAATATATGTTTGGGAGCTGTCTACTCCTTTGGGGATCTGCTCCGGGGCAGTTTAGATTTCATCTTTCTGTCTTTAGGCTTAGTTAGTCCTCCAGCTGTGACGAGGCGTCTAGGGCATCGTAGGAACACTCCACGGCTACTGCTAGTTGTGCGGATAGGATCAGAGGTCTGCAATCCGCTTAGTTACCAACCTCTCTGGTCTTCTGGTGGCCTAGCCTGTTCCTGCCAGCTTTCTCGGTGACCCATTCATAACAAAGGGGCTTCTGGACAGTGGGAGATGAGCGAATAGGTCTCCTATCTCAAGCAGCTTCATGGGTACGCTACTGGAATCGAAGATCAATACGCATATTGAGAGAAATGTCCTTGAGAGAGGTGGGAGTATCTCGACCAGTGAGCTCATCCTTAATCCGACCCGACAATCCACTCCAGAAGGCACCGACCAGCGCCTCGTTATTCCACCCAAACTCTGAGGCCAAACTGCAAAAACGAAAGATGTATTGCCCAACAGTAAGTGAACGTTAGTGGAGATTAAAGAGGGACTCAGTAGTAGAAGCTAGGTGACCCGCTTCATCAAACACCCTACGGAAGGTTTCCAAAAAAATTTGCAACTGAGATACTATGGGGTCGTCACGTTCCCACAAGGGATTTATCCATGCCAATGCGTCACCCTCCAGATGTGAAACCACAAATGCCACCTTAGCCCGATCAGTGGGGTATTGCTGTGGCGACAACTCAAAATATAGGCAACACTGATTTAAAAAACCCCTGTAATGTTTGGGATCGCCATTATACCAAGGCGGTTTACCAAGGCGAGGTGGGGGTGAGGAGTAGAATCATGAACCTGGGAAGGCACCTGCGCTGAAGCTGAGGCAGCAGACTGTAGGGAGAGCAGATGGTCACTATATGGGCCTGAGTGTCGCGCTGCTGAACAAGCTCCTGCTAGAGACTGGCAAGCTGGGTAGCATTACCCGGATCAGGCCGACAAACGAGAATCCATGGATTTCATGAAGGACATAATGCTACTGTGATTCTCCCGCAAATATACTAACTCTTTTAGAGCGGTAGTAGAGGCACCAGCAGGATCCATGGCCTGATTATTCTGCTATGACTTCTGGAGTGGACCCTCTGAGTCGCGATATCAACCCACCCTGAGCGAGCTGACCTAGTACAACCACCCCCTATACAGGGAGCGTCAGGGGCAGACCCAGGGGGGTAAAATACCAGGACTGCTGGTACCAGGTGGCCGGCTCGAAGGTGACAGAGAAGGTTATGTAAAACACAGGGACACGCACAGGATACAAAAGAGCGCAGGGTGCACACTGGGACGCGCGCTGGATACAGGTGAACGCAGAGCACACACTGGGAAGAACACTGAGATACAGGAAAGTGCAGAGCACGCACTGGGAAGCATGCAGAGATACAGGAGAGGGCAGAGTGCGCACTGGGAAGCATGCTGAGATACAGAGAGCGCAGAGCGCACACTGGGAGGCATGCTGAGATACTGAGAGTGCAGAGCGCGCACTGGGGAGTATGCTGAGATACAGAGGGTGCACGCACTGGGGAACACACTGAGATACAGAGAGTGTGTGGTGCCCCTGAGGGTTCAGTCGCCACAGAGGTACTGCACCTCCTCCTGAGGTGTGGTACCGCACCATCCAGGTAAGGTGGAAACTCCTGACCACGCTCCAACACCTGCTCCCCACACCACAAAGTAGTGTAGCAAAGCACCTTTGGCGGCTCCCTGCTTGGAGTATAGCAAAGCACCCATTGGTGGCTCCCTGCTGGGAACACGAAACATGCTGGGAGGTGGATGGAGTTAGATTACATTTCAAGGTGCGGGAAGAGTTTAAGTGAGTTAGTCAGTAGTTGGTTGGAGAGAGAAGATCCCTAGAGAGAGGAATAGATGGATGGAAGTGCTGCAGCAGATCCCAGTGATCTGGATCTGCTGGCACGGGAAAGGGAGAAAGAGAGCAACATAGACTGAAAGCCTGACTCTCCATAGAAAGAAAGGATTAGTACGAAACGTGAGGAGTAAAAGAGAACAGAGGACGTGGGTGAGAAGAGACCCTTCCTAGAAGTTCTAAGCGCAAGGCTGGGGCCCGGTCCCCGAGGTTGAACAGATACTAATGGTCCTGCAGCAGACACCGGAGGAATAGAAGTAGTGACCACTTTATTCCCACACAAGACTTCGGGGCACAACAGCAACTGGATAGTGAGCCGGGACTTAGTAGCAAGGAGTCCCCGAAGCAGGCTACAACTGTCTGCCGTACAAGTAGAGTTCATAGGAACATCAGACAGGAGGAACTCCAGTGTAACTCAGTACTAGGAGTACATCATCTAAAGGCGCTATAAGAGGAGACATTCAGAAAAGCACAAGTTGGCGGAGTGTTGGAAAGGAGTACTCCATCTGGCCTGGGGGTTGACTGAGTCCCAGACCCAGAGGACACGGCACGGAAGTGGGCACCTGTTTGTACAACAGACTGTGTAAAGCTTTGGAACTACATGCCCTGGTGTCTTCCACTTATTCCAGCGTCAACCTGCCTGGCACTGCTACATCCCCTGTGCCTGACACTACACCACCTAAGTGTCACCATATCTACTCTGCCCTGGGACAACAGCCCTGCCTGTGGAGGGCTATACCATCACTGCTGCACCACACCATCTGTCCCAGAGGATCTGTCTGCAGCGTCGGCCTAACATCAACATTGCCGAACACCACAGGTGGCGTCACGACTTATTCAATCACACTGAACATTTTCAATGGGCGCCTAGGGCCACGGGCCGGGTCACAGCTACCGTGACAACTTCCATTGAGATCCACCGGGCCTGGTACCGTGTACCCCACAGCCCTGGGTGTGAGGGCGTCCCAACTGCAGAGCGCGCACTGGGGAGCACGCTGAGATACAAAGAAGACAGAGCGTGCACTGGGAAACACGCTGAGATACAGAGAGTGCAGAGCGCGCATTTGGTAGCATGCTGAGAGACCTGAGCATAGAAAAGAACTCGCACTGAGACCAGCACAGATGCTAAAGTAATAATCAGGTGCTTCCTCTAGCAGGAAGCAGCCTGAAATACCTGTTGCCGCTACCCAGAATGAGGTACTTCCGAGTCAGGCAGAATAATGATCGGAGGAAGTGCGCGGCCGCGGCCTAAGCAGCCGGATGCATGTGCTCGGCGGATGGGATCCCTGAGGTGCCCGCCAAGCTGGAAGCTTGAGGAGAGACCCCCGGAGGAGTCCGATCAGTGGCACGCCGAGTGAGGTAAGTATCCCGGGGTTAGTGGGCACGCGGCACTGTAATACTAAGCGATAGAAGAGCTAAAGAGAGTTGTACCTTAGAGAAATTTTCTTAAATAATTTGAAGATTGCTTATTGGATATGTGTTATTATGAGACAAAACTACCAAATATGTAAATAAAAGTCAGTTGTGTTGCGACCTCTCCTTCGTGAATCTAAAACTGACGGGAATATTGCATGAATGGCTGAGGCACATCTGTACCATCTTGAAAAAAATCTTATAGTTACTCTCCTGTGATATGGAACATAGCGAGGTCTTATGGGTGAGGAGAAGTATTTTAGATCTCTCCTCTAAGGTAAGTGCTCTCTCCAAGTCCTCTTCCCATTTTGTAAAGAAGGTAGGATCTATATTGGATGTCTGGTCTTCCTGATATGTTTTATACAGTAGGAACAGTAATATGTAATGCAGGGGCAAAGAACGATCTAGAGATTAAAAAATGAAAATTGTAGAAAAATGGAAAAGGAGGGAAAAAAATGATAAAACATGAACATTCCCACCAAAAATAAAGAAACAAACAGACATCAAGAGAATGTACAGTATACAAAACTATCAGCAGAAGTGGTATTTTACCTGACTAGAAATGCAGCATGATGAGAAAAGTAATGGGCTCACGGTGCCAAAAGTTTGGAGTGTCTGAAGGACTAGATATATCCAGTTTGCTGATAGTGATTGGTTAGAATATATTGGACCACAGTTTTCAATGTAGGAGATGTTCAAGCAGGAGGAGTAGCAAAGCTGAAAACTAAAAAAAAAAACAATCCTAATTGTGTTCTTGAAAGCAGGTACTATACCAGCATTCCACATATACACTCACTGGCCACTTTATTAGGTACACCATGCTAGTAACGGGTTGGACCCCCTTTTGCCTTCAGAACTGCCTCAGTTCTTCGTGGCAGAGATTCAACAAGGTGCTGGAAGCATTCCTCAGAGATTTTGGACCATATTGACATGATGGCATCACACAGTTGGCGCAGATTTGTCGGCTGCACATCCCTGATGCGAATCTCCCGTTCCACCACATCCCAAAGATGCTCTATTGGATTGAGATCTGGTGACTGAGGAGGCCATTTGAGTACAGTGAACTCATTGTCATGTTCAAGAAACCAATCTGAGATGATTCGAGCTTTATGACATGGCGCATTATCCTGCTGAAAGTAGCCATCAGATGCCTGTTCTTAGCTGAGAGGAGTGGTACCCAGTGTGGTCTTCTGCTGCTGTAGCCCATCTGCCTCAAAGTTCGACGCACTGTGCGTTCAGAGATGCTCTTCTGCCTACCTTGGTTGTAACGGGTGGCAATTTGAGTCACTGTTGCCTTTCTATCAGCTCGAACCAGTATGCCCATTCTCCTCTGACCTCTGGCATCAACAAGGCATTTCCGGCCACAGAACTGCCGCTCACTGGATTTTTTTTCTTTTTCGGACCATTCTCTGTAAACCCTAGAGATGGTTGTGCGTGAAAATCCCAGTAGATCAGCAGTTTCTGAAATACTCAGACCAGCCCTTCTGGCACCAACAATCTTGCCACGTTCAAAGGCACTCAAATCACCTTTCTTCCCCATACTGATGCTCGGTTTGAACTGCAGGAGATTGTCTTGACCATGTCTACATGCCTAAATGCACTGAGTTGCCGCCATGTGATTGGCTGATTAGAAATTAAGTCTTAACACACAGTTGGACAGGTGTACCTAATAAAGTGGCCAGTGAGTGTATATGAGAATAAAGTGTGTCTGAAATGAAATAACATACAAGTTAGAATTAGGAACTAGTAATAAAGAACCAAACTATCATAAAATGAATAAAGTGATAGAAAATCTAATAGAAAAGTAAGACAATTCTAAGCTAAAACAATACGGATAAATGAACAAGTAGATATGAAAATAAAATAAATATACATATATTTAGAATGATAAAAGAGCTTATCAGATAATAAGAGGAGTATAACAGGAACAACATGAAACTTGGAGATTACAAGAGGAAAGATATCAGGAGATCAGTTCTTAGATATACGGAGGAGAAAGGTTATGGATTGCTTTGTAGGTCAGTGTTAATAAACTGGTAATGATTAACAGTCTGTTCTGACCAACATATCTCACAATGGTAATTCCCTCTTTCATTTAAAGTAAGCTCTGGAGGCAGATTTTCAGGGAGATCTGTGTATGACCCATAGATCTTAACAGCTAATTCATATATTAAGAAAAATGTGGATATCTTGAAAACTAGATGTCAGATCACAGATATCAAGTATCATTTTATTTAGCTTCCTATGACTTTTCCTGCCTGTAGGGATTCAATTCGCTTAGGTGTGACGGGAGACAACCAGGAGGCACATTCCTTTAAAAGTTCATAGGGTTTATTGCTCCATAACCCATAAACCAGCACATAACATAAGGAACAGCCTTTAGCTCAGGCAAAAGCAAGTATAAGTGTCCATGATTTCAGGCTCAGTCCTGGAGCCTCAGCAAACACAGGAGGCTTATCCGTCCTCACATACAGCCCATATACATAGGCCTCCCCGAGTCAGCAGCCTCAGCACGTGGTCTTCAGGAAGGTAGCACACCTTCCTCCACATAGGCCTGCCGGGACCTTCCACATGGCCCAATCAGATCCATGCGCTCTCTCCCATGTGACCTACTCTGGTTACCTTATATGGTCCGTAGCCACGCCCCCCGGGTCACATGGCTATGACCTCATCACAGGTCCTTCAAGCATTCATACACATATACTTTATTATGACACTCTTAAACACATCCCTGGGTGGATTTGTAGATAGCTCTCGCTGACACAGTGTAACAACAGCTCAGCAAGGCATCTGCTGATCAGCACCTAAGCAAGCCTTCATCTCAAGGCCACCTACCTTGAGATACATAACGATCCTTCAGCCTCCTATACCCATCACCACAATGGATATGACTGTAGGCCCGCCGTCCTGGGCACCCACACAGCGCCCCCTAGCGGACATAGTGGTCACTGCACCACATGCCCATATAAACTGCTTAGCAAGCTTGATCCTACTGACCTACACCCTTTAAAAAAAGATGAGTAAGATCATGTAAATGTTGATTAAGTAAATCTGAAACCTTAACAATATGTTTGATTCTGTGGTATTAAAAACAGGGTAGAGAAAATGTAATATTATGTGGTTGTTTTGCTGGAAAACAAGAGACAATTACGATATGTGGGTTTACGGAGGATGTCAAAGGTTATGTTACCTATATTATTTTTCAATACAAGGTTATCTAGTAAACTAATTTCCTTCTTATTAGAATTCAGAGTGAAATTAAGGTCAGGATTAAACTTATTAGTTTGTTGATAAAAAGACTGTTATGAAAGAAAATCACCATCCCATCTGCAAAACATATTGTCAATGAAACCACACTACACCATGTTGACAAAATAGTGTATTGGAATATTTGGTATCTTCTTTGAACGTGGCCATGTAGTAATTTGAATAAGGGGATACTATGCTAGAGTCCATCGCGTTTCCCTTTTTCTGTAGGTAAAATTTGTCATCAGCCATAAAATAGTCCTATGTTACTAGATCTATACAAAACATTTTATCAGACTCAGACAGAGAAGTTGTTGGTAGAGAATGAGTAATAGCAGATGTGCCCTTACTATAACTAATTGAAGTATTCTTACATGACCAATACTGGTAAATTTACTAATAAAATAAGACGTGTCCAATCAAAAGGTTCGTGTTGTGAATTCGCTTTCTGGCCTACCTCTGGTTACTAGTGAAAGTAGTGGAGCTGGTTATATTGACAGAGGGGTCGCGAGTTCGCTTTCTGGGCTCCCTCTGGTGGTTACTGGAGGTAATGGAGCTGATTTGATTAACAGAGGCTTGCCACCTGATAATGAGGAGGACGATTGGAGATCTGGAGTTTCTGACTGGATTTAAGACAGCCGACTCCCTCTATCCCTGCTGGTGATTTTTTCCTGCCTCCTGAGGTCTTAGTTTCCAGCTCAGTTTCTGCATGCTCAGCTAAGTGTTCTTTTGCTATTGTTCACATTTGATCTGGTTTTGTCTATTTCAGTTTTGTGTGGTCAGCCATCTCCGGCTGGGGCTGTGCTGAATCTCCATCCATATGTTACTGCTTGTGCCAGTTTGTTTTTGTCCCTTATTAGATTGGTCTCTTTTTGCTCTGCTTTCAGAATATACCAGAGTGCTGATATAGTGGGCGAAGTCGTGCGACTTCAGTATTTTTCTATCAGACGTGTTGGACATTTTATGCAGAGTATTTTGCGTGATTGCAGACAGTGTCTTTCATTTCCTGTCCTGTCTAGTTAGTGTGGGCCCCATCGTTTGCTCAGTCTATTTTCCTACCTGCGTTTGTGTTTTCATCTTGTCTCACTGACAATATATGTTTGGGGGCTATGATTTCCCCTTTCTTGCTTTAGGCTTATTTAGCTCTCCGGCTGTTTTGAGGCGTCTAGGATCATCGTAGGTACGCTCCACTGTTGTGAGTTCATTTTCCCCTTCACTACTGAGGCCCGAGGAACTCCCTCTTCTGGTAAAGAAAGGTAGTGAGCCTGATTATCAAACACCTGAGGCTGATGATGATGACTGGCTGAGTGGAGTTACTGACTGGATATAAGGCTGCCGACGCCCTTCTGCCCTGCGGGTGATTTCTCTGTGGGATCCTTGGAGACCAGTCTGAATTCCTGCTCCTCTAAAGCTAAGTTTGCTGCTCGGCTTTTTGCATTGGTGCTTTGACTTTGTTTTGCTTTGTTTTTCTGGATTGCTGCCATTCCCTGCTGGGGTGTGCTGAATTCCTTTAGCTCTGTCTTCTGAAAATACCTGAGTGCTGATTTAGTTTTTGAAGCCTAGCTGCTTCAGGGCCTTTTTCATATCAGCTTGTTGGCTTATGACTTTGATAGGGTTTTGGCAGATTGCAGACAGCAGCCTTCCTGTCCTTTCCTATCTAGGTAGTTTTGGGCCCCGTCTTTGCTCAGTCTATCTTTCTGTCTGTGTTAGTGTTTTCATCTTGCTTCACCGTCATTATATGTTGGGGGCTGCCTTTTGCTTTGGGGTCTGCTCTGAGGCAGTTTAGATTTCCCCTTTCTTTCTTTAGGCCTATTTAATTCTCCGGCTGTGATCGAGGGGTCTAGGGCATCGTAGGAACCCCCCACGGCTACTGCTAGTTGTGTTGATAGGTTCAGGGGTCTGCAATCTGATAGTTGCCAACTTCTCTGGTTTTCTGGACTTAGCTTGTATTTCTGTTTTTGCCTCCTACGGTGACTCATTCATAACAGAATCACCTGCCATACCGCAGATCCTAGGGTACTCAATAGCAGGAAAGAATTGTAAAAAAAAAAAAGGTGCGTATATTTTTTCCTCTATATCTCTGAGGCCGTAGGGGGAATTTTTTTTTCTCTCAATGGAGATAAAGCAATTGTCTGATCGTGTGGAGCAGCTCGCTGCGGAAGTGCGGGGAATTTCCGCCTACCTTGCTCATTCACATGCTGCTGAACCAAAGATTCCTTCACCTGATGTATTTTTTGGGGATTGGTCTAAATTGTTGAATTTCAAAAATAATTGCAAATTATTTTTTGCCTTGAAGCCCAACTTGTCAGGGAGCTCCGCGCAGCAGGTTAAAATTGTCATCTCTTTGCTGCGTGGCGATCCCCAGGATTGGGCGTTTTCTTTGAAACCAGATGATCCTATTCTGACTAATGTGAACGCATTTTTTCAGGCCTTGGGGTTGTTGTATGACGAACCTAATGCCATTGATCAGTCTGAAAAGACCCTGCTGGCATTGAACCAGGGTCGTGATTCTGCAGAATTGTACTGTCAAAAATTCCGAAAGTGGGCAGTACTTACTACCTGGAATGATAATGCCTTGGCTGCTCTCTTTCGGAAGGGGTTGTCAGAAGCCGTAAAAGATACTATGGTGGGATTTCCTGTTCCCTCTGGCCTTGACGATTCTATGTCATTAGCCATTCAGGTTGATCGGCGTTTGCGCGAACGCAAAGCTGCACGAGAGGTGTTGCCACCTGTTGAACAAATGTCTGAACCTATGCAATGTGATAGAGTTTTTTCCAGAGAGCAGCGTCAGGACTTCAGAAGGCGTAATAAGTTGTGTTTTTTCTGTGGAGATGCCTCGCATATTATTTCTGTCTGTCCTAAACGAGAGAAACGCTTTGCACACATGTTTTCTGTTGGGGGTGTTCAACCTAAGTTTCTTCTGGCTATTACTCTGATCTGCTCCCTGTCCACATTTTCCGCCAAGGCTTTTGTGGATTCGGGAGCAGCCCTAAACCTAATGGACTTGGATTTTGCTAAACGTTGTGGATTTCCGATGACACCTCTGCAGACGCCTATCCCTTTGAGGGGGATTGATGCTACTCCTTTGGCTAAAAAGAAACCTCAGTTTTGGACCCAGGTGGTAATGCGGGTCGCCCCAGACCATCAAGAAAATTGCAGATTTTTGGTGTTGCATAATCTGCATGATACTATTGTTCTGGGGTTTCCCTGGTTACAAATTCATAATCCAGTTTTGGATTGGAAATCTGTGTCTGTGGTGAGTTGGGGTTGTCGATGTGTCTTTAGTGAGGCTCCGGTGTTTTGTTCCTGATTATTTGGCGGACTTTTATGATGTATTTAGTGAGAATGAGTCTGCGTCTCTGCCTCCTCATAAGAGTTATGACTGTGCAATTGAACTGAGCCCGGGGTGTAAATTTCCCAAGGGTCGGCTCTTCAATTTATCTGTACCCGAGCACGAGGCTATGCGATCCTATATTAAGGAGGCGTTGGAGAAGGGTCATATTAGACCATCCTCATCACCCTTAGGTGCCGGCTTTTTTTTTGTAGCCAAAAAGGATGGATCATTAAGACCTTGTATTGATTATTGTGCCCTCAACAAAATTACTGTTAAATATCAGTATCCGTTACCCCTGATTTCTGATCTATTCTCCAGAGTTAAAGGTGCTTGCTGGTTTACCAACCTTGGCCTCAGGGGGGAGTATAATCTTATTCGCATTAAGCATGGGGATGAATGGAAGACGGCGTTTAATACTCCGGAGGGACATTTTGAGTACCTAGTGATGCCTTTTGGGCTCACTAATGCCCCTTCTGTCTTCCAGTGCTTCATGAACGATATTTTCCGAGATTTTGTCGATAAATTTTTGATTATCTATCTGGATGATATTTTGATCTTCTCCAAGGATTAGGATTCTCATGTGGAACATATTCGGACTGTGTTCCGGATCTTGAGGGAGAATTCCCTGTATGTCAAAGGATCGAAATGCCTTTTTGGAGTACAGAGGATTTCTTTTTTGGGATTTATTTTGTCCCCGTCAACTATTGAAATGGACCCGGCCAAGGTACAGGCCATTTACGATTGGGTTCAGCCCACTTCTTTGAAGGCCCTCCAGAAGTTTTTGGGTTTTGCTAATTTTTATCAGAAATTTATAGCAAAATTTTCTAGTATTGCCAAGCCATTGACTGATTTGACTAAGAAGGGTGCTGATGTGTTAAATTGGTCTCCGAAGGCTGTTTCTTCCTTTCAGGAGCTGAAGCGAAGATTCACCTCCGCCCCGGTTTTGCGGCAACCTGATGTCTCACTTCCATTCCAGGTAGAGGTGGATGCTTCTGAGATTGGTGCAGGAGCTGTTTTGTCCCAAAAGGATCCTGTAACATCTAAAATGAATCCCTGTGCTTTCTTTTCCCGAAAGTTCTCTCCATCTGAGCATAACTATGATGTGGGGAATAGGGAACTGTTGGCCATGAAATGGGCATTTGAGGAGTGGAGACATTGGTTTGAGGGAACTAAGCATCAAGTCGGGGTCCTCACTGACCACAAGAATTTGATTTACCTAGAGTCGGCTAAGCGCTTGAACCCTAGACAGGCTAGGTGGGCCTTGTTTTTTACACGTTTTGATTTTGTGGTTTCTTTTCTTCCTGGAACGAAGAATGTCAAGGCAGACGCCCTCTCTAGGAGTTTCTTTGCTGATTCTCCAGTGGTGACCAAGCCTGCTACCATCTTAGGCGAAGGGATAGTTCTTTCTGCCATCTCACCCGATTTGAGACATGCTCTGGAAGAGTTCCAGGAAGACAAACCTGAGCGTTGTCCCAGTGGAAAGTTGTATGTTCCTGACCAGTGGAAGAAGAGAGTGATGTCTGAAGTTCATTGCTCTGCTTTGGCTGGTCATCCAGGTATTTTTAGTACTAGAGATCTGGTGAGTCGGTTTTTTTGGTGGCCCTCCTTGTCTCGTGATGTCAGGAATTTTGTGCAGTACTGTGGGACGTGCTCCCGGTCTAAATCGTGTTCTCGCTCTAGTGGGTTGTTGATGCCTTTGCCTGTCCCCAAGAGGTCATGGACCCATATTTCAATGGATTTCATCTCTGATATGCCTGTCTCTCAAAGGATGACTGTTATTTGGGTGATTTGTGATAGGTTCTCTAAGATGGTTCATCTTGTACCACTCCCTAAGTTGCCGTCTTCCTCTGAGTTGGTGCCCCTGTTTTTACAACAGGTGGTTCGTTTGCACGGGATTCCTGAGAACATTGTATCTGACAGAGGAGTCCAGTTTGTGTCTAGATTTTGGAGAACTTTCTGTTCCAGGCTGGGAATTCAGTTGTCCTTCTCCTCTGCTTTTCACCCTCAGACCAATGGGCAGACAGAGAGAACAAACCAGACATTGGAGTCATATTTGAGATGTTTTATTTCTGCTGATCAGGATGATTGGGTTTCATTTTTGCCCTTGGCCGAATTTGCTTTAAATAATAGAGCTAGTTCTGCCACTTTGATGTCACCTTTTTTTTGTAACTTTTGGTTTCATCCTCAATTTTCTTCAGGGCAGGTGGAGCCCTCTGCCTGCCCAGGTGTTGACACTGTGGTGGAGAGAATGCACCAGATCTGGGACCAAGTGGTGGATAAGTTATCTCTCTCCCAGGAAAAGGCCCAGCGGTTTTCCAACCGACATAGGACCATTGGTCCCCAGTTTAAGGTTGGTGATATGGTGTGGTTATCATCAAAAAATATTGCTATGAAGGTGGCTTCTCCTAAGTTTAAGCCTAGATTTATTGGACCTTACAAGATTGTGGAGATTATTAATCCGGTCTCTTTTCGTTTGGCTCTTCCTGTCACATTTAAAATCCATAATGTGTTCCATAAATCTTTGTTGAAGAGGTTTGTTGAACCTGTTGTTCCGGGGGTGGCACCTCCAGACCCTGTATTGGTTGAAGGTAACATGGAATATGAGGTAGAGAAAGTACTGGATTCCCGTCTGGCTAGACGGAGACTCCAGTATTTGGTTAAGTGGAAGGGTTATGGTCAGGAGGATAATTCCTGGGTCTCTGCCTCTGATATTCATGCCAAAAGATTGGTGCGTGCCTTTCATCGGGCTCACCCTGATCGCCCTGGTGGCGTAGTTGAGGGTTCGGTGACCCCTCCTCAAGGGGGAGGTACTGTTGTGAGTTCATTTTCCCCTTCACTACTGAGGCCCGAGGAACTCCCTCTTCTGGTAAAGAAAGGTAGTGAGCCTGATTATCAAACACCTGAGGCTGATGATGATGACTGGCTGAGTGGAGTTACTGACTGGATATAAGGCTGCCGACGCCCTTCTGCCCTGCGGGTGATTTCTCTGTGGGATCCTTGGAGACCAGTCTGAATTCCTGCTCCTCTAAAGCTAAGTTTGCTGCTCGGCTTTTTGCATTGGTGCTTTGACTTTGTTTTGCTTTGTTTTTCTGGATTGCTGCCATTCCCTGCTGGGGTGTGCTGAATTCCTTTAGCTCTGTCTTCTGAAAATACCTGAGTGCTGATTTAGTTTTTGAAGCCTAGCTGCTTCAGGGCCTTTTTCATATCAGCTTGTTGGCTTATGTCTTTGATAGGGTTTTGGCAGATTGCAGACAGCAGCCTTCCTGTCCTTTCCTATCTAGGTAGTTTTGGGCCCCGTCTTTGCTCAGTCTATCTTTCTGTCTGTGTTAGTGTTTTCATCTTGCTTCACCGTCATTATATGTTGGGGGCTGCCTATTGCTTTGGGGTCTGCTCTGGGGCAGTTTAGATTTCCCCTTTCTTTCTTTAGGCCTATTTAATTCTCCGGCTGTGATCGAGGGGTCTTGGGCATCGTAGGAACCCCCCACGGCTACTGCTAGTTGTGTTGATAGGTTCAGGGGTCTGCAATCTGATAGTTGCCAACTTCTCTGGTTTTCTGGACTTAGCTTGTATTTCTGTTTTTGCCTCCTACGGTGACTCTCATAACACTCCACGGCTACTGCTAGTTTTGTGGATTGGATCAGGGGTCTGCAATCCGCTTAGATACCAACCTCTCTGATTTTCTGTGGCTTAGCTTGGTCTTGCTCTCCTCCTCGGTGACCCAATCATAACAGAATCACCAGCCTAAACCGCAGATTCTAGGGTACTCAAAAGCAGGAAAGAATTGCAAAAAAAAAAGTGTCAGAATTTTTTTTTTTATCTATATTTTTTTCTCTTTTTCTCTGGGGCCGTAGGAGGATTTTTTTTTCTTTAATGGAGATTAAGCAACTGTCTGATCATGTTGAGCAGAATTTCCGCCTATTTCACTCAATCATCTGCTGTTGAACCAAAAATCCCTACTCCTGATTTGTTTTCTGGGGATCGGTCTAAATTTTTGAATATTAAGAATAATTGTAAACTATTTCTTGCCTTGAAGCCTAACTCATCGGGGAGCTCTGTGCAGCAGGTTAAAATTGTCATCTCCTTGCTGCGCGGCGATCCCCAGGATTGGGCTTTTTCTCTGACACCTGGAGATCCAATTCTGACTAATGTGGACACATTTTTTCAAGCCTTGGGGTTGTTGTATGATGAACCTAATGCTATTTATCAAGCTGAGAAAACCCTATTGGCATTGAACCAGGGTCAGGATTCTGGAGAGTTATACTGTCAAAAATTCCGAAAGTGGGCGGTCCTTACTAAATGGAGTGACGATGCCCTAGCAGCTCTGTTTCGGAAGGGTTTGGCAGAAACTGTAAAAGATGTTATGGTGGGATTTCCTGTTCCCTCTGGTCTTGACGATTCTATGTCATTAGCCATTCAAGTTGAGCGGCATTTACGTGAGCGTAAAACTACACAAGAGGCGTTGCCACCTTTTGAACGAACGTCTGAACCCATGCAATGTGATAGGGTTTTGTCTAGGGCGCAATGTCAGGAGTTTAGAAGGCGTAATAAGCTGTGTTTTTTCTGTGGAGACGCCTTTCATACTATTTCTGTCTGCCTTAAATGAGAAAAACGTTTTGCACACACATTTGTCGAGGGCAGTATACAGCCTAAGTTCCTTTTGGCAATTACCCTGATCTGCTCCCTGTCTACATTTTCCGCTAAGGCTTTTGTAGATTCAGGAGCAGCTTTGAATCTGGGTATTGATGCTACTCCTTTGGCAGAGAATAAACCCCAGTTTTTGGACCCAGGTGATAATGCGGGTCGCCCCGGACCACCAAGAAAATTGTAAATTTTTGGTGTTGCACAATTTGCATGATACTATTGTTCTGGGTTTTCCCTGGTTGCAAACTCATAATCCTGTTTTCGATTGGAAATCTGTGTCTGTGGTGAGTTGGGGTTGTCAGTGTGTTCTTAGTGACACTACTGTTTTCTCCACCTCTCCCCAGTCTCATGATATTCCTGATTATTTGGCTGATTTTTCTGATGTTTTTAGTGAGAGTAAGTCTGCGTCTTTGTCTCCTCATAGGAGTTATGACTGTGCAATTCAGTTAATGCCCGGGTGTAAATTTCCCAAGGGTCGGCTTTTCAACTTATCGGTACCCGAACATGATGCTATGCGATCTTATATCAAGGAGTCGTCGGAGAAGGGTCATACTAGACCATCCTCTTCACCTTTAAGTGCTGTTTTTTTTGTGGTCAAGAAAGACGGTTCATTAAGGCCTTGTATTGACTATCGTTCCCTTAACAAAATCACTGTTAAATATCAGTACCCGTTACCCCTGATTTCTGATATATTTTCCAGAGTTAAAAGTGCCTGCTGGTTTACCAAGCTTGACCTCAGGGGGGCGTATAATCTTATTTGCATCAAGCACGGGTATGAACGGAAGACGGCGTTTAATACTCTGGAGGGACATATTGAGTACCTGGTGATGCCTTTTGGGCTCACTAAAGCCCCTTCTGTCTTCCAGTCTTTTATGAACGATATTTTCCGGGACTTTGTGGATAAGTTTTTGATCATTTATCTGGATGATATTTTGATCTTTTCCAGTGATTGGGATTCTCATGTGGAGCATGTCTGGACTATGTTCTGGATTCTGAGGGAAAATTCCCTGTATGTTAAGGGATCGAAGTGCCTCTTTGGTGTACAGAGGATTTCATTTTTGGGATTCATTTTGTCCCCATCGGCTATTGAAATGGACCCGGCCAAGGTACAGGCCATTTATGATTGGGTTCAGCCCACTTCTTTGAAGGCTCTCCAGAAGTTTTTGGGTTTTGCTAATTTCTATTGTAAATTTATAAGTAATTTTTCTGGTATTGTCAAACCACTGACTGATCTGACCAAAAAGGGCGCTGATGTGGTGAATTGGTCTCCAGAGGCAGTCTCGGCATTTCAGGAGCTTAAGCGGAGATTCACTTCTGCTCCAGTTCTACGGCAACCTGATGTCTCACTCCCATTTCAGGTGGAGGTAGATGCTTCTGAGATTGGTGCAGGAGCCGTTTTGTCCCAAAAAGAGCCGGTGACTTCTAAAATGAATCCCTGTGCCTTCTTTTCGCAAAAATTCTCCCCATCTGAATGTAACTATGACGTGGGGAATCGGGAATTGTTGGCCATGAAATGGGCATTTGAAAAGTGGAGACATTGGTTCGAGGGAGCTAAACATCAAGTTGTGGTCCTCACCGACCACAAGAATTTGATTTTGTCAGGAACACAGCACTGCACTTGCTCACTGAGCCAGTGCGCGTGTCCTGAGTACAAAAACAGTACAAAAACAGTGCTCAAAGATACCTGTGGAGCGGGCAGCAGCGGTGACGATGCATGCTCTGGGACCTGAACCACGTGACTGCTGGGGGCGTGGCCTAAGCTCGACAGAGCTAGGAGATGCAGGGAAACTCCTAGAAAGGTAACTACAGGACAATGTTACCAAGGGGCATAGACAGAGACAGAAACCAGATCAAGTCGGGTCAATGCACGAGATAGCAGGACAGTACCAACGGGTAGACTGATTAATACGACAGTTGAATGCAAATTCTGCCATGGGCAATACCTCACACCAGTCTTCCTGTCTGGAGGAGGCCAGGCATCTCAGAATCTGCTCCAACGACTGGTTGGTGTATTCAGTCTGTCCATTGGATTCCGTTTGATAGGCAGAGGAGAATGACAACGTGACCCCCAAATTCATACAAAACGCTCTCCAAAACCTGGCCACAAATTGCACACCCCTATCCGACACCACGTTCACGGGCACTCCATGCAATCGAACAATGTGCTGTATAAACAAGCGGGCCAAGGTTTCAGCAGATGGTAACGCAGGTAATGGCACAAAGTGAGCTTGCTTAGAAAATCTATCAACCACTACCCATACCACTGAGTTGCCCTTGGAAGATGGAAGATTAGTGATAAAGTCCATGGACAGGTGTGTCCATGGTTTATCCGGAATTGGCAAAGGCACCAATTCCCCGGCCGGCCGGACCTGAGAGCTTTTAGAGCGCGCGCACACCCCACAAGAATTTACAAACCTTTTTATATCAATACCCATAGAGGGCCACCAAAAACCCCTAGCTACTGCCCCCCCCGGGTAGCTGCAATACCAGGGTGTGCACTTAACACAGAATCATGAAATTCTTGAAGAAGTGTGAGACGGAATTGTTCGGTACAAACAATTTACCTGGGGGTTTATTTCTGGGAGCTTGTGCTTGTGATTCCAGAATCTCTCTCTGTAACTCAGAGGAGATTTCAGCTACAACTACTCCCGGTTGAAGAATGGAGGAAGGAGGTTCTGGAGGGGACACAGAATCAAAACTTCGGGATAAGGCATCTGCCTTTACATTTTTAGACCCTGGTCGGAACGTGATGGTAAAATGAAATCGAGAAAAAAAAAGCGCCCACCAGCCTGTCTGGGGGTCAATCTCTTAGCAGACTCGATATAGGCCAGGTTTTTATGATCAGCGATGACCGTAATGAGATGAGCGGACCCCTCCAAAAAATGCCTCCATTCTTCGAAGGCCAATTTAACCGCTAACAATTCCCTGTTACCGATATCATAGTTTCTCTCGGCCGAAGTGAACTTCTTAGAGAAAAAGGCACAGGGTTTGAGATTAGTCAGGGTAGAGGGGCCCTGTGACAATACTGCCCCCACCCCCACCTCTGAAGCGTTGACCTCGACGATAAAAGGTCTTGACGAATCGGGTTGTGCCAACACAGGGGCTGTGGTAAAACACTTCTTTAGTGTAAGGAAGGAATTTTTTTGCGGCCATGGACCAATTTTTTACATCTGCCCCTTTAAGAGTGAGGTCCGTCAAGGGTTTCACCACCTGCGAGAACCTTTTAATGAACTTCCTATAATAATTAGCGAAGCCCAGAAATCGCTGCAACCCCTTCAGGTCATGAGGCTGCACCCAATCGGTAATGGCCTGAACCTTCCCTGGATCCATGCGGAATCCCTCCCCGGATACAATTACACCCAGAAAAGACAGTTCTAGCATAAAAAATGAGCACTTCTCCAGCTTAGCATACAAATGGTTCTCCCAGAGTCTCATAAGAACCGTACGTAAATGGTGTAAGTGTGACTGACTGTCCTCAGAGTATATCAGAGAAAACAAGGTCGGGGGCGCAGACATAGGGCTTCACCTGGTATAAATCAATTAAAATATAAAAGTACTCTGGAGTACTCACCCTTTATGGGTTGTGTTCAGACACAACCACTCTCAACGTTTGTTGCAGTCATATAGCTGCTGCAGAGCTCGTGCAGGTGGACAGCGTCCACTAGGTATCATAAGTTGAGGATCCAAGAAAAGCACTTCTGAGCATCCGCGCTGCTTTAGTGATAAGAATTCTTCAGAAATCCATATAAATCTTTCAAGTTCTTTATTATATGTACTACAGAAACTACGCGTTTCGAGGTGACAAACCGCACCTCTTCTTCAGGTTACAGTACAGAGTTGTCTTGGGGATTGCCGCGCAGCAAGGAGATGACAACTCTGTACTGTAACCTGAAGAAGAGGTGCGGTTTGTCAACTTATGATACTCAGAGTATATCAAGATGTCATCCAAGTAGATGACTACATAACGCCCAATCAAGTCAGAAAAAACAACATTAATGAAGTTCTGAAAAACAGCAGGAGCGTTAGTGAGGCCGAAGGGCATAAACAGGTTTTCAAACAGCCCCTCAGTTGTCAGGAACGCTGTTTTCCATTCGTCTCCCTCCCGGATCCTTATAAGGTTATAAGCCCCTCGTAGATGGAGCTTAGAAAACCATTTGGCCCCCGTGAGTTTGTTGCATAGATCAGGAATCAACGGGAGAGGGTACGTGTTCTTAAGAGTAATTTTGTTCAGTTCCCGAAAGTCGAGGCACGGTCACAACCCACCATCTTTTTTCTTTACAAAGAAAAACCCCGCTGCCACGGGTGAGACCGAGGGCCGAATATGCCCCTTGCGAAGGCTCTCTTTGATGTACTCTTTCATAGCTTGGCGCTCAGGCCCGGACAAATTAAACAAACGAGCCTTGGGTAATTTGGCTTCAGGTACTAAATCAATAGCAGAATCAAATGGTCTATTGTCATGAACTCATTTTCTGCTCCACCAGTTGAGAGTTCCCCTTCCGTTCCCCCTCTGGTGGTGACAGGAGGTAGTGCGGTTGGTTTAAGTGGTAGTGATCTGCCACCTAATGAGGAAGATAACGTTTGGATCTCTGGAGTATCAGACTGGATATAAGACAGACGATGCCCGATCTGGGTGCTGGTGATTCAGTCTGCTTCTCAGGTCCTGGACTTCAGCTCTCTTCCAGTCATCTCAAGTTAAGTTTGTTTTTTGCTTATGTTCACACTTGCGCTTGTTGGTCAATTCAGTTTGTTGTGTAATTAGCCTGCCCCTGCTGGGGCTATGCTGAAATTCCACTCCTATTAATCAGTATTTGCCTATCTGCTTTTTGTCCCTTATTAGATTGGCCTCTTTTTTTGCTCTGTCTCAGAATATTTCAGAGTGCTGATATAGGTTTAGAAGTCTAGTGACTTCAGGGTTAATTTTGCTATCAGAAGTGTTGGACAATATTTTTGTAGGATGTTTTTGGCAGATTGCAGACTGTGTCTTTCCTTTTCTGTCCTTTTTAGTTAGCCGGGCCTTATCGTTTGCTCAGCCTATTTTCCTGCCTTTGTTTGTATTTTCATCTTGTTTCACCATCAATACATGTGGTTGGCTGTCTTTCCTTTGGGGTCTGCTCTGGGGCAGTTAGTTTTCCGCCTTTCCTGCTTTAGGCTTATGTAGTTTTCCGGTTGTGACGAGGCGTCTAGGACCAACGTAGGAACACTCCACGACTGCTGCTAGTTGTGCGGTTAGGATCAGGGATCTGCAATCTGCATAGTTACCAACTTCTCTGGTTTTCTGAGACTTAACTTGTTGTCTTGTTTTTCCTCCTCAGTTTCCCATTCATAACAGTCTATGTGGTGGGAGCGCCTCAGCCTCGCTTTTGGAAAATACGTCTTCAAAGTCTCTCAGGTACTCAGGAATACCCTCCTGACCGACAGACGACACAGATACAGATCTTATCGGATTGACAAAAAGAACCGGGTTACAACACAGACCATTATCATTCCATCCCCATCGGATGATCTTCCCCTTCACCCAATCAATGAGAGGATTGTGGCGTTGCAACCAGGACATCCCCAATACCAGTCCTGCAGGCAGATTATTCATAATAAAACAACTTAACTTCTCCACATGAGTGGAACCCATTTTCATAGAAAAAACTTCAAACATAAAGCAAATTCCATCCCGGGTAAGAGGGGATGAATCTACAGCCACAATTTTAACAGGGTGTTTTAACCTGACTGTCCCTATCTTATTAAGAGTCACAACTTGGGCATCAATCAGATTAATGGAGGAACAACAGTCAACAAAAGCGGTAGTCATAACAGGACCGCCAGCAAGTTCCAATTCAACCTGGAGCACCATCTTTGTACATGAGAAAAAATGTACTTACGAGTCTGGACAACCTCCTCGATTGTTGCCCAGACTCAGTCGTTTCTCTGCTGGTTTCTCTGGAGAAGGGCAGGAGGGGCAATTCCTTTTCCAAAGTCCAGAGGCTCCACAGTAAAAGCATAGTAGGTTGTCTCTATGGTGCCTTCTCGCTTTCTCCTTAACCGAGACTGACCCAACCTCCATGGGCTCAGATACAGGTGCAGTGTCACACAATTTGGGGTACAAGGGAGACTTGTTGCATCATTCCTCTAGCATGGAGTCTCCGGTCCATACAGACTGCCTGCATCATGGCATCCTCCAGGGTATCAGGGGGAGGATGTAATGCCAGAGCGTCCTGCAGACGGTCAGACAGGCCCCTGCGGAACAACCCCCGCAGGGTGGCGTCGTTCCAGGATACTTCGGCGGTCCAATGTCTAAACTCTGAGCAGAACCATTCAGCAGAGTGCCTCCCCTGTGTCACACTCATCACCATATCCTCTGCCAGACGCACTCTATCAGGCTCATCATAAATGTGCCCCAGAGCCTCAAAGAACAAATTCACATATATACGTTCAGGAGCAGAGGAAGAGAGAGAGAAAGCCCATGCCTGTGGAGTCCCCCGAAGTAGAGAAATGACGACCCCCACCCTCTGGAACTCATCCCCGGAGGAGCGGGGCCTCAGAGAAAAAAAAGCTTGCATCCTTCTCTGAACGACCTGAACTCCCTTTTATCCCCTGACAAAAGGGTCTGGCAATTTGACTGGAGATTCGGGGGATGCCAATGACACATCTCAATCCCCAGCACTAGAAGCCCCTGCAGTGACAGCCCCCTGCACAGTATCCACCAACTGTTGCTGGGTATGAGTCATCGTGCGCTGTTCCACATTAAGTTTGTGGAACATTTGGGTCAGGTGCTTGTATGGGATCCATGAGGATAACACACTTTTTTTTTTTTCTTCAGAGAAAAAAGACTGAAATGTTCAGCTATAATGTCAAGAACACCGCACTGCACTTACTCACTGAGCCAGTGCGTGTGTCCTGAGTACAAAAACAGTGCTCAAAGATACCTGTGGAGCGGGCAGCAGCAGTGAAGATGCATGCTCCAGGACCTGAACCACATGACTGCTGGGGGCGTGGCCTAAGCTCCACAGTGCTAGGAGCAGCAGGGAATCTCATAGAAAGGTAACTACAGGACAATGTTACCAAGGGGCATAGACAGAGACAGAAACCAGATCGAGCCGGGTCAAAGCACGAGATAGCAGGACAGTACCAAAGGATTAGAAAGAGCGAATAGTCAGGACGTAGCAATAGATCAGAAAACCAGAACGGGCAATGGACGGTACAATAGGGACAAACTGCAATGGAGTAACAATAGCCAAGCCAGGAGGTCAGAGCCGGAGAAGACAATAGTACCAAAGTGAGAGACGGAGTACAGAGTGAGGGAACAGGCCGGGTCATACACGGGAATCAAACAAGCAATGCAGAATACACGCACACCAGGGGGGTCGGTCAGACACACAGCCAGAATAACAGTATAGCTAACAGAGAATGCTAGTCTGGAGTGAGTATAAATACCCCTCCCAGATCCAAAGAGAGGCCGGTAAAAGTTAACCCTGTGAGAACAGGACATTAACCATGTCCTAACCATGACAGATTTATCGTGAATCAGCCAAACGCTTGAATCCTAGACAAGCTAGGTGGGCCTTGTTTTTCAAGTGTTTTAATTTTGTGGTCTCTTTTCTTCCAGGCACTAAGAATGTTAAGGCGGACGCCCTTTCTAGGAGATTCTTTGCGGATTCTCTTATTGTGACTGAGCCTGCTACCATTCTAAATGAGGATGTAGTTCTTTCCGCCATCTCACCCGATTTGAGACGTGCCCTGGAGGAATTTCAGGAGGACAAACCTGAACGTTGCCCTTTGGGAAAATTGTATGTCCCTGACCAGTGGAGGAAGAGAGTAATGTCTGAAATTCATTGCTCCGCGTTGGCTGGTCATCCAGGTATTTTTGGTACCAGAGATTTGGTGAGTCGGTCTTTTTTGATGGCCTGCCTTATCTCGTGATGTCAGGAATTTTGTGCAGTCCTGTGGGACTTGTTCTCGGTCCAAACCCTGTTCTCGTTTTAGTGGGTTGTTGATGCCCCTGCTGGTGCCCAAGAGACCATGGACCCATATCTCAATGGATTTTATTTCCGATCTTCCTGTCTCTCAGAGAATGACTGTTATCTGGGTGATTTGTGATAGATTTTCTAAGATGATCCATCTTGTACCACTCCCAAAGTTGCCATCTTCTTCAGAGTTGGTGCCCTTGTTTTTACAACAGGTAGTTTGGTTGCATGGGATTCCTGAGAACATTGTGTCGAACAGAGGAGTCCAGTTTGTTTCCAGATTTTGGAGAGCTTTTTTGTTCCAAACTGGGAATTCAGTTATCTTTCTCCTCTGCATTTCATCCTCAGACCAATGGGCAGACTGAGAGAACAAACCAGACTTTGGAGTCCTATGTGAGATGTTTTATATCTGCTGATCAGGATGACTGGGTCTCGTTTTTGCCCTTGGCAGAATTCGCGCTAAACAATAGAGCTAGTTCTGCCACTTTGATGTCGCCCTTTTTCTGTAACTTTGGGTTTCATCCTCGATTTTCTTCAGGGCAAGTGGAATCTTCGACCTGCCCAAGTGTGGACACTGTGGTAGAGAGAATGCAGCAGATTTGGGACCAAGTGGTGGATAAGTTGTCCCTCTCTCAGGAAAAAGCCCAACGGTTTTCCAACCGGCATAGGACCATTGGCCCCCAGTTTAAAGTGGGTGATATGGTTTGGTTGTCGTCAAAGAATATTCCTATAAAGGTTGTGTCTCCAAAGTTCAAGCCAAGATTCATTAGAGCTTATAAGATTTTGGAGATCCTTAATCCTGTTTCTTTTCGATTGGCTCTTCCAGTTACGTTTAAGATCCATAACATGTTTCATAAATCTCTGTTGAAGAGGTTTGTGGAGCCAGTAGTTCCTATTGCGGCGCCTCCTGACCCTGTATTGGTTAAAGGCAATGTGGAATATGAGGTAGAGAAAATATTGGACTCTCATTTGGCTAGACGGAGACTCCAGTACTTGGTCAAATGGAAGGGTTATGGCCAGGAGGATAATTCTTGGGTCTCTGCTTCTGACATTCATGCCGATAGATTGGTTCGTGCTTTTCACCGGGCCCATCCTGATCGGCCTGGTGGCGTGGATGAGGGTTCGGTGACCTCTCCTCAAGGGGGGTACTGTTGTGAATTCGCTTTCTGGCCTACCTCTGGTTACTAGTGAAGGTAGTGGAGCTGGTTATATTGACAGAGGGGTAGCGAGTTCTCTTTTTGAGCTCCCTCTGGTGGTTACTGGAGGTAATGGAGCTGATCTGATTAACAGAGGCTTGCCACCTGATAATGAGGAGGACGATTGGAGATCTGAAGTTTCTGACTGGATTTAAGACAGCCGACTCCCCCTATCCCTGCTGGTGATTTTTTCCTGCCTCCTGAGGTCTTAGTTTCCAGCTCAGTTCCTGCATGCTCAGCTAAGTGTTCTTTTGCTATTGTTCACATTTGATCTGGTTTTGTGTATTTCAGTTTTGTGTGGTCAGCCAGCTCCGGCTGGGGCTGTGCTGAATCTCCATCCATATGTTACTGCTTGTGCCAGTTTGTTTTTGTCCCTTATTAGATTGGCCTCTTTTTGCTCTGCTTTCAGAATATGCCAGAGTGCTGATATAGTGGGCAAAGTCGTGCGACTTCAGTATTATTCTATCAGACGTGTTGGACATTTTTTGCAGGGTTTTTTGCGCGATTGCAGACAGTGTCTTTCCTTTCCTGTCCTGTCTAGTTAGTGTGGGCCCCATCATTTGCTCAGTCTATTTTCCTACCTGCGTTTGTGTTTTCATCTTGTCTCACCGACAATATATGTTTGGGGGCTATCTATTCCTTTGGGGTCTGCTCTGGGGCAGTTTAGCTTTCCCCTTTCTTGCTTTAGGCTTATTTAGCTCTCCGGCTGTGTCGAGGCATCTAGGTTCATCGTAGGTATGCTCCACGACTACTGCTAGTTGTGTGGATAGGATCAGGGGTCTGCAATCTGCTTAGTTACCAACTTCTCTGGTTTTCTGTGGCTTAACTTGGTCTTGCTCTCCTCCTCGGTGACCCAATCATAACAGGTTTGTGTCTGTAAAACCAGAAGTGTTAAATTTCTTTACTGGTAGATAGCTAAAGAGGAAAACCAAGTGGGGCCTTGAGATTCTTATGTATCTTGGGAAACCTATAGAATTCTGAAACAGACAGGGAAGCTGTCGTGATTCATTTTTGGATTCGTGGCAGTTCTGGTTCTGCCATAATTTAAAGTAAGCTTTTTTCCTTTTGGGCCAGCAAGGGTTAATGTCCGTTTCCTTGCTGGCAGCTGCTTTGCTGCTGTTCAGCTGATGTCCGTGATGACCACTCCCAACATCTTTTAAAAAGTCACATTACTCATCAGCTGACTGTCGGTAATAGAGTAATCTATGATGACCAACCTGGAGTAAAGAGCTCTCTGGTTTCAGTGGTGAATCTTCTGTTTTCGTGGAGTTCGTGGTCCTGGTGCCTTATCCTCTGCTGTGTGGGGCTTTGCTGCAGAGAAAGTAGTTAAGTATTTTTTCCTCTTTTTCTGTCTGTCTTGTGTTTTGTCACTCTCCCTGTGTTGTTCACAGTGGTGATGCTAGTGTCCTTGCAGGCCAATGCTCTAGCCAGGGAATAGTGAGGTGACAATCAGGGACTTGGCACGTGATGGCGGCGGGGGGAAGGACCTGCATAGGGTGTTAGGGGAGTTTACGGACCGACTTAGATTAGAGCTCAGGAGGTGCTCCATCCCTCATTCCCTACTGTAAGGGCCTTCCTCTCCCCATTCCATCCCGCTGTTGGTATATGTTGTGTCATCTGCTGGACCTAACACTGTGTAGTGCATGACAGAAGCATTGTGCCTGTGGTGATCATAAAGGCGTCTGCTGGTCGGTCATGCAGGTAGCAGGCATCTGCTAAGTGAAGGCTATGTAGAACTGGTAACATAGCTTACCGTGGTAATAAACCAATTTGAATTCCAATTTCAGAAGCTGGAAAAATTCCTTTAGATTGCTTTTATAGCAAGTGTCTAAAAACGTGGCTATCCAATAGTCATCTTTTGCTTATTGTTAACAATGTGTCATTCCACAGTCATTCCAGCATACAGTTTGCTGTGATTGCCAGCAAGAATGAGCGCTTTTTTGGTTCATTTTAATCACCCTGCTGCAATAGTTGTTTGCTATTACCAGCGTTGTTGTGATCATCATTTTCACCCTCTCAGCCTTATCCCCTGCTTGTGCCTAGTCTATGTTCCCTCCCTCAACTATCTGATTGCAATGCTTGAGCCCAGATGGATTGGCGCGAGCCAGAATTGTGGCCCCACTGTGCCACAAACCAGACTTACCCTGGAGGGGCATGACTAAGCTACTACCTTGATGTTCACTGGAGCCTCTAGTGGTGAGGTAGGTAACTGCCAGGTACCACTCCAGGGTGGTGGCTAGTAGTAGTAGCTGATCCCCAAGGGGACAGGACACTGTAACGGCAGGTGCAGGCAAGTACTGTAGATCAAGGGTATGTTCACACTGGGCGTTTTTGCTGCATTTTTTATGCAAATTTTCAGCTGCTTTTTATAGTACCAGCAAAGCCTATGAGATTTCAGAAATCTCATGCACACACATTGTTTTTTGTGTCATCAGGATTTTGTGCTTTGCTGCTTTTTTTAGACATAGATCATGTCACTTATTTCAGCGTTTTTGCAGCATTTTTGCAGTGTTTTTCACCCATTGGCTTGAATGAATGTTGAAAAAATGCTGCAAAAATGCAGGTATCATTATTTGCAGCATTTTTTCTGCAGAAAAGTCATGGACATTAGCATGGACAAAGAGACACAAAAAAGGCACCAAATCCGCACCAAAACAAAAAAAACCGCACCTAAACCTGCATTTTTGCTGCAGCTTCTTTCCTGCCAAGAAATCAGGTTTTTCTGCAGAAAAAAAGCAGCAAAAATGCCCAGTGTGACCTTACCCATACTGTCCGGTTCAGCTGATGTATAGACAGGCAAGTACTGGTGGACATGGGTGATGTACATGCGGATACAGCTGGTATACAGGCAGATCATTGCAGATGGGAATGGCTGACACTCTGGCAGGCAGATGGGCATAGAGACACAAATGTGGCACCTGCAGAGCTGCAGGTGCGGACCAGCAAGGAAACTGCAGATGTAGTCAAGCATAGGAAACCGCAGATGTGGTCAAGCATAGAAAATCACAGACCCGGTCAAGTATAGGAAACCGCAGATGCAGTGAAGTATAGGAAATTGCAGATGCAGTCAGGCATAGGACAATAACAAGGACAAGTGCACACTGGATAGACAGGAGAGAGTACACACTAGACCAATACAAGGGCAGGTACAAGCAGGACAAATAGGACCAGATTCACACAAGATACTTACAATGAAGTAGCAAGTGTACACAAAGATCACTAACATTGTACAGAGACAACAGAATAGAGATAGGTGCTGGTTCAGATACGTCAGGTTTAAGGAGTAGGAACAGGGAAGGACATAGAAGGGTAGGGAAAGATCCAGACTTTGATACAAACAGATACTGGTAGAGGTCCTAATTCAGAAAAGGACAGAATCAGGGTACAGGCCTGGGTATACAACCCCAAGGGTGGCAGAAACAGGAGACAAGATCAGAGGCAGGACCTGGCAACTCAGTAGTTGCACACAGACTGAAAGAGAATGTTGATCAGGCCTCTTCCCATTGGTGGAGATGCCTTAAGTACCAAGTGCCTCTTAGCAATTGCCTGGGGATGCAATAGTAATGCCGGCAGGAATGTTACACTGCTGTTGCTCATCCTCCAAATCCTACAGCATATTACATGGACCTTTAGGGTCCTAAACAGACACCATCTGGCAATAAACAGGTGCAAGTTGCTATTATTCCTCTATATCTTCTTGCATTTTGGTGAGTGTATTTTATACTATAAATTTTAAGGGGATGACATTGTTGATTTCATACATGTTTCTACTGACAATTTTTTCCACCTCTCCAAATTGCTTCAATGGTTGGAATGCATCCCACAGCAGCTACCAATAGAGAATATCAACATAACCCATGCTCCACTTTGCCTGCCGTTTGATGTAGTCTGTTTCCTCTACGCTGCTTGTACAGACACTGCACAATGTACAATGTTAAACTGAATTGATTTGTAACGTCGCAAATAAGGAGGCGCTGTGGCAGACTATTTGGTTGTTGCAAAGCTAGGAGGTTGGCTATACTACATAAGATCATTTGAAATGAGCTAACACTTTCCTGGCCATAGCCACCACTGTAATGATCCTACTACTATGCCATATTCTGAGTATACTTCTAGAAGATTACATGGCTTTACAGACACACGCTGTGGGCTTTTGACCCCCCCTTCCACCTCCTTCTCTCTCCCTCTGCCTGCGTGTGTAATCCTATACTCTTTCCTCCCCATCCGACAAGAATGTGTCGGGGAAATCAGAATGCAATCCTTTGTCTGAAGCTATGTGGTTTAGGCGTAGGTAAGAGGGCATATCTTGACCCCAGTTGGTCTTATAAGCAAGAAAGTTACATATTTGGAATATGCTCCGATAGAGCTACCCACCTTGTAGTTTTCTAGACTCCAGCTGCAGCAGAATCCAGGAAATGGATTCCTACCTAACCGGTTCATACAGGCACTTTGTCCATCGCTATACGAGGTTCCCTCCCCGAGATATGATACTTAATAATAATAATAATTTTTATTTATATAGCGCCAACATATTCCGCAGCACTTTACAATTAAGCGGGGACATGTTCAGACAATAAATTCAATACAAGTTAAGACAATTTAAACAGTGACATTAGGAGTGAGGTCCCTGCTCGCAAGCTTACAATATACAAGGAAATGGGGGGGGGACACAGTAGGTGAAAGGTGCTTGTTAATTCAGGTCTTGCAATTATAATAGGGATTTTCATATAAAGCTGCATGATCCGGTCATCAGCCCGTGTGTTTAAGTGCAATAGTCAAGTATCAAGTGCAGTTATCATGTGCATGGAGGGGGTGGAGACAGATGAATAGTAGGGTGCAGATTCATAATAATATTTGGAAGGAGGGTACAGGGCAAAGTTAGTTTACTGAGTAGTTGATGTGGTAGGCTTGTTTGAAGAGATGGGTTTTCAAAGCGCGCTTGAATAGATCGGGGCTAGGTATCAGTCCGATCGTCTGGGTAAGTACATTCCAGAGAGCTGGAGCAGCACAAGAGAAGTCTTGGAGATGGAGGTGCGAGGTTCAGATTACGGGGGATGTTAGTCTTAGGTCATTTGTAGAACGGAGGGCACGTGTAGGGCGATGGACAGAGATGAGAGAGGAGATATATGGCAGTGCAGAACAGTGGAGAGCTTTGTGGGTGAGAGAGATGAGTTTATACTGGACCCTGTAGCGAATAGGTAGCCAGTGTAATGACTGGCACAAGATGGAGGCATCGGTGAAGCGGCTGGACAGAAATATGACCCTGGCTGCCGCATTCAAGATGGATTGGAGAGGAGAAAGTTTGGTAAGAGGGAGACCGATCAGAAGAGAGTTGTAGTAGTCCAGACGAGAATGAATAAGAGCGACAGTAAGAGTCTTAGCAGTGTCAAAGGTGAGAAAAGGTCGGATTCTGGAGATGTTTTTAAGATGCAGGTGACAAGAGCGAGTGAGTGATCGGATATAGGGAGTAAAGGAAAGTTCAGTGTCGAATATGACACCAAGACAGCAGGCATGCTGCTTGGGAGTTATGGTTGAACCCTCCAGGGTTATTTCGATGTTAGGTAGAGTGAGGTTAGTAGAGGGGAGAAACACAAGAAGTTCAGTTTTGGAGAGATTTAGTTTCAGATAGAGGGAGGACATGATGTTAGAGACAGCAGACAGACAATCCTTGGTATTTTGAATTAGGGTAGGGGTGATGTCAGGGGAAGAAGTCTATAATTGGGTGTCATCAGCATAGAGATGATACTGGAACCCAAATCTGCTGATTGTTTGTCCAATAGGGGCAGTGTATAGAGAGAAGAGGAGGGGGCCTAGGACTGAGCCCTGTGGGACCCCGATAGGGGGACGAGGAGAGGAAGAGGAGCCGGCAAAAGATACAGTGAAAAAGCAGTCAGAGAGGTTGGAGGAGAACCAGGAGAGGGCTGTGTCCTTGAGGCCTATAGAGCGGAGCATAGTGAGGAGGAGCTGGTGATCCACAGTGTAAAATGCGGCAGAGAGATCCAGGAGAATCAACAGGGAACAATAACCTTTCGATTTAGCTGTTATTAGATCATTAGAGACTTTAGTGAGGGGTCGAGAAGAGAGTTATCCGAGAGATAGCGGATTAGACGGGAGTGGACCAAGCTTATGAGTTTTCAGTACGTGTTAGTCCCTCTGAGAAAAGAGGAGGGCTTCCATAACTCAACCCCTTCAGTGATGTCATGACCAGGGGGTATAAGATAGTGGGGGCTCATTTTGCAAGCGTTTTTGCCCTGGAACCCTGATACAGAGAGGCTCTGTCATGTACTGTGATGTATCACCCCTCCCCCGCTCCGCATAGTCTGCTATGAAATGACTTAAGCAACTGTAAGTGTTTTTTCTCCTTTTAATCCATTATTTTGTAATCGTCTTTACATATTTCAATTGTCTCACTTTGTAATATCTTTTTAAACCTTCTGTAAACACTGCCTACTTTTTGGAGTAAAAGATAAAATTACTAGCTTCGTTTCTTCTTGCTTTATAACGTATCTTCACGTCCTCTGAGGCTAAATTCACTACTGACTGGGTTGGCTCCTGACCCGTTGCAAATCATAGGAATAGGAGCTGGTGGTGGCGCCGGGTTCTGAGCTTGTTGGGCAAAGCTGGCAGTGATGGAATGGGTTTTATAAGCGTATTGACTGGCTGTGGCTGGGAGTAGTTATATTTCCCTCGCTGCAGCGTACCTAATAGACAGCACACATACAGGCGGCCCGTCTGGTGACTGATTTTAGGTGCAGTTCCCTAACTGACCTGAGGGTAAGGGGGCACCAGAGAGCCGCAAGTTCCAAAACAAGAACTGAAGTGGGGTCATAAAATAGGATCCCTGACGAACCGGGGGCAATCAAACACCCCGGTTCGTGACAACCACCTTCCTTAAGTCCCATACAAAATAGCACTGAACGAAAAAGCTCACATCTCTTCATCCATATGGTAGATTTAGAAAAAAATACTTGTTGAAGCACCATGACTAAAATAAAAGCAAAAGCTGGCCATTTTTGATCTGTTGACAGGTTGTCTTTAACTACTTATTGACTGCCCATAGCGGTCCACATAGAGTGAAATTCTAAACATTATTGCAGAGTAAGCAGTTGCCCAAGATCATGCAGCTGCAGGAGCAGGGAGCAGGCTGTCGGACACAGCCAGACTTTCCACAGAGAAGGCTGAGATAATTTATTTCCAGCTCTACCTAATAATCTTCGTTTACACAGTAATGTGCAAGTGCTGTGTATACAGTAATAGGACATGCTAATTTAAAACCAATTGGAAATCTGGCAACCAGAAATGGGGGTGAAAATGGGCTACTCTTGCACTGGTTAAAGACTTGAATGTGAATATTTTGCCAATAGAAAGTAACAGATAAACTGATAAAAATATTTGCACTTGACCTATTCACTTGACTAGTCACATAAAAGTAGATAAAATAGTTATTTTAATGTATTTAAATTTCAATGCTATTTCTTTGTGCCATTTATTGCTGTTCTGGCTAAATTTAGAAAATTAATTGGATTGTCAAAGATCACAGAATTTCTGTAAGAAGGCCAAATGCACCCCTGTGGAAATTACCCAGTGAGGAAGTTATCCATGCTAAATGAAAACAATATTACACCCTGTTAATAACACAAATAATATGAACTATGTAAATCACCTAAATATAAAGTAATAAACTCACCATAAAGTACAGGTAAGTATTCGAGAAATGCAGTCATCGGTTGTTTTAGATTCTTGAGGGCCTAAAACCAAAACAACATTGATACAATAGCATTTATTTTCCACTGTTATTTCAAAACATCAAAAAGCAGTGCCCTGAGGCTGATTAATACAATATTTGCCTGCTTGATTTGGCCATTAGCCCACATTAAATAAGTCTGTGGACAGTTTAACAGGTTATTTTGTGGTTAAACTCAGAGCAATTTACAGGTAAGTCTTTTCACAGGCCTGGAGGAAGCTAAGTGTGTAGTAATAGAACAAAATTTAGAACAATGACACTTTACCACCTATGGTGCCAGGGCTGTAAGCAGTACAGATGTTCCATAAGTTAACATTTTTAAATAGCGGCTCTTTTGTGGTATCAGGGAGCAATCATTCCATGCCTATATAACATCCTGTGGCTGAAACAATTAAAAAATGATCAGTGACTTGGAAGCATCTGCATGCCTTGTCTAATGTGTCTTTAGTAGATTTTGTACATGAGTTAAGATGTGACAGTAAAAGTAAAAAAATAATAGGTTAACTACTGCTACAGACATTTAGGCCTCAATTCATCATTGCCTCTGCACCTGTTTTTTGTTTAGTCTTGTGTGTTTTGCACCTTTTTTGTCTGCACCCACTCTACTATTCTATTTGCGCCTTTTTTATAAGTATATTTTGGATGTGCTTGCCTGTTTTTTTTAAATTTTGTTTTACATTATATGGATGGAGTCTAGCAATTCCAGATGTTTTAGCCTGATTTATCAATTGCGTTTTTATAAAAAGAAGCTAAATTTTTCACAATGTCACTCCAGTCCCCGTAGTGTATTTTTGATTATTTCAGTATTTTGGCTGAATTTCTTTGACTTTTGGCTCCAATGTGCAACTTTTGGCCCCAAAAATCTCAAAAACAATTCAAGACAGGAAGAAAACTCATTTTTGACTTTGCGCCAAATTCATGAATCACGTGCACAATTTTGATAAATTTTGTGTAAAAAATGGAAACTAATAACTGTCATGATCCAGGTTGGGGTTTGCTTCCTGCTTTTCTTTCCCCAGCCTGGTTGTGAAAGGGTTAAATTTTCCTCCATCTCTGTGGTTCTTGGGTGGCTATTTATTGGTGCTGTTTTTGGTAGCCTTTGTCAGTGATAGTTTTGGTCCTTGGCTTGAGCAGCTGATCCGTATTCCCTAGTGATTCTTCTGCCTCTGATTTC
The DNA here is from genome assembly GCF_039654945.1 of Dendrobates tinctorius. Classification (NCBI taxonomy): domain Eukaryota; kingdom Metazoa; phylum Chordata; class Amphibia; order Anura; family Dendrobatidae; genus Dendrobates; species Dendrobates tinctorius. The sequence goes on along the minus strand of NW_027361917.1, from coordinate 49,054,467 downwards.
CCGTGTGTGTGTCTGACCCGTTCCCTATCCCAGACTTTGTGTACGTTTGTTGCTTTCCCTACAGTGTATGACTCGGCTTGAACTCTGACTCCATCTCTGTTTTTTCTGTCTTTGGTACTACTGGCTTTTTGACCCACTAGCTCATACTCACGCCCCCTGGTGGTGGCTGCGGGGGACCTCCTCTGTCAGTAAGTCTGGTGAGGTGACTGACGAGTCTCTGCACTCGTCTGAACCTTCGGTGAAACTCCCTGACACCTTCTCTCGTGAGAAGGACAAGTTCCGCATGTTCAGGGAGGGTTGCAAATTATTATTTTCCCTTAGATCCCGAATATCAGGGGATGAGAGTCAGCAGGTGGGGATAATTATATCTTTACTGAGGGAGGGTACGCAGTCTTGGGTTTTTTGCTTACCCCCGACCACACCTGAGAGAATGTCTGTTGATAAGTTTTTTGAGGTTCTGGGCCTCATCTATGATGAACCAGACCGAGTCAGCTTGGCAGAGGACACTATTATTGGTCTATCACAAGGAAAGCTCTCTGCCAAATGGTACTGTTTGGAAATTTGGAGATGGTCCCCAGAGGTGTCCTGGAACAACTCGGCACTCAGGTGTCAGTTCCGGAGAGGACTGTCTGATCATTTAAAGGACACCCTGGCTCTTTATCCTCCTCCCAGCTCTCTGGAAGAGGCCATGACTCAGGTCATTCGCATGGATAAGAGGTTATGGGAGAGAGGAGTCATGCAACGGGAAGCCCCTTTCCTTCTGGTTAAACCGGAACCTTCACAGCCTGCTGAGTCCATGGAAGTAGGGGCCATCACCTTCAAGGAAAAGGTTGGAAACATTGATGGGAAGGCAACTTTGTTTTTACTGCGGTGCGCCAGGACATTGGAAGAAGGACTGTCCCTCGTGTCCTCCTACTCCCAAGGTGTCAGGAAACATCTAAGTCTGGGTAACTACCTAGGAGGTTGCCTAGACTCACTGGTACCTTTTTCCTCATTCCTTAAAGTACTGTTAAAAGTGGAACTTGGTGTTGAGAACTGCTTCACTCCCACTTTGGCCTTTGTGGACTGGTGGTCATCCATGAACCTAATTGACTCTAAATTGGTGGTCAGCTGTAAATTAGGGACAGTTAGGTTGGGGACTCCCATTAAAATAGTGGCCATTGACTTTACACCTCTCACCAAGGGTGGGGTTAATTTCATCTCTAAAGAATTCACCCTCAAGGTGGGGGCCCCAGCAGTGTATTTCATGTTTTGTCTTCAATAACCATCCAGCTGGCCTGATGTTGTGGTTTGCATGGTTGCACCTTCATAATCCGGTTATTGACTGGGGATCCCGGGATATTGTGAAATGGGGACCTAATTGTTCTGAGGCTTGTCTTACAACTATGTCTATGTCATCCGTCAGTCTAGAGAGGATTCTGGAGGACCTGAAGGACTTTACGGATGTGTTCCCCAAGAAAGAGGCTGAGGTTTTACCACCTCACCACCCATTTGATTTTACCATTGATCTTGTTCCTGATGCTAAATTGCCCAAGGCCCGTTTATATAATTTATCTGGTCCCGAACGTACGGCCATGAACGAATACATCTCTGAGTGTTTTCGCAAAGGGCACATATGCCCTTCCATGTCCCCTGTGGCGGCTGGGTTCTTTTTTGTAAAAAAAAAAAATGGTGGTTTGCGCCCATGCCTCAATTTCCTAGAGTTGAATAAGATCACTGTGAGAAATACTTACCCCCTCCGACTTATCCCTGATTTATACAACCATCTGTCTGGAGCTAAGTGGTTTTCAAAATTGGATCTTCGGGGGGCATACAATCTCATCCGTATACAGGAAGGGGATGAGTAGAAAACTGCATTTCTTACCTCTGAGGGACTGTTTGAAAAATTTGTTATGCCCTTTGGGTTGACTAATGCGCCGGCTGTTTTCCAAAATTTATCAACCGTGCCTTTTCTGACTTTATTGGGCGCTTTATGGTAGTGTATCTTTATGATATTGCAGAGACTCCGGGAAAACCCGTCTCTTTGCTAAACCGGAGAAATGTTTGTTTTTGGTCCAGAAGTTGTCCTTTCTGGGGTTCGCCTTGTTAGAAGAAGGATTTTGCATGGACCCCAGAAAGGTTCAGGCCATTGTGGACTGGGTTCAACCCACGGATTTGAAATGTCGTCAGCGTTTCTTGGGGTACACTAATTATTACAGGAAATTTATAAGGGGGTTTTCTCAAATTTTTAAGCCCCTCACTGATTTGACCCGAAAGGGGTCTGATATCAAGAATTGCCCTGCTCCAGCCGCAGTGGCATTTTTGGCATTTAAGGAGTGTTTCAGGTCTGCCCCTGTATTGATTCAACCATATCCATCTGAACCGTTTATTGTAGAGCTGGACGCCTCAGAGGTGGGGATGGGAGCGGTATTGACAATGGGACCTGCCACTTTAACCAATTTAAGACCTTGTGACTTCTTCTTGAAAAAATTCTCTTCTGCAGAAAAGAATCAAGATGTAGGTAACAGAGAGTTATTGGATATTAAACTGGCATTTGAAGAATGGAGACATTTTTTGGAGGGGGTGTTCCATCGAATCAGTGTGATTACAGATCATAAGAATCTTGCTTACATAGAGTCTGCCAAGAGAATTACACCGAGACAGGCGAGATGGTCGCTTTTTTTTCACTTTTTCAATTCTCTATTACCTTTTGGTCAAGGCTGATTCTTTATCCCATAGTCTGGACCTGATGTCACCTCCTGAACCTCCTTCTTCCATTCTTCAGCATGGTGTGGTTGTGGCTGGGGTGTCCTCAGTGTTGGAGTGTAAGATTCCTTGGGTTCAGTCTCTTGACCCTCCGTCTTTGCCAGTTAATAAGCTATTTGTGCCCATTCAATTTCATCTCAGGATACTTTGGGAGTTTCATGATTCTGCCCTGAGTGGACATCCTCACTCTCGGCAACCTGTAAAGCTGTTTCTAGGTTGTTTTGGTGGTCCTCGTTGGCTTTAGATGTGGTTAAATTTGTGTCGTCCTGTGATGTATGTGCTTGTGCTATAAGTTTCCATAACCGGTCAGCCGGGGAATTGGTGATTTTGCCAATTCCTGATAGACCATGGACTCACCTGTCCATGGATTTTATCACTGATCTTTCCCCTTCTAGTGGTAAAATGGTCATCTGGGTGGTGGTGGACAGATTTAGTAAGCAGGCACATTTTGTACGTTTGACAGGTCTGCCTAATGCAGAGACATTAGCTAAATTGTTTGTTGAACATGTGGTACTGCTGCATGGTGTGCCTGTGAATGTGGTTTTGGACAGGGGAGTGCTGTTTGTGCCAAGTTTTGGAGGGCTTTTTGTAAGGGCGGTTTCATTCATCCAGATATTTCCGGTACTGGAAAACACGGTACTGGAGATATCTGTGTCCGTGCGGCACATCCGTGTGGCACACGTGTCCCGCTTCAGTTCCACACAGACGGCCACAGGGGAAGTAGCACTACAGTAAGCGCTGTTCCCCTGCATGTGGTGCTGAATGTGGCTGTCATTTTCCCTGCTCTGCTAGCAACAGCGCGAGCAGGGAAGAATGAATGAAAAAAACCCGACATGGGGTCCCCCTTATATATTGAACCCATCTGGCAAAACTAACAGGTGTGGGCTGCTATTCTCAGGCTGGTAAGGGGCCATATAGAAACAACACAAAAAACGATGATCACAAGGCTATTATTTCTATATCAAAAATACAATTTTTATTATGAAAAATCTTTTAAAATCCATAATGCCAAAAATTGGGAAAAATAGGAAAAATAAAATTAGTATATCATTTATTGAAAATCAAAAAAATAAAATAATACAGAAAAATCACTAAAACAGAGGGTGGGAACAAATACCAAAAGAAGGGCAACACTGGGGATCACATTTCACCTAATCTATAGCACATACAGTAATATGGCTTTGTAAAATATGATATAATCACTGAAAAATTCTTTTGAGTAGCCAAAGGATAATTAATATACTGGTTAGTATTTACATATAATGTGCAAACATATATAAAGTGCTTGTGCAACATAAAATAGGCAAAAATGTCATTATGTGCAAAAAAGCAGTATTTATACAAAATGCAAAGTTGCAAAAAGAAAAAGAAATAAACACACAAGGAAAAAGATTTTTAGGCAAGGCTACAAGTGCAAATGTAAACTGCGCTCAAAAAAGTAGCTCAGAAATGCAATCGTGTATGACTAACGTGTTATTATCAAAAAAATCCATAGTATATGCTGGATAGCAACTAGTATGATAGAAATCCGACATGCCCAATAATACTGTAGAAATATGTGCACAATGGCGAATAAGATAATATAAAAAAGCATGTCCAACAATATACTCAGTTACTTGTGCGTTTTGGTGTCTGCCTTCGTCAGGGTGACCCCATGATGAAGGCAGTCGCCGAAATGCGCGTCGGGGTCGGGCGCATCCTGGGGATCCTGCACTTACAAGGCACAAGGTATTGGGCACATTGCTGGACATGCTTATTTATGGTCTGAAACACTAATACATGCTATATCTATCATTGAGCCAGTATCCGTAGTATCGGGTATGTCTGTTTCTGATTATGTTGAACCCCTGCTGGGTACTATATATGCATATACAAAGCACAAGTAACTGGGTATATTGTTGGTCATGCTTTCTTATATTATCTTATTGGCCATTGTGCACATATTTCTACAGTACGGTGTGCCAAGATCATCCATCAATTGTCTTAGCCAAATAACCTCCTGGCTTGCATAGGCTGCGGACACATACTCCGCTTCTGTAGATGACAAGGCAACAGACACTTGTTTCCTACTAGACCAGGAGATTAAACTTTCTCCAACTTTAAACAAGTATTCATTCGCTTGTGGATTTACGATCATGCGAATCACCAGCCCAATCTGCATTTACATAGCCGGTGAGTTCTAGATCTCCCGTTGCGGACAGCTTTAAATTTACATCTTGTGTTTCTTTTAAATATCGGAGAAGTCTCTTAACAGCATTCCAGTCTCTTTGGCGTGGTTTTTTTACACATCTGCAAAGGATTCCAACTGTTGTTGTGATATCCGGTTGAGTCACAGTTGATATGTATAGAAGTGCCCCCACTGCCTGACGATATTTCTCATTGTTTAGCAACAGGTCATCTTCTCCCTCCAGCTTCAGGCAGGATGGTTCCATTGGGGTTGATATACCTTTGGCTTCTGACATTCCAAAGTGATTCAGAATCGAATTAATGTTTGCACTTTGGTTTAGAAGAAAACTTCCATCTTCCTCTCTCTGGATTTGGATTCCTAGATAATATGTCACATTTCCAAGGTCTTTCGTTTCAAAATGCTGGTTCAGAATTTCAGCCATTTTTCCAATTTCTGTGTCTTCCTGATTAACTACAATCACATCGTCCACATATAAGAGAATATACATCCACTTTCCATCTGTATATTTTGTGCATAAGCATGGATCCGCTTGACCACTTTTAAAACCTTCCAACAAGATCTTATTCATCTTGGTATTCCATGCTCTTGCTGATTGCATAAGACCATAAAGGGATTTTTGTAGTTTGCAAACAAGATTCTCTTCACCCCCTTTTACATAACCTTCAGGTTGAGTCATGTATAAGTCCTCCTCAATGTCACCATTTAAAAAGGCAGTTTTTATATCCAAATGTCTGACATTCATCTTTTGTACAGCAGCTACAGCTAACAAAGCTCTGAACGTGGTCTGTTTAGCAACTGGAGCAAACGTAGCATCGTAATCTTCGCCACACTTTTGAGAATATCCTTTTGCCACCAACCTTGCTTTAAATCTGTGGACTTTACCTTCAGAGTCATATTTGGTTTTGAAGACCCACTTGCACTTGATTGCCGTTTTGCCCTGTGGCAGCTTGGTGAGTTTCCAAGTTTGAAGTTGATGAAGCGATTTGATTTCCTCATTAGCAGCATTGATCCACTTTGTTCTTTCATGGACAGGTAGTTCTTGCATTTCATCCCATGACTGCAGCTCTGATTCAGGTAGTGTCTTGACTATGTAGGATGGACGTTTAGCTGGTACGCCTCTGTTTGATCTTGAAGATCTCCTGATTTGAGATTCACCTGATTTTTCTGTTGTTCCTTCAGTGGTTGAAGAATCCAGCCAGACCTCCACATCCTCCTTGTTATTGTCTTGTAATTGTGACTTCAGCTGGACTACTGGCGTGATGTCACAAAACTTGGGGGACACAAAGTTCTCATCAATCACTACATCTCTACTTATTGTGACCTTGTTTGTTTCTGGGTGTAGAATCCTATAACCTTTCTGGGTTTCACTGTAGCCTACCAGGATCCCTTCCTTAGCGTGAGACTTAGTTTGCCTTTCTTTGGGAACATGTACAAGCGCTTTACTTCCGAATATTCTTACATGATGTAGTTTTGGCTTTCTGCTGTTCCATTGCTCAAACGGAGTTTTCTCTGTAGCTTTACCTGGTAGTCTGTTCTGAAGATAGCAAGCTGTCATGATTGCTTCACCCCAATATGCTGTGGGCAGATTTGCATCAAACAACATACTTCTTCCACTTTCACAGAGTGTTCGGTTCCTTCTTTCCGCGACACCATTTTGCTCAGGATTGTACGGTACAGTGGTCTGAAATAGGATTCCATTTTTCTTTAAAATGCTCTGTGTCTCATTACTTGTGTATTCAGTCCGATTATCTGCACGTAGAATCTTTGGCATTCTCCCAAATGTATTATATACCTCAGCTAGATATACTTCAAGTTTCTCTGGAACTTCTTTCTTGCTGTGAAGCAGATGGACAACTGTATATCTTGAATGATCATCAATAAATGTGAGAAAATATCTCTTCTTCCCAGTAGTCTGAGTGCTCATTGGACCACAGACATCTGTATGTATTAAATCTAGTGTCTGTTCTGTTCTTGTAGTACTTCTCTTAGGAAAAGCTTTTCTAGACATTTTCCCTTTGATGCAGCTAGTACATTTCATTATCTGGCTACATAGATCAATTGTAATGTCCTCAGCTAGTTGCTTTTGAACTAACTTCCTTATTGCTTCTGGGTCTCTGTGTGCTAGGCGCCTATGCCATACATGAATGCAGTTATTGTGCCTTTCTTCCTGAGCAGTATACACACACTCTTTGCATTTAAGCTGGTAAAATTCATTTGTGCTTTTTCCTTCTGCTAGTGTGTGGCCCTCTTTTGAGATGATGCAGCTATCATGCTTAAATGTAACTTAATTTCCTTGTTTTGTGAGTTTCTTCACAGATAGTAAATTACTCTCAAGACTAGGCACATAGAGCACATCTTTTACTGGGATCTTCTTGCTTTGTGTTGGTGAGACTTGACAATCAATATAACCATCTCCTATACCTTGTGAAGTCATGTACTGACCATTAGCCATAATCACTTTCTCTGACTTACTTTGGTTAAGCTTAGAAAAGAAGTCCCTGTTATTAGTCATGTGACTAGTTGCTCCAGAGTCTATACACCATGCATGCTTTGATGTATTTACATTGACAGTAAATGCAGTTTCAGTATTCACAGAATCATTTTCTGCAGACACAGCACTTTTAACCCTTTGAAGACTGCTTTGCTTTTTCAGCTGATTCATTCTAGCTTTCCAGACTCTGCAGTCGGCTTCCAAATGTCCTGATTTCTTGCAAACAAAACATTCACGTGTTTCTTTTAGGTGCTTTCTGTTATCATTTAGATTTTGCATCTGTAAAGCAGATTCTGCATCGCATGTCCTGCTGTTTACACCTTCCGCTTTCCACTTATATTCATCTATGAGCTTCCCTCTGACATACTCCAATGTAAGCTCATCATCTGGGCGCGCATCTAGTGCGGTTACAAGCATGTCATAGTTTTCTGGAAGACCACTAAGCAGTAATGCGGCTACATGAAAGTCCTTCAAATCTTCCCCAATGCCTCTCAGGTGTTCTACAATCTCTAGAATGCTTGTTATGTAGTCCTGCATATCCTGGCCATTCTGTAGTTTAGACTGGTACAATTTTCTCATGAGATAAAGTTTATTGCTTAAATTTATCCTCTCATGCACCTTTTGCAGCTGCTCCCACATTTCTCTTGCAGTTTCACTTTTACACACATGCACAATCTGATTATCATCTATACTGAGTGATATGGTACTTTGTGCTTTCTGATCCATCTCTATCCACTCCTGTGATACTGGGTCAGGTTTAGGCTCCTGTGTGTATTTCCACGTACCTTCTCTTATCAGCTGCATTTTCACTTTGAATTTCCAGGATTGATAATTCTGGTTAGTGAGACTTGGTACTGTAAACTTCATGGAGTTGCTGCTGCTGGTGGCCATCTTTGCTGAATTCCTTTCTTTTCTTTTCTCTGTGCTCTGGGGATCTGGGACTCTAGGACTCTGGGCCCATAAACTGTTAGCAGCGGATTAATCAGCGTAACATCCAGAGTCAGCAACACAGAATGTAGATTTATTCATATCCAGGTTGAACAGCTTACAGCATGAAATGTGATCAGTCTGGTATCTGCTGTGGCTTGCAGCATGGGAGCATTACAACAGCAAGAAAGGAAGAGAAGGAGGGGGCATCCTGTCTGTTTTTTTTTTTGTCACTGAACTTTGTTAACAATCTCACAATATGCACAATATATAAAACAGTACAGTAGTAGTTGTTGCAATACATACAGATCAATATGCATTATTCCAACATTGGGCATGTCGGATTTCTATCATACTAGTTGCTATCCAGCATATACTATGGATTTTTTTGATAATAACACATGTTAGTCATACACGATTGCACTTCTGAGCTACTTTTTTGAGCGCAGTTTACATTTGCACTTGTAGCCTTGCCTAAAAAAATCTTTTTCCTTGTGTTTTTATTTCTTTTTGCAATTTTGTATTTTGTATAAATACTGCTTTTTTTGCACATAATGACATTTTTGCCTACTTTATGTTGCACAAGCACTTTATATATGTTTGCACATTATATGTAAATACTTACCACTATATTAATTATCCTTTGGCTAGTCAAAAGAATTTTTCAGTGATTATATCATATTTTACAAAGCCATATTATGTGCTATAGATTAGTTGAAATGTGATCCCCAGTGTTGCCCTTCTTTTGGTATTTGTTCCCACCCTCCTTTTAAGTGATTTTTCTGTATTATTTTATTTTTTTGATTTTCAGTAAATTATATATTAATTTTATTGGACGTTTCTTTCGTTTTTTTCCCATCATGTAATTATTTATTATCCAATTGTCCTTTGTTGTTTCTATTTGTCCATTTGTGCATTACCTAGATTATTCATTATTCATACCTCTACATTAATGTACTTTTTTTATTTTTGATATGCACTTTTGACCTTTGTATTTTTTTACTTTGATCCAGGTAAAATAAGCAATCCCCACATATCATAAATGGGCTGCCAACAATACATTATAGCTCATAGAACAAGGTGAAAATATCGTAGCAAATCATTCCCACCATGTCTCCTGCATATACAGCCTTATTCATATCACAAGGGGTTAATAACACCACCAACTCAGTAACACTCAAACCTGTATATGTGCACACATAGACCGGTGCCACCTAGCTGTCAATAACCCAAATACCCATCATATCCAGAATGCAGTGAAACAATACTCAATATGCAATAAGGTAAAATTACCCACAGTGTAACTGAGAGTTACTGAGTTGGTGGTGTTATTAACCCCTTGTGATATGAATATGGCTGTATATGCATAAGACTTGGTGGTAATGATTTGCTGTAGTATTTTCACCTTGTTCTATGAGCTATAATGTATTGTTGGCAGCCCTTTTATGATATGTGGGGATTGCTTCTTTTACCTGGATCTGTGCATCCTGTTATGAGTGATTTGTGAACAGTGAGTGTATCTGTCCTTTTTTCCTGTTTTTCCCAATTTTTGGCATTATTATTATTATTATTATTATTATTATTATTATTTATTTATAAAGCACTATTGGTTCCATGGTGCTGTACATGAGAAGGGGTTACATACAAATTACGGATATCACCTACAGTACAAAAATTAACAATCACAGACTGATATAGAGGGAGAGAGGACCCTGCTCTTTCGGGCTTACATGCTACAGGATGGTGGGGAAGGAGACAGTAGGTTGGAAGGTTGCAGTAGCTCCAGTGATGGTGAGGCGGTAGCTGTAGTAGTGGTGAGGAGGCAGCGGGGATCTTTGCAGGCTGTAGGCTTTCCTGAAGAGGTGGGTTTTCAGATTACGTCCGAAGGATCCGAGTGTGGTTGATAGCCGGACGTGTTGGGGCAGGGAATTCCAGAGGATGGGGGCTATTCGGGAGAAGTCTTGGAGGCGGTTGGGTGAAGAGCGAATAAGTGTGGAGGAGAGAAGGAGGTCTTGGGAGGACCAGAGATTATGTGAGGGAGGGAGATGTATGGAGGAGACAGGTTGTAGATGGCCTTGTAGGTCAGTATTAGTAATTTGAACTGGATACACTGAGGGAGTGGGAGCCTGGGAAGAGATTTGCAGAGGGGAGAAGCAGAGGAGTAGCGAGGAGAGAGATGAATTAGTCGGGCGGCAGAGTTGAGGATGGACTGGAGAGGTGCAAGGGTGTTAGCAGGGAGGCCACAGAAAAGGATGTTGCAATAGTCGAGGCAGGAGATAATGAGAGCATGCACAAGTAGTTTAGTAGATTGAGGGTTGAGGAAGGGACGGATTCTGGAAATATTTTTGAGCTGGAGGTGACAGGAGGTGGAGAGAGCTTGGATGTGCGGTTTGAAGGAAAGGGCAGAGTCGAGGGTTACTCCGAGGCAGCGGACCTCCAGTACGGGGGAAAGCGTGATGTCGTCAATTGTTATAGAAAGGTCGGGTAAGGAAGATCTGTGAGATGGGGAAAGATGATTAGTTCAGATTTGTCCACATTGAGTTTGAGGAAGTGAGAGCAGAAGAAGGAGAATATGGCTGATAAACACTCTGGGATTTTGGACAGCAGAGAGGTTAGGATAAGGATAAGGAGTTTTAGCATAAGGATATGGATTTTAATAGATTTTAAAAGATTTTTCATAATAAAAATTGTATTTTTGATAGAGAAATAATATTTTGTGCTGTTTCTATGTGGTAATTGATGATAGGCTTTATTATTCCATATACACACATGGTTGCAAAGTATGATTAGGTAGTATACCATGTGTGTTTATCATACTTGGTGTTATGGTAAGGGGCCATGAATATGGGCCCCCCAGCCTAAAAACAGCAGCTCGCAGCTGTCCAGAAAAGGCGCATCTGTTAGATGAGCCTATTCTGGAGCTTTGTCGGGTTCTTCCCACTTGCCCTGTAGCGGTGGCAAGAGGGGTCATAAGGGGTTAATGTCACCTTTCTATTGTAAGGTGACATTAAGCCCGACTGAGATGTCAATAAAACACCTATCCATTACTAATCCTATAGTAAGTAAAGGGTCATTTACCCACAGTGCTGAGGTCACAGGAGTTCATGCCAACAGCGAACACAGATTCAGTGATGTCACCACTCACCACTAGTCACTGAGCCTGTGCGCGCTGTTTCCCATTCATTCCCAAGTAGTTTACAGACCGAGCATGAGCACCACTCGGGCTGTAGATTGATTAACCCCCAGAAATAGATTTACGCCGTGGCACCTGGCTGAGCGCCGGACAGGTATTGTATATTGTTGGATTTTTTTTTAAACTTTTTTTTTTACAGGAGATCGAGGAATTCGAGATGGGATTAGCAGTGTAATAAAGATGGAAAAAATGTGTGGTGTATTATTTCATTAAAAGACTTTATTCTTACTGTGTGTGTGTTTATTTAACCCTTTAATTACTATAGGATTAGTAATGAATAGGTGTCTTATTGACACCTCTCCATTACTAAGTCGGGCTTAATGTCACCTTACAATAGAAATGTGACATTAACCCCTTATGACCCCACTTGCCACTGCTACAGGGCAAGTGGGAAGAACACGACAAAGCTCCAGAATAGGCGCATCTAATAGATGCGCCTTTTCTGGGCAGCTTGGGGCTGCTGTTTTTAGGTTGGGGGGCTCATAATCATGGTCCCTTACCAGCCTGAGAATAGCAGCCCGCACCTGTTAGTTTTGCCGGGTTGGTTCAAAATATAAGGGGGACCCCACGTCGTTTTTTTTCATTCATTCTTCCCTGCTCGCGCTGTTGCCGGCAGAGCAGGGAGAATGACAGCCGTGTTTAGCACCGCATACAGGGGAACAGTGCTTACAGTAACGCTTCTTCCCCGGCGGCTGTCCGTTCTCACGAAGGACAGTGTACACTGCTCTCCGTGTGCACGTGTGCTGCACGTCTTGCGGCCCGTGTTTCTGGGTCAAAACGGACATGTCTGCGTGTTTTGCACAAGGACCGTGTGTCCATGATAACACGCTGACATCTGCATAGACCCATTCATTTGGGTCTACGTGTGTCAGTGTCTCCGGTACGTGAGAAAACTGTCACTACACGTACCAGAGCCACTGACATGTAAAACAGGCCTAAAAGATTGGCTATCTGTTTGACCTTTTCTTCAGCATATCATCCTGAGACCAATGGTCAGACAGAGAGGACCAATCAGTCCTTGGAACAATTCCTGTGTTGTTCGACCACAACCCGGCAGGACGATTGATGTCCCTCTTTGCCTGTGGCTGAATTTGCTTTTAATAATTGCATTAATCAGTCACGGGTACCTCCCTTTTCTTCGGTAATTATGGGTTTCACCCTCATTTTGGGGAGTTTTCCTGGCTAGATTCGGGGTGCCCCGGGGCTGATCTAGCTGTGCAACGTTTGGGGGAGGTGTGGCAGGAGGTTCAGAGAAATATTGGTGAGGCTCAAGGGAGGTATAAATTCTTTGCTGACAAAAGACAAACTGTGGGACCAGTATTTCAGGTTGGGGATAAGGTATGGTTGTCTACCAGGAATATTAAGCTTAAAGTTCCTTCTGCTAAGTTGTGGCCTAAGTTCATTGGCCCTTATGAGATTGTGGAGGTGGTCAATCCTGTAGCCTTCCGTTTGCCCCTTCCCCCATCTTTACGGATTCCCAACGTGTTCCATAAGGCTCTTTTGAAACCGTTGAGGCCTTCCTCTGGGGAATCTCCTCTGTCACCCATTTCAGTGGATGGCCAGAATGAGTATGAGGTAGAATGGATTGTGGACTCTCGAATCGTCCGTTGCTTACTCCAGTATCTGGTCCATTGGAGGGGCTACGGTCTGGGGACCGGTCCTGGGTTCCGGCGCGATCTGTCCATGCGGATCGGTTGGTCTGGACCTTTCATGCTCGGTGTCTTGGGAAGCCTGGGGGTCCGGTGGCCCCCCTTGAGAGGAGGGTACTGTCATGATCCAGGTTGGGTTTGCTTCCTGCTTTTCTTTCCCCGGCCTGGTAGTGAAGGGGTTGACTTTTCCTGCTTCTCTGTGGTTCTTGGGTGGCTATTTATTGGTGCTGTTTTTGGTAGCCTTTGTCATTGATAGTGCTGGTCCTTGGCTTGAGCATCTGATCCGTATTCCTTAGTGATCCTTCTGCCTCTGATTTCCCTTGTGTATGTCTGACCCATTGCCTATCCCTGACTTTGTGTACGTTTGGTGATTTCCCTACAGTGTATGACTCGGCTTGAACTCTGACTCCGCCTCCATTTTTTCTTTCTCTGGTACTACATTCCCCCACTGGCTTTTTGACCCACTGTCTCGTACCTCGACTCTTTACCATCTCACGTTTTTGTATACTGCGCTTCCGTCTAGGTCTGACTTTTGGCTCATCCTGACCTCGCGCATTGCTGTGACCTCTGGTACTTCGTCTTCCCGTTTGTGGCTTACTCCGGCCTGTCTGATCCTCTGCCGCTTCCGGGTGGCGGCCTGCACTTCTGCACTGAGGTGCTACACAGTAAGTGCAACCCTTGTTTCCGTAACCACGCCTTCTGGTGGTGACTGCGCTCAACTGCATAGCAGTTGCATTACAATAACACAAGACAAAAACGAAAAGCGCAAATGATAAATTGGGGTAAGAGAATTCTGAACAATTAACTATTCTAAACGTTAACATTTTTGGATAAGAAGAAGTTTGCTAGCACTGTATCATGAGTAGAACAATTCAGCAACAATTTCTTGACCATGGAATGAAAACTTAGGTCCCGATTCATCAAAGCTTTTACAACAGAACTCTGGCTTAAAAAGCTTTGAAAAGTTGCAAAAATGTTGGCACAACTTCAGCCTATGAAGCGATGGCCGGGGAACCACCACGGTGCAGGGAGACTACGGTACACAAGATGAGGTGCAAACAACAAAGGGTAAATTTATTGGAAGGCAAGGAATGAAGTGGATAAGAAAGGTGCAAACAGGGGTATGCAGTGGCAAAAAATAATTTGACAAGAGTTCGTATTCTTTAGCTGAGCCATCAAATAGCACGGTGCTCCAACTATTACAGGATCAATATATTTCAAACAGGCAAATCCAAACAATGAACACAGAATGATGCTACTCTAAGTATAACCTCCCTAGCCTCTACTAAACAGGCCACACAGCTGCCGTGTTCTGTCTATTGAAGCCTACACTAGGCCCTGACATGTGCACAAGCAGGAACAAACTCATGGTAACATTGGGTACTTAGGTCCTGTCCTGGGGGGCCCCAATAGTCTGGTACGGTGGTGCGCATGTCTGTCTGGCAGATCCTTGAAACATGGTCTTCTCCTTGCTTCAGGATCCTGAAGGTGCTCCGGGAAACTGTAAATCCCTTTCTCGGTCTCTTCGTGGCTTCTCAAAATATCACAGGACAGCCACCTTTGCTACACCCGAAGGGTCTGTTCAATTTCACAAGTCCAATACATCCAGGCTGTGAAACCTTTAACACAGCTACAAGCACAGCCATTCTCAGCAGCAGCTTCTTCTCTCTCTCCCTCTCACAGACTCAACTCCTCTCCTCTCCAGTCTTGGGCAGTTCATAACACAATCCTTTGCAGGGGGAGCAGAGCATTCCATCACACTAAACATGGGGGTGCTGTCTCTTAAAGTGGCAGCGAGTCTCTTACTGTCCATAATAGCACCACCCTACTTAAGGATGGTCATCTTCGGCCATAACATCAAGGTTGCAGTGTAATGAAGAAACTTGCAATGCGGGAACAGCACCTATAGAGAAGGCAACAAAATCAGTAGAGGAGGCAACAGTATCAGAAAAACAGACAGACAACACTGTTCTACGTATCGGACTGGTGGAACCCCTGCAGTAGACCTCTGGGGTCTCCGGAGTTCTTGGCTATCTTCCAGAGGAAAACTTGCTGCAGGAGTCGTAGGGAGCTTTTGTCGGGTCTCGTCCTCGCGTGGCGGTAGTGGTACATCCATAAGATTACCGTGTCTGTACGGCTGAGGACCCCCCACGGTGTCAGGGACGGTCCACCACTCATCATTGATTTCACCAGCAGGCAAGACCGATTCAGGAAGTGGAGTAGCATCTTCAAGCAGCAATGGCACAGAACAGACCTCAGAACGGCATGGCCGCAGCATATTTCTGTGGAGTACCCTAGTGGCGGATGCCCCACTTTCAATCTGCACCTTGTAGGCCTGGCCGTCAGCATACACTCGCTGGAGTTCTCTGTAAAGCTGTACTTCCCATCTCTCAGTTTACCCTTGGGGCATTTCTCTCTGACTAATACTCTGTCCCCGGTTTGGAGCGATATCTCTTGAATTGGTTTACGGCCCGTATGCTCTTTTTTCTGTAGCTGCTGACACCTCAACCGCTGTATCATTTGTAATCATTGCCAATGTTCTTTCACCCATGAAGTGACAGTTCGCTCCATCAGCTCCTCTGGCTGTTCCAACTTTAGCTCAATGATTTCTCATCCAGCTCTTCCAAACAGCAGTAGATATGGAGTGTAACCCGTGGTGGAGTGGACCCGATTGATGTAGGTACAGACCAACTCTGGCAGGTAGTCTGGCCAGCATGCCTTCTTATGCTCCTCCAACGTTCTCAGCATTTGAAGTAAGTTTCGGTTGAAGCGTTCACATGCTCCATTACCTTGAGGATGGTAAGGGGTGGCCTGGGACCGCTCGATGCCATACATATGATACAGTTCTTCATTCACCTTGCCTTGGAAACATGCGCCTTGGTCAGAATGGATGCGTTTTGGGCACCCATACACCGCGCATACGCCTTGGTCAGAGTGGATGCGTTTTGGGCACCCATACACCCGGATGAAGTCTTGACAGATGGCCCACGCTGCTGACTCAGCCGTCTGATCTCTAGTCAGGGTGACTACTGTGAACTTGGAGAAATGATCAGTCATCATCAAACAGTACTGTAGCCCCCGGGCCAAGTGTCCCACGAGGAGATAGTCCATCATCAAGACTTCTAGCGGTTCCTTAGTTCGCATGGTCTGGATGGGTGCCCTTTGTTCGGTACTCTTAATGAGGTCGCATACTCGACATTGCCAGCAAGCCTCTTCCACCACAGACTCCAACCGGGGGCAGTATACGTACCGCTGTAACCATGGTAGGTCTTTGTGGGCCCGAAATGAGCTCTTAATTCGTGAGCTTCTTTAGCTACTTCTGGAGCCATTCCTCCTAGGATGATCACCTGCCACCTTACTTTCATATCTTTTGGCTGTTGTCTCTTACGATATAACACTGATTCTCACGCTTCCAGTCTATCCCACTGTTGTAAGACATTCTTCATCTCAGCATTCAGATCATCTCTTTCTTGTTTGCCAGGCTTCCGCTTCTGAGTTACCCACCATTTTATTTGTCTCAGTCCTTCGTTTTTGTCCTGAACATGTCCCCATTCCTCATTGGTTCTCCCCATGGATCGGGGTAGTGTGCAGGCCTCCCTACTTGACTGGACCGCAACTATTGGGGGTCTAAACTTACGAAAGTCTGGGGTTTCTTCCTCTTCGAGTTGTTCATCGAGATCCCCCACTGGAGTCTCCACTGTCACTCTTGACAGCCCGTCAGCATTTGTGTTTTTGGTAGCAGAACGATAACGAATTCTAAGGCCCCCAATTTAGAATTCTCAAGGTGGGACAGGGGATTATTGTCTGTTCGAACTTGAATCTTGGTCCCTGTCAGGAAGCCCGCAAACTTCTCTGTCAACGCCCACACTAGGGCCAGGAGCTCTAACCGAAAAGAGCTGTAATTGTAGGGGTTTCTTTTGCTATCTTGCAGGGACCTACTGGCATACCCGATGACTCTCTCGTGTCCATCCTGTATCTGAGATAGTACTGCACCGAGTCCATGAAGGCTACCATCTGTGTACAACAGGAATGGTTGATCGAAATCTGCGTAGGCCAAAATCGGGGCAGAAGTAAGAGCATTCTTTATAGTCTGGAAGGCCTCATCTTGTCTCTCGGCCCAAGGGATGCACTGGTTCTCCGGCACTCCGGGGGACCCCTCAGGAGCTCATTCAGAGGAACCCGCCATCTTCGTGAAGTCTTTGACAAACCGGCGGTAGTACCCGGAGAGCCCAAGAAAGGCCTGGATTTCTCTCACTGTTCGAGGGACTGGCCATTTCTGGATAGCAGCCACCTTTTCTGGTGAGGGTAGAACTCCATCCTGTGACACTATGTGGCCCAGGTACTCGATCTCCCTCTTGAAGAGGTGGCACTTCTTTGGCTTCACCTTCAGGTTATGAGCCCACAGTCTTCCAAGTACCTGTCCAAGCTGGGCAAGGTGTTCTTCGAACGAGGCAGAAAACACAATGATGTCATCCAGATAGATCAGGGTAGCTTCAAAATTTAAGTCTCCCAAACACATTTCCATCAGCTGTTGAAACGTGCCCGGAGCATTGGAGAGCCCGAAGGGCATCCGGTTAAACTCAAACAATCCCATAGGGAGGATGAAGGCAGTTTTTGCTTTGTCTTTCTCTACCATGGCTACTTGCCAGTATCCGCTTGATAGGTCCAAGGTGGAGAAGTACTTGGATTTCCACAGCACTGTCAAGGATTCCTCGATGCAGGGTAACTGGTACGAGTCTTCAACAGTGCAGGCATTGAGTTTCCTGTAATCTACAGAGAACAGGATGGTCCCATCCTTTTTCTTGACGAGCACCGCTGGGCTGCCCAAGGCTCTGACCACTCTGCACTACTCCTAAATCCAGCATCTGCCTCAGTAATGTCTTCACCTCTTTGGACATCTTGGGCGGGGTCTGCTGGTATCGTTCTCGAATTGGACGAGCGTCCCCAGTCGGTGTCTTGTGCATTATGTCTTTGGTACAGCCGAAATCTTCGGCGTGACGGGCGAATGCGGCCTGATTTTCCCACAGCATAGCTTCTATCACTTGCACAAGCTCAGGGCCAAGAGCCTTCACATCCACTTCCATTTGATCAAGGATGACCCGTCCACTCCACTCCGGGGATGGCGTCTCTTCGGCCCCTGCAGCAACTGCTAGAGTCCACCCTGCACATTCCATTGGCGATAGAGACATCTTCTGCCTCACTACTTCACTCTTATGTATGTATACCAGGGCCTGATCTGCAGATCTGTCCCTCATGGCAAGGTGACCTCCTCGGGGCCCACATTCAAAGTTCTTATGGGGACGTGTCCTCGCTGGACCACAGCTATCGTATGAGCTATCATGACTTCTTGGTCCACTCCTCCGCCTACCACAGGCTGAACAATCACTTCCAACCCGTCGAGGTTGTGATGAGTCCCCACTGGAAGGTGTAATATACTTTCTCGCTCGGGAGGCAGGATTACAGGCTCTTTCCCAGGGGCTCTGATGACCCTTACCATCTGATAAGATGGCACACTCTTCTGCATCCCACAGACACGGATCAGTCACTGAAGGGCTTCTTGAGTAGGCTTATGTGTAGTAGCCTTCTTCCAATAACTAGGTCCCTGTTTGGTAAACATAATCTGATCGACTTCACGTAGGATATTCATTCCCAGTACTACAGGCACATCTTCTTTGATGGGCGCAGTGACTAGCAGGATCCCTTTTCTCGCCACTTCTTGCCCACAGTTTCGAATATTCATCCACACGACCCCTGTGACCGGGATCGGATGTTGCTTGGAAGCAAACAATCGGATCAATGTCTCCTTCTCTGGCTTGGCAATGGCCTGAAAATGCTGCTTGAAAAAAGTTTCTGGCATTGTCGTCATTTGTGACCCGGTATCTATCAAGCAATCCACTGGAACACCCTCGAATTCAGCATGCAGCATGGGACTCTCAGCAATCAAGTGTTCATTATGGTAAGGAGCAGCCTCTTTCCTCGCCTCCCCCACAGAGTGTCTCACTACTGCGGGGGGTTGGTAGTTTAACGGTGGCTTCCGATGGCTTTGAGCATAATTTCGACAGTCTCTGGCAAGGTGCCCCCGTCCTCCACATTCCCAGCATTGGATGCTTGCTCCTCGCCGGGGGGCACCTCGAGCCTGTCCTTGTGCCTCCGATGCCTGACTGGATCAGTGGGAGCAAGAATGGTTGTATGAGTATGCTGGGTCAGACTGTTGTTCTCCCACAGCAGGCGATGGGCAGGGCCGACAGGGGGCTGGCACAGCCGAGTAGGGATGTTTAGCAGACAGATCTCCCATTCTTTGCTCCATCTGGGTCAGTTTGTCTTGCACATTGACAAGGGACCACTGCAAGTCTTGCACCACCTGGACCAGCACCTCCTGATGGCTTGGCTCCCCTCTGGTATTGGCGCTCTGGTCACACATCACCCCAGACGCGTAACTGTCTTCTTTGCTTCGGGCCACTGTTTCTGCCAGGATTTGATGAAATGTAAGAGCCGGATCTGCCCGGACCCGTTCTGACAGTGCTTGCCTCAAGGATGTGCTGTGCAGTCCCAGAATTAATTGTTCCAGGAGCATCCGGTCTTTAGGTCCCATGCCACCAAGTCCACCTGACTCCTTTCTCTGCACCTCCGCTAACACTTCTTGCAGTGTTGTTGCATACTGAGAAATTCCTTCTTCTTCCCGCTGAACTTCGAGAATAATTTGGAGCGAAGGTGTCCCGCGCTAGCAGTCTCGCCGTAGATCTCTTCCAGGTACTTCACTAACTCTTCAGGGTACTACGGGTGAGTTCTGGCTGTAGACAGATGTTTCTATGGGCCTCCCCCTCTAAAGCAGTCAAAGCGATTTCCACTTCAAGGTCTGGGCTGATGTTATAAATCTTCAGGGTGCCTTGCAGCTGGGACACCCAGTCAGACAGTGGCATATTATTGCTGTCAAACTTTGGGAGCACACTAAATATGGGGCCCATAGGGAGTGTCCTTGCAGGGGTTCCACCAATGCTCAAAGCATCCCCACTAGCATTAGCATTCCCGCTGTTGCTGTCTGCTGCCTCCATCTTGGTGACAGTCACCCTGCTTGCAGCGCCACTTGAAGCGATTGCCGGGGAACCTCCACAGTGCAGGGAGACTATGGTACACAAGATGAGGTGCAAACAACAAAGGGTAAATTTATTGGAAGGCAAGAAATGAAGTGGATATGGAAGGTGCGAAAAGGGGTATGCAATGGCAAAAGATAATTTGACAAGAGTTCATATTCTTTAGCTGGGCCGTCAAATAGCACAGTACTCCAAATATTACAGGATCAATATTTTTCAAACAGGCAAATCCAAGCAATGAACACAGAATGATGCTACTCTAAGTATAACCTCCCTGGCCTCTACTAAAAAGGCCAAACGGTTGCTGTGTTCTGTCTATTGAAGCCTACACTAGGCCCTGACATGTGCACAAATGGAAACAAACTCACGGTAACATTGGGGACTTAGGTCCAGTCCTGGAGGCCCCCAATAGTCCGATACGGTGGTGCACACGTCTGTCTGACAGATCCGTGAAACATGGTCTTCTCCTTGCTTCAGGATCCTGAAGGTGCTCCCGGAAACTGTAAATCCTCGGTCTCTTTGTGGCTTCTCAAAATAGCACAGGACAGCCACCTTTGCTACACCCGGAGGATCTGTTCAATTTCACAAGTCCAATACATCCAGGCTGTAAGACCTTTAGCACAGCTACAAGCACAGCCATTCTCAGCAGCAGCTTCTTCTCTCTCTCTCCCTCTCACAGGCTCAACTCCTCTCCAATCTTGGGCAGTTCATAACACAGTTCTTTGCAGGGGGAGCAGAGCATTCCATCACACCAAACAAGGGGGTGCTGTCTCGTAAAGTGGCAGCGTGTCTCTTGCTGTCCACAACAGCACGACCCCCCTTACACCTACGCTAACATTTCATGACTTTTGACATTCTCAAGCCATTTTTGCCCAACTGACAATATGGGCTGAGCTGGGGTGGGATGAGGGCATCGCAAATGCTGCTCTTCCAATTCATAATGAGTGTCAACATTCAATACTCCACAAAAGTTACTCCAGATTACTAAGATTAATGGCAAGGTGCACATTGCTTAACAGAAGCACCTGATTCATTAAGAGTTGTACATCTCTTAGTGTACAATACAAAATAAAATTGTGGTACCGTGTTAGCCAGAAAAATAGATGTAAATACTTATGTCCCCCCAAAAAAATTGAGAAAAGTATTCAAGGTGTGATACCTTTATTGGCTAACCAGAGAAGTTATATTTGCAAGCAAGCTTTCAGGGCTCAAAAGGCCCCTTCATCAGGCTACATTACAAGTGAATTACTGAGAAAAGATGGCAACATTTAAATAGGAATTACAACAGGACATGAGATGATGCTAGCTATAGACAGGCCAAGGAAATCAAATTAAGGTTTTTGTTACACATGCAGATGAGGACCAAATGTTCTATTAGAGATCTGAAGACCTTCTTGTGGAGGTGTGAACTGTGTTCATGTAATGAGTCATGAACCCAGGTGTCAAATTCAGTCCTATTGTTAGCGATTGGAACATATTTATAAATTTATACTCCCAAATCTTCCTTTCTCTGTCACTATTAAAATGACCTTTCAATATTAGGACTTTTAGATCTGCCAAGCTGTGTCCAGGTCTAGAGAAGTGTATCCCTACGGGTGTGTCCAGCTCATTTTTTATCGTATGTCTATGCAGATTCATCCTTCACTTGTAATTCAACCTGATGAAGGGGCCTTTTGAGCCCTGAAAGCTTGCTTGCAAATATAATTTCTCTGGTTAGCCAATAAAGGTATCACACCTTGAATACTTTTCTCAATTTTTTGGGGGGGGACATAAGTATTTACATCTATACATCTCTTAATGAATCAGGAGCCTCGCACTCCACCACACCCCCTCCTCAAGATCGTTGTGAAGATCACCATGCTTGATAAATCGAGGCTTTTGTTTTCTTGCAAACATTAGACAACTTATACTCATTCAAACAAAATTAAACTGCTTCACAACCATCAACTGTAAATTTGACAGCAAAAAGTCTACACTTAGGTAGAAGGAGTGAATGAGCTTAGGTAGAAAATAAAAGCATTTTTCACCCCTTTTCATCTTTGTGTTTTTCCCACAAATGTAGTAAATGTAAATTAAATAACTGCAGCCCCACAGTTTCTATTCTTTAGATATGGGTTCATATATTATGGCCACAACTGAAGTACTCCCGCCATATTGCCATAAATGGCGACATGCTGATACGTGTGGCTCTCAAAAGTGATTGCACCTAAAAGCAGTTTGATGGCTAATGGCCAAGTAGTAAACTGTTGTTTAGCTGCACAACAGCTTAATTGCAATCAATCTGGAAACATCAACATGAACAGTGGTTCAGCTCACCTTAGCCATTCCGACGGAACATGTAAACTCAATCTGTGTATGCATTGCATGTTTAGAAATTAGGCAGACATATAAATTATAGATGTATCTCATAACCATGCATGTAGGAAATAAAATGCAAACTAGCAGGATTATTTTAATGTCCCATGTGTGAGTGAACATATTTTACCCTGCAGAAAAATATTTAACATCATATTTCAGTATGCTTTTTTAATTTACACTGTGACAACTAACTACATAACTCCGATTCTTGTTAAACTAAAGACTTGCCAAGCAAAACAGACATCCATTCCTTATACAAAAGAGGAAACAGAAATTGAATGCTTAATCCTGGAACTGTTAAGCACAGTTTTCGAAATTCTTCATCTCATATACCAGTGTATATTATATTGATAGTGTTGGATAAACTGATGCTACAATTGCTATGAATTGACAGAGTGCACATTTTCCAGAACGTGATGAAATATATAACTGGCTGTGATGATTAAATCCTTCTATGTAAGAAGCTCCTCTACTAGGAGCTGCATGAATCATCAATCCTAACAAAAAATGCTTAGACGTAAGCTGACAAAAGTTTTAGTGGTCATTCAAAGTATTTGGAATTTTATGATGCTATCATTGTTATTGTTATGGTATTAAAAAAAGATAATATGGGAAAATATGTTGGCTTGCTGTTATCCTAAAATATATTATTAATGCACACTTGTCAAACTAAGTATAACAGTAGAGTAATTAAACATGTGTAAGTATATGGCTGGAGTCACACACAACGTATAAAAATACGGTCAGTTTTTCACGGACCAGAATCGCACAAATGTTTCATGAACAATGATCCGTATGTCATCCGATTGTAATGCCAGGATGCGATTTTCTCACATCTAAGCATCCGTGTGACATCCGTATGGCGTCCGTATGATGAGATTTTCTCATCGGCTTGCAAAATGGACATATAATGGATCCCAATGACAGGTTCAAACACAAACGAAAGAATAGATATATACACATAGAATACATATATATATATACATGTCATTGAGGCACATATATACATATATATATTTATAGTTCATAGAGTTCTACATGGCATAATAGCCGATAAATCAATTGCCGGCTTCTGTAAAATCATTACTAATCCCGACATGAAATGATACATGGTTCACATACAGTAAACTATTTCAGTTTTTGGACATGTAGGTGTTAAATTAACAGGCAAATTTGTTGAAACAAATTGCATGGGCTCTCGCGTTATTTTCTCCTTCAGAGAGAGGGACGATTGTTTTTGCCCCCCCCGGCTAAAAAATAATCTGCCCCCAGCCACCCCAGAAAAGGCGCATCTATAAGATGCGCCTTTTCTGGCACCTAGCCTTTCTATTCCTATTGCCTTTAGTGGTGGCTCATGGGTTAATAATGGGTTAATGTCACCTTGCTATTGAAAAGTGACATTAAGCCGGGTTAATAATGGAGAGGTGTCAATTAGACACCTATCCATTATTAATCCTATATTAGTAAAGGGTTAAAAAAGACACACACATTAATTAAAAATTATTTTAATGAAATAATTACACCAAGTTTTTAACCAAATTTATTGTTCTGCCAATCCAACTGAATCCCTTGTTGTCCTGTAAAAAAAAAATAAAATAAGAAACCAAAAATATCCATATATCTGGCGTCACTGAGGCTGTGCGGAGTCCCCGCCTGACCTGAGGTGAACTGACAGTGTGGGAAAAAGTTCAGAAACTCTCCCACACTAATCAGTTCATCCCCGGTCAGCTGGTGTGCCTGCACAGACATGATTTCATTCATTCTGCAGTGGTTTACAGCGGGGCCGGTAGCATTAGCACCAGTCCTTGTTGTAGACTAGTTAACCCCTTGTGATGGATTGCAACGGGGGACCTGGCTGAACGGTGGAGAGGTATGGATAGTGTTGGTTTTCTATTTTATTTTTTTCTACAGGACAACAAGGGATTCAGTTGGATTGGCAGAATAATAAATTTGGTCAAAAACTTGGTGTAATTATTTCATTAAAATAATTTTTAATTAATGTGTGTGTGTCTTTTTTAACCCTTTAATACTATAGGATTAATAATGGAGAGGTGTCTAATTGACACCTCTCCATTATTAACCCAGCTTAATGTCACCTTTCAATAGCAAGGTGACATTAACCTAAACTACCGTTCAAAAGTTTGGGGTCACGCTGACAACTTTGAGTTTTCCATGAAAACTCATACTTTTATTAATCAAATGAGTTGCCAAATAAATTTAAAATCTAGCCCAGACATTGACAAGGTTCGAAAAACAGATTTTTATTTGAAATAATAATTTTCTCCTTCAAACTTTGCTTTCATCAAAGAATACTCCCTTTGCAGCAATTACAGCATTACAGACCTTTGGCAGTTAATGTGCTGAGGTAATCTGGAGAAATTTCTCCCCATGCTTCCAGAAGTCCCTCCCACAAGTTGGTTTGGCTTGATGGGCACTTTTTGCATACCATACGGTCAAGCTGCTCCCACAACAGCTCAATGGGGTTGAGATCTGGTGACTGTGCTGGGGCTACTCCATTACAGATAGAATACTAGCTGCCTGCTTCTTCCCTAAATAGTTCTTGCATAATTTGGAGGTGTGTTTTGGGTCATTGTTCTGTTGTAGGATGAAATTGGCTCCAATCAAGCGCTGTCCACAGGGTATATCATGGCATTGCAAAATGGAGTAATAGCCTTCTTTATTCAAAATCTCATTTACCTTGTACAAATCTCCCACTTTACCAGAACAAAAGCAACCCCAAACCATCACATTACCTCCACCATGCTTGACAGATGGCGTCAGACAGTCTTCCAGCATCTGTTCAGTTGTTCTGCATCTCACAAATGGTCTTCTGTGTGATCTAAACACCTCAAACTTGGATTCGTCTGTCCATAACACTTTTTTCCAGTCTTCCTCTGTCCAATATCTGTGTTCTTTTGCCCATATTAATCTTTTCCTTTTATTAGCCAGTCTCAGATATGGCTTTTTCTTTGCCACTCTGCCCTGTAGGCCAGCATCCCGAAGTCGCATCTACACTGTAGACGTAGACACTGGCGTTTTGCGTGTACTATTTAATGAAGCCGCCAGTTGATGACCTGTGAGGCATCGATTTCTCAAACTACAGACTCAAATGTACTTGTCTTGTTGTTCAGTTGTGCAGCGGGGACTCCCACTTCTCTTTCTACTCTGGTTAGAGCCTGTTTGTGCTCTCCTCTAAAGGGAGTAGTACACACCGTTGTAGGAAATCTTCAGTTTCTTGGCAATTTCTCGCATGGAATAGCCTTCATTTCTAAGAACAAGAATAGACTGTCGAGTTTTGCATGAAAGTTCTTTTTTCTGGCCATTTTGAGAGTATAACGGAACCAGCAAAAGCATGAATCCAGATTCTCACCTAGCTCAAAGGAAGGTCAGGTTTATAGCTTCTCTAATCAGCCAAACTGTTTTCAGCTGTGCTAACATACTTGCACAAGGGTCTTCAAGGGTATTCTAGCCATCCATTAGCCTTCTTACACAGTTAGTAAACACAAAGTACCATAAGAACATTGGAGTAATGGTTGTTTGAAATAGGCCTCTATACACCTATGAAGGTATTGCATTACAAACCAGACGTTTGCAGCTAGAATAGTCAATTACCACATTAACAATGTATAGAGTGTATTTCTGAATCATTCAATGTTAGCTTCATTGGAAAAAACTTCATTTTTATTTCATAACTGTTTTGCATATATATTGATATGTGTTTTTTGCACTTTATTTATTTTTCAGGGTCCAGTTGGGCCCAGATGGCTCTGTAAACTGTGGCCTCTGTTCACACAGGATGCATTTTGATTAGCACTGGGCAGTCCGCCTGATCTAAGAGTATGGACATCACTAATAGGCTGTAAGCCAGATGCTCTGCATCACCTGTATGAGATTAACGTTGCATACAGATTATTATTTTTTGTTCACTAACATACCAAACAACCATGCCCTCCATAGATTGGTAGGTTGAGAGTGGTTGTTTCATCGATATTGCTGCACCTATGTTGCTGCCATCTTTAACTGGGTCCACTGCACCCTGATGCATTTGTTTGGAGGCCTGGGCAGGTAAGCAGCTCTGCCTTTTTTCTGATGCCAACATAATGTGTAGAGACAGGGGATCAGTGGGTGCCTCGTTCCGCTAGACAAAACCGCATGGACCAGGGATAGTCCCATGGAACGCACGCTCTCCTTTTAGTGTAGGCATAACGCTACTCAGACAACACAGAGTGAGGGTAAAACAGTGTGCAATACTTTATTGAACCACAAAACAGGCAGATAACACATAGAACAGTCACAGCACAGTACTCATGATGGTGCACATTACAGAGTCTCACCCTTCCACTGACTGATCTTTCAGTGCCGATTACCCCATCTGTAACACACACACAGAAAGGTGGTAGCAAAAAGCATAGGAAGATGACAGTCCATTCAGGTACAAGGCCAGTTGACCAGAGGGTCCCAACCTGGCTTCTCCGAACATCTCCATGGTGCCAGGCACCTGGCTAATCACAATCCTGGCTTTCTCCAAACGTATCCATGGATTTGGGATGGTCAATGGAGAAGATCTGTATTATTCCAACCAGGGCAAAGGTCCCCTTGGTTGGCATCCTGTAGAATGACAAATCTGTGTCCCTCGTCATAGAGCTATGATATCTTGGCTGCTGTCCTGTCTCTGGTCATTTGGCTAAATCTCTGTATCGCCTTACATAGGTATATAACCTCTTTTTATAGTTAGCAACTGTCCATCCAGTTTTCACAAATAAAAGAGGAAGAATGGAGATCTATTTATTTAGTTTTTCCTCCTATATTTTAATAGTCAACAAAGTATCTGGCCTAGACAATGCGTAATTTGCATATCAGCAAACATCACTAGTCGTCAAGGATAAGAGCACAATATGATACAAAAAATGTCAACTTACAAGTCAATATTACAGGCTACACAAGCAAAAGTCTGTTTTCTTGACCAATCAGAAAGAAACACATAAATTCAAAGTCAACATATACTGTAGATAATAGTCTATTATTTCTGGCTTGCTAAAAATAGACATCTGGTTAATTAAGATACAATGCTGTGTCCTCACAGGTGGGCTTCAGGAAAATGGCTGTATATAAACAGCTACATTCTTCAGATTTTGTATTAGTCTATATGCCTGATGAAGAGACCTGAGTAGTCTCGAAAGCTTGCAATTTGTTACCATCTTTTCAGTTAGCCATTAAAAGGTATCAACCACTGAGGACTCTCAATTCCAAATATCTATAATAATAAATGCCCTAAGCAGCTTCCGGTTGTAACAACTTCTGTCCAGTTGTAACCGGTGATGTCACCGCACACCTCTTTCCATGTTAACCCTCAGCACACCACTCCTCCTCAACATACACACTCCTCTCACTTTTCACCATCTCCACTCACGTCCACTCACTCACTCCACATACGACCCATTCTCTCACTCCGTCTCTCATACTCATGCCGTCATCGCCGCTGATCCACGATCCCCGACATCTTCTTCCGCCGGCGCCATCCTGGATCCAGACGTCCTCCACGCCGGCGACATGTTCTTGCGGCGACGCCATTTTGGATTGGCAAAATCCCGCGATAGTCAAGATGGCGTCGCCGCAAGAACATGTCGCCAGCGTGGAGGACGTCGGGATCCAAAATGGCGTCGGCGAAATCTCGCAAGATTTCGCCGATGCCATTTTGGATCCCGACGGCATCCACGCCGGCGACATGTTCCTGCGGCGATGCTATTTTGGATCGGCGAAATCCCGCGATACTCAAGATGGCATCGCCGCAAGAACATGTCGCCGGCGAGGACGACGTCGGGATCCAAAATGGCATCGGCGAAAACTCGCAAGATTTCGCCGATGCCATTTTGGATCCCGACGGCATCCACGCCGGCGACATGTTCCTGCGGCGATGTATTTTGGATCGGCGAAATCCCGCGATACTCGAGATGGCATCGCCGCAAGAACATGTCGCCGGCGAGGACGACGTCGGGATCCAAAATGGCGTCGGCGAAAACTCGCGAGATTTCGCCGACGCCATTTTGGATCCCGATGTCGTCCACGCCGGCGACATGTTCTTCCGGCGATGCCATCTTGAGTATCGCGGGATTTCACGATAATCAAGATGGCGTTGCCGCAAGAACATGTCGCCGGCGTGGACAATGTCATCCAGGATGGCACCGGCGGAAGATGTCGGGGATCATGGAGCAGCGGCGATGACGGCGTGAGTATGAGAGACGGAGTGAGAGATGGAGTCGTATGTGGAGTGAAAGAGTGAGTGGAGATGGTGAAAGGTGAGAGGAGTGTGTGTGTAAGGGTTAACATGGCAAGAGGTGTGATGCTATCGCATCCTCCCGATGCGATAGCATCGGGCCATAATCTAGTTTTTCTATGAACAGCTAAAATGCCAAAACTTGCATCACTGTCCAAATATTTTTTGACCTAACTGTATATGCCCACTGGCTTGAATTATTATTTCATGTATTTAAGTAGAAAAAATGTGAAAGAGAACATGTGTGTACCAAGCCTATCAGGGCATGCTTATTGAGCAGAGGGGAGGACACTTCCACAAGTTCAGTATGCTCTTGTTCCATGCATTGTTCAGTGTTTACTTTAAATATGGATAACTTCTGTAATCTTCCCATAGCCATAAATATCACTAATTTAGTAGTTCGCAGGGGTCAAAAGCAAAAACTAGCTCCCTTTAATAACTCTATATACTGTAGGATCTATAGTAGGAGGTGATTTTTATAATAAATTATATACATGTTTATATTTGTGTTCATGAGTTATTAATGTCCTTACTAGTGAGTAGTTTGATCTTCCCCATTCATGAATATATTAATAAATTGCGATGACTCCAGGTGGCTACATTTTTAACATATGCCACAAAAAGAAAAGAATGGATTTTTATAACATATTATGTTAGATAATATTAAAATTTGGGACAAATTCAAAAACGTATGTTCTGTTTCTCCAGGCACTCATTAGCTTACTTAGCTCTAGGTAACAATTTGTAACAATCAAGGAACATATCCTAATATTCAGTAAGATAATTAATGTCAGAAAACTATTAATTAGCCTTAAGAAGTTTTTAGATTGAAAGTATTGCAGTATTGTTGGGAAACTAATTACATCTAGGAAGGTATTAGTGTTAAAAAGTCATTCATTTACTTTAACAGGGGGCGTTCACTACCACAGAGAGCAACAATGTATAAGCGTATTATTTGTTAGGTGGCTATTATGTTACTTCAAAGCTTACACTGTCTGTGACTGCTTATTTATTCACACTGGCATATTTTAGTCTAAAGTCTTAGAATGGCCAAAATTAATTATAATTCAATTTTCACATTATAAACATGCACAATACAAAATAAAATTGTGGTACCGTGTTAGCCAGAAAAATAGATGTAAATACTTATGTCTCCCAAAAAAATTGAGAAAAGTATTCAAGGTGTCATACCTTTATTTGCTAACCAGAGAAATTATATTTGCAAGCACAAATATAATTTCTCTGGTTAGCCAATAAAGGTATCACACCTTGAATACTTTTCTCAATTTTTTTGGGAGACATAAGTATTTACACATTATAAACAGAATGTTATTTGACATTGTCCTCCAAATTTTAACAGTGATTTCTTCCCTCAATCTGTAAAATTTTTATTTAGTAATTTATTTTATTTCCTAGTCTTTCTGCTATTTCAACTCACTTTTTGTACTCTTGAGCAAAGTTCACTTTCAAGTGTCCTTCCCGCTGCAGTTGGCCAAAAAAATACACCACTCATATCATGAATCCTTTTGTTTGGACCACAGCTTTTAGTTAAAATTCAACTATTAAAACAGTTAGAGTGTCAGGTAAATTATAATAATATTTGAAATAGTGTGCCAACCACAGAGCTACTGGTGAGCAAGTCTGCCTTCATTTTCACCAACTTCATCTCCACAGTAACAATCAACCATCAGCTGTGACTTGCCATATGGAGGTATGAAGTGACCAGTACAATAGAAAACAACAATAACAGCATATATAACGAACAATAACAGGATTTAAGACAAAACCAAGAGCATATATGAGCAACAGTAAGATCATATGTGAAGAAACATAAAAAAACATAAAATGAAAGAAATTTCAAAAAATGCCAGGAGGGCAGGCAGCTCCTGAGAAAGCAGATGGAAAGAGGCAGCTCAAGCTATGCATGGGACTTCAAGGGAACCTGTCACCATGAAAATGTTGTCCAATCTGCAGGTACCATGTACCATGTTATAGAGCAGAAGAAGCTGAGTAGATTTAAAATAGTATTTTGCGAAAAGACTCAGTATAGCCTGTGATTTAAACATTTAAAACTCTTCTGTTTCTGGGATTTTGCATCGCGTGGGCGGTCCTATCAGTGACCGATATCTTTATTTTTATAAGAGTGCATACAGAGAGAGCTGTCAGTCACTAATAGGATCGTCCACTGGACTTAATCTTTTCTCATAAAACTATTCATTAATCTGTTTAGCTTTCCCTGCTCTATGGCCTGGTGCCTGCAGATTGGACTGCATTTTCATGGTGACAGAATCCCTTTAAATTAATATCGGTGATACCACCATATACATGGGAGGAGTTATGGAGGGGCTTAAATACACAGTCCAATGAGGTTGCAATATTAGCAGTAGAAGAAAGAGAAGGAGGAGATACAAGCATTCTGTTGCTTTCCCTTAACCGCTTTCCGACATCGGGCATACATTTAGTGTCAATAAAGTTTTATTTGAAAATATTTGAAAATATAGAATTATAAGTACATAGCTGCTTAAAAATATTCTCCCACACAGGGGAGACTCAACTTTTCATAGCAATAAACAAGTACAAATTTAACATGGAGAAAGACAGGACAAAGACAATGGAAGGATAAAACAATAGGGAGACCATCGAAAAATCCACAGTGTGTATTATATACGCATTGACAAACGCTCATTACATTAACATCATAACACGTTCAAGTCAAATCCAAATCGCAGCCAGGATGTAAGGTTAAAATAGGGAAAGGATGATCACACATTGTAATTCTAAGTCCAGTTCTATAATTGCCAAAACCCAATACCATCATGGGGAAAGATGTAGAGCCTGGTCTAATTGTATATTCAAAACTAATTCTATTCATGGACTCCAAACCTTAAAAAATGAGTCCCACATGTCATTTCTGGTAGCCTCAATGCGTTCATATAACATAATATTATTCATCCTCTCTTTAACTAGCGATATCGAGAGTGAAGGAGATTTCCATTTTCCCCAATCTGGATCTTGGTGGCCATGAAAGGAAAATTTACTAATTTGTGAAGACTATTAGAAAATCTTGCGTGTTTTTCTCCCAAAAGGAAAAGAGTGGGGTGTGAATGAATTGTTCCACCGAACATTTGATCCACCTAGAGTTTCTCCTTCTGCCAGAGATTTGAAACAGCTGGGCAGGTCCACCAAATGTGTTTCACATCTCCTGGTGAATTGCATCCTCGAAAGCACTCAGCAGAGACTTTTGGGAAAATGTTATGGAGTTTAGTTGGAACAAGATATGTTCTATGAAGAACTTTCAGTGAGGTCTCCTCGAGGGATGATTGGTGGCTGCCTTTGGACAATATATCACAGCAATGTCTCCATTCCTCTCTAGACAAATCGAATCCCATTTCTTCTTCCCATTGTATAATGTATTTTAATTTTTTCTCATCATGGGGGGGTTAATAATTGAATATATCAAAGATGTTGTTCCCCTTCCCATCGGATCATTTATACATTTTTGTTCAAAACTTGAAGCATAGGGAGGGTTTTTATTTGGGAGAATTTGTTTAGCAAAATGAAGAACTTGATTTATGCACATAATTTCTCTAACCAGAGCTTCATATTTCCGAATAAACTCTTGTCTATCTAGTAATATGTTGAATGGGGAGCAGAGGTGATTTAGTGTAGAAATCCCCTTTAATTTCCACCACGAGAATAGGTGTGAGTCAAGGCCAGGTAAAAACATTAAGTTATGCCGAATGGAACTTAGTGGAGAAGGGACAGATTGCAATTTAAATTTAAATCTTGCCTTCCCCCAGAGAATGGGCTGTAAAAGGCGCTGTAATATTTAAACCCTGTGGAAGTTTCTCTGTAGACCACATTAGACCAGGTGACGTGAATGGTTTAGTGAGGAATGATTCTAGGAGGACCCTTCTTGGTTTGCTATTGTATAAGCATATATTTGTTAATTGGGCTATTTGTGCTGAGTTAAAGTGCAAAGTTGGTAATGATAAACTCCCTGATCTCCTGTGGAAAAACATAATTTTTTTGCAAAAATGTTTTAGTCGGTACTGCTATTGGTTGGGAATGGAAAAGATATAAAAAGCGGGGTAATGATACCATTTTTATTGCATGCAGTCTACCCAGCCAGGATAAAGTTGAGGAGGACCAGCTGGCCAAATCGGTCTGAAGGCTCTGTATCAGAGGGGTATAATTCCAATTGAGCAAAGTCGACCTATTTGTCGTTAAATTAATACCCAAATAGGTGAAGTAATTTTTTCTTTTGAATTTAAAATGAGAAACAATATTATTTTGTGCGTCTTTTGGAGTGTTTAGAAATAATGCCTCGGATTTTTCTATGTTTATCAGAAGACCTTATATTGCTTCAAAATCATGAAGTAGTGAGAATAAGTTGGGGAGGGTGGTATGTGAGTTGTTTATAGTTAAAAGGAGTTCATCCGCAAAAATGGCTGACCTTGTATTTGTCCCCCAAATCTACGGGGCCCAATATATTCGGGTTTTTCCTAATAGCCTCTGCCAGGGGTTCCATAGCAAGTGCAAAGAGAGCCGGAGATAGGGGGCATCCTTGTCTAGTGCCTCATTGTATGTTTATAGGGGTGTGTTAAAGGGAGCTTTAAGTATGCTGTAGGGCAGTCATATAGTAATCTAAGACATGAGATAAGTTTAGGAGGGATACCAAATTTAGATAAAACCGTAAGTAGATGTGGCCATGATAATGAGTCAAAGGCCTTTTCGATATCTAGGGCCAATAGCTAGAGTTGTTCTTGGCGCAGGTTTGCTGAATGGATAATATTAAGATTTCTTCTAATATTGTCAGGTGCTTGTCTCTCAGGTATAAAGCCTACCTGATCATGATGGATAAGAGAGGGTAGTAGTTTATTGAGCCTGCTAGTAATGATTGATTTGAAAATTTTTAAATCTGTGTTTTAAAGGGAGATGGGTCTAACATTTTTTGTCAATAGATGGTCTCTTTTGGGCTTGGGAATTAAGGTAACGTGTGCCACATAGAACTCCGGAGGCATTTGGGATCCGTTTAAGAGGGAATTACAGAAACTTTTTATGTGAGGCGTAAGAGACTCGCTAATTTTTTATAATAAATTGCGGTAAGGCCGTCGGGTCCGGGAACCTTTCCTTTATTTAAATTTTTAATTATTGAAATTATTTCTTCTTCTGAAATATCTAAATAAAGTTGCTGGGCTGTGAGTTCAGAGATTTTGGGCAGACAGAGATATCGCAAGAAATTGTGTAGAAGCTGTGGTGGAGGTGGTTGTGGTGAGGAGTAGAGATTCTGATAATAGATGTGAAATGTATTATAGATGGTATCATGGTGTGCTGATTTCCGTCCCGTAGAATCTTTTATGGAGAGGATAGTATTAAGCGATTCTCTCATTCGAAGTTTATGTGCTAACATTCTGTTTGGTTTATTAGCGTACTTATAAAAAGTAGCTTTAGTCCAAGTCAGGACTCTTTCAGTTCTTGTGGTAAGAATGGCATCTAATTGTAGCTTAGTTTCCTGAATTTGCTTGCAAAGGTAGACAATTGATTTGCTAAATCTAGTTTTGAAAGTTTATTTTCTAGTCTGGTCTGAAGTTCACTTCTAGATTTTTTTTTGTTAGCAGCTAGCTTTATTAGGGATCCAGCAATGTATTTTTTGTGTGCTAGACAAACTATTCCAGGAGAGGATTCCTTTGTATTATTAAGTTAAAAAAATTTAGTTATATCCTCTTTAATTAAGGTAGTAGCTGTAGGCAGGGCTGGCTCCAGGTTTTTGAGGGCCCCGAGCGAGTCTCAGTGGCCCCCCCTTTAACACATACCACGATTCATGCCGTGTGGCATCCGTGGTGGCAGCCAAAAACGGACTTATCTCTGTGTGGATCACATGGACATTCATGTGATCCACACGGACACATGCTCTGTGGCAAAACACATTCATGTGAAGGAGGCTATTGATTAGTAGTGTACGTATGAAAGAAAGATGAGAAAGAAATAACAGAGAGAGAAAGAAAGAAGAACAGAGAGAGAGAACAGAAAGAGAGAAAGAAAGAACAGAGAGAAAGAAAGAAGGGAAAGAAAGATCAGAGAAAGAAAGAAAAGAGAGAAAGAAAGGAAGAACAGAGAGAGAGAAAGAACAGAAAGAGAAAAAAAATATTAGAGAGAGAAAGAGGGGAAACAACAAGAAAGAAAGAACAGTGAGAAACAGAAAGAAAGAGGGAAAAGAAAGAAAGAACAGAGAGAGAAAAAGAAAGAAAGGAAGAAAGAGGGGAAAGAAAGAAAGAACAGAGAAGGGGAAAGAAAGAACAGAGAGAAAGAAAGAGTGGACAGAAAAAAGAACAGAGAGAGAAAGAAAGAAAGAAAGAAAGAAAGAGGGAAAAAAGAACAGAGGGAGAAAGAAAGAGTGGACAGAAAAAAACAGAGAGAGAGAAAAAAAGAAAGAGAAGAAAGAAAGAACAGAGGGAGAAAGAAAGAACAGAGAGAGAGAAAGAAAGGGGAAAGAAAGAAAGAACAGAGAGAGAAATAAAGAAAAAGAAATAACATAGAGAGAGAAAGAAAGAACAGAGAGAGAGAAAGAGGAAAGGAAGAACAGAGAGAGAGAAAGAACAGAGAGAAAGAAAGAAAGAAGGGAAAGAAAGAGAAAGAAAGAACAGAGAGAAAGAGAAAGAAAGAGGGGAAAGAAAGAAAGAACAGAGAGAAAGAAATAAAGAGGGGAAAGAAAGAAAGAACAGAGAGAGAGAAAGAGAGGGGAAGGAAAGAAAGAACAGAGAGAAAGAAAGAAAAAGAATAGAGAGAAAGAAAGAGTGGACTGAAAAAAGAACAGAGAGAAGAAAGAGGGGAAAAATGAACAGAGAGGGAGAGAGAAAGAAAGAGGGGAAAGAAATAAAGAAAGAACAGAGAGAGAAAGAAAGAGTGGATAGAAAAAACAACAGAGAGAGAAAAAAGAAAGAGGGGAAAGAAAGAACAGAGTGGTAGAGAAAAAGAAAGAGGGGAATGAACAGAGAGAGAAAGAAAGAAAGAGGTGAAACAAAGAAAGAAGGGAAAGAAAGAACAGAGAGAGAAAGAAAGATGGGAAAGAAAGAGAGAACAGAGCAAGAAAGAACAGCGAGAGAGGGAAAGAAAGAACAAAGAGAGAGAAAGAGAGGAAAGAAAGAACAGAGAGCGAAAGAACAGAGAGAAAGAGGAGAAAGAAAGAGAACAGAGAGAGAAAGAAAAAAGATTAGAGAGAAAGAACAGAGAGAGAAAGAAAGAACAGAGAGAAAGGAATATTCTATAAAGATACCATAGCAGCCGGACCCCCATTGTAGTGCCCACCTGAGCTTCCCGATGCAGGACATATCATGGTCCGCTCACATGGCCGACATCCCTTATTCCAAGGCAATACCGCTGTTTGCCCTGTTGGAGGAGGACACGGTGATGGATCTGAAGCATTCCCTGAAGTGCCTCCATGGTTCCATCAAAATCTCCTCCCGAAATTACATAATTTCCAGTCAGCTTCCAGCACGTCACTTCTGGTAGAACGTCACGTGCGAGTTTTAAATTGCTCCTTGGGGCTCCGCCATGTACTCCTGTGTCCGCTGGAAAAGTAAGCTCCCAGCTGGGGCAGTCTATCTCTCAAAATCGAGGCTGTCCCGCTGGATTCGGGATGGTTGGGAGGTATGA
Source organism: Dendrobates tinctorius (assembly GCF_039654945.1). NCBI lineage: Eukaryota > Metazoa > Chordata > Amphibia > Anura > Dendrobatidae > Dendrobates > Dendrobates tinctorius. The sequence continues at coordinate 49,017,895 of NW_027361917.1, read as the reverse complement.
ATGCTCCCCCCCATACACCTCATACACGCACGGCTCTGCACACCTCATACACACATGGTTCCGTTTGTATGCCTTGTACACACACGGCTCCACTCCATACTCACGCGGCTTCACTCCGTACACACCCGGCTCTGCTCCGCTCCATAAACACACGGCTCAGCTCCATACACTTTGTACACACAGGGCTCCGTTACGTACACCTCGTACACACACACGGCTCCGATCCGTACACCTCGTACACACATGGCTCCGCTCCGTACACCTCGTAAACACATGGATCCACTCCATACACATCATACACACGCGGCTCCACTTCCCACACCTTGTACACACGTGGCTCCGCTCCCCACACCTCGTACACATCCCGCTCCGCTCTGTACACCTCGTACACATCCGTCTCCGCTCCGTACACATCCGTCTCCTCTCCGCACACCTCGTACACATCCATCTCCGCTCCGCACACCTCGAACACATCTGTCTCCACTCAGCACACCTCGTACTCACTTGGCTCCGCTCTGCACACACACGGCTCCGCTCTGTATACCTCGTACACACACGGCTACGCTCCGGTACACCTTGTACACACACAGCTCTGCTCCGTACACCTCGTACACATGCGGCTCTGCTCTGTACACCTTGTACACACACGGCTCCGGGCTCCACACCATACACCTCATACACACACAGCTACGCTCCGGTACACCTCGTACACACATGGCTACGCTCCGGTACACCTCGTAACACACGGCTCTGCTCCGTACACCTCGTACACATGTGGCTACGCTCTGTACACCTCTTACACACACGGATCTGGGCTCCGCATTGTACACCTCGTACACATGCGGCTCCGCTCTGTACACCTTGTACACACATGGCTCCGGACTCCGCATCGTACACCTCGTACACACGCAGCTCTGCTCCCGCTCCGTACACCTCGTACACATGCGGCTCCGCTCCATACAACTCGTACACACACTGCTCCGCTCCACAAAGCTTGTACACACACAGCTCCACTCCGTACACACATGGCTCTGCTCTGTACACCTTGAACACACACAGCTCCGCCCCGCACCGCAAACCTGGTATACATACGGCTACGCTCCGGTACATCTCGTACACACACAGCTCTGCTCCGTACACCTCATACACATGCGGCTCTGCTCCATACTACACACACAGCTCTGCTCCATACTACACACAGCTCTGCTACATCCCCCCTGTAAACACCTCTTGACCCCACACAAACCTCCCTCATCTGACGACCACCAGCACAGGCTTCTGATCATGTGACCCTGCCCTGACTCCTCCCCTCCTGTGACCTCATCACAGGTCCTGTGCCAGAAGAGAACACAGCCTAGCGATGATTTATTGCTGGCTGCGGTGGAAGGGCGAGAATGGGGTCGGTGCATGGGGGGCGTGACGGTGGGTATCCCAGACAGCGTGAGTGGCCCCCCCTTCTCGCCAGGGCCCCGGCACTTGCCCGGGTGCGTCGGGTGCTGACACCGGCCCTGACTGTAGGATCTGTCAATAAGGATTCATTTAACCTCCATCTATATAACCCAGAAGTAGTGACTGCAAATTTAAAGGCTGAAATGATGGCATCATGATCGGACCATGCAGATGTGTATATAAAACTGTTGGGAGCGAATTAGCTTTTGTTAGTTGAAGATCAATTCTTGAGTATGTTTTCTGTGCTGGAGAAAAATATGTGTATCCCATTGTAATCCCATTCAACTCCCTCCATATGTCCACCAAGTGGTACTCTCCCATAATGTGAAGAATCTTTTTTCTTTCCGTTTTGGTGATGTCAGAGCATCTCAGGGCACTGATATCTAGAGTTGAATTTATAGTGAAGTTAAAGTCACCACACCAAATTAGATGATGAAAATAAAGCATATCAAGTTTAGACAATATCAGTTTAAAAACTAAGAGTTGGGTCGATGCAGGGAGATAACTGTTTACAATGTAAACATTTTGTCTCGGGCGTACACTTACGCTGATGTTGGACTCCCTTCCTTTGATGTGGGCTCCAACGTTGAGCACACATCTTTCCCAGCATGTCAGCTGTTTTGAACAGCTGACAAGTGCCTGGAACAGCCGCGGGTGGAATCGAGATCCACCCATGGCTAATAAACCGTTAAATACCACTGTCAAATGCTGACAGCGGCATTTAACATGCACTTCCAGTGTAAGGATTCCGTACTTTCCTTTGTGCCTGTTTGCCCTGATCCAAGATGGAGTCTCGTATCTCACCCTGTCATGGAACTTTCTGTCTGTCCTGATTATTTAAGTCCAGGTCATGTGCTTTTCTTTGCCTGAGTATGTTGTTGCTGTTGGCTCCTGAGCTCCTGCGGGTCTGCTGGTGGACTCCCTGCTGCTGCTCGTGAATCAGTGCTCTGCCTTTCCACTTTCTGCTGCCTACAGTCCTCTGTGCATGTCCCTGATGCTGTCTGTGCTTTACTATGGTCTGGACTTCTGGTGTGGAGCTAATCGCCCCTGGAACTGGTGTGGTTAGTAAGGAATCCTGACATCACCATTTCCTCTAGGTCTGTGTCTGTTTGGGCTGTGTTGCTGTACTTGTGCGGGACTTTCAGCCCAAAAGGTATATATAGCAGCCTTCTCCTGTTTATGCCGCTCCTGTATCACGCTGGACTTCTACGTTTAAATGCCGTGTGCATTTCCCCCTTATGATTGGTGGACTTCTACACTCTAGTGTTGTGTGTGTGCTCATTCGTAACATTATTATTAAATGCGGTGTACTTACTCTCTTACTTTCTGCTGGACTCCTATGTTTAGTGACTTGTGCACACCTACAGCAAAAGACAGCCGACAGCACAGCAAGGATAGTGTGGATGCAGGCTCCAAGTTCATGAACCCAAATGAACAAAAATATTCATACAGAAAAGAGAGAGCAGCATCCAATCCGGGTGATTAAATGTATCAAAGATTTATTCTGCCAGTAAAAAATACAACGTTTCAGCCATATTGTGGCCTTTTTCAAGTATCCTTGAAAAAGGCCACAATATGGCCAAAACGTTGTATTTTTTACTGGCAGAATAAATCTTTGATACATTTATTCACCCAGATTGGATGCCTCTCTCTCTCTTCTTTGTTCACACCTACGTCAGTTTACTGTTGGACTGGTTCATATTAGTGGTCGCGTGCCACTCTTCAGTCCCTCTGGATATTTCAGTGTTGTGCTGTGTTTTTGTTACAATTGCAGGAAGTGCTCTGCTAATTTTGCTTTACTTGCATTATTCCATATTGTGCGGTGTTTTGTTACAATTGCAGGAAGTGCTCTGCCAGCTTTGTTTTACTTGTATCATTCCATATTGTGCTTTGTTTCTGTTACTATTGCAGGAAGTGCTCTGTTTAGTTTTGTGACACTTGTTTAATATACTTATTTGCATCAACTTTGGTCTCAGTTTCGTATTATTCCACGTAATCAAATTCCGTAGTACCCATATAATTATTGCACAGCAATCACACCGGAAATCCGCCCACTGGTGACCTCCGTCACGTGATCGCGTGTCACCGGTGGGTTGGCATGACAACCAGAGGACTCCTGGACACCTCTATGGTTGTCACAGCCGGCTTGCTGTGAGCGCCTCCCAGTGGTCGGTGCTCATAGCAAGTGAGTAATTCTACTACATAGAGGCGATCTGATCATCGCCTGTATGTAGTAGACCCGATCGGGTTGTGGCAGCTTCTAGTCTCCCATGGAGACTATTGAAGCATGCAAAAAGTAAAAAAAAGTTTTTAAAAATATAAAAAAATATAAATGTTCAAATCACCCCCCTTTCACCCCATTCAAAATAAAACAATAAAAAATCAAACATATACATATTTGGTATCACCGCTTTCAGAATCACCTGATCTGTCAATAAAAAAAAGATTAACCTGATCGCTAAATGGTGTAGCAAGAAAAAAAATAAAAACGCCAGAATTACATTTTTTTGGTCACCGCGACATTGCATTAAAATGCAATAACGGGCGATCAAAAGATTGTATCTGCACGAAAATGGTATCATTAAAAATGTCAGCTCAGCATGCAAAAAATAAGCCCTCACACAGCCCGAGATCACGAAAAATGGTGACTCTACGGGTATTAGAAAATGGTGCAATTTTTATTTTTTTTTTTAACAGAGTTTGGAATTTTTTTTCACCACTTAGATAAAAAAAAAACCTAGACATGTTTGGTGTTTATTAACTTGTAATCACCTGGATAATCATAATGGCAGGTCAGTTTTAGCATTTAGTGAACCTAGTTCAAACAAAAAGTAAGTATGGGATTGCACTTTTTTGCAATTTCACCGCACTTGGAATTTTTTTCCTGTTTTCTAGTACATGACATGGTAAAACCAATGATGTCTTTCAAAAATACAACTTGTCCCGCAAAAAACAAGCCCTCACATGGCCATATTGATGGAAAAATAAAAAGTTATGGCTCTGGGAATAAGGGTAGTGAAAACCAAAAACGCAAAAACAAAAATATCTCAGAGGGTAAAGGGGTTAAAGAAGAATAGTACCAACATAGCAGAGCATCTGCTGAGCAAAACTGGGCATGTTTATTAGGAGGCTATACCTGACTCCTGCAGTCAATGAAACCTTTCCTAAACTGTATGGTGTGATGATGGCTCTCCATCTGCACTTGAACAAATAACAGAAAACACATATCATGATTGTTTTGGTGAATAAGGTCTGGCCAAGGCTTTTATTTAAAAATCAACAATTAAATAGATTAACATATCATGTAAATTATCACCCTATTTGAAGCAGTGTGCCAACCACCAGATGACTGGTGAATAAGTCTGCCTTCCACTGCACCACTTCATTTCCAAGGTAACGGCTAAAGAGGTGTCTGTCTATTGCTACACGAAACCCTGACATCCACACAGCAAAAGCATCACCTCTTTGGTAGTGGTTCCAAGTATCAGAGAAAAACAAATAGATAAATTTTGCTGGGCCCACATAATGGCTTCAGTGAGCTACTGTCAAATATGACTTGAAGACCGCAAAAAATTGAAAACAAGTTAATGGCAAGTATGAGATAATGCATTTACAGTGTAGTGAAAGACATCTGGCTCTTTTCACTGTTTGAAGGTATCTATGTACCAGGCTCTCAAGAGTCTGTCTTAAAACTACTGAGTGGAAGCCAACCAGAATCATTTGTTAACCATTAAACCCTGCTTTGCTGGAATGTTAGGACCAGCATCTCTACTAGTATAGATCAAAAAAGAGACAAAAATAACACTAAACAAAGATGACTTAAAAGGTAAAGAACAGAATTTCTCTTTATCCTCAAATAGCGTGGAATGAATTTTGTGACTTGGCTGGAATATAGGAAGTTTGACTTTTGGAGAAGAGCATTTGCAGTGTAGGGAAATGGAAATATTGGCTGTAGTTGCTCAGTATAAAATACCAAATCATCAGGAGTTAGTTTCCATATACCATTCAGAGTATGTTCAAATGTTAAATAATTTATTACTCACCACACTGTTTGCTTGGAAAAGAGTATATTAGAAGAGATGTCTAGTATCATATTCACTGTTAATAAAATTGCTTCAGGACAAAGAGAACTTCAGTTTTTACCTTTTAAGTCATCTTTGGTTAGTTTTATCTTTGTCTGTCAGTGTCTGCATCTCTCATGGGCCCAATAGCCCAATAGCCGCTGGGTGACAGTGCAGGGAGATTGAGTCTCCCTGCTCTGTACAGAGTTTAACTGTATGGGCGTGCTGCACACGCCGATACAGTTCAAAGTAGCATAGCGTAGTGGGACCCCTCTGCCCCCATGGTATCTATGCTACTGTACAGGTTATATAGAGTCTGTTGACATAGAATATGTGCATACTCAAGTTTTTGGGGGGCTTTTTTGATATTGCCAGATATACTTTGTCCAGGATAATGGAGTAAGATAATGCAGGGAACAAGTCACACCCACGTTTCTGGAAAACCTCTGTATCAAAAGAACCTTTACCCAGCATGCTTTGGTCTCTCCCACAATGCAACTGACTGCTTTACAGAAAAACAATATGTAATATAATTAAATATCACCAAATGGTGCTATTACCACATTAGAAATCACTTAGGCAAAATGTCCACGATCATAAATATTAACATTTTGCTCCAAAAGGCAGCATTCTACATTACAAGCATAGTGGATGGGATTTAAAGAAATTCCATGCCCACTATGCTTCTATTCAATACTGTGTAAACTCACTCATGGTGAGGGTTTACGAGCTGCAGCATATCAATTTCTGTAGCAGAGACGCTAAGTGCGGTAATTAAAACGCAGCGCTTTGAAAATACGCTGCCTCCAAAACGCTACTATGCCTGGTGGTCAGCACCTAGCCTAACAGAGTATCATAGCTTATTAAAGTGACAACAGTAATTTAACCTGGTCTTTTTTATCTTAATGGGCAGAACAGATATACTAACTGCAAAATGTGCACACCAGTTCCAAAAACAAGAAATGCAGTTTAGAAAAGAGTGACTTTTGCATCTCCTTAACCAGAATTAGATAATTTCCAACTAGGCACATTGTTGCCTTAAATTTTCTGTATCGGTAGCCCATGCTCTAATTTGAAAAAAAATTAGACCGGCAGATATTAGCTAGACAGATAAATATTTAGTAATATAAAGAGGCAAATTCAATCTTTCTGTACTAAAACTTACCCTTTAAGTTTTATTTACTCTTATTTTTACTTTCAAAGCTAAAGACATAAACCCTAAAAACATAGACACTTCCAGTAATACATTCATTTAGAAGAGGTACCATTAATTACCAACTGGATAAAATTTGTGGTGGGTAATAAATTATGGGCAGATAATTTTTTATGAACAAATTAGAAAACCGGAAATGAATCTGTATTGATTACCCTGCAGAGTTTAGTGTCATCTGCAAATATTGAAATTCTACTCTCTATGCCCCCTACAAGGTCATTAATAAATATGTTAAAAAGAAGCGGGCCCAAAACTGACCCCGGTGGTACCCCACTGCTAACCGTGACCCAGTCCGAGTGTGCTCCATTAATAACCACCCTTTGTTTCCTATCCCTGAGCCAGCTCTTAACCCACCTATACATATTTTCCCCTATCCCCATTGTTCTCATTTTATGTATCTACCTTTTGTGTGGCACCGTATCAAAAGCTTTTGAAAAGTCCTTGTACACCACGTCCACTGCATTCCCTTGGTCCAGTCCTGAACTTACCTCTTCAAAAAAGCATATCAGATTACTCTGACAGGAACGGTCCCTTGTAAATCCATGTTGATATTGGGTCATAAGGTTATTCTTCTCCAGATACTCCAGTATAGTATCTCTTAGAAAACCCTCCAGGATTTTACCCACAGTTGAGGTTAAACTTACTGGCCTAGAATTTCCAAGTTCAGTTTTGTCCCCTTTTTGAATATTGGCACCACATTTGCCATACGCCAGTCCAGTGGTACAGACCCTGTTATTATGGAATCTTTAAAGATTAAAATTAATGGTCTATCTATGACTGTGCTTAATTCATGCAGTACTCGGGGGTGTATCCCATCCTGGCCCGGGTGTCACGATCCAATTCTTGAAGCCGTGTCAGTTTCTGGATTAACACATGTAAACCTTTTTTTTTTCCTTCAAGCCTTTGGCTTAAGGTTAGTTTTGCCCCCGGTGGCCACGGGTGTCATTGCATCCTAATAGTTGCTTTGGTTACCTTTTGCCCCCGGTGGCCACAAGAGTCATTGCACTTGATGCTTTCTTTGCTTTGCCTTTTGTCCCCAGTGGACACTGGGGTTATAGCAGCTTTTTGGCCCCTGATCATTTGACCATTACCTTTTCCTATATAGGGTCACATGGTCTAAGAGCAGGTGTTCGTGATAGCGTCCTTTTTTTATTCCTACCATGGTGAAGGGAGCTGCTGGCTGAGGTGTGAAGCCACTGCAGAAACCTGGTGAAGTTAGCAGCTGGATTGAAGGTTGGAGCCACTGCTGAAACTGGTGTTGAACTCTGTTTGCCCGGTGTCCGCAGCAGAGTGAGATGGTGAAGGTGGCAGTTGTGTTGTGAGTTCATTTTCCCCTTCATCACTGAGGTCTGGTGAACTCCCTATTCTGGTAAAGGAAGGTAATGAGCCTGATTATCAGGCACCTGTGTCTAATGAGGATGACTGGCTGAGTGGAGTCACTGACTGGATATAAGGCTGCCGACGCCCTTCTGCCCTGCGGGTGATTTCTCTGTGGACTTCTAGGACACCAGTCTGATTCCTGCTTCCCTAAAGCTAAGTTTTCTGCTTTGCCTGTTTGCATTTATGTTTTGTTTTTGTTTTCCTTGCTTTTCTGGATTCTGCCATTCCCTGCTGGGATGAGCTGAATCTCCTTTTGCCTGTTGCTCTGTCTTCAGAATATTCCTGAGTACTGACATAGCTTTTTTGAAGCCTAGCGTCTTCAGGGCCTTTTTCACTGTCAGTCTGTTGGCTCTTATTTTCATAGGGTTTTTCACGGATTGCAGACAGCAGCCTTCCTGTCCTTTCCTATCTAGGTAGTTTGGGCCCCGTCTTTGCTCAGTCTATCTTTCTGTCTGTGTTAGTGTTTTCATCTTGCTTCACCGTCATTATATGTTGGGGGCTGCCTATTGCTTTGGGGTCCGCTCTGGGGCAGTTTAGATTTCCCCTTTCTTTCTTTAGGCCTATTTAATTCTCCGGCTGTGATCGAGGGGTCTAGGGCATCGTAGGAACCCCCCACGGCTACTGTTAGTTGTTGTGATAGGATCAGGGGTCTGCAATCCGATAGCTGCCAACCTCTCTGGTTTTTTGGTCTTAGCTAGCATTTCTGTTTTTACCTCCTACGGTGACTCAATCATAACAGAATCACCCGCCATACCGCAGATCCTAGGGTACTCAATAGCAGGAAAGAATTGTGTTTAAAAAAAAAAAAAGAGTGTGTATATTCTTTCCTCTATATCTCTGAGGCCGTAGGGGGAATTTTTTTTTTTTCTCTCAATGGAGATAAAGCAATTGTCTGATCGTGTGGAGCAGCTCGCTGCGGAAGTGCTGGGAATTTCCGCCTACCTTGCTCGTTCGCATGCTGTTGAACCAAAGATCCGACCTGATGTATTTTTTGGGGATCGATCTAAATTTTTGAGTTTCAAAAATAATTGTAAATTATTTTTTGCCTTGAAGCCTAACTCGTCAGGGAGCTCCGCGCAGCAGGTTAAAATTGTCATCTCTTTGCTGCATGGCGATCCCCAGGATTGGGCGTTTTCTTTGAAACCAGATGATCCTATTCTGACTAATGTGAACGCATTCTTTCTAGCTTTGGGGTTGTTGTATGACGAACCTAATGCTATTGATCAGGCTGAAAAGACCCTGTTGGCATTAAACCAGGGTCGAGATTCTGCAGAGTTGTACTGTCAAAAGTTCCGAAAGTGGGTGGTCCTTACTACCTGGAATGATAATGCCTTGGCTGCTCTCTTTCGGAAGGGTTTGTCAGAAGCTGTAAAAGATACTATGGTGGGATTTCCTGTTCCCTCTGGTCTGGACGATTCTATGTCATTAGCCATTCAGGTTGATCGGCGTTTACGTGAACGCAGGATTGCACAAGAGGTGTTGCCACCGGTTGAACAGACGTCTGAACCTATGCAATGTGATAGAGTTTTGTCTAAGGCGCAATGTCAGGAGTTCAGAAGGCGTAATAAGCTGTGTTTTTTCTGTGGAGATGCCTCGCATATTATTTCTGTTTGTCCTAAACGAGAGAAACGCTTTGCACACACGTTTTCTGTTGGTGGTGTTCAACCTAAGTTTCTTCTGGCAATTACTCTGATCTGCTCCCTGTCCACATTTTCCGCCAAGGCTTTTGTGGATTCGGGAGCAGCGCTAAACCTAATGGACTTGGATTTTGCTAAACGTTGTGGATTTCCGATGACACCTCTGCAGACGCCTATCCCTTTGAGGGGGATTGATGCTACTCCTTTGGCTAAAAATAAACCTCAGTTTTGGACCCAGGTGGTCATGCGGGTCGCCCCAGACCATCAAGAAAATTGCAGATTTTTGGTGTTGCATGGTCTGCATGATGCCGTTGTTCTGGGGTTTCCCTGGTTGCAAATTCATAATCCAGTTTTGGATTGGAAGTCTGTGTCTGTGGTGAGTTGGGGTTGTCGGTGTGCCTTTAGTGAGGCTCCGGTTTTTTCCACCTCTCCTCAGTCGCATGATGTTCCTGACTATTTGGCGGACTTTTATGATGTATTTAGTGAGAATGAGTCTGCGTCCTTGCCTCCTCATAGGAGTTATGACTGTGCTATTGAACTAAGCCCGGGGTGTAAATTTCCCAAGGGTCGGCTCTTCAATTTATCTGTACCCGAGCACGAGGCTATGCGGTCCTATATTAAGGAGGCGTTGGAGAAGGGTCGTATTAGACCATCCTCTTCACCCTTAGGTGCCGGTTTGTTTTTTTGTTGCCAAAAAGGATGGTTCTTTAAGGCCTTGTATTGATTATCGTGCCCTCAATAAAATTACTATTAAATATCAGTATCCGTTACCCCTGATTTCGGATCTATTCTCTAGAGTTAGAGGTGCTTGCTGGTTTACCAAGCTTGACCTCAGGGGGGCGTATAATCTTATCCGCATTAAGCAGGGGGATGAATGGAAGACGGCGTTTAATACTCCGGAGGGACATTTTGAGTACCTGGTGATGCCTTTTGGGCTCACTAATGCCCCTTCTGTCTTCCAGTGCTTCATGAACGATATTTTCCGAGACTTTGCCGATAAATTTTTGATTTTCTATCTGGATAATATTTTGATCTTCTCCAAGGATTGGGATTCTCATGTGGAACATATTCGGACTGTGTTCCGGATCTTGAGGGAGAATTCCCTGTATGTCAAAGGATCGAAATGCCTTTTTGGAGTACAGAGGATTTCATTTTTGGGATTTATTTTGTCTCCGTCAACTATTGAAATGGACCCGGCCAAGGTACAGGCCATTTATGATTGGGTTCAGCCCACTTCTTTGAAGGCCTTCCAGAAGTTTTTGGGTTTTGCTAATTTTTATCGGAAATTTATAGCAAAATTTTCTAGTATTGCCAAGCCATTGACTGATCTGACTAAGAAGGGTGCTGATGTGTTCAATTGGTCTCCGGAGGCTGTTGCTTCCTTTCAGGAGCTGAAGCGAAGATTTACCTCCGCCCCGGTTTTGCGGCAACCTGATGTCTCACTCCCGTTCCAGGTAGAGGTGGATGCTTCTGAGATTGGTGCAGGAGCTGTTTTGTCCCAAAAGGATCCTGTAACATCTAAAATGAATCCCTGTGCTCTCTTTTCCCAAAAGTTCTCTCCATCTGAACGTAACTATGATGTGGGGAATCGGGAACTGTTGGCCATGAAATGGGCATTTGAGGAGTGGAGACATTGGTTGGAGGGAGCTAAACATCAAGTTGTGGTCCTCACTGACCACAAGAATTTGATTTACCTACAGTCGGATAAACGCTTGAACCCTAGACAGGCTAGGTGGGCCTTGTTTTTTACACGTTTTGATTTTGTGGTCTCTTTTCTTCCTGGAACTAAGAATGTCAAGGCAGACGCCCTCTCTAGGAGTTTCTTTGCTGATTCTCCTGTGGTGACCAAGCCTGCTACCATCTTAGGCGAAGGGGTAGTTCTTTCTGCCATCTCGCCCGATTTGAGACTTGCTCTGCAAGAGTTCCAGGAGGACAAACCTGAGCGTTGTCCCAGTGGAAAGTTGTATGTTCCTGACCAGTGGAAGAAGAGAGTGATGTCTGAAGTTCATTGCTCTGCATTGGCTGGTCATCCAGGTATTTTTGGTACTAGAGATCTGGTGAGTCGCTCTTTTTGGTGGCCCACCTTGTCTCATGATGTCAGGAATTTTGTGCAGTCCTGTGGGACTTGCTCCCGGTCTAAATCTTATTCTCGCTCTAGTGGGTTGTTGATGCCTTTGCCGGTCCCAGGAGGCCATGGACCCATATTTCAATGGATTTCATCTCTGATATGCCGGTCTCTCAAAGAATGACTGTTATTTGGGTGATTTGTGATAGGTTCTCTAAGATGGTTCATCTTGTACCACTCCCTAAGTTGCCATCTTCCTCTGAGTTGGTGCCCCTGTTTTTGCAACAGGTGGTTCGCTTACACGGGATTCCTGAGAACATTGTATCTGACAGAGGAGTTCAGTTTGTGTCTAGATTTTGGAGGACTTTCTGTTCCAAGCTGGGAATTCAGTTGTCCTTCTCCTCTGCTTTTCACCCTCAGACCAATGGGCAGACAGAGAGAACAAACCAGACCTTGGAGTCGTATTTGAGATGTTTTATTTCCGCTGATCAGGATGATTGGGTTTTATTTTTGCCCTTGGCCGAATTTGCTTTAAATAATAGAGCTAGTTCTGCCACTTTGATGCCCCTTTTTTTTTGTAACTTTGGGTTTCATCCTCGATTTTCTTCAGGGCAGGTGGAGCCTTCTGCCTGCCCAGGTGTTGACACTGTGGTGGAGAGAATGCACCAGATCTGGGACCAAGTGGTGGATAAGTTATCTCTCTCCCAGGAAAAGGCCCAGCGGTTTTCCAATCGACATAGGACCATTGGTCCCCAGTTTAAGATTGGTGATATGGTGTGGTTATCTTCAAAAAATATTTCTATGAAGGTGGCTTCTCCTAAGTTTAAGCCTAGATTTATTGGACCTTACAAGATTTTGGAGATTATTAATCCGGTCTCTTTTCGTTTGGCTCTTCCTGTCACATTTAAAATCCATAATGTGTTCCATAAGTCCTTGTTGAAGAGGTTTGTTGAACCAGTTGTTCCTGGGGTGGCACCTCCAGACCCTGTATTGGTTGAAGGTAACATGGAATATGAGGTAGAGAAAATACTGGATTCCCGTCTGGCTAGACGGAGACTCCAGTATTTGGTTAAGTGGAAGGGTTATGGTCAGGAAGATAATTCCAGGGTCTCTGCCTCTGATATTCATGCCAAAAGATTGGTGCGTGCCTTTCATCGGGCTCACCCTGATCGCCCTGGTGGCGTGGTTGAGGGTTCGGTGACCCCTCCTCAAGGGGGAGGTACTGTTGTGAGTTCATTTTCCCCTTCGTCACTGAGGTCTGGTGAACTCCCTATTCTGGTAAAGGAAGGTAATGAGCCTGATTATCAGGCACCTGAGTCTAATGAGGATGACTGGCTGAGTGGAGTCACTGACTGGATATAAGGCTGCCGACGCACTTCTGCCCTGCGGGTGATTTCTCTGTGGACTTCTAGGACACCAGTCTGATTCCTGCTTCCCTAAAGCTAAGTTTCTGCTTTGCCTGTTTGCATTTATGTTTTGTGTTTATTTTCCTTGCTTTTCTGGATTCTGCCATTCCCTGCTGGGATGAGCTGAATCTCCTTTTGCCGGTTGCTCTGTCTTCAGAATATTCCTGAGTACTGACATAGCTTTTTTGAAGCCTAGCGTCTTCAGGGCCTTTTTCACTGTCAGTCTGTTGGCTCTTATTTTCATAGGGTTTTTCACGGATTGCAGACAGCAGCCTTCCTGTCCTTTCCTATCTAGGTAGTTTGGGCCCCGTCTTTGCTCAGTCTATCTTTCTGTCTGTGTTAGTGTTTTCATCTTGCTTCACCGTCATTATATGTTGGGGGCTGCCTATTGCTTTGGGGTCTGCTCTGGGGCAGTTTAGATTTCCCCTTTCTTTCTTTAGGCCTATTTAATTCTCCGGCTGTGATTGAGGGGTCTAGGGCATCGTAGGAACCCCCCACGGCTACTGTTAGTTGTTGTGATAGGATCAGGGGTCTGCAATCCGATAGCTGCCAACCTCTCTGGTTTTCTGGACTTAGCTAGCATTTTTGTTTTTGCCTCCTACGGTGACTCAATAATAACAGAAAGAAAAGAAAAATGGCTGACAGCAACTCATTGATTCAAGAGAGGCACGTTCAAAGTCCAAAGACCCAGTTGGACACAAAATCCAAAAGATGAAGAAGAACAGCATCTCATCCGGGTGAAAAGTATATAAACATTTATTGTGCCATGACAATATATATATATTTTTATATACTTTTCACCCAGATGAGATGCTGTTCTTCATCATCTTTTGGATTTTGTGTCCAACTGGGTCTTTGGACTTTGAACGTACCTCTCTTGGATCAATGAGTTGCTGTCAGCCATTTTTCTTTTCTTACTGATCAATTTGGACCCTGGCAGACTTGCACCGGATCTCCAATATGGATACTGCTACTCCAGAGGTGGGTGAACTGGACAATGCCATGACTTTTTCTTATACTGAAGATGATGCTTTACGGATCCTTTCTGGATCCCAAACAGATATGTCATTTTTGAATAAACCGACTGCAGATATGCTCAAGAAAAGATTTGAGAATGAGAAAAGGAAATTCATCTCTTTTGAGCTGCATGTAACAACCCTCTGTGAATATTATAGGTTACATAGAATTCCACGTGGGTTGAGACCTCATTTACGTCCGACTCTACTTGCGGACAATGCACTTTTCTGCAACAGGTTTGAGTCAATCACAAATAAATATGCATTTGACTTAATGCTTCTTATTATTGAGTTTCTCCGACTAGAGATGGAAGTGGTCAGAAAATCAATTATGGACCTTGAACAGCAATTATTGACACAGATGACGACACAGGAGGTGGAACTCTATAAGACCCAGTTGGATGAAAAACTATTGAAATATCGTGCTGATATTGAAAGGACGAAGAGGACTAAGTGATTTCGTGATGCAGAGGATTATAGAGTGGGCCGTATTTTTTCGTGGCAAGTGGTGGCTGGTGCTCCTTCTTATTATAGGAGGGATAGGCCGAGACAAACACGTAACCGGAGGAAACCACATGATAAGCGACAACAGAACTTCGGCTTTACTACAGCTGAGTCAGACTCCACTGATGACTCCAATATTGGAGCCTCTTCTTCCTCTCTTTTTTTAGGGAAGGACATAGTCAACAGAGTTACGGGAAGAGAAGGAACGGGAGAGGTGGCAGGAAACACAGGAGAAAGAAGGGCTGTGCACAAGCAGGGGAAGACATATATACCCCCAATGAAAACTCGCCATATGGAGGGGAAGAGGAAGGGCCCATAGGACATGATAATTTGGTGGTAAATATTTCATCCTGTGAATTGACTGAAGTTGATTATGATGTTCTTTCCAAGGGATTGTCTTTTTGTCCTGTGAATTCCCCTAATTGGTTTGAGCTTGAATGCGATTTATTTGCATTCTTTAGGAGATTATGTTTGACATCTTATTTTTCTGATAAACACCAGATTTCTAGTGCACTACCGGAGGGTGATGTATCTATGTTTACACTTCATGGTGTGGGTCTATATGCTAAAAGCAATTTTCAGCCCCCTGTTAAAAATAGCTTTGTAGAGTCTTACATACAGCTTTTAGAGAGGGACATTACACTATTGAGGAAAAATACATGTTTTACAGTTAAAGGTAACCTTAGCCTTGTTGAAAGACAAGCTTTACAGCAATTATCTGATAACACAGCCCTCACAATTAAGAGTGCGGATAAGGGTGGTGCTGTAGTTGTTATGGATACTGATAGGTACAAGGCTGAGATTATTTATGACCCAATTATCCGATAGTGATGTCTATATGAAGCTGGCTGGTGATCCCACCTCAGGTTTTCTTTCAGAGTTGCGACTTCTGGTAAATAAGGTCCAAGTGAATGGGCTCATAGATCAGAAGTTGTCTGATTTTTTGATTGTGGATAATCCAGTAACACCTATTCTGTATACTTTGCCGAAGATCCACAAAGATCTGTTTAACCCTCCCGGACGGCCTATTGTATCCGGGAGGGGTTCACTTTTTAATAAAGTAGCTATTTTTTTGGATAAGATCTTACGACGATTTGCAACAACAGCACGATCCTACATTCTAGACACGAATGATTTCCTTGACAAGATCAAGGACATTCAGGTTAATTCTAATACAGTGTTAGCCTCTTTTGATGTGGCTTCACTGTATACCTCCATCCAGCACGAGAGGGGTCTTGAGGCTGTCGATGTGATGCTATCGGGCTCGGACGTGGCCCCAGATTGTGCACAGATGATCCTTTCCCTGTTGTATTTCATCCTTAGGAAGAATTATTTTCTTTTTGGGGATGATTACTTCCTGCAGGTGAGGGGCACAGCCATGGGGTCCAATGTGGCCCCAACTTACGCTAACATCTATATGGCGGTATTCGAGGATCGTTATGTGTACAAATCCATCTACTGGGGCTCCGTCCGCGCCTGGTGGCGTTACATCGACGATGTCTTCTGTGTTTGGGATGGTAGTGTGGAGGACCTATATAAATTTCATACTGAGTTAAGTGGTGTTTATCCAGAGTTGAAGTTTACTCTAATGGAATCCTTAACTCAAGTTCAATTTCTAGACACATTGGTATATAAAGAAGGGAATATGCTAATTACGGATCTCTATGTGAAGGAAACAGACAGAAATAGTCTACTGCTATACAACAGCAACCATCCCAGGAGGATGGTGGAAACATTACCTTGGAGTCAGATGTTGAGAGTGCGGAGGATAGTTAAAGATGAGAACAAACTGGTTAACAGACTTGATGAAATGTGCCATAAGTTTATTAATAGGGGCTATCCTGTTGAAAAAGTTACACAGTTCAAAGAGTGGGCCATTAATTTGACTGATGGAGCTCTTCATTGTAAATGTGATAAAATTGCTATCAAGCGGGTTCCGTTTGTATCAACTTTTTGTCCCATTAGTAACAAAGTTGGTGGTATTTTGAATAAGCACTGGGGTCTACTGCGGAAGGGATTACCAGAGGTCCCTGAATTTACTAACAGACCTATTTTGTCTTATAGACGTGGAGCTAACTTGAAAGATAAATTAGTGAAAGCGGATGTTGGACCTAGCAAGATTCTACGACAGCTGACATTAGGCCCTTTGAGTTGTGGTAGTTTTCCGTGCCTTGGCTGTGCATGTTGTGGTAATATGATCAAGGGAGATAGTTTTTATCACCCACATACTGGCAAGAGATTCTTGATAAAGGAATAATACACTTGTACCTCCAGTTTTGTCATTTATGTGATCACTTGTCCATGTGGATTGCTGTATGTGGGCGAGACAACTATGGAGGTCAAAGCTCGCATCAGTAAACACAAGAGTACAATTAGAACACAACTTCTTGATTTACCGATACCGAAGCATTTTGTAGAATTTAGACATTCTGTGAATCAGTTGCGTTTTAGGGTGATAGATGGGGTTCCTGTGTTGAGACGAGGTGGAGATAGGATGTTATTGTTGAAAAGAAAGGAGGTGAAGTGGATCTCTACTCTTGATACACTACAGCCGAAAGGTTTGAATCTTGAATACAACCTACAAATTTGCACTAATTGATCCATAGTAGCCTCAACAGCATCATTCTTCTGGTTTTTGGATAGCGGTTTTGATTTTGATTTTTTGTTTTGTCTTTTTAGGTTGGTGCGTTGGTATGACCGGGGGACATGGGGACTGACTTGTCCTGAAATTCTGTGGACATGGGGACTGAATTGTCCTGAAATTCTGTGGATTGTGATTGAATCGACATATATGTTCCTTGGTTCATTCCCCGTGCCCTCTGGTCTGTACACTTTGGTGTTAATAAAGTTATTTCTTTTTTCTGTCGCTTTGTTTGATAATTTATATTATATTTTTTTGATAGCATGAATATAGGATAGATTGAGGATCTAGACCATTGGATTATGGTAGCTAGACGTTCTTTTGTGGACATCACCATATTTGCCTCTATAAGATCTCCTATTTTGGGAGTTACTTATTACTATATATATTTGGTTATGGTCATGTTGCTATGAGTGAATCTTGGATTCTGCAGATTTGGTAGACTCTTTTCTTATTTATAACTATGTTACTACCAGCATTATGGCAACATGACTGATTATATATTTCGATTATTTGGGGTCATATATCTTTGTTCCCTCATGAGTTTTTCATTGAGTATGTTAAGTGCCCGTTTGAATCGCTATATATACATTGGATATAATTTCTTTCTTATATGTGGATGCATATGTTTGAAATTCGGGGAGTGCGGTCATGTGATTTCGCCATGGGACCGCTCTGTGTTGCGGTTGGTGGAGATGTGACCAGGTGATTAATCACGTGACCGTCTGCAGTGGATTGTGGGTACCCTGGAATGTAGACTGTGTCACTATGGAGTTCCAATGCGCATGTACGATCCCCTGATGCGATATCGCGAGAGTGAGGCGCATCATCTTTTATGCGACAGCGGGTGACGTCACTTGATCACTCTGAGGGCGATGATATGGAACGCTAGCGATGGGAAGTCTGGCACTCAGGTTTGTGCCGATAATTTCGATAGTCTATTGATCTTTGGCACCTGATAAGGAAATATAATCATTGGCTGAGGTACTTGGTTGTTGACACTTTATGTGTGTATGTTGGTTATTGGTGCTGGGGTTGCTAGGCGATATGGGAATACTAACATCCCTTTGGTCGCCGTGTGTTTGTTTATTTTCACCACTAGATTATGGCCCGATGCTATCGCATCGGGAGGATGCGATAGCATCACACCTCTTGCCATGTTAACCCTCAACACACACACTCCTCAACACACACTCCTCTCACCTTTCACCATCTCCACTCACTCTTTCACTCCACATACGACCCCTTCTCTCACTCCGTCTCTCATACTCACGCCGTCATCGCCTCTGCTCCACGATCCCCGACATCATCTTCCGCCGGCGCCATCCTGGATCCAGACGTTGTCCACGCCGGCGACATGTTCTTGCGGCGACGCCATCTTGAGTATCGTGAAATCCCGCGATAGTCAAGATAGCGTCGCCGGAAGAACATGTCGCCGGCGTGGACGACGTCGGGATCCAAAATGGCGTCGGCGAAATCTCGCGAGTTTTCGCTGACGCCATTTTGGATCCCGACGTCGTCCTCGCCGGCGACATGTTCTTGCGGCGACGCCATCTTGACTATCGCGGGATTTCGCCGATCCAAAATGGCGTCGCCGCAAGAACATGTCGCCGGCGTGGACGACATCGGGATCCAAAATGGCGTCGGCGTAATCTCGTGAGAATTCGCCGACGCCATCTTTTTGGATCCCGAGTCGTCCACGCCAGCGACATGTTCTTCCGGCGACGCCATCTTGAATCTCGCGGGATTTCACGAAATCCAAGATGGCGTCGCCGCAAGAACATGTCGGCGGCCTGGAGAACGTCTGGATCCAGGATCGCGGCGGCGGAGGAAGATGTCGGGGCAGCGACGATGACGGTGTGAGTATGAGAAACGGAGTGAGAGAAAGGAACGTATGTGGAGTGAAAGAGTGAGTGGACGTGAGTGGAGGTGAAAGGTGAGAGGAGTGTGTGTTGAGGCGGTGTGGTGTGTTGAGGGTTAACATGTGCGTGTGTGTGGTGACGTCACCGGTTACAACTGGACAGAAGTTGTTACAACCGGAAGCTGCTTAGTGCATTTATTATTATAGATGATGAGGAAGAAGCCGTCTGTTGTTGGCGGTGATGGCGTGTAGAGGCTTCTTCAGCCAATGTAATAGATTTAGAGTTAGGGGATTCGTGTGTGAGACGACGGCGTTTATAAGCCTTAATCTTGTCAAGTCGATGCTGTTTTTCCTCAGGAGTCTCATTAGCACGGCGTTGTTTTTGTCGTAGTGCTAAAGCTGCTTTCCTTTCACTGGCATTGGCATACTGTGCATCGGTATTGAATGGTGGTATTGATAGGGCAGAAACAGATTGCTGATTAGTTATGTCAGTGAACGGCATATGGGATGAAGTGTAGCAGTAAATTGTTCCACATGCTGATGTGGAAGCATCCTGTTGTGAGTCTAATAATAATGATGAGGAAGAGGCCGTCTGTTGTCGGCGGTGACGGCGTGCAGAGGCTTCTTCAGCCAATCTTATGGATTTAGAGTTAGGGGATTCGTGTGTGAGGCGACGGCGTTTATAAGCCTTAATCTTCTCAAGGCGATGGTGTTTTTCCTCAGGAGTCTCATTAGCACGGCGTTGTTTTTGTCGTAGTGCTAAAGCTGCTTTCCTTTCACTGGCATTGGCATACTTTTTGTTATGACTCATGTTGGCACAGGTAAAGGAGTCTATTTGGCAGTTATCTGGCGGTGAAGAAGGCGTCCTGGAGTATTGTAGAGTAAACAGATACTAATTGACCCTGTAATTGCCCAGCCGTAGTTATGAAGTGGTAGTGGCAAATTGGCCCTGTAGTTAGACACCGGCAGAGGAGTAAGGCAGCAGTAGTTATGGCGGTAGAGGCAAATTGGCCCTGTAATTAGACACCGGCAGAGGAGCAAGGCAGCAGTAGTTATGGCGGTAGAGGCAAATTGGCCCTGTAATTAGACACCGGCAGAGGAGCAAGGCAGCAGTAGTTATGGCGGTAGAGGCAAATTGGCCCTGTAATTAGACACAGGCAGTGAACAGTCAGAGGAGCAAGGCAGCAGTACTTATGGCGGTAGAGGCAAATTGGCCCTGTAATTAGACACCGGCAGAGGAGCAAGGCAGCAGTAGTTATGGCGGTATAGGCAAATTGGCCTTGTAATTAGACACCAGCAGAGGAGCAATGCAGCAGTAGTTATGGCCGTAGAGGCAAATTGATCCTGTAATTAGACAACGGCAGAGGAGCAAGGCAGCAGTAGTTATGGCGGTAGAGGCAAATTGATCCTGTAATTAGATACCAGCAGAGGAGCAAGGCAGCAGTAGTTATGGCGGTATTGGCAAATTGGCCCTGTAATTAGACACCAGCAGAGGAGTAATGCAGCAGTAGTTATGGCGGTAGAGGCAAATTGATCCTGTAATTAGACACCAGCAGAGGAGCAAGGCAGCAGTAGTTATGGCGGTAGAGGCAAATTAGCCCTGTAATTAGACACCGGCAGAGGAGCAAGGCAGCAGTAGTTATGGCGGTAGAGGCAAATTGGCCCTGTAATTAGACACCGGCAGAGGAGCAATGCAGCAGTAGTTATGGCGGTATAGGCAAATTGGCCCTGTAATTAGACACCGGCAGAGGAGCAAGGCAGCAGTAGTTATGGCGGTAGAGGCAAATTAGCCCTGTAATTAGACACCGGCAGAGGAGCAAGGCAGCAGTAGTTATGGCGGTAGAGGCAAATTGGCCCTGTAATTAGACACCGGCAGAGGAGCAATGCAGCAGTAGTTATGGCGGTAGAGGCAAATTAGCCCTGTAATTAGACACCGGCAGAAGAGCAAGGCAGCAGTAGTTATGGCGGTAGAGGCAAATTAGCCCTGTAATTAGACACCGGCAGAGGAGCAAGGCAGCAGTAGTTATGGCGGTAGAGGCAAATTAGCCCTGTAATTAGACACCGGCAGAGGAGCAAGGCAGCAGTAGTTATGGCGGTAGAGGCAAATTAGCCCTGTAATTAGACACCGGCAGAGTAGCAAGGTAGCAATAGTTATGGCAGTATAGGCAAATTGGCCCTGTAATTAGACACCGGCAGTAAACAGGCATAGGACCAAGGCAGCAGTAGTTATGGTGGTACAGGCAATGCCAAGAGTCCGCACAGCAAGTCGGCGTGAGGTAAATGATGCAATTTCACGAATGCAAGATGGCGTCGGTGAAATCTCGTGAGATTTCGCCGACGTCGTTAAGGCTGTGTGCACACGCTGCGGATTAGGTGCGGATTCATCCGCGCGGATTTTGTAAAATCTGCAGGTGAAACCACAGGTCAAAAGACCTGCGGTTTTACCTGCGGATTGCTCTGCGGTTTTGCCCTGCGGTTTTTCATCTCCTCAATAGAGGAGATGGCAAACCGCAGGAGAATCCGCAGAAAGAATTGACATGTCAATTCTTTCTGCGGATTGAAAACCGCGGAAAATTCCGCACCGTCTGCACTGCGGTTTTTGATTCCCATAGGGAATCATGGTACTGTACACCGCAGCAAAAACTGCTGCGGGTCCGCAGCGGCCAAAACCGCTGCGGAACTGCAGCAAAATCCGCAGCGTGTGCACACAGCCTCACACCTCTTGCCATGTTAACCCTCAACACACCACATCGCCTCAACACACACTCCTCTCACCTTTCACCTCCACTCATGTCCACTCACTCTTTCACTCCACATACGTTCCTTTCTCTCACTCCGTTTCTCATACTCACACCGTCATCATCGCTGCCCCGACATCTTCCTCCGCCGCCGCGATCCAGGATCCAGACGTTCTCCAGGCCGCCGACTTGTTCTTGCGGGACGCCATCTTGGATTTTGTGAAGTCCCGCGATATTCAAGATGGCGTCGCCGCAACAACATGTCGCTGGCATGGGCGACATCGGGATCTAAAATGGCGTCGGCGTAATCTCGCGAGATTTCGCTGACGCCATCTTTTTGGATCCCGATGTCGGCGGCCTGGAGAACGTCTGGATCCTGGATCGCGGCGGCGGAGGAAGATGTCGGGGCAGCGACGATGACGGTGTGAGTATGAGAAACGGAGTGAGAGAAAGGAACGTATGTGGAGTGAAAAAGTGAGTGGACATGAGTGGAGGTGAGAGGAGTGTGTGTTGAGGCGGTGTGGTGTGTTGAGGGTTAACCTGCGTGTGTGTTTGGTGACGTCACCGGTTACAACTGGACGGAAGTTGTTACAACCAGAAGCTGGTTAGGGCATTTATTATTATAGATGTGCCAACATGCTGCATAATTCTTTTTAAATGTTACATGGTTGTATTTGTACTATATTACTATGTATGTATAATGTAATTTATATGTTCTATTTGTATTTTTTATGTTATTTTCATATAAAGTGGGCGGATACTTGTTATTGATTGGCCACATTGGCCTATTTAAGACCGCCATATCCTGCTGTATGTTATGCTTGAAAAAGACCATGAGATGGTCGAAACGTCGCATTTTGTCATGGCACAATAAATGTTTATATACTTTTCAAAAAAAAAAAAAAAAAGCATTTTGTCATGGCACAATAAATGTTTATATACTTTTCACCCGGATGAGATGCTGTTCTTCTTCATCTTTTCAATGATAACAGAATCACCCGCCATACCGCAGATCTTAGGGTACTCAATAGCAGGAAAGAATTGTGTTTAAAAAAAAAAAAAAAGGTGTGTGTATGCTCTTTCCTCTATATCTCTGAGGTCGTAGGGGGAATTTTTTTTTCTCTCTCAATGGAGATAAAGCAATTGTCTGCGGAAGTGCTGGGAATTTCCGCCTACCTTGCTCGTTCGCATGCTGTTGAACCAAAGATCCCTACACCTGATGTATTTTTTGGGGATCGATCTAAATTTTTGAGTTTCAAAAATAATTGTAAATTATTTTTTGCCTTGAAGCCTAACTCGTCAGGGAGCTCCGCGCAGCAGGTTAAAATTGTCATCTCTTTGCTGCGTGGCGATCCCCAGGATTGGGCGTTTTCTTTGAAACCAGATGATCCTATTCTGACTAATGTGAACGCATTCTTTCAAGCTTTGGGGTTGTTGTATGACGAACCTAATGCTATTGATCAGGCTGAAAAGACCCTGTTGGCATTGAGCCAGGGTCGGGATTCGGCAGAGTTGTACTGTCAAAAATTCCGAAAGTGGGCGGTCCTTACTACCTGGAATGATGGTGCCTTGGCAGCCCTCTTTCGGAAGGGTTTGTCAGAAACTGTAAAAGATACTATGGTGGGATTTCCTGTTCCCTCTGGTCTGGACGATTCTATGTCATTAGCCATTCAGGTGGATCGGCGTTTACGTGAACGCAAAACTACACGAGAGATGTTGCCACCTGTTGAACAAATGTCTGAACCTATGCAATGTGATAGAGTTTTGTCTAAGGCGCAACGTCAGGAGTTCAGAAGGCGTACTAAGCTGTGTTTTTTCTGTGGAGATGCCTCGCATATTATTTCTGTTTGTCCTAAAGGAGAGAAACGCTTTGCACACACGTTTTCTGTTGGTGGTGTTCAACCTAAGTTTCTTCTGGCAATTACTCTGATCTGCTCCCACATCAGGGGGTCTCCAAACGCGATATGGTGCAACCATTGATTCCAGCCAATTTTGCGTTCAAAAAGTCAAACGGTGCTCCCTCCCTTCCAAGCCCCGACGTGTGCCCAAACAGTGGTTTACCCCCACATATGGGGTATCAGCGTACTCAGGAAAAATTGCACAACAACTTTGGGGACTAATTTCTCCTGTTACCCTTGGAAAAATAAAAAATTGAAGGTTAAAAAATTATTTTTGTGGAAAAAAATGATTTTTTCATTTTCACGTCTCTGCATTATAAACTTCTGTGAAGCACTTGGGGGTTGAAAGTGCTCACAACACATGTACATAAGTTCCTTGGGGGGTTTAGTTTCCAAAATGGGGTCACTTGTGGGGGGTTTCCACTGTTTAGGCACATCAGGGGCTTTGCAAATGTAATGACGACCGCAGACTATTCCATCAAAGTCTGCATATCAAAACGTCACTACTTCCATTCCGAGCCCTGACGTGTGCCCAAACAATGGTTCCCCCACACATATGGGGTATCAGCGTACTCAGGACAAACTGGACAACAACTTTTGGGGTCCAATTTCTCCTGTTACCCTTGTGAAAATAAAAAATTGCGAGCTAAATATTCATTTTTTGAGGAAAAAAAAGATTTTTTATTTTCATGGCTCTGCGTTACAATCTTCTGTGAAGCACTTCGGGGTTCAAGGTGCTCACCACACATCTAGGCAAGTTCCTTATGGGGTCTAGTTTCCAAAATGGGGTCACTTGTGGGGGGTTTCCATAGTTTAGGTACATCAAGCGCTCTGCAAATGTAACATGATACCCGCAGACCATTCCATCAAAGTCTGCATACCAAAACGTCACTACTTCCCTTCCGAGCCCTGACGTGTGCCCATACAGTGGTCATCCCCCACATATGGGGTATCAGCATACTCAGGACAAACTGGACAACATCTTCTGGGGTCCAATTTATCCTGTTACCCTTGTGAAAAAAAAATTGCGGGCTAAAAATGATTTTTTTTTGAGGGAAAAAAATGATTTTTTATTTTCACGGCTCTGCATTATAAACTTCTGTGAAGCACTTGGGGGTTCAAGGTGCTCACCACACATCTAGATAAGTTCCTTGCGGGGGTCTAGTTTCCAAAATGAGGTCACATGTGGGGGGTTTCTACTGTTTAGGCACACAGGGGCTCAGCAAATATAACATGATACCCGCAGACCATTCAATCAAAGTCAGCATTTCAAAATGTCACTACTTCCCTGCTGAGCCCCAACTTGTGCCCAAACAGTGGTTCCCCCCACATATGGGGTACCGGCATACTCAGGACAAACTGGACAACAACTTTTGGGGTCCAATTTATCCTGGTACCCTTGTGAAAATAAAAAATTGCCGACTAAAAAAAATTTTTTTTTAGGAAAAAAAAAGATTTTTTATTTTCACTGCTCTGCATTATAAACTTCTGTGAATCACCTGGGGGTTCAAAGTGCTCACTATGCATCTAGATAAGTTCCTTAGGGAGTCTAGTTTCCAAAATGGGGTCATTTGTGGGGGAGCTCCAAAGTTTAGGCACACAGGGGATCTCCAAACACGACATGGTGTCCGCTAACGATTGGAGCTAATTTTCATTTCAAAAAGTCAAATGGCGCTCATTCCCTTCTGCGCCCTGCCGTGCGCCCAAACAGTGTCACCCCCCACATATGGGGTACCAGCGTACTCAGGACAATCTGGACAACAACTTTTGTGGTCCAATTTCTCCTGTTACCCTTGTGAAAATAAAAAATAGCGTGCTAAAAAATCATTTTTGAGGAAAAAAAATGATTTTTTATTTTCACTGCTCTACGTTATAAACTTTTGTGAAGCACTTGGGGGTTCAAAGTGCTCACTACACATCTAGATAAGTTCCTTAAGGGGTCTAGTTTCCAAAATGGTGTCACTTGTGGGGGAGCTCCAATGTTTAGGCACACAGGGGCTCTCCAAACGCGACATGGTGTCCGATAACGATTGGAGCAAATTTTCCATTCAAAAAGTCAAATGGTGCTCCTTCCCTTTCGGGCCCTGCCGTGCACCCAAACAGTGGTTTATGACCACATATGAGGTATTGGTGTGCTCAGGAGAAATTGCCCAACAAATTTTAGGATCCATTTTATCCTGTTGCCCATGTGAAAATGAAAAAACTGAGGCTAAAAGATAATTTTTGTGAAAAAAAAGTACTTTTTTTTTCTTACGGATCAATTTGAGAAGCACCTGGGGGTTCAAAGTGATCAGTATGCATCTAGATAAGTTCCTTGAAGGGTCTAGTTTCCAAAATGGGGTCACTTGTGGGGGAGCTCCAGTGTTTAGGCACACAGCGACTCTCCAAACGCGACATGGCAAGCGCTAAATATTCCAGCATATTTTCCATTCAAAAAGTCAAATGGCGCTTCTTCCCTTCTGAGCCCTGCCGTGCGCCCAAACAGTGGTTTATGACCACATATGAGGTATCGGTGTACTCCGGGGAAATTGCCCAACAAATTCTAGGATCCATTTTATCCTGTTGCCCATGTGAAAATGAAAAAATTGATGCTGAAAGAAAATTTGTGTTGGAAAAATTAAAATGTCCATTTTTTTCTTCCACATTGCTTTAGCTGCTGTGAAACACCTGTAGGGTTAATAATCTTCTTGAATGTGGTTTTGAGTAGCTTGAGGGGTTCAGTTTTTAGAATGGTGTCACTTTTGGGAATTTTCTGCCATATAGACCCCTCAAAGTGACTTCAAATGTGAGGTGATCCCTAAAAAAAATGTTTTTGTAAATTTTGTTGTAAAAATGAGAAATCACTGGTCAACTTTTAACCCTTATAACTTCTTAACAAAAAAATATTTTGCTTCCAAAATTGTACTGATGTAAAGTAGACATGTGGGAAATGTTATTTAGTAACTATTTTGTGTCACATAACTCTCTAGTTTAACAGAATAAAAATTCAAAATTTGAAAATTGCGAAATGTTCAAAATTTTCGCCAAATTTCTGATTTTTTCACAAATAAACGCAAAAATTATCGACCTAAATTTACCACTAACATGGAGCCCAATATGTCACGAAAAAACAGTCTCAGAATCGCTAGGATGCGTTGAAGCGTTCCAGAGTTATTACCTCATAAAGGGACACTGGTCAGAATTGCAAAAAATGGCCAGGTCATTAAGGTCAAAATAGGCTGGGTCATGAAGGGGTTAAAGTGTCAAAAATATTGTAAGAAACTACAAATATTGACGTTATGACAAATAGCTCCCATGTAGACATGCTAGTATTTTGTCCTCAGTTTATAACATTGAGTTTGTTTTATGAATATTTTATACATATTGGACAGAAAGATTTTCTATGTTTTCTTGACAATAAGATCAACAAATGTTGTAAGTTACAATCATTTTCTAATCACACTCTATTCAATCATCCAGAACAGAATAGGTATTTCCCACAAAAATCTAATAAGCTTATCTAAACCATTTAAGTGAACAGAGCTGAAGACATCTAATGGGGATAATTCACTCCTCCAGACAAATTTAAAGAATTTGCAATTACTTTATTTTTCATAATAATAGACAGGATTTTTAGGAACAAAAAATCTTGCAAAAACATCAACTCCCTAAATGATGGAGCAGAGCGCTCATAAAGCTCTCTGCCTGATAGTCAAGGGAAATGTTCAGCTGTTCGTAGCTGCCCATTTCTTTCTTCCTGGTACTGATCTGTCTGAATTTAGCATAGGTTTATAGCTCCATCTTTTTCTCTGTTTCAGTGAAGGAAGTGATTGTGATGTGCACCAGATGCAACACTGATCTCTTCTGGGTTCAAACCCCTGAGCCTATGCTTTGTGGTCAGCTTCTTTGTCTGCAGACCCACAGCAGATACAGCTTTTGTCTGGCTGTTTAGTTTCTGTTATCTTTGCTTCAGTTTTTTTAGGGTAACAGGTGTTTTTATTTACTCATTTTCTGCCCTATCACCTTTGCGGTGAACAGGAGAAAAAAGATGTAGTGAAAAAATAAATTACAACAGTAATTTTACGCTAACATTAGGAAATTATTCAAAATAAAGTTGCCAGTAAAACAATTCTGAATGTCTTTAACTACCATAATTTCTATATATAGAGTCAGAGTGGCTCAATGATATTGACGTCAGGAGACTGAGATGGCCACTCCAGAATCTTCGCTTTGTTCTGCTGTAGCCAATGACAGGTCTACTAGGCCTTGTGTTCTGGATCATCATTGTCATGTTGGAACGTCCAAGTATGTCCCACGCGCAGCTTTCAGGCTTATGATTGCAAATTTGCCTCCAGTATTTGCTGATAACCTGCTGCATTCATCTTTCCTTCAACTTTGACCAAAGTTTCCTGTGCCTTTGTAGCTCACACATCCCCAAAATATCAGCGATCCACATCCATGCTTTACAGTAGGAATGGTGTTCCTTTCATCATAGGCCTTGTTCACCTCTCTCCAAATGAAACAATTATGGTTGTGGCCAAAGAATTCAATTTTGGTCTCATCACTCCAAATTACCTTGTTCCAGATGAGGCTTGCTTCTGTGCTTTGTTGTGTATTGTAGGTGAGATATTTTGTGGTATTTGTGTAGTAATGGCTTTCTTCTGGCGACTCGACCATGCAGACCATTTTTCTTCAAGTGCCTCCTTATTGTGTATCTTGAAACAGCCACACTGCTAGTTTTCAGAGAGTCCAGTATTTCAGCTGATGTTATTTGTGGGTTGTTCTTTGCATCCCAAACAATTTTCCTGACAGTTGTGGACAAAATTTTTGTTGGTCTACCTGACAGTGGTTTTCTTTTAACAGAGCCCCTGATTTTCCATTCGTTAATCAGTTTAAACACTGTCGACTGGCATTATCAATTCCTTCGATATCTTTTTGTATCCCTTTCCTATTTTATATAGTTCAACTACCTTTTCCTGTAGATCCATTGACAATTATTTTGCTTAACCCATGACTCACAATCCAGAAACATCAGTGGCTGGATGAAAGATGCAAGAGTCTGTCTGGATCCCAAAAACTCACTGTCATGATCTGACAGTTTTAAACTGGACAAAGTGAATTTTTTTTACTTTGTCAAGTGCAAAGTGTAACGTGATTGCCCCCGGTGGCCATTAGAATTATCACACGTGGTGTCTTTCATTCTAAGTTGCCCGGTGGTGGGGAGTGGTATCGCACCATAGTGTTAGGTTTAATTTGTAATTATAAATCAGGTGTTAGGCTCTATAAATGAGTCTCATGGTATGCAATCATGGTTGGTGATAGTTGTTCATTTGCAACCAACCTTGGTGGTGGAAGGAGCTGGAGAGATTGCTCAGCTCAATCTGAGTCCTGGTGTGGAAGGAGTCACAGAAGGGAGTTCTTTGCAGCGCTGACTGAACTTGGTGGCATCTATTCAGGAGGAAGGCTGCAGTCGGTTGCTGGACTCTGTGCTGGAGCATTAGCACAGAGAGAGCTAAGTTTTCTATTTCCCCTGTTTGTGACTTTCCTTATGTGTGATCTAGTGCAGTGGTGGGATTAGTTTCCGCACCGGCCAATGCCCTAGCGAGGGACTAGGTTCAGGGCGAGTCAGGGCATAAGGTTCGCGTGCGGCGACAGGTGCGGAGCCTGTATAGGGAATGTAAGGAGTGCAAGGACTCTGCCTCAGGGGAGCTCAGGAGGTCTCCACGTCCCTATTCCCTATTACAGGGCCCACCACTGTAATTGTTCCTGTGTTTCCCCTTATTGTTTAAATTCGCCAGCTGGAGGCGGGGTATCCAGTTTTACGTGTACTTTAAATTCGCCAGCTGGAGGCGGTGTATCTGGCTGCACGTCCCAGTATTATTTAAATTCGCCCCGCTGGAGGCGCTGTATCCAGGGTCACGTGTGTCATAAATTCGCCCTGCTGGAGGCGCTGTGTCCAGTCACACGTTGACCGTTACATTATCACCAACCATAAAAAATTTTTTTCTGCTGAGCTATGGACCTAATGCAAACCTTTACCCAGGTACTGCAGACCTTTACTGAAGAGATTAGGGGGCTGCGCGGTGAGATGGTGCAGCAACTGCAGCTGTTGGTGGGCTTTGGAGGTTTGATTCAGGCACAGGCTCAGCCAGAACCCAAGATATCTCTCCCAGACCGGTTTTCTGGAGGGAGAGATCAATTCTTGGTATTTCAGCAAGCCTGTAAATTATATTTCAGGCTGCGCCCTCGTTCTTCAGGGAGCGAAGAGCAACGGGTGGGAATCATTATGTCCCTTTTGAAGGGGGATCCCCAATCCTGGGCCTTCTCCCTGCCGGACGATTCACCATCTTTAGAGTCCGTGGACGAGTTTTTTGCGGCTTTGGCGCTTGTGTATGGGGATCCTGATGGCGTCTCTCTGGCGGAATCCCGACTCCGTAGGTGTAAACAGGGAGCCCGGATTGCTGAGGAGTACTGCTCTGAGTTTAGGAGATGGGCCACTAACACTCAGTGGAATGACCCTGCACTTAGGAGTCAATTTGTGCAGGGTCTGTCTCCTAAGTTGCAGGACACTCTGGTGCAGTACGCCGCCCCCAGGTCGCTGGAGGCCGCCATGTCCCTCGCCATCCGGGTGGATAGACACCTTAGGGAAAGACATACACAATATGTGCCCCCTGTAGTCCTCTCCGGGGGTGAGGACCCCCCGGTACGGTTGGTGGAACCCAGGCAGCCCGGTGTTGTTGGTACAAATAGGGGGTTGCCTGGGGTTCGCCATGGTCGGGGGGTATGCTTTTCCTGTGGGAAGCCGGGCCATTTCATGGGAGCCTGCCCAGGGCGTGCCAAGTCTCCGGACGAACCTATGCAAGTAGGAGGTGTTGGGTTGTGTTCAGGCCTGCCTACGGTTCAGGGAGTGGTGTCGGCATGTTTTTCCTGTGGGCAGACTGGTCATTTCCTTAAGGCGTGCTCATTACGTGCCAAAATATCTGTGTCATCTCAGAAGCCGCAGACCCCTGGTCGTTTGGAGGGAGGCGACCAGGGAGTGTACATTTCCTCCATTTTGCCCTCCCAAGGTATTATGTCAGCAGAAGTGTTGGCTGGGCGGGGTACCGGAGGTGGTACCGGTGCTTGTGGACAGCGGAGCAGGAGTCAGTCTGGTGGATGCTCATTTTGTCCAGACTCATGGCCTGAAGTGTAGGACGCTGGCCCAACCTATAAGCGTCCAGGCCATTAACTCTGTTCCACTGAGTCAGGGGAGCCTTACCCAAGTCGTAGAAAACATCCATCTGCGTATAGGACATCATGAGGAGTCCTTGTCATGCTACGTCTTGGAGGGAATGCCAGTACCTATCGTTTTAGGCTTCCCTTGGCTGAAAAAACACAACCCGGGGATAGATTGGCGAGCTAGGGAAGTAGTCAGCTGGGGGCAG
Organism: Dendrobates tinctorius; assembly: GCF_039654945.1. Lineage (NCBI taxonomy): Eukaryota > Metazoa > Chordata > Amphibia > Anura > Dendrobatidae > Dendrobates > Dendrobates tinctorius. The sequence goes on along the minus strand of NW_027361917.1, from coordinate 48,986,623 downwards.
TCGTGTGGGGGCTGCTGCCTTGGGACTACTGTCTCTGCCGTCTCTCTACAGGGGACCCCTTCCTCTCCAGTGAGAGCAGCGATTGTGCGGCGGGGGAGTAGGGGCAAGTTTCAGCCCTCGCCGCTAGCAAACCCTGTGTGGGGCAGACCTCGTGGTGGAAAGGGTTGGAGGGTGGTGTATATTCAGATCAGCGATCTGTCACAGGACAGTGATGTCCCACCTGGGACAATGTAATAAAGTTAAAAAAAAAAAAAAGTGTAAAAATAATTTTAAAAAAAATCGCTCAATAAATTAGTCAAAAAAAAAAAAATATTCCCCAATAAATTCATTTTTTGAAAATAAAAAAAAACAATAAAAGTACACATATTTGGTATCGCCACGAAGCAAAAAATAATGATTTATTATCATACCACTGAACAAAAAGTGCAATAATGTGCGATCAAAAAGACGCATATAAATATCCATGGCATCGCTGAAAACGTCAGCTTGTCCCGCAAAAAACGAGCCTCCATACAGCATCATGCAAAAATAATTATTTTTTATATAAAATAGTTTTCATTGCATAAAACCGACAAAACATAAAAAAGATCTAAATGAGGTATCGCTGTAACCATACTGACCCGAAGAATAAAACCACTTTATCAATTTTACCGCACGCGGAGCGGTGTAAACGCACCCCCCTGAAAGAAATTCATGAAACGCTGGTTTTTGTTCATTCTGCGTCCCAAAAATCGGAATAAAAAGCGATAAAATTGTCACGTGCCCGAAAATGGTACCAATAAAAACGTCAAATCGTCCCGCAAAAAATAAGACCTCACATGACTCGGTGGGTCAAAATACGGAAAAATTATAGCTCTCAATATGTGGTGATGCAAAAACTATTTTTACAATAAAAAGTGTCTTTTAGTGTGTGACAGCTGCCAAACATAAAAACCGCTATAAATAGTAAATCAAACCCCCCGTTATCACCCCCTTAGTTAGGGAAAAATAATAAAATAAAAAAATGTATTTATTTCCTTTTTCCCATTAGGGCTAGGGCTAGGGTTAGGGATAGGGTTAGGGCTGAGATTAGGGTTAGGGGTGTGTTGGAGTTAGGGTTGGCGTTATAATTGGGGGGTTTCCACTGTTTGGGCACATCAGGTGCTCTCCAAATGCAACATGGCGTCTGATCTCAATTCCAGCCAATTCTGCGTTGAAAAAGTCAAATGGTGCTCCTTCCCTTCCAAGCTCTGCCATGCGCCCAAACAGTGTTTTACCCCCACATATAGGGTATCAGCATACTCAGGACAAATTGGACAACAACTTTTGGGGTCCAATTTCTCTTGTTACCCTTGGGAAAATAAAAAAAATGGGGACTAAAAGATGATGTTTGCTGAAAAAATATGATATTTTTATTTTCACGCCCGGTCGTTATAAACTTCTGTGAAGCACTTGGGAGTTCAAAGTTCTCACCACACATCTAGATAAGTTCCTCCTTGGGGGGCTAGTTTCCAAAATGGTGTCATTTGTGGGGGGTTTCCACTGTTTTGGTACATCAGGGGTTATCCAATCGCGACATGGTGTCCGATCTCAATTCCAGCCAAAAACGTCAAATAGCGCTGCTTCCGAGCTCTGCCATGCACCCAAATAGTCATTTACACCCACATATGGGGTATCAGCGTACTCAGGACAAATTGCACAATAATGTTTAGGATCCTGTTACCCTTGGAAAAATAAAAATTGGGGGTGAAAGATCATTTTTGTGGAAAAAATATGATTTTTTAATTGTACCGCTGTACGTTATAAACTTCTGTGAAGCCCTTGTGGGTTCAAAGATCTCACCACATATCTAGATAAGTTCCTTGGGGGGTCTAGTTTCCAAAATGGGGTCACTTGTGGGGGGTTTCCACTGTTTAGGTACATCAGGGGCTCTCCAAACGCGACATGGCGTCCGATCTGAATTCCAGCCAATTTTGCATTGAAAAAGTCAAACGGCGCTCCTTCCCTTCTGAGGTCTGCCATGTGCCGAAACAGTGGTTCCCCCCACATATCAGATATCAGCGTACTCAGGACAAATTGCACAATAACTTTTGCAGTCCAATTTCTCCTGTTACCCTTGGTAAAATAAAAAAAATTGAACCTGAAGTATTTTTTTTGTGAAAAAAAGTTAAATGTTCATTTTTTTAAATATTCAAAAAATTCCTGTGACGCACCTAAAAGGTTAATAAACTTCTTGAATATGGTTTTGAGCACCTTAAGGGGTGCAGTTTTTAGAATGGTGTCACTTTTGGGTATTTTCTATCATATAGACCCCTCAAAGTGGCTTAAAATGTGATGTGGTCCGTAAAAATAAAATGGCGTTGCAAAAATGAGAAATCGCTGGTCAATTTTTAACCCTTATAACTTCCTAACAAAAAAAAATTTTGGTTCCAAAATTGTGCTGATGTAAAGTAAACATGTGGGAATGTTATTTATTAAGTTTTTTGTGTGCTGTATCTCTGTGATTTAAGGGCATAAAAATTCAAATTTGAAAAATTGCGAAATTTTCAAAATTTTCGCCAAATTTCCATTTTTTTTCACAAATAAACGCAAGTTATATGAATGAAATTTTACCACTAACATGAAGTACAATATGTCACCGGGATCCATGGAAGCGTTTCAGAGTTATAACCTCATAAAGGGACAGTGGCCAGAATTGTAAAAATTGGCCCGGTCATGAACGTGCAAACCACCCTTGGGGCTTAAGGGGTTAAAGGCACAGTACTCACACAGGTATGGGGCAGAGTATACACAGTGGCTTAAAGGTACAGTACTTCCACAGGCAGTGTGTGCAAAGTACACACAGCTGCTTAAATGCACAGTACTCCCACAGGAGAGGGGGCAAAATAGACACAGCTGCTTAAAGAAAGAGTACTTCCACAGGCAGGGGGTGCAGAGTAAGCACAGCAGCTTAAAGTCACACTACTCCCACAGGTAGAAGGTGCAGAGTACACACGGCAGCTTAACCCGATCACAACATGTGCCGTACAAGTACTCATGTCGGGTCTCCCCTTTGATGTGGGCTCCAGCGCTTAGCCCTCATCTTTTCCAGCACATGTCAGATGATCTTAACTGCTGACATGTGCTCCTAACAGCCACTGGTGGAATCGTGATCCAACAGCGATTGTTAACCTGTAAAATACCTCTGTCAGTCTCTGAAAATGGCATTTAACGCTATCGTGCCGGAAGTGTGTCACTAATCCCGCCCATCTGCACCCTTGTCACATGACTGTGGGTCCTTGATGGGTTGGCATGACAACCCGTGGTCTGCAGCAGACCCCTGTGGTTGTCATAGCCGGATAGCTATGAAGCCCTGCTCTTTGTAGCACAAACGATCCAATGATCTCCGCTTCTAGTCCCCCATGGAGATTATTGAAGCAAGTGTAAAGTAAAAAAAAATGTTTTTAAAAATACTTAATAAAATAAATAAAAGTTTAAATCACCCCCTTTTGCCCTGTTCAAGATAAAACAATTAGAAAAATTAAAAATACATATATTTGGTATCACCGCATTCAGAATCGCCTGATCTATCAGTATATAAAAATAATTAATCCAATCGGTAAACGGTGTCGCAAGAAAAGATAGTCAAAATGCCAGAATTACTTTTTTTGGTCACCGCAGCATTGCAAAACATCGTATCTGCACCAATATGGTATCAATAAAAACGTCAGCTTGGCATGCAAAAAAATAAACCCTCACTTGGCCCCAGATAAAGAAAAATAGAGACACTACAGGTCTAGTGAAATTATGCAATTTTTATTTTTTTCCACAAACTTATTTTTTCACCATTTAAATAAAAAAGAACTTATACATGTTTGGTAACTACGAAGTTGTAATGACCTGGAGAATCATAGTGGCTGATCAGTTTTAGCATTTGGTGAAAAAAACAACCCAAAAGACAATTGTGGAATTGCACTTTCTTTTGCAATTTCTCCGCATTTGGAATTTTTTTCCCATTTTCCAGTACATGATATGGTAAAACTAATGGTGTCATTCAAAAGTACAACTCATCCTGCAAAAAACAAGCCCTCACATGGCCAGATTGACGGAAGAATAAAAAGTTATACTGTAGCTCTGGGAAGAAGGGGAGCAAAAAACAGGAATGCAAAAATGAAAATATGGCCCTTGGGTGAAGGGGTTAAAGGCACAGTACTTCCACTGGCAGTACACCCAGCGCATTAAAGGCACAATAATCTCACAGATATGGGTTACAGAGTACACACAGTGGCTTTTTGACACAGCTCTTCCACAGATATTGGTTGCCGAGTACACATGTAAGGGGAAGGAACTAACTAGGCATGTCTCCTCCATGAAGGGTCCAGAACCGTCGGGGCTGTCACCTATATTGCGAGGTAGAAACTTGAGACTCCAGACTGTACTCTGTGAGGTAATATCAGCTGAGAGGCATCTGGGCAGAGCAGAGCCTGGGACGGCAGAGCGCTTTGACAGGAGACCGTCGACTGAGTACCGCTCAGACACCACTGTCCCAGCCGACATCACTGCCCTCGCTGAGACCGCTGACACAGCCGACAACGCTGTCACAGCCGCCCCTGCTGACAGTACTGACCATGAGAGACAAGGTCTGTGAACGGGACTTAAGAATGTGTCGATTCAGCACAGTGAATCGGACTGCCCATTGTAAACTGTGTTTGGGCAGTGCTGCAAATTGTATGTATGTAGTATGTACTATGTATGTATGTATGTATGTATGTATGCATGTTGTATGAATGTAGTATATATGTAGTGTATATGAAGTATGTATGTAATATGTAGTATGTATGTATGTTGTATGAATGTAGTATATATGTAGTATGTATGTAGTATGTATGTATGTATGTTGTATGAATGTAGTATATATGAAGTATGTATGTAGTATGTATGTATGTTGTATGAATGTAGTATATATGTAGTATGTATGTATGTTGTATGAATGTAGTATATATGTAGTATGTATGTAGTATGTAGTATGTATGTATGTTGTATGAATGTAGTATATATGTAGTATGTATGTATGTTGTATGAATGTAGTATATATGTAGTATGTATGTAGTATGTATGTATGTTGTATGAATGTAGTATATATGTAGTATGTATGTTGTATGAATGTAGTATATATGAAGTATGTATGTAGTATGTATGTTTGTTGTATATACAGTATGTAGTATGTATGTAGTGTGTATGTTGTATGAATGTAGTATATATGTAGTATGTATGTAGTATGTATATTGTATGAATGTAGTATATATGTAGTATGTATGTAGTATGTAGTATGTTGTATGAATGTAGTATATAGGTAGTATGTATGTATTATGTATGTATGTTGTATGAATGTAGTATATATGTAGTATGTAAGTAGTATGTATGTTGTATGAATGTAGTATGTATGTAGTATGTAGTATGTTGTATGAATGTAGTATGTATGTAGTATGTATGTATGTTGTATGAATGTAGTATATATGTAGTATGTATGTAGTATGTATGTTGTATGAATGTAGTATATATGAAGTATGTATGTAGTATGCATGTATGTTGTATGAATGTTGGATATATTTAGTATGTATGTAGTATGTAGTATTTTTTTTTTTTTTACATTCAACACATTAGCCGGAAGATGCGAATACTACTGTCCCATCATTGGCTAATGTGTCAATCACTGTCATTGTAGCAGGCATCATCGGACGATGCCTGCACAGACCCCCGGCAGCTCGCACAGACCCCCGGCAGGCCCGTACAGACCCCCGGCAGGCCCGCACAGACCCCCAGCAGCCCGTACAGATCCCCGGCAGGCCCGTACAGACCCCTGGCAGCCCGCACAGACCCCCGGCAGGCCGCACAGACCCCTGGCAGCCCATACAGACCCCCGACAGGCATGTACAAACCCCCGGCAGCCCGCACAGAGCCCCGGCAGGCCCGCACAGACCGCGCATCATGATGCGCACAGACCGCACATCATGATGACATCATTTCAGCAGCCAATCACAGCCACAACACTGGCTCATTGCATTATGGGAACTTCCGATTCTGGTATCCGATATTGTAAAAATATCGGTACTCGATATCGGAATTCCGATACAGCGAATATCGGCCAATACCCAATATTTGCAGTATCAGAATGCTCAACACTAGTCAGGACCACAGGAGGACACCTCCAACATCAAAAGATACTACATCATTTACCTCAGGATTGTGACAGACCCCCACTGCGACGCAATCTAGGCAGCACCAGTCACAGACAGAAGTTCAACCATGACTGGCGCCTGAGTGATAAGTTATATTTTATTGCATTGTCGGCTTTACTTGTCCATGTTCCTTAAGTTATTTATTATTATTGTTATACATTTATATAGCACCATTTATTCCATGGTGCTTTACATGTGAAAAGGGGAAATACAGACAGGTACAATAAACATGTGTAATCCCCATTAGCCTTTTGCTGTATTAGGGAATATTATCCCTCCGTTTTCTCCCTGCGTGGAGTTTCTACTGTATAATAAACCCCTTCCACCCTTGATCTGTGTACAGTCCGTTACTGCATCCTACGTGCCTGCAGTCTCCTTGCACTCACAGTGGCTTTGGGCATAGTATTCCCACAGATATCGATTGCAGAGTACACACAGCGGCTTTTTTTTACAGTGTGCAGTCAGAATCTGTCTATCACTCCAGCTGCATCTTATCCCTACACTATTAAGAGCAGAATGGCATGCACTCCTGATCCGACCTTTATACAAGACGTGTCACTTAGTGCCACGGCCAATCACAGGGAAGTGTAAAGGAAATGATACATGGTTTTCTAAATATTTAAAAAATATAAATCTGAAAGTTGTGACCTGCATTTGAATTTAGTCCCCCTGTAGTCTGATACCCATAAATAAATTCCTGAGTTAAATCGTCACCGGAAATCACATAATTAGTTAATTGAGTTCACCTGAATGTAACTTCTCAGTATAATTATACCTGTTCTATAAAGGCCTCAGAAGTTTGTTTAAAGGGAAAATGTCAGCTGATACATGATGCCTAAACTCTGGCTGCCCCTAAAAATAGGACATGCTCTGAGTCTCAGGCCACGTTCACACATTCAGTATTTGGACAGTATTTTACATCGGTATTTGTAAGCCAAAACCAGGAGTGCAAGGAAAAGTATAATAGAAATACGTGCATCATTTCTGCATTTTTCATCCACTCCTAATTTTGGCTTACGATCACTAATGGATCACTAACAGATCACAATACAGTATCATGTTAGTATAATACACTATTCAGTCCTCCATATGGTATAATACACTCCTCAGTCCTTCATATAATATAATACACTCCTCCATATATTACAATACACTGCTCAGTCCTGTATATAGTATAATACACTCCTCATAGTGCTCCATATAGTATAATACACCACCAGTCATCCATGTAGTACAATTCACTTCCCATGGAATAATGCACCCCATAGTTCTTCATATAATGTATTCCCCATAGTCCTCGATACAGTATAATGCAGCCACCCCATAGAGCATAATGCAGTCACCCCACAGAGTATAATGCAGCCCCACCATATAATATAATGTAACCCCCATAGAATATAATGCAGCCCCCCTCTTATAGTATAATGCAGCCTCCCCTTAGAACATAATGCAGCCACCCCACGGAATATAGTGTAACCCCCCATTGAATATAATGCAGCCCCTCCATAGAATATATGGCAGCCCCCTCAGAGTATAATGCAGCCCCTTATATAGTATAATGTAGCCCCTCCATAGAATACAATGCAGCCCTCCTCATATAGTATAATGCATCCCCAATAGAACATAATGAAGCCCCCTCATAAAGTATAATAAAGCCCCCATACAATATAATCTAGCCCCCCATAGAAAACAGTGTAGCCTCCTCATATAGTATAATGTAGCCCCCTCATAGAGTATGATGCGATCACCCCCCATAGAATATAATAGATATAATACAGCCCACCTCCCAATAGAATATAATGTAGCCCCCCATATTATATAATACAGTCCACCTTCCCATAGAATATAATGTAACCCCCATATTATATAACAAAGCCTCCCCCATAGAATATAATGTATTATGTACCCCTATGGTATATAACACAGCCCCATATGGTATACAGCACAGCCCCACATGGTATATAGCACAGGTCCACATGGTATATAGCACAGTGCCACATGGTATACAGCACAGGCCCCCCTGGTATACAGCACAGGTCTCCTTGTTATACAGCACAGGTCCCTCCTGGTATACAGCACAGCCCCCCTGGTATACAGCACAGGTCCCCCTGGTATACAGCACAGCCCCCCGGTATACAGCACAGGTCCCTCTGGTATACAGCACAGGCCCCCCTGGTGTACAGTAGAGGCCGTATCTCTCGCCCCCCGAATGGCCCCTCAGTCCAGTACTGTTACATTAAAAAAAAAACACACTCCTCACCTTCTCCTTCTGCCTGCACTGCTCCTGGTTGTCTCCTGCTCTGCCTGGCACACAGTGAGAGCACGATGACGTCATCGCGCACCTGCTGTGTGTCAGAGTCAGAGCGGGGAATGATGGGAGATGGAGCATCAGCTGATGCTCTCTACTCCATCATTGTTTTGAACTGTACTGGCGTCTATGACGCCGGTACAGTTCAATGCGGTGGCGGGGGAGTCCACGCTGGGGGCAGGCGGGCCCCCCTGCCTCACAGGGGCCCCATAGCGGCTGCATGATGTGCTACTAGCTGGGGGCCCCTGGGGGAGTGGGGGGACTAGGCAGCTGCCTCATCTGCCTGCCCCTAATGCCGGCCCTGGGTGATGTCTGAGGAAAAAATGAACATGCAGAAGAGTCACACAGATGTATGAATGCAGCCTAATGCTAAATTCATATTTATCCTGTGCTCTGCAATGAACACTTAAATCTGGGTTTGGTTCTAAATTCCCAAAAATGTGACTCGGATGAACCCCCCAACAGAATCATTCACTATAATAAGACAGATGGCAATACTTTGGAGTCCATCAGGTCCTTGTTTCAGCAGTCTCTATCTTTTTCCACACAAATGCATTGTCGACAATGCTTTTGTGCATAATAATAATAATAATAATAATAATAATAATAATAATAATAACACTGGTCAACAGCATTTTTGGTGCCAAAGATATTTCATCGAATTTAGGGTATTTTTGGGGTGCTGATTCTGAATATGTCATCAGTTTTGCCAGATTGGCTCAAGTTTTTGAGATTTTTGGTATCTTATTTATAGCACTTGTTGGTAAATGCGACGCATCATCTCATTAATTTCTTTGGATTAGTACTTGAACTGAGCAGTTCTCAATATAGTTTTGTGTTAATTAGTGTTCTAAAAGTTTGTTCATAGCTTGATTTTTGCACTAACTTTATGTTGTTGTCTGTTTTCCAGTGAAAAGCATGAACTCATCATGAAGAAGTTGTCTTAACGATCCAGACTCATTCTGTTACATTTGTGGTGAATACACACTGCCAAAACATAGAAGAAACATAACACACTTCGTAAAAAAAGTGTATTTTGCCTATTTTGGGGTTATGCTTGGGGACCAAGACAAGTTTTGGGCACCACACATAGTGTGCAAAGCATGTATCGAATTATTACGAAAATGGAGCAAAGGACAAAGAAAAAGCTTCAAATTTGGTGTTCCAATGGTGTGGAGAGAGCCAAAAAATCATCATGATGACTGTTATTTATGGTAAACACAGGTACAGGCACATCTTCACAATGAGGGACAGGCCTTCTTGCAGATTCCATGTTACTCCCATTTTCGTTTCTTATGCTTATTGAATCCTTGCACTTGCACTGCACAGAAATAACAGTCATCATGATGATTTTTTGGCTCTCTCCACACCATTGGAACACCAAATTTGAAGCTTTTTCTTTGTCCTTTGCTCCATTTTCGTAATAATTCGATACATGCTTTGCACACTATGTGTGGTGCCCAAAACTTGTCTTGGTCCCCAAGCATAACCCCAAAATAGGCAAAATACACTTTTTTTACGAAGTGTGTTATGTTTCTTCTATGTTTTGGCAGTGTATATTCACCACAAATGTAACAGAATGAGTCTGGATCGTTAAGACAACTTCTTCATGATGAGTTCATGCTTTTCACTGGAAAACAGACAACAACATAAAGTTAGTGCAAAAATCAAGCTATGAACAAACTTTTAGAACACTAATTAACACAAAACTATATTGAGAACTGCTCAGTTCAAGTACTAATCCAAAGAAATTAATGAGATGATGCGTCGCATTTACCAACAAGTGCTATAAATAAGATACCAAAAATCTCAAAAACTTGAGCCAATCTGGCAAAACTGATGACATATTCAGAATCAGCACCCCAAAAATACCCCAAATTCATTAAAATATTTTGGACACCAGAAAAAAAATTTTTTTTCGTTGACCTGTGTAATTTTTAATCCCAACAAATTCTGCAGCACTCTAAAATTTAAAATTAAGCAAGGACATATACAAACAATAAAGACATCACAAGGTAACACATAGTTCAACAGTTACACTGAGAGCTCTGCTCACAAATGTGGCACCCCAGGAGTTTGGTTGCCACAATGGCCTTGCTTCCCTCCAGGGAGGAGTGATGTCATGTCTGGAAGCAAAGAAGGAATCCCCTTACCAGGTAGTTCCATCATACAACACAGTTCCTGCTCCAGGCCAGCAGAGGGAGCTCTAAACCCGACTTCTGGGGAGCCGCTCTCTGGTCAGAAGCAGGAAGTTAGTGGTTAGTTAGTGCCTGAACAGGGTTGAGACAGGATGTGTGGAGAGGAGCTGGGGGACAACTCTGTTGTGTCTTCTGAATCTTTCCTGCGTCACCTGCCCTGCACCACATTCACCTCCAACATTATCTTTAAAATTCTAACTGCCCTGGGACTCCTGGATAACATCTTTATTGCCGAGTACCACAGATGGCGTCACGAACACTTTATTACAAACACGTTATTTTTACCTTTTTCACTATTCCCTTTTATTGGATGCCCAGGGCCATGGACTGGGTCACTGCTGCTGTGACACTGCCCCTTTAAGAAGCGGCCCGGTACAGAGTATCCCCGCTGCCCTGGTGGGCGCTTCACAAGCTTACAATCGATGAGGAAATAGGAGGGAGACAATAAGTAGGAAGTGCTTGTCATGTATGGTCAAGTCATTGTGGAGACACAAGGATCAGTGAGTGCTCTTGTCTGCTGGCCTTGCTCTCTTTTGAAAGACCACATGGACGAAGCCTCATCCCACTGAATGCCTGTACTCCTTTCCCATGGGCAGAATACTACTCAGACAACACAGGATGACGGTAACACAATATGCAATACTTTATTGATCCACTAATATACAACATATAATATAAACCCAGCAAGTACATAGGATGGTGCAAATGATGGAGTCTCACCCTTCCACTGGCTCATCGGGAATTAGAACATTTCCAACTTCGGTGCTTCCAGGGTCAACACCCCAAACATTGGCACCCCGCTTTTGGCGGGCACTCACAGAGAGGAGGTAGCAGCAAGCTTAGGAAGCTAACAGAGTCTATTGAGGTACTGTCATGATCCAGGTTGGATATGACAGAGAAAATGCACAAGTAACCTTTTTTTTCCCTAAAGCTGTGTGCTTTAGTGTGGTTTTTTGCCCCCGGTGGCCATTAGGGTCATTGCACTTTGGTTACTTTAGTTTTGTGCACGTAATTATAAAACAGGTGTGATTGCTCTATAAAAGAGTGTCAGGTGTGTTAATCACTGTTGGTGATAGTCCTCAGTTACAAGCAAGCCTGGGTGAAGGATGGAGCTGAAGGAGAGTCCCGGGCAGCTCAGTGAGAGTCCTGGAGTGGCAGCAATGGTGTCTGCAAGGAGGGCCAGCATGGCTTGGTGGAGTTGCAGCTATGGTGTCAGCAAGGAGTTCTTACATGGCTTGGTGGATTGGCAGCTATGGTGTAGAGCTGCACTCATGATGCTGGACTCGGTTGCTGGAAAGCTGGACTCAAGATGCTGGACACTTTTGCTGGAAAGCTGGACTCATATGCTGGACTCTGTTTCTGGACAGCTGCACGCAGGTGATGGACTCTGTTTGCTCCAAGGCTGCACTATGGTGTTGGATCCGGTCGGAGGAAAAGATGCACGCAGGTGGTGGGCTCTGTTGCTGGGAGCATAAGCAACAGAGCAATGCTAAGTGGTGTTTCCCTGTTTTGTCTCTTTTCCTTATGTGTGTTTTAGTGCAGTGGTGGGATTAGTTTCCGCACCGTTCACTTCACTAGTGAGGGTTTAGGTGCAGGGCAAGTCAGGGTTTTTAGGTTCCTGATCAGCGCCCGGTGCGGAACCGGCCTAGGGAACGTTAGGAGTGTAGAGACACTGACTCAGGGGAGTGCAGGAGGTCTCCACGTCCCCGTTCCCTATCGCAGGGCCACCATTGTTATTGTTACCCAGGTTTTCCCTTTTATTGTTTAAATTTGCCTTACTGGAGGTGGGGTTTCCAGACATACGTGTATTTCTGAAATTCGCCTGTTGGAGGCGGCGTATCCAGCTGCACGTTTTATTATTTAAATTCGCCCAACTGGAGGCGTGTATCCAGGGTCACGCGTGTCATCTAAATCCGCCCTGCTGGAGGCGCTGTGTCCAGCCACGCGTGACCATGCAGGTACAGTGCCTTGTAAAAGTATTCGGTCCCCTGGAGCTTTTCAACCTTTTCCCACATATTATGCTTCAAACATAAAGATACCAAATATACATTTTTGATGAAGAATCAACAACAAGTGGGACACAATTGTGAAGTTGAACGAAGTTTATTGGTTATTTTATATTATTTTGGAAATACAAAAACTGAAAAGTGGGGGGTGCAATATTATTCGTCCCCTTTACTTTCAGTGCAGCAGACTCACTCCAGAAGTTCATGGTGGATCTCTGAATGATCCAATGTTGTCTGTTGTCCTAAATGACTAAGGATGATAAATATAATCCACTTGTGTGTAATCAAGTCTCTGCATAAATGCACCTGCTCTGTGATAGTCTCAGGGTTCTGTTTGAAGCACGTAGAGCATCATGAAGACCAAGGAACACAACAGGCAGGTCCGTGATACTGTTGTGGAGAAGTTTAAAGCCGGATTTGGATACAAAATGATTTCCAAAACTTTCAACATACTAATAATCTTTATATAGCGCTAACATATTCCACAGCGCTTTACAGTTTTGCACACATTATCATCACTGTCTCCGATGGGGCTCACAATCTAAAATCCCTATCTGTCTTTGGAATGTGGGAGGAAACCGGAGTACCTGGAGAAAAGCCACGCAAACACGGGGAGAACATACAGACTCCTTGCAGATGTTGTCCTTGGTGGGATTCGAACCCAGGACTCCAGCGCTGCAAGGCTGCAGTGCTATCCACTGAGCCACCATGCTGCCCAACATCCCAAGGAGCACTGTGCAAGTGATCATATTGAAACGGAAGGAGTATCATACCACTGCAAATCTACCAAGACCCAGCCATCCCTCTAAACTTTCATCTCAAACTCTGACGTCCATCTGCGAGCCTGGGCTGCAGTAAGACAGCACCCCGGGCAACCCCGATACCCTTTACCCCTACACAGGGATCTGGATTTACAGCAGATCCCAGGAGGTAGCTGTCTGAATAAGAGCAGTGGACCAGAGCAGGACGGTCACCAGAAAGGGGTTAAAAAACGGGACCAAAAGTGTAGTCTGGAATCCAAGTCTAAGCCAGGCGGGCAGCAGAGGTACAAAAACGGCAGACAGTAGCAGAGTCAAATCCAGGCCAAGGTCAGAGTCATAAACCGGGAGGGAGGCAGAGGTACAAAATCATTAGGCAGTAGTCAGAGTTGTAAACCAGGAGGGTGGCAGAGGTACAAAATCGTCAGGCAGGAGCAGAGTCAGAAATCCAGGCAAAGGTCAGAATCAAAGATAGCAAATAGCAAACTAGCACACTGGGGAAACCAAGACTATATCTGGCGGCCTGCAAGACAGGCCCCAAGGTATTTGAAGGATCAGGCTAGCCCTCACAGGTTCACAGTCTGATGATGTCATTTGGACCGCCCCCAGGACCAGGCCAGATGGTGATGCACCAACCCTTTCATGACTGACAGAGGAGCGGAGCCTGCGCCCACCAGATGCCTGCACAGGAGCCCCTTCTCTGTCACCATCACCTACGGGGAAACCACGGCGCCTCCTAGTGACCGAGGCAGGAACAGCCGTCCCCGAGTCTGACGGTGACGTGACCGCCCGGCACCTCCCAGTGGTTGAGACCGGAACAGCAGTCTCTGTATCTGACAGCGACGTGACAGTCCGGTGCCTCCCAGTGGCTGAGGCAGGAACAGCAGTCCCTGTGTCTGACGGCGATGTGACAGTACCCCCCTTCTAAGAGGGGCCTCCGGACCCCCAAAACCTGGTTTGTTAGGGTGAAGGAGGTGAAATTTCCTGATCAACCCCTTGGCATGAATGTCACCAGCAGGGACCCAGGACCTCTCCTCCGGACCGTAGCCCTTCCAGTGCACCAGATACTGCACGGACCCTCTCACTAAGCGAGAGTCAAGGATACCCTGGACTTCATATTCCAAGGCACCCCAGACCAAAACTGGAGGAGGAGGGGACCGGAAAGGACGAATTGGGGAGCGGTACAATTTAAGGAGAGACTTGTGGAAAACATTTGGCAGTTTGAATGACTGAGGGAGTTTTAGATGAAAAGCTACTGGGTTAATTACCTCAATAATTTCGTATGGACCATTGAACCTGGGACCCAGTTTGGCAGATGGCACTTTAAGCCTAATATTACTGGTAGAAAGCCAGACTTTGTCTCCAACTCCCAGGTGCGGCCCTTTGGATCGCCGTCTGTTAGCAGCCGAAGCTTGTCTAACCTGAGCCCCTTTCAAGTTTGTGTTCACTTCTGCGCAAATCGTCTTTAACTGATGTATAGATCTTTCTATCCCAGGGAGCTCTGACATCTTAGCAGAGAATGAGCCAAAGCGTGGGTGCAGCCCAAGATTGCAGAAGAAAGGGGTAGTCTTGATGGACTCCTGGTACTGATTATTCAGGTCGAACTCTGCTAACGGCAGATGTTCCACCCAATTGGACTGATGCTCCGACACATAACAATGGAGATATTGTTCCAGAGCTTGGTTGGCGCGCTCGGTTTGACCATTGGTTTCAGGGTGGTAGGCAGAGGAGAAGGACAATTCAATGCCAATGCGCTTGCAGAACGCCCGCCAAAATTTCAAAACGAACTGGGTACCCCTGTCGGACACAATATTCACAGGAGCGCCATGCAGTCGTACAACATGAATAATGAACAGTTTACTTAGGGTTTCGGAATTAGGTAGTCCAGACAGAGGAATGAAATGACACTGCTTTCTGAACCTATCCACCACCACCCAGATACATGTCTTCCCTTCTGAGGGCGGGAGGTCAGTAATAAAGTCCATGGAGATGTGGGTCCATGGACCCTCAGGGGTAGGCAAGAACTGGAGCCAGCCGGCAGGGCGTTTAAGGGGAGACTTAGCACGAGCACAGATTTCACAAGCCAGTACGAAGTCCTTACAATCCTTTATTACAGTTGGCCAACAAAAATTCCTGGTCACCAGTCTGATGGTATTATTTATACCTGGATGCCCTGCAAGGACAGAATCATGCAATTCCTTCAGAACTTGCAGGCGGAGTGTGGCTGGAGCAAGCAATTTTTGGGGAGGCGTAGTGTCAGGGGCTTGTTCTGGGGATCTACGGATCTCCTCCAGAAGATCCATGGACACAGCCGAAACAACAATCCCGTTGGCCAATATTGGAGCTGGTTCAGAGTCCTCGGCCTGTGAGGGGCAAAAAGTTCGTGAGAGGGCATCAGCCCTTACATTTTTAGTACCTGGTCGAAAAGTGATCACAAACTCAAATCTCGAGAGGAACAGGGCCCACCTTGCCTGTCTAGGATTCAGTCTTTTTGCTGATTCCAAGTAGGTCAGGTTCTTGTGATCCGTGATCACGGTGATCTTATGTTTCGCACCTTCAAGGAAATGGCGCCATTCCTCGAAGGCCCATTTTATTGCCAACAGTTCCCGATTCCCTATATCATAATTCCTCCCAGTGGAAGAGAATTTTCGGGAAAAGAAGGCACATGGACAAAGTTGAGTGAGGGATGCCGTGCCTTGTGATAGCACTGCTCCTACTCCAACCTCAGAGGCATCAACCTCTGCAACAAAGGGGCGGTCTAGATCAGGCTGAATCAATATTGGGTTAGGCGCAAAACATTCTTTTAAAACAGAAAATGCCTGAAGTGCCTCAGGCTTCCAATTAACCACATCCGCCCCTTTCCGGGTCAAATCCGGGAGTGGTTTAGCGATCTCCGAAAAACCTTTGATAAATTTGCGATAATAGTTTGCGAACTCTAAGAATCGCTGCAGTGCTTTAAGAGACTTGGGTTGTACCCATTCCTTAATGGGTTGGATCTTGGCAGGATACATGCGAAACCCTTTAGCTGAGACAATGTATCCTAGAAACTGTGCCTCCTCAGGCATAAAAACGCATTTCTCTAATTTGGCGAATAGAGAATGTTCTCTAAGCCTCTGGAGAACAGAACAGACATGTTGGACGTGCATCATAAGATCAGCAGAGTAGATCAGGATGTCATCCAAATAAATGACTACATATACTCCACAGATATCTCTGAAGATATTGTTAACAAAATTTTGAAACACGGCAGGTGCGTTACTGAGCCCGAACAGCATTACGAGGTACTCAAAGTGGCCAAGGGGTGTGTTAAACGCGGTTTTCCACTCATCACCCTTTCTTATATGGACAAGATTATATGCTCCACGGAGGTCAAGCTTAGTAAACCAACGGGCTCCCAACAGCTGATTAAAAAGATCAGGGATGAGTGGAAGCAGATACTGTTTTTTTACAGTGATTGCATTTAACTCACGGTAGTCAATGCAAGGTCTGAGACCACCATCTTTCTTTTCCACAAAAAAGAACCCAGCTCCAACAGGTGAGGTGGATGGTCTAATAAACCCCTTATGTAAACTGTCTGCTATGTAGTCTTTCATGGCCTGACGCTCTGGACCAGAGAGATTAAATATTCTCCCCTTTGGGAGACGAGAATCTGGTATCAAGTCTATGGGGCAATCGTACTCTCTGTGAGGGGGTAATTTCCCTGATTCCACTAAGGAAAAAACATCCTCATAATCTCTAAATGCATAAGGTACAAAGGGAGGTTTGATCTTAACTTGGTTCACCGATAGTGATATTATACAGTTGTCCTGACACTGTGGGCTCCCGCACAATATCACCAAGGTGCCAGTCTATGACCGGATTAAGTGTACGCAACCATGGCATACCCAAAATAACTGCAGCTGATAAATTATCAATCACAAAAAATGACACATGTTCAGTATGTAATGTCCCCACTGACATTGCAATTTCTGCAGTAACAAACTCCACTCCACCCTGGACAATAGATGTGCCATTAATCGCAGTGGTTTTAATAGGGGCATTAAGCCTTAACAGTGGTACACGAAGCTTCTTTGCCACCAAGAAATCCATGAAGTTTCCCTCAGAACCACTATCCACATAAGCCTCCAAACACAGAGATTTTTTAAGGTATGACAGAGATGGGCAAAAAAACTTTAGCCGCATCTGCGGGCAATACCTGAGCCACTGGGCAGGCATGACCAGAACTGCCCAGGGGCTGATGTCCCAGGAGTGAAGATTTCTGTTGTCCAGTGTTTTCCCTGAAGTCTCCAGACTGCAGCATGCTTGTGTAGGAGGATGGGAGTGTTCCTCCAGGCTGTGCAATAATGCAGTTAGCAGGTGCTTTTAGCCAAATAATCAGCTCAGGCAGGAGAGGGAAAAAAAAACCTTCAGGGATAATGCTTTTACATATATGCGATATATATAAAAAACGATTTTTTGGGCCAGATATAATTTGACATCCATCTGCGAGTCTGGGCTGCAGTAAGACAGCACCCCGAGCAACCCCGATACCCTTTACCCCTATACAGGGATCTGGATTTACAGCAGATCCCAGGAGGTAGCTGTCTGAATAAGAGCAGCTGACCAGAGCAGGACGGTCACCAGAAAGGGGTTAAAAAACGGGACCAAAAGCGTAGTCAGGAATCCAAGTCTAAACCAGGCGGGCAGCAGAAGTACAAAAATGGCAGACAGTAGCAGAGTCAAATCCAGGCCAAGGTCAGAGTCATATACCGGAAGGGAGGCAGAGGTACAAAATCGTTAGGCAGTCGCACCGTCAAAAACCAGGCCAAGGTCAGAATCGTAAACCAGGAGGGCGGCAGAGGTACAAAATCGTCAGGCAGGAGCAGAGTCAGAAATCCAGGCAAAGGTCAGAATCAAAGATAGCAAATAACAAACTAGCACACTGGGGAAACCAAGACTATATCTGGCGGCCTGCAAGACAGGCCCCAAGAATTTGAAGGATCAGGCTAGCCCTCACAGGTTCACAGTCTGATGATGTCATTTGGACCGCCCCCAGGACCAGGCCAGATGGTGATGCACCAACCCTTTCATGACTGACAGAGGAGCGGAGCCTGCGCCCACCAGATGCCTGCACAAGAGCCCATTCTCTGTCACCATCACCTACGGGGAAACCACGGCGCTTCCCAGTGGCCGAGGCAGGAACAGCCGTCCCTGAGTCTGACTGCGACGTGACAGTCCGGCGCCTCCCAGTGGCCAAGGCAGGAACAACAGTCCCTGCATCTGACGGCGGCGTGACACAAACAAGGAGAAGACTGATCAGAGATGCAGCCAAGAGGCCCATGATTACTCTGGAAGAACTGCAGACAACAATCAGTCATACCCTGCACAAATCTGGCCTTTACGAAGAGTGGCAAGAAGAGAGCCATTTCTCAAAGATATCAATAAAAAGTGTCGTTTAAAGTTTGCAACAAGCCACCTGGGAGACACGCCAAACATGTGGAAAAAGGTGCTCTGCTCAGATGAAACCAAAATCAAACTTTTTGGCAACAATGCCAAACGATAAGTTTGGCATAAAGGCAACACAGCTCATCACCCTGAACACACCATCCCCACTGTCAAACATGGTGGCGGCAGCATCATGGTTTGGGCCTGCTTTTCTTCAGCAGGGACAGGGAAGATGGTTAAAATTGATGGGAAGATGGATGGAGCGAAATACAGGACCATTCTTGAAGAAAACCTGTTGGAGTCTGCAAAAGACCTGAGACTGGGACGGAGATTTGTCTTCCAACAAGACAATGATCCCAAACATAAAGCAAAATCTACAATGGAATGGTTCACAAATAAACGTATCCAGGTGTTAGAATAGCCATATCAAAGTCCAGACGTGAATCCAATCGAGAATCTGTGGAAAGAGCTGAAAGCTGCTGTTTACAAACGATCTCCATCAAACCTCACTGAGCTCTAGCTGTTTGCCAAAGAAGAATGGGCAAGAATTTCAGTCTCTCGATATACAAAACTGATAGAGACATACCCCAAGCCACTTGCAGCTGTAATTGCAGCAAAAGGTGGCGCAACAAAGTATTAAGTTAAAGGGGCCAAATAATATTGCACGCCCCACTTTTCAGTTTGTTGTCCTAAATGACTAATGATGCACGCCCCACTTTTCAGTTTTTGAATTTCCATAAAAATTTAAAATAAATAATACATTTCGTTCAACTTCACAATTGTGTCCCACTTGTTGTTGATTCTTCACCAAAAATTTACATTTGGTATCTTTATGTTTGAAGCATGACATGTGGGAAAAGGTTGAAAAGTTCCAGGGGGTCGAATACTTTCGCAAGGCACTGTACATGGAGTTATACAATGAGTAGTCAGCATATTATCAAACATCATCCTGTGCCTTTGCTTCCCAAGGATAGAAGGGCAATAAGCTGGAAGGACTGATATAATAGGTAAACAGTAGAGTTGAGCGACTTTTGTTTTTTTATGGTCGAGTTTCGTTTCGTGAAACCCGACTTTTCCAAAAGTCGGGTCGAGCAAGATCGGCCGATTATAGGGAAAAGTCGGGGTCGTCCCGAAACACGAAACCCAATGTAAGTCAATGGGGAATAAAAGTCGGCAGTGAGAGGAGGACAGGAAACACACCTACAGTGCTCATTTGAATGCCAAAAGCATCAATTCTTCTTACTTAAGCTGGTCAACCTTAATTAACTTCATAATACAAGTTACGCACTGAAAAATGGGGGTTATTTGGCTAAAGTTGTGGGGGGGTAGGGCTGGCTCCAGGTTTTCATGTGCCCTGGGCGAAAGAGCGCCCCTTTAACACATAATACCACAACTCATCATGCTCCGATACGGCAGAGAAATAGCGGTATAGTACAATGAAAAATAATTCACTTTTTACATCTCATGACGAGGCCCATCTATTTCTCCATACAGAATCATTGGTCCCATATAATGTTTGAAACAGTATATGATGAGCTCCACATAATGCTACAGTATATGTTGGTCCCCATGGATGAAGCTCCACTGTCTTATGGGCCCAAATAATGCTCCAAACATAATGGGCCCCATTTCTAATGCTCTAGTGTATAATGGGCCCTGTAAATGCTGCTCCAGTGTCTGATGTCCACCTTTGGAATGTTCCAGTGTATGGTGGGCCCCATCTATCATTCTCCAGAGTATAGTGCTCCCCAAAAATTGCTGTCCCAACATTGAAAACAATGAAATAAGTCTCCTCGCTAGGGAATCCCTGTACTAGTCTTGACTCCTCGTCGTCCCCATCTTCCATCTCACTGCACAGTATTTCAACCATGCAAGTGCTGTGATCCTGAGAAAGCAGGGGGGGCCCACTCGTTGGCGACGGCACTGGCACAGGGCCCCTGATAGTACGGTGGTGTGTCTGATGGCGGGTGGGCCGAACCTGCACTTTCATCTGCAGCTTCCTCTTTGTCACCGTGTAAGATGAAACTGTATATGGGAAGGGTAACCTGAGTTTCATCAGGGTCAGATTCAGGCCGGGTAGCGTGCGAGGGGAATGTAGTGGTCTGGGTCAATGTACCAGCAGATTCATCGAGCAGTGGCTGGGCATCAGTGCGCTTGTGTCGCCCCCAGGAGTACGGTCGCCACAGTGGCATTACCTTCCTCCTAGGGAGTGTGATGTCATGCTTGGGAGCAACGAAGGATCTCTCTAGCAGGTTAACTGATTGGGCGGCCTTATTCCCACGAGTCATGACCCTCCAAACAGCGTTCATGAAGGCAAAGTGTTTGTTTTACGTGGGCAGTATGGTTGCAAAGCTGAACCTTAAAGGAATGTCCAGAAGGGCACCACCAGGAGTGGAGCCTACGGCGTAATTTGACTCAACACGGGCAACCTCAACCATGCCAGCTACAGAACAGATGCACACATTGCAAGCTTAATTCCGTTAACGAACGAGACTCCGTCATGCCCCGCGGTCCGAGTCCGGCTTACTAGAGGGACACGTGAGGCTCTGGCACATGAGATTGGCCAATAATTGGTGTGTCATGCCCTTTCATGTCCGTGGCTGCATGTGCGCTACACTGAAAAGGCCAGCGTTTGTCGCTTACAGGTGCAGATAACCCGCTGAACAACGTTAGTGATGGGGATCACTGATTACAATTATTACTCGCGAACGATGATTTCCCAGTAAGTGCAGGTCAACCGCAGTTCCGGAATTAGGCCTAACCGTCATTCCTGAAAAAAATGAAAAACTTACGTGTGCAAACCACAGGTGCTGTAGCTTGCTTAACAGCTCGCCAGCCGTTCTCACGCCCAGTATGGGTTACACGTGGTTGCACAAAGGTGAGAAAGGGTACCGTATCCCCGGATAACATGTATGGATAGCGTACACATTCAAAAGATATGTCTATACATCAGGAGGCAGGCTCAGACGGTGTTAGGCCCAGTATGGCTTGCACGTGATTGCACAAAGGTGAGAAAGGGTACCGTATCCCCGGATAACATGTATGGATAGCGTACACATTCAAAAGATATGTCTATACATCAGGAGGCAGGCTCAGACGGTGTAAGGCCCAGTATGGCTTGCAAGTGATTGCACAAAGGTGAGAAAGGGTACCGTATCCCCGGATAACATGTATGGATAGCGTACACATTCAAAAGATATGTCTATACATAAGGAGCCAGGCTCAGATGGTGTTAGGCCCAGTATGGCTTGCACGTGATTGCACAAAGGTGAGAAAGGGTACCGTATCCCCGGATAACATGTATGGATAGCGTACACATTCAAAAGATATGTCTATACATAAGGAGCCAGGCTCAGATGGTGTTAGGCCCAGTATGGCTTGCACGTGATTGCACAAAGGTGAGAAAGGGTACCGTATCCCCGGATAACATGTATGGATAGCGTACACATTCAAAAGATATGTCTATACATCAGGAGGCAGGCTCAGACGGTGTCAGGTACAGTATGGCTTGCAAGTGATTGCACAAAGGTGAGAAAGGGTACCGTATCCCCGGATAACATGTATGGATAGCGTACACATTCAAAAGATATGTCTATACATCAGGAGGCAGGCTCAGACGGTGTAAGGCCCAGTATGGCTTGCAAGTGATTGCACAAAGGTGAGAAAGGGTACCGTATCCCCGGATAACATGTATGGATAGCGTACACATTCAAAAGATATGTCTATACATCAGGAGGCAGGCTCAGATGGTGTAAGGCCCAGTATGGCTTGCAAGTGATTGCACAAAGGTGAGAAAGGGTACCGTATCCCCGGATAACATGTATGGATAGCGTACACATTCAAAAGATATGTCTATACATCAGGAGGCAGGCTCAGACGGTGTTAGGCCCAGTATGGCTTGCACGTGATTGCACAAAGGTGAGAAAGGGTACCGTATCCCCGGATAACATGTATGGATAGCGTACACATTTAAAAGATATGTCTATACATCAAGAGGCAGGCTCAGACGGTGTCAGTCACAGTATGGATTTGACGGCCCAGACTACACAGCGGAGGAGCAGGGAGAGGTAAAGATTGCAAATGCTGGGGCCCTGCCCAAGCAAGGGGGCCCACTCATGGGCGTCGGTACTGGCACTGGGCCCCTCATAGTATGGCGGTGTGTCTGACGGCGGGTGTGCACCACCACCGTCAGAGACACTTGATTGCACTATGAGGGATCCTGTGCCAGTGCCCGCGCCCAAGAGTCGGCCTACCCACCTGTCCAGGGCAACGGCACTCGCACGGTGTCGTGCGCTAGGTGGTGACCCCGGCCATGGGGGGGGAGGCAGCACAGTTAGGGAGTTTTAGAAAGTGGCATATGTTGATGTTGGACATTCAGCTGATGCAAAAGGCGAAATAGGTCAAGTCCCAGGAAGAGGTGGACCAAAGCAAGCCATTTTTCTGTTGTCACCCTATGTGTCATCAGGGGAAGGTGGGACAAAATCCTTGGAAACCCATGCATGGTTCATTTTAATGAAGGTAAGATCATCCACATTTTGGGTTGACAGACGGGTCCTTTTTTCTGTCAGGATTGATCCAGCTGCACTGAAGACTCTTTCCGATAGCACACTTGCAGCTGGGCAAGCGAGCTCCTGTAAGGCATATTGTGCCAATTCAGGCCAGGTGTCCAGTTTAGCAGCCCAATAGTCAAAGGGGAATGACCTGTGTGGGAGAACATCGATATGGGAGGTAAAGTAGTTTGTAACCATAGTTGACAACTGCTGTCTCCTGTCACTTTCCATCGATGCTGTATTACCAGTTGTGGGAGCGGTACTTGAAAAATCAGTCCACAACATTGTCATGAAACCCCTGTCTCCAACGCCACTTCTGCTGTGTGCACCATGAACACCTCTGCCAAGCTGCCCCCGGCCCGTACGGCTCGTGTGAGAACCATCACCGCTGCTGTGTGCTGGGAATGCCTCAAGCAACCGATTTACCAGAGTTGCTTGTTTATTAGCCAATATTAGGTCAAGGTTCTCCTGTGGCATGATGTTTTGTAATTTGCCTTTATAGCGTGGATCCAGGATGCTGGCCAACCAGTAGTCGTCATCGTTCATCATTTTGGCAATGCGGGGGTCCCTTTTTAGGATCCGCAAGGCATAATCTGACATGTGGGCCAATGTTCCCGGTGTCAATGATGCACTGCGAATGCTGGTTGGAGGAGCACTTTCTGGCAAATCCACATCCCTCCAGTCACGCACAAACCCTGTACCAGACCTTGCCACGCCAACATTTTCACTTGCCCCACGAGATGCATCCTCCTCCCCTAAGTAATCATCCTCATCATCATCCTCCTCTTCTTCCTCCAACTCGTCCAGGAGAGGTCCCTGAGCAGACAATGGCTGAATGTCATCAAGGATTCCCTCCACCTCTTCCTCCTCGTCAACATTGGCTGCAGACGCCTGCTCCTTAAGGTGCGTCAAAGTTTGCATGAGCAGACGCATAAGTGGGATGCTCATGCTTAGGATGGCGTCGTCTGCGCTTACCAGCCGTGTGCATTCCTCAAAACACTGAAGGACTTTACAGAGGTCTTTCAGCTTCGACCACTGCACACCTGTCAACTCCATGTCTGCTCTCAAAGTGCCTGGCCGTGTATCCTCCCACAAATGCATTATGGCCTGCCTCTGCTCGCACAGCCGCTCCACCATGTGCAGGGTGGAGTTCCACCTTGTTGCAATGTCGATAATGAGGCGGTGGTTGGGAAGGTGGAGCAATCGCTGCAGCTTCTGCATACGAACGGAGTGTACAGGCGACCGGCGGATGTGCGCGCACAGTCTTCGCACCTTATGGAGCAGGGCTGTTAACTCCGGATAATTTTTGAGGAAGCACTGCACCACCAGGTTCAAGGTGTGAGCCAAGCAAGGTATGTGGCTGAGTTTTGAAAGGGCTATGGCTGCCACAAAATTACGGCCGTTATCACTAACTACCTTGCCTGCCTCAAGATGTACACTGCCCAGCCATGACTCAGTTTGTCGCTTCAAGTACTCGGCCAGCATCTCGGCGGTGTGTCTGTCGCCCAAACACATCATCTGCAACACAGCCTGCTGACGCTTTCCACTAGCTGCTCGATAGGGGGACACCTCGTGTGCAACAGTGGCAGCTGCAGATGGAGTGCTCGTACGACTGCGCTCTGTGGACGAGCTTTCGCTTCTGGAGGAGGAGGAGGAGGAGGGTGGAACGCCTACAGCCAACTGTTTCCTATACCGTGGGCTAGGCAGCACTGTCCCACCACCGCTGTCCCCTGTGGACCCTGCATCCACCACATTAACCCAGTGCGCAGTGATGGACACGTAACGGCCCTGGCAATGCCGACTGGACCATGCATCAGTTGTGAGGTGCACCTTTCCACTCACTGACTGCTTGAGTGCATGGACTATGCGGTCTTTCACATGATGGTGGAGGGCTGGGATGGCTTTGCGAGAGAAGAAGTGGCGACTGGGTAGGTCATAGCGTGGTACTGCAGAGGCCATGAGTTTGCGGAAAGCTGCGCTTTCCACCAACCGATAGGGCATCATCTCAAACAAGATTAGTTTGGCAATGTGGGCGTTCAAACCCAGTGTACGCGGATGAGAGACTGAGTACTTTCTTGACCTACTCATAGTGTCTGGGAGGGTGAGATGGACTTGAGAGCTGCATATGGTGGAAGTAGCGGTGGACAGGGCGGACTGAGAGAGGGTTGATGATGGTGATGGAGTTGGTGTTCTTTCTGATGGCCTAGAATCAGTCTTTCGTTGATATAACAGTGGGATTCCCTGACTGCTGTGGCCTTGCAACGACACCTCAACATTTGCTGCTGTGCTAACCGGTGGGCTTACAGTGGGGGAAACAATGTAGCATTGTTGACTACCTTCTTTGTGATCAGTTGCACATGTGGCACTTGAGGTTTGGTGTTGTGTCCACGCTTGCAAGTGCATGCTGGTTAAAAGTCTAAGCATGCAACTGGTATTCAAATTTTTCAGATTTTTCCCTCGGCTAAAGGTCTTTGAGCACTTCTTACAGATAACCTTGGCCTGATCATGAGGATTTTGTTCAAAAAAGTGCCACACTGCACTCTTCCTTTTTTGGCAGACATTTTGCGGCCTAGCACGCTGTGATGTTTTGACCCTCTGGACAAGCTGTCCAGCAACGCTTTTGATTTTTGGAACCTGTCTTTGGAGTGCTCCGGGCCTGCCAGATAACAGCTGTTGCGATGTTGATGTCTGCTGTGGATGCTCCTCATCTGAGCTATTGGAAGCAGCACTCTCTTCCCCCAATGGATGCCAATCTGGGTCAACAACTGGGTCGTCCATCACCTCCTCTTCAATGTCATGTGCACCTTCCTCTGTGTCACCGTGTATGGTGGTATAGTGTGCGGGAAGGGGCACCTGAGTCTCATCAGGGTCAGAATCTGGCTCTGTACACTGCGAAGACAATGTAGTGCTCTGAGTGAATGTACCAGCAGAATCATCTATCAGCGGCTGTGCATCAGTAAACTCCATGTCAGATTCATCTTGGCCTGGGTAATTCACCATTTCACTTGATAATCCAGGCATGGTATGTGAAAACAGCTCCATGGAGTAATCAGCAGTATGGCCTGCGTCATCCTTCAATCTTGGTTGTGGTGCAGGACACAAGGAAAGGTGTGGTTCATGAACATGAGCCTCCAATGACGACTCAGTGCTTTTACTTTTTACAACTTCAGAAGAGGAGGCGATAGAGCTGGAGGCTGAGTCAGCAATGTAAGACAAAACTTTTTCCTGATGCTCTGGCATTAAAAGCGGTTTGCCAACTCCTAGAAAACTAAGCCTTCGAAGCCTTATGGAGCCAGACGATGACACAGGCTCAACACCTCCTGGATTCGGTCCTATTTTTCTTTTGCCACTACCATCAGATCCACCACCAACACCATCATTACCAGCTGCCAACCCCCGCCCAATTCCACGGCCTCTTCCACCAGCCTTCCTCATTTTTGGTAGAAATGTAGACAAAATCCTACAAACTATATAGTAATGTAAAACAAGGTACAAGGTGTCTATAGGACAGGGGAGATTTAGATTTTCTGCAGACACTTGTGGACACTGGACACTTGGATTGTGTGAGGCCCACTGAATATCACAGCGCTATGTCACAGGCTCGATGGCACAGGTGTGAAAAAAGTGACTACAGGATAAGGGAGATTTTGAATTTCTGGAAGATTTTGAATTTCTGCAGACACTTGTGGACACTGGACACTTGGATTGTGTGAGGCCCACTGAATTTCACAGCGCTATGTCACAGGCTCGATGGCACAGGTGTGAAAAAAGTGACTACAGGATAAGGGAGATTTTGAATTTCTGGGAGATTTTGAATTTCTGCAGACACTTGTGGACACTGGACACTTGGATTGTGTGAGGCCCACTGAATATCACAGCGCTATGTCACAGGCTCGATGGCACAGGTGTGAAAAAAGTGACTACAGGATAAGGGAGATTTTGAATTTCTGGGAGATTTTGAATTTCTGCAGACACTTGTGGACACTGGACACTTGGATTGTGTGAGGCCCACTAAATATCACAGCGCTATGTCACAGGCTCGATGGCACAGGTGTGAAAAAAGTGACTACAGGATAAGGGAGATTTTGAATTTCTGCAGACACTTGTGGATACTGGACACTAGGATTGCGTGAGGCCCACTGAATATCACAGCGCTATGTCACAGGCTCGATGGCACAGGTGTGAAAAAAGTGACTACAGGATAAGGGAGATTTTGAATTTCTGGGAGATTTTGAATTTCTGCAGACACTTGTGGACACTGGACACTTGGATTGTGTGAGGCCCACTGAATATCACAGCGCTATGTCACAGGCTCGATGGCACAGGTGTGAAAAAAGTGACTACAGGATAAGGGAGATTTTGAATTTCTGCAGACACTTGTGGACACTGGACACTTGGATTGTGTGAGGCCCACTGAATATCACAGCGCTATGTCACAGGCTCGATGGCACAGGTGTGAAAAAAGTGACTACAGGATAAGGGAGATTTTGAATTTCTGCAGACACTTGTGGACACTGGACACTTGGATTGTGTGAGGCCCACTGAATATCACAGTACTATGTCACAGGCTCGATGGCACAGGTGTGAAAAAAGTGACTACAGGATAAGGGAGATTTTGAATTTCTGCAGACACTTGAGGACACTGGACACTTGGATTGTGTGAGGCCCACTGAATATCACAGTGCTGTGTCACAGGCTCGATGGCACAGGTGTGAAAAAAGTGACTACAGGATAAGGGAGATTTTGAATTTCTGGGAGATTTTGAATTTCTGCAGACACTTGTGGACACTGGACACTTGGATTGTGTGAGGCCCACTGAATATCACAGTGCTATGTCACAGGCTCAATGGCACAGGTGTGAAAAAAGTGACTACAGGATAAGTGAGATTTTGAATTTCTGCAGACACTTGTGGACACTGGACACTTGGATTGTGTGAGGCCCACTGAATATCACAGCGCTATGTCACAGGCTCGATGGCACAGGTGTGAAAAAAGTGACTACAGGATAAGGGAGATTTTGAATTTCTGCAGACACTTGTGGACACTGGACACTTGGATTGTGTGAGGCCCACTGAATATCACAGTGCTATGTCACAGGCTCGATGGCACAGGTGTGAAAAAAGTGACTACAGGATAAGGGAGATTTTGAATTTCTGCAGACACTTGTGGACACTGGACACTTGGATTGTGTGAGGCCCACTGAATATCACAGCGCTATGTCACAGGCTCGATGGCACAGGTGTGAAAAAAGTGACTACAGGATAAGGGAGATTTTGAATTTCTGGGAGATTTTGAATTTCTGCAGACACTTGTGGACACTGGACACTTGGATTGTGTGAGGCCCACTGAATATCACAGTGCTATGTCACAGGCTCGATGGCACAGGTGTGAAAAAACTGACTACAGGATAAGGGAGATTTTGAATTTCTGCAGACACTTGTGGACACTGGACACTTGGATTGTGTGAGGCCCACTGAATATCACAGCGCTATGTCACAGGCTCGATGGCACAGGTGTGAAAAAAGTGACTACAGGATAAGGGAGATTTTGAATTTCTGCAGACACTTGTGGACACTGGACACTTGGATTGTGTGAGGCCCACTGAATATCACAGTGCTATGTCACAGGCTCGATGGCACAGGTGTGAAAAAAGTGACTACAGGATAAGGGAGATTTTGAATTTCTGCAGACACTTGTGGACACTGGACACTTGGATTGTGTGAGGCCCACTGAATATCACAGCGCTGTGTCACAGGCTTGATGGCACAGGTGTGAAAAAAGTGACTACAGGATAAGGGAGATTTTGAATTTCTGCAGACACTTGTGGACACTGGACACTTGGATTGTGTGAGGCCCACTGAATATCAAAGTGCTATGTCACAGGCTCGATGGCACAGGTGTGAAAAAAGTGACTACAGGATAAGGGAGATTTTGAATTTCTGGGAGATTTTGAATTTCTGCAGACACTTGTGGACACTGGACACTTGGATTGTGTGAGGCCCACTGAATATCACAGCGCTATGTCACAGGCTCGATGGCACAGGTGTGAAAAAAGTGACTACAGGATAAGGGAGATTTTGAATTTCTGCAGACACTTGTGGACACTGGACACTTGGATTGTGTGAGGCCCACTGAATATCACAGCGCTATGTCACAGGCTCGATGGCACAGGTGTGAAAAAAGTGACTACAGGATAAGGGAGATTTTGAATTTCTGGGAGATTTTGAATTTCTGCAGACACTTGTGGACACTTGGATTGTGTGAGGCCCACTGAATATCACAGCGCTATGTCACAGGCTCGATGGCACAGGTGTGAAAAAAGTGACTACAGGATAAGGGAGATTTTGAATTTCTGGGAGATTTTGAATTTCTGCAGACACTTGTGGACACTGGACACTTGGATTGTGTGAGGCCCACTGAATATCACAGCGCTATGTCACAGGCTCGATGGCACAGGTGTGAAAAAAGTGACTACAGGATAAGGGAGATTTTGAATTTCTGGGAGATTTTGAATTTCTGCAGACACTTGTGGACACTGGACACTTGGATTGTGTGAGGCCCACTGAATATCACAGCGCTATGTCACAGGCTCGATGGCACAGGTGTGAAAAAAGTGACTACAGGATAAGGGAGATTTTGAATTTCTGCAGACACTTGTGGACACTGGACACTTGGATTGTGTGAGGCCCACTGAATATCACAGTGCTATGTCACAGGCAGGCTCGATGGCACAGGTGTGAAAAAAGTGACTACAGGATAAGGGAGATTTTGAATTTCTGGGAGATTTTGAATTTCTGCAGACACTTGTGGACACTGGACACTTGGATTGTGTGAGGCCCACTGAATATCACAGCGCTATGTCACAGGCTCGATGGCACAGGTGTGAAAAAAGTGACTACAGGATAAGGGAGATTTTGAATTTCTGCAGACACTTGTGGACACTGGACACTTTTGGATTGTGTGAGGCCCAATGAATATCAGAGCGCTATGTCACAGGCTCGATGGCACAGGTGTGAAAAAAGTGAATTGTAGAATTGGGCAGAATAGGAATCTCCCTAGAGTGTAGGTCTGTAAGAACGGAACAAGTCCTCCACTTATCCTTCCACAGTGACACACAGATAGCTTCACTGTGGCTGTGATAACAGCCGTTACACGGTACTGTGTGAGGAGCGTACACCGCTGTATGGTGTGAATAAATGCACGCTCAGTACCTTAGCAAGACAAAAAAAAAATTGGGATTGCTTTTAAAAAAGCAGTTTGCAGAGCAGTGGGGAAACAGCAATGCAGCTGTCAGGAAGCCTTAGAAGGCAGCCTAACAACCAACACCGCTGATCCACCACAATATAGCCTCCCCTTGCACTGCACACACAGTGACTGGTGTGTTGCACAGGCAAAATCGCTAGCAGCAGAAGCAGTTTTTTTGTCTTCTTCCCTGCCTAACGCTCTCCCTACAGAATCAGCAACCTCTCCCTATGCTAAGATCAGCAGAAGTAAGATGGCGGTCGACGTGCACGCCCTTTTATAACCCCTGTGACGCCCACCAAAGCAAGCCAATCACTTGCATGCCCTTCTGAAAGATGGTGGCGACCCCTGTCTATGTCATCACGTTGCCCACAGTGTCCGTGGATCCTGATTGGCTGAAAAAGAGCGCTAAACAAACTTTTGAAACGCGACTTTGGCGCGTAAGTCACCGACCTCGTGGCCGACCTCATCCTAGGGTCGGGTTTCGTTTCATGAAACCCGACTTTGCCAAAAGTCGGCGACTTTTGAAATTGTTCGACCCGTTTCGCTCAACTCTAGTAAACAGCAGCCATTAAACAATTCACAAACATCAATTCAATCTACTACAAGAGTCAGCGTTCAAACTCATATGAGCAATAGCTCATGTCCCTGTGCCTATTAAATATACGTCTTCAGCTAGTTAAGAATAAATGTTGTGTTGTCTCAGTCATCAATTAAAATATAGGGGTTATTATATAAGCTGCATTATCCAGTTATCAGCTACTATCTGTCTAGATACATATGCCAAGTCCTATTCAGTGCAAGGAGGAAGTGGACACAGATGAATAAGTGGAACCAGGTTTCCAGTAAAATTTTGAAAGAGGGAACGGGAGAGTTAGGTTGGTGAATTGAGGTGATATGTGTAACAACCCTGCTGTCATCACTTCATGGCCTCCCATCCCCCGCACACCAACTTACTTTCTGCTTCAAGCCATGCTGTGAATTCTGTCTGTTGCCAGCTCGGTGCCTCTGCTCTCCATGTTTCCAGACTGTGTGTATAGGGGGGCGGCGCCTGAACTCTCTGGTTCTTATGCAGTCAGGGTGCACCTGGGTAATCTGTCCCTGACCAATCACCTGGAGCCCTTGACTATTTAGTTTCACCACTCCCACTGAAACATTGCCTGCGCAATGTCTAAACTCAGTTAGCTCCTTGCTGCTGAGCCAGCCAGGCCCTGTTCTGTATCTTGCCTTCTCTGAAGGCTCTTACTGCGTACTCTTGTGTCTTGGTACCTTGCCTAGCATTTCTCTGTCTGCCTGCCAGGAGGCAGAATATCCTGGCCCTTGAGTCTTGGTCCTTGTGTCTTTGTCTGTGTCTGAACTCAGTCTTACCTTTGTCTATCAGTCTCCCTTTCTCCTTGTCTGTGGCCCCCTTCCTTGCTGTGTTTTTCCTTGTGTCCTCCCTGTCTGTGCATCTGCACTCTCGCAGCTTTATTTGTGCATCTGCACTCTAGCCACTCTGTCTGCACGGCTCCTACTGCCGCTGCAGAACCTCTTGCTGCAGCTTCTCTCCACAGACCTTGTGGTTCAGCTTTGCTCCATTCCTGCTGCCACTGCAGAACCTCTTGCTGCAGCTTCTCTCCACAGACCTTGTGGTTCAGCTTTGCTCCATTCCTGCTGCTGCTGCAGAACCTCTTGCTGCAGCTTCTCTCCACAGACCTTGTGGTTCAGCTTTGCTCCATTCCTGCTGCTGCTGCAGAACCCCTTGCTGCAGCTTCTCTCCACAGACCTTGTGGTTCTGCTTTGCTCCAGTCCTGCTGCCGCTGCAGAACCTCTTGCTGCAGCTTCTCTCCACAGACCTTGTGGTTCTGCTTTGCTCCATTCCTGCTGCCACTGCGGAACCTCTTGATGCAGCTTCTCTCCACAGACCTTGTGGTTCAGCTTTGCTCTACTCCTGCTGCCGCTGCAGAACCTCTTTCTGCAGCTTCTCTCTCCACTCCTGCCTTCACCTGCATCTCCTGTGTGAACAGGTCTAAACCTGTTCCTTCTTATTTCACTCTTGCCTGCCTGCATCCATACCTGCACCTCCTGTGTGAACAGGTCCAAACCTGTTCCTTCATATTCCACGCCTGCCTGCATCCATACCTGCACCTCCTGTGTGAACAGGTCCAAACCCGTTCCTTCATATTCCACTCCTGCCTGCCTGCATCCATACCTGCACCTGCTGTGTGAACAGGTCCCTACCTGTTCCTTCTCAAGCCGTGCCCGCCTGTCCTGTGTCTCAAGCCGTGCCCGCCTGTCCTGTGTCTCAAGCCGTGCCCGCCTGTCCTGTGTCTCAAGCCGTGCCCGCCTGTCCTGTGTCTCAAGCCGTGCCCGCCTGTCCTGTGTCTCAAGCCGTGCCCGCCTGTCCTGTGTCTCAAGCCGTGCCCGCCTGTCCTGTGTCTCAAGCCGTGCCCGCCTGTCCTGTGTCTCAAGCCGTGCCCGCCTGTCCTGTGTCTCAAGCCGTGCCCGCCTGTCCTGTGTCTCAAGCCGTGCCCGCCTGTCCTGTGTCTCAAGCCGTGCCCGCCTGTCCTGTGTCTCAAGCCGTGCCCGCCTGTCCTGTGTCTCCAAGCCACGCCTGCTTGCCCTGTATCTGTCGTACCTTCTTGCCCTGTGTCTCAGTCTGCCTGTCAGTCACATCTGTCCAAGTGACTTGTCTCCAAGTGGGATCAGCAGCCACAGCCAGACACCACCCTGGAGTGGCACCCGACAGCTATCTGCCGCACAAGCCTGACCTCACCATCAGAGGCTCCAGTGAAGACCAAGGTAGCTGTCGCAGTCACGCCCTTTCCAGGGTAGTCTGGTCTGTGGCACAGTGGGGCCACAACCCCCGGCTCGTGCCATTCAGCCAAGGCATGAGCGTGACAGCTTGCGCAGGCCATGGTCCCCGCTGAGTCCCATGTCCTTCCGCTCGCAGAGCATCATGAACCTATGTTCCGCCAGTATGAGCAACCAGAGGAATTTGTTCCATCCTGCGTGGTTCCGATTGTGGAGACCTCTGAACCAATCATCGTCTCCAATGCCCTCTACAATCAGCTCCTGGCCTATGAAGAGCACGACCCAGCAGACCCGCCTAGGTTCTATGGGGACCCTAAAGAGTGCCAAGGGTTCCTGAAGAAATGCCTGCACTACATCCTGCAGAATGCAGCTTGTTTCCCCTCTGATCGGGTCAAGGTGGGATACATCATGTCCTACCTAGCTGGTGATGCCTTGATGTGGATCTGTCTCCTTTGGGAAGCAAGGGACCCTGTCGTCATGAGCCTGGGGGCCTTCCTGGTGGCCTTCCGTAAAGTGTTCGACATGCCTCGTCCAGCTGCTCTTGAAAAGTCTTCCCCTCCAAGCTTCCAGAGACAAGAGGAACCTGTGGGTGAATCGTCTAAACCACCTATGACTGTCCAACCATCACCCGTTCCACAGTCTGCCGATGCGGCCTCCCATGCAAGATCCAAAAGGTCTAAGAAGAAGAAGCGGGCCAAGTTGCAGCCGGAATCGGGCCTCTGCCCTGTGAAGTTCGTACTCCAGAACCCTGGGCCAGTAGGAGAGGCTGCCCCTGGTGAGAGTCCTCCCTCTCCATTAAAGCCTATGACTGTTTCGTTGCCTTCTGGGAGCTTTGGGGTGTTCGAGCCACCAGCCACACAGAGTCGGTGTGTGGTCTCCATTCTTCAGCTCCAGAACCCGGCGTGGGCATCGTCTAAAGGTGGCCGAGCCCTCTTTGAGAACAGTCTAGTCCTGCAAGGACAACTACAGCTCCAGGTCGGAGCTTTGTATACGAAGAAGTTCGTCTTCCATTGGCTGTCTGGTATGCCCATGGGTCATTCTGAACCAGAGATCCTGATGCCCATTTATGTTTGGAGTCCCAGCAAGGCACCACACTTGAAACAACCAAGGGACAAGAGGTGTCTGGTTCCCTTGCGTCGCATTCAGTCAGCAAGGTCGTCTTCTTCGCCTGGTTTGCTAGTCGCCGAGTCAAGGTGTGAGGATGCCTCTGAAGAGGGGGAGGCGGTCTCAGTCTCCTCACACATCCCCAGTGACTCTACCAGTGTTCTGCTCCCAAGAGCACCCCCTGCCTCTTGATTGTCTTCCCCAGGATAAAGGGCTGAAGATGGATCCAGAGTGTATGCCTTCAGCTCCCCTGTGGCCTAGGGGTGAAGGTCCCAAGACAGAGCTTCACTCATCCTCTAACCAGGAGGATGTGGTCCAGTTTTTTCAGGGTAACAGGCTGAAGTGGCTCCCTGTATGTATGCCTCCAGCTTCCATTTGGCAAGTGGGTGAAGAGGTTGGAACAGTGACCTACGTATCTCTGTTTCTCACCAATCGGGAGGAGGAGGTCCAATTTTTCTGGCATATCGGGCTGAAGTTGGACTCAGTGAAGGTGTCTGCTGTTTCTAGTTGGCCGGCTGATGTAGGGGTCAAGTCTGAAGCTTCCAGGTCCCTGCCTTCTGCCAATCAGGAGGAAGAAGTCCTTGTACCCTCTGTGTTGGAGGCTGTTGGGCACCAAGAAACTTGGCACTCGGTGATTCCGGATGGCACACCTACTTCGTCTCACCAGAAGGATGCCCTGCCAGCCTGGACTGTGTGTGGTTCCATACTCCTTCTTCAGGTCATTTTGGCAGGCTTGAGGAAGAGGGGCCGTAAAGGGGGGGTACTGTAACAACCCTGCTGGCATCACTACATGGCCTCCCATCCCCCGCACACCAACTTACTTTCTGCTTCAAGCCATGCTGTGAATTCTGTCTGTTGCCAGCTCGGTGCCTCTGCTCTCCATGTTTCCAGACTGTGTGTATAGGGGGGCGGCGCCTGAACTCTCTGGTTCTTATGCAGTCAGGGTGCACCTGGGTAATCTGTCCCTGACCAATCACCTGGAGCCCTTGACTATTTAGTTTCACCACTCCCACTGAAACATTGCCTGCGCAATGTCTAAACTCAGTTAGCTCCTTGCTGCTGAGCCAGCCAGGCCCTGTTCTGTATCTTGCCTTCTCTGAAGGCTCTTACTGCGTACTCTTGTGTCTTGGTACCTTGCCTAGCATTTCTCTGTCTGCCTGCCAGGAGGCAGAATATCCTGGCCCTTGAGTCTTGGTCCTTGTGTCTTTGTCTGTGTCTCTGTCTGAACTCAGTCTTACCTTTGTCTATCAGTCTCCCTTTCTCCTTGTCTGTGGCCCCCTTCCTTGCTGTGTTTTTCCTTGTGTCCTCCCTGTCTGTGCATCTGCACTCTCGCAGCTTTATTTGTGCATTCTGCACTCTAGCCACTCTGTCTGCACGGCTCCTGCTGCCGCTGCAGAACCTCTTGCTGCAGCTTCTCTCCACAGACCTTGTGGTTCAGCTTTGCTCCATTCCTGCTGCCACTGCAGAACCTCTTGCTGCAGCTTCTCTCCACAGACCTTGTGGTTCAGCTTTGCTCCATTCCTGCTGTCACTGCAGAACCTCTTGCTGCAGCTTCTCTCCACAGACCTTGTGGTTCAGCTTTGCTCCATTCCTGCTGCTGCTGCAGAACCCCTTGCTGCAGCTTCTCTCCACAGACCTTGTGGTTCTGCTTTGCTCCATTCCTGCTGCCACTGCGGAACCTCTTGATGCAGCTTCTCTCCACAGACCTTGTGGTTCAGCTTTGCTCTACTCCTGCTGCCGCTGCAGAACCTCTTTCTGCAGCTTCTCTCTCCACTCCTGCCTTCACCTGCATCTCCTGTGTGAACAGGTCTAAACCTGTTCCTTCTTATTTCACTCTTGCCTGCCTGCATCCATACCTGCACCTCCTGTGTGAACAGGTCCAAACCTGTTCCTTCATATTCCACGCCTGCCTGCCTGCATCCATACCTGCACCTCCTGTGTGAACAGGTACAAACCTGTTCCTTCATATTCCACGCCTGCCTGCCTGCATCCATACCTGCACCTCCTGTGTGAACAGGTCCAAACCCGTTCCTTCATATTCCACTCCTGCCTGCATCTATACCTGCACCTGCTGTGTGAACAGGACCCTACTAGTGTTGAGCATTCCGATACCGCAAGTATCGGAATTCCGATACCGACTTCCGATATTTTTTCAATATCGGAAGTCGGCATCGGAATCGGAAGTTCAAAGTTGATTGACAGCCTGACGTCATCATGATGCGCGGTGTGTGCGCATCATGATGCGCCGTCATTTCGGGCCTTCCGGGGGTCTCTGCCGGCCTGCCGGGGGGCTGTGTGGACTGCCCGGGGTCTGTACCGGCCTGCCGGGGGGCTGTGCACCCTGTGGGGGTCTGTACCGGCCTGCCGGGGGGCTGTGCCGGCCTGCCGGTGGTCTGTGCACCCTGTTGGGGTCTGTACCGGCCTGCCGGGGGGCTGTGCCGGCCTGCCGGGGGGCTGTGCTGATGTCCGGGGGTCTGTGCAAGCATCGTCCGATGGGATTATAAGTCCCATCTGGCGATGCCTGCTACCATGACAGTGATTGACACATTAGCCAATGATGGGACAGTAGTAGTCCCATCATCCGGCTAATGTGTTAAATGTTAAAAAAAAAAAAATACTACATACATACTACATGTATGCTACATACATACTACATGCTACATACATACTACATATATACTACATGCATGCTACATACATACTACATGCTACATACATACTACATATATACTACATGCATGCTACATACATACTGCATGCTACATACATACTACATACATACCACAAATATACTACATACATACTACATGCATGCTACATACATACTACATGCATGCTACATACATAACACATATATACTACATGCATGCTACATACATACTACATGCCACATACATACCACATACATACTACATACATACTACATACATACTACATGCATGCCACATACATACTACATGCTACATACATACTACATATATACTACATGCATGCTACATACATACTACATGCTACATATATACTACATACATACTACATGCATGCTACATACATACTACATACATACTACATACATACTACATGCATGCTACATACATAACACATATATACTACATGCATGCTAGATACATACTACATACATACCACATACATACTACATGCATGCTACATACATACTACATGCTACATACATACTACATATATACTACATGCATGCTACATACATACTACATGCTACATACATACTACATATATACTACATATATACTACATGCATGCTACATACATGCTACATACATACTACATACATACTACATACATACTACATACATACTACATACATACCACATATATACTACATACATACTACATACAATACATTCATACAATACATACATAGACATACAGTACTTATAACATAGAGTAACATACTTACCAATACTTGTCACATTGTTCCCCGAAGCCATTGTCTTTTACGGAATAAATATTAACATAACAAACCACAAAAATACTCACCCACGATCCGAAGCAGTCCACGAGTGTGTCCCACGACGATCTTGGGTAGAGAACTGCAGCATCAGCTGATGCTGCCGTTCTCTACGGGCTGCAGGAATCCAATGACGGAAGGTAGGTATCCTTCCGCACTGTATTACTCCGCCACTTAAAAAAAAAAAGTCCCTAGTCTCACTTTATGCCATTGCTGCGTGGGAAATTCCCACACAGCAATGGCATAAAGTGAGACTAGGGACTTTTTTTTTTTTAAGTGGCGGAGGAATACAGTGCGGAAGGATACCTACCTTCCGTCATTGGATTCCTGCAGCCCGTAGAGAACGGCAGCAT
The DNA here is from genome assembly GCF_039654945.1 of Dendrobates tinctorius. Classification (NCBI taxonomy): domain Eukaryota; kingdom Metazoa; phylum Chordata; class Amphibia; order Anura; family Dendrobatidae; genus Dendrobates; species Dendrobates tinctorius. The sequence goes on along the minus strand of NW_027361917.1, from coordinate 48,948,203 downwards.
CAGCTGATGCTGCCGTTCTCTACCCAAGATCGTCGTGGGACACACTCGTGGACTGCTTCGGATCGTGGGTGAGTATTTTTGTGGTTTGTTATGTTAATATTTATTCCGTAAAAGACAATGGCTTCGGGGAACAATGTGACAAGTATTGGTAAGTATGTTACTCTATGTTATATGTACTGTATGTCTATGTATGTATTGTATGAATGTATTGTATGTAGTATATATGTGGTATGTATGTAGTATGTATGTAGCATGCATGTAGTATATATGTAGTATGTATGTGGTATGTATGTAGCATGTAGCATGCATGTAGTATGTATGTGGTATGTATGTAGTATGTATGTAGTATGTATGTGGTATGTATGTAGCATGTAGCATGCATGTAGTATGTATGTAGTATATATGTGGTATGTATGTAGCATGTAGTATGTATGTAGCATGCAGTATGTATGTAGCATGCATGTAGCATATATGTAGTATGTATGTAGCATGCAGTATGTATGTAGCATGCAGTGTGTATGTAGCATGCATGTAGTATATATGTAGCATGCATGTAGCATATATGTAGTATGTATGTAGCATGTAGTATATACACTCACTGGCCACTTTATTAGGTACACCATGCTAGTAACGGGTTGGACCCCCTTTTGCCTTCAGAACTGCCTCAATTCTTCGTGGCAGAGATTCAACAAGGTGCTGGAAGCATTCCTCAGAGATTTTGGACCATATTGACATGATGGCATCACACAGTTGGCGCAGATTTGTCGGCTGCACATCCCTGATGCGAATCTCCCGTTCCACCACATCCCAAAGATGCTCTATTGGATTGAGATCTGGTGACTGAGGAGGCCATTTGAGTACAGTGAACTCATTGTCATGTTCAAGAAACCAATCTGAGATGATTCGAGCTTTATGACATGGCGCATTATCCTGCTGAAAGTAGCCATCAGATGCCTGTTCTTAGCTGAGAGGAGTGGTACCCAGTGTGGTCTTCTGCTGCTGTAGCCCATCTGCCTCAAAGTTCGACGCACTGTGCGTTCAGAGATGCTCTTCTGCCTACCTTGGTTGTAACGGGTGGCAATTTGAGTCACTGTTGCCTTTCTATCAGCTCGAACCAGTCTGCCCATTCTCCTCTGACCTCTGGCATCAACAAGGCATTTCCGGCCACAGAACTGCCGCTCACTGGATTTTTTTTCTTTTTCGGACCATTCTCTGTAAACCCTAGAGATGGTTGTGCGTGAAAATCCCAGTAGATCAGCAGTTTCTGAAATTCTCAGACCAGCCCTTCTGGCACCAACAATCATGCCACGTTCAAAGGCACTCAAATCACCTTTCTTCCCCATACTGATGCTCGGTTTGAACTGCAGGAGATTGTCTTGACCATGTCTACATGCCTAAATGCACTGAGTTGCCGCCATGTGATTGGCTGATTAGAAATTAAGTCTTAACACACAGTTGGACAGGTGTACCTAATAAAGTGGCCAGTGAGTGTATGTAGTATGCATGTTGCATGCATGTAGTATATATGTAGTATGAATGTAGCATGTATGTAGTATGTAGTATGAATGTAGCATGTATGTAGCATGTAATTTTTTTTTTTTTTTTTTTTTTACATTCAACACATTAGCCGGATGATGGGACTACTACTGTCCCATCATTGGCTAATGTGTCAATCACTGTCATGGTAGCAGGCATCGCCCGATGGGACTTGTAGTCCCATCGGACGATGCCTGCACAGACCCCCGAAGCCTGCACAGACCCCCGGCAGGCCGGCACAGCCCCCCGGCAGGCCGGCACAGCTCACCGGAGCCTGCACAGACCACCGGCAGGCCTGCACAGCCCCCCGGCAGGCCGACACAGCCCCCCGGAGCCTGCACAGCCCCCCCGGCAGGCCGGCACAGCCCCCCCGGCAGGCCGGCACAGCCCCCCCGGCAGGCCGGCACAGCCCCCCCGGCAGGCCGGCACAGCCCCCCGGCAGGCTGGTACAGCCCCCCGGCAGGCCGGCACAGACCACCGCAGCCTGCACAGACCCCCTGGCAGGCCGGCACAGCCCCCCGAAAGGCCCGTACAGACCCCAGAGAGGCTGTACAAGGCAAAAACAGGGTTTTTCTTATTCCGATACCGGAAGTCCCATAGACTTGAATGGGACTTCCGGTATCGGAATCGGCGATACCGATACTTTTTTTTTTAAGATCGGCCGATCCATTCCGATCCGATACTTTGAAGTATCGGACGGTATCGCTCAACTCTAGTTCCTACCTGTTCCTTCTCAAGCCGTGCCTACCTGTCCTGTGTCTCAAGCCGTGCCCACCTGTCCTGTGTCTCAAGCCGTGCCCGCCTGTCCTGTGTCTCAAGCCGTGCCCGCCTGTCCTGTGTCTCAAGCCGTGCCCGCCTGTCCTGTGTCTCAAGGCGTGCCTGTTTGCCCAGTGTCTCCAAGCCACGCCTGCTTGCCCTGTATCTGTCGTACCTTCTTGCCCTGTGTCTCAGTCTGCCTGTCAGTCACATCTGTCCAAGTGACTTGTCTCCAAGTGGGATCAGCAGCCACAGCCAGACACCACCCTGGAGTGGCACCCGACAGCTATCTGCCGCACAAGCCTGACCTCACCATCAGAGGCTCCAGTGAAGACCAAGGCAGCTGTCGCAGTCACGCCCCTTCCAGGGTAGTCTGGTCTGTGGCACAGTGGGGCCACAACCCCCGGCTCGCGCCATTCAGCCAAGGCACAAGCGTGACAATATGCTTGTCTGAAGAGATGTGTTTTTAAATAAGGTTAAAAAGCATGGGGGCTAGGTAGTAGATTGACCGGGGTACTGCATTTCAGAAAATTGACAAAACAGGAGAGAAGTCTTGGAGACGGAGGTGGGAGGTTTGGATTATGGAGGATGATAGTCTTAGATCAGTTGCAGAGCGGAGAGCTTGGGTAGTGTGATACACAGAGATGAGGGGGAGATATAGAGTTGTGCAGAAGTGTGTATGGCCTTGTTGATGAGAGTGATAAGTTTGTATTGCATTCTGTAGTGAATGGGCAACCAGTGCAACAACTGGCACAGTGTAGAGGCATTGGTGTAGCGACTGGACAGAAATACAACCCTGGCTGCCCAATTCAGGATGGATTGGAGGGAGATAATTTGGTTAGAGGGAGACCAATCAGTGGAGAGTTGTAGTAGTACAGAAGAGCAACAGTAAGTTTTTGCAGATTCAAAGGTGAGAAAAATTCTGGAGATGTGCATGCCTAAAAAGTCAAGACACTGTCAGAACATAGATGTGATGGTCAACATGTGACTGGACACACCGCCTCCAGCAGGGCGAATTTCTATGGCACACGTGACCCTGGATACACCGCCTCCAGTAGGGAGAGTTTAAATAATATAACGTGCAGCCGCATACATCGCCTCCAGCAGGCAAATTTCAGTATTACACGTATAACTGAATACATCGCCTCCAGCATGGCGAATTTAAATAATAAACGGAAACACCAGGGAAACTGATATAATGGAGGGCCCTGCGATAGGGAACGGGGACGTGGAGACCTCCTGCACTCCCCTGAGTCAGTGTCTCTACGCTCCTAACGAACCCTAGGCCAGTTCCGCACCGGGCGCCGATCAGGAACCTAAAACCCTAGCTCCCCCTGACTTATGGTGGTGCCTAGACAGGTCTGTAGTGCGTTCCATGGCTGCATCCCAGGTGCGCTGAGCCAGAAGTCACATTTTCATCAGCAGGGAAATTCGGAAGACTGGGCATGCGCGAAGAACTGCAGATTATACCGACACCTAATTCAGCTGTGGCAACGGCATTTAAGAGGCACTTTTGTATGCACTTACATATGCCCCTGTTTGAGGAAGCCGGCTAGGCGAAACAGTGCTGTCGGGGTACGTTCGGTTGGTCTGGTTAACCAGGAACGTTCCACTGTGAGTTGTACATCTGGATCATTTGGATCAGTTTGCAATATATAATGATTGCTAAATCAAACATTTTTGGCTGGTAGCTTTTAGGAGCAGTGCACAGTGCACCTTATTTTTTATCTTGCCATTTATGTTATATTCAGTATGATACATTTTGGTCAGAAAACTACAAGGAATGGTATACTATACACTGCATTTCATTAACTGGCCCTCATGTAGCGCATTTGCACGGTGCACTTTATATTGCTTATTTGGATTGTATGAATTTATGTATAATTTTTCTGATATCTTTTGTACTGATTATTATGTGGCACAACTGCACGGCGCACTTTTATTGCTCTGTTAGGCTAGTTTCACACTTGCGCCTTTTTGCGCAGCGTTTCGAGCGCACATGATATGCATGCAAAAAACGCTTACAAACGCTTGTAAACGCTGCGATTTTTCGTCACATCATCGTGCGCATTATGACAGAAAACGCTGCGTTTGTATGCGTTTTCATGCGTTTTTCCATGCGCATGGTGTCAAAATCACAGGAGGAAAATCCTTGAAAAATTTTTGCAACAGACTCCACCAATGGGACAGCAGTGGGCTTGTATTATGGGAATTCTTTATATAGACCCTGTTTCTAGCTGAATTCTTCACATTTGCTTTCATTTTCTCTTGACAACATGGATCTGCGCTGGAAGAGTTTTCACTGCAACTTGGATCTGGACATCAGGATGGCTCAGGCTTATGCAGTTGCTTGCCATCAACAAAGGGGAGAGAGAGACAGCGAAGACGGCAGCGGCGGCGTGTGTGGATACATCCGATTATTGAACTCCGGGAGAGCTGTGGAGCGTACCACACCCTCTACAGCGAGCTCCAGGCAAACCCGGAGAAATTTACTGATTACACACGGATGTCCCAACAAAGCTTCAGTGATTTGCTTGGTCATGTCCAAGATGCCATCCGGAGACAGGACACCCAGCTCCGTCGTGCGATTCCTCCTGAGGAATGGCTCTTGGTCACATTATGGTACATAGTATTGCAAAACCAATGCCTGCATAATTTTCTTTGTTCTCACATGTACGATTTCAAAGCTGGCAGAATTATTGTTCTGCCATGTAGTTAACCAAAGTCTGCAGTATTATTTTTATGCCATGTAGTAAAGAAAAGGCTGCATATTTATTTTTATGCCATTTTTTATTTTTTTAAAATTTATTTTTTGGTGTTGTAAAAATCCATATACACAAATATTAATTTTTGTTGCTTCTCGGTTTCCCAGATTCCTGGCTACTGGAGAGAGCCTCTCTTCACTGCACTTCCAGTACTGGATTGGAATATCAACCTTTTCTGGAATAGTTGTGGACACCTGCTGGGCTTTGTGGGACGTTCTCTGTCCCGAATTTTTGCCCCTGCCCACCGTGGAAAAGTGGATTGAAATTGCTGAAAGATTCTGGACAGTCTGCAATTTCCCAAACAGTTTGGGTGCCGTTGATGGGAAACACATCCGTATTATAAAACCAAAAAGAACAAGCTCTGAGTACTATAACTATAAAAAGTACTTTTCTACAGTACTCATGGCCATTTCGGATGCAGACTGTATGTTTGTTGCAGTTGACATTGGTGCATGTGGCCGTGGGAATGACTCTCAGGCTTTTAAGAACTCGGACATGGGCCAGAGGTTGTATGGCAACCAGTTCAATTTCCCCATGCTACGGCCTCTTCCCAACACCAAAGGTCCACAGCCCTTTGTAATGGTTGGGGATGAGGCATTCCAGATGTGCAAAAACCTGCTCAAACCCTACTCCAGCCGGGACTTGGACCACACAAAAAGAATTTTTAATTACAGGCTGACCAGGGCCAGAAGAAAATCCCATGATGGATAACACGATCAGGGATAAAAATTCTCCATTAAATGTCAGCTCCTTAACCCAGCAGGAAGTACGGCGGCGTCTAAAAATCTCTAAAATTGACAAATCCCCGGGCCCAGATGGGATACACCCCCGAGTACTGTAGGAATTAAGCACAGTCATAGATAGACCATTATTTTTAATCTTTAAAGATTCCATAATAACAGGGTCTGTACCACAGGACTGGTGTATAGCAAATGTGGTGCCAATATTTAAAAAGGGGACAAAAACTGAACTCGGAAATTATAGGCCAGTATGTTTAACCTCAATTGTGGGTAAAATCCTGGAGGGTTTTCTAAGAGATACTATACTGGAGTATCTGGAGAAGAATAAACTCATGACCCAATATCAACATGAGTTTACAAGGGACCGTTCCTGTCAGACTAATCTGATAAGCTTTTATGAAGAGGTAAGTTCCGGACTGGACCAAGGGAATACAGTGGACGTGGTGTTCATGGACTTTTCAAAAGCTTTTGCTACGGTGCCACACAAAAGGTTGATACATAAAATGAGAACAATTGGGATAGGGGAAAATATGTGTAGGTGGGTTAAGAGCTGGCTCAGGGATTGGTTATTAATGGAGCACACTCGGACTGGGTCACGGTTAGCAGTGGGGTACCACAGGGGTCAGTTTTGGGCCCGCTTCTTGTTAACATATTTATTAATGACCTTGTAGGGGGCATAGAGAGTAGAATTTCAATATTTGCAGATGACACTAAACGCTGCAGGGTAATCAATACAGTGGAGGACAATTTTATATTACAGGAGGATTTATGTAAACTAGAAGCTTGGGCTGATAAATGGCAAATGAGCTTTAATGGGGATAAATGTAAAGTCATGCACTTGGGTAGAACGAATAAGATGTATAATTATGTGCTTAATTGTAAAATACTGGGCAAAACTGTCACTGAAAAAGACCTGGGTGTATGTGTGGATGACAAACTCACATTTAGTGGCCAGTGTCAGGCAGCTGCTTCAAAGGCAAATAAAATAATGGGATGCATTAAAAGAGGCATAGATGCTCAAGAGGAGAGCATAATTTTACCTCTATATAAGTCACTAGTGCGACCACACTTAGAATACTGTGTACAGTTCTGGTCTCCGGTGTATAAGAAAGACATAGCTGAACTGGAGCGGGTGCAGAGAAGAGCGACCAAGGTTATTAGGGAACTAGGGGGTCTGCAATACCAAGACAGGTTATTACACTTGGGGTTATTTAGTTTGGAAAATCGAAGGCTTAGGGGTGATCTTATTACAATGTATAAATATATGCGGGGACAATACAAAGACCTTTCTAATGATCTTTTTACTCTTAGACCTGTGACGGGAACAAGGGGGCATCCTCTACGTCTGGAGGAAAGAAGGTTTAAGCATACTCACAGATGCGGATTCTTTACTGTAAGAGCAGTGAGACTATGGAACTCTCTGCCATATGATGTTGTAATGAGTGATTCCTAACTAAAATTTAAGAAGGGACTGGATGCCTTTCTTGAAAAGTATAATATTACAGGGTATATACACTAGTTTCCTTAATATTGCGTTGATCCAGGGAGCTAGTCTGATTGCCGTATGTGGAGTCGGGAAGGAATTTTTTTCCCCAATGTGAAGCTTACTGTTTGCTACATGGTTTTTTTTTTGCCTTCCTCTGGATCAACATGTTAGGGCAGGTTAGGACAGGATATGGGTTGAACTAGATGGACTTAAAGTCTCCCTTGAACCTTAATAACTATGCTACTATGTTACTATGTAACTGTTGAGTGTGCCTTTGGTATACTTGTCTCCAGATGGCGCATTCTCGGCACAGCCATTAATATGAAACTGGAAACAGTGGATGAGGTGGTGAAGGCCTGTGTGGTTCTACATAATTTTGTTATGGTTAGAGAGTACCCGAACTTTGAACTCGATGATGCATCTCCTAACCCATTGCCTGAATCTACTCAGCACCCTCCTAGGTCATCCGGCCTAGTTCAACTCAGATGTGGGACGGGTGGAATGGCAAGAGCAAATGGTGTAAAAAATTTTCTTTTGTGTATATGTTAATAAAAAACCTGTGTTGATACCTGTACCGAGTGCACTCTGTCTTTTTACACTTCAATACAATAATCAACTGGCCAGGTGTACCAGTGAAATCATGATGCTGTGTTTTGTGCATCATGAATTTACTAGTACTCCTGACCAGGTGACTCTACATACACACACGTTGTATGATCTTTATCATCTCTACACTCTGAGTTCAATTTGCTGCAACGGTGGAGATAATACAACTAATTTTTGTGTCACCTGGCCTGATGTTAAAAATAATGATTTGGGAATGCAGTAGCATCCCTCACTATTTATGACACCTTACACTGTGACTATAAATATTATTTGTAGTATCATCACTGTGGCTTCAGTTTGAAGCAGACTGTAGACATAATAAAGTTTATACAACTTCTACAATACCCAGGCCTGGTGTCATGCTAAAGTGAGAATGCCAAAAGTAACACATCCTGACTTCAGAAGGTTATCACACATGGGCAGGAGAATACACATAAAAGGTAAACTGCAGCATCGCTGCAGTCTGATAGAAATATATGCAGACGGAAGCGATGCTGCAGGTTAAAACTCATGTGTATTCACCTGTTCAAGTGTGATAGTTATGATACAAGGACAGGGTATTGTACATATGGCGTGCATGTTCCCCATCATCTCCTCAGTTTATCGACACACACTGAATAGAGGATGTGGTTAATTACAAGTTATATTTAGAATCACCTTGCCTTGTATCACAAAAAGTTAAATGATGATGGTAAAAAAAAAACACACCATAGTCAATTAACTTTTTATGATACCTGGCAAGGTAACAATAGATACGCCTTGCACTCAACACCATCCACTATTCAGTCTGTGTAATATTAGCTGACTGAAGAGACTGGTGGGGAAAATACAAGTCATATAGATTTGTGTTTTTGACTACACATATCTCCAAGACTGACACAAGAAACATGTGTCAGTAATGGAGCTATGTGGTGGCAAAAACGCAAAGTGTATGGCGCAGTGTGTGTAGGCGGCGAAAGACACATTGATCAAACCATTTTTTTCTAAAGCAGAATTGCACATTTATTTTGTAAAAAAATAAATAAATACATTTTTTTTTGAAGGACGTTTGGGGGAAGAGTGGGATACTTTGGGGGTGTGGAGAGAAGAGAAATGGCTGGAAGTTGAGGAAGGGGTTCTAGGTGCAGGGGCGACTAAAGTAGCAGGGGAAGGGAGCTCAGGGATGGAAATGGAGGCAGGTTGTGAAACATTAGAAGGAGGGGGGGAGTGACAAACTCCCCCCCTCCAAAACATTTTGGCTCATCTTTCATCGTTTTTAAGAAATCTCAAGATGGAAGAGGCCAGGAGCCATTTGGTGAGCTGCATTTCTTGCTACATGTTCACAGATTTACCAGTGGAAAAGCCAAACTTCACATGCCACAAATGCAAGCTTGTGACCCTGTTGGAGGAAAAGTTGCAAAATCTCGAAGAGAGGTTAGCTACATTGAAGATCATTAAGGAAGGTGAAGAGTTCTTGGACAGAGCAGAATTATCTCTTCATGTTACAGAAAGAGAAGAAATTCGAAGTGCACCTGAAGAAACAGAGGAATGGAGACATGTGACCCAGAGAAGCAGGAGGATCAGGAGGCAGTCAGCACCCATACTTCTCAGTAACCAGTACCAGGCTCTCACGCAGGAAAACGATGAAGAAATACATCAGGATAAGACTTTGCCAACAAACAGCAACCTTGTACGCCTTCAGAGTCCTCCTGGATGGAGAAAGAAAAATGTTGTGAAGAAGAAACGGAGAGTGGTGGTCATGGGGGATTCCCTGTTGAGAGGAACAGAGGCCGCTATCTGCAGACCGGATATAACTTCAAGAGAAATGTGCTGTCTTCCAGGTGCAAAAATTAAAGATGTGTCTGACAGGATATCAGGACTCTTCAGACCTACAGATGACTACCCATTCCTGCTACTACATGTGGGGACAAATGACACCGCAATAAACGACCTGGAAACCATCTGCAGAGACTTTGAAGACTTAGGCAAGAAAGTGAAAGAACTGGGAGCGCAGGTGGTCTTCTCTTCCATCCTCCCAGTGGATGGCCATGGAACAAGGCGGTGGAATAAGATTCTGCAGGTGAACAACTGGCTACGTCGATGGTGCCGTCAGCAACGATTTGGATTTCTGGATCACGGAGTGAACTACTTATACGATGGACTACTTGCTAGAGATGGGGTGCACCTTACGAAGACTGGAAAGCAGGTATTTGGAAGTCGCCTTGCTACACTTGTAAGGAGAGCTTTAAACTAGAACAACGTGGGAAGGGAAGCAAAAGACCAGAAAAAGCCATACACCTGACAAATGCTATTGAGAACTTTGCTATTAGAAGTGGAAAGGAAGAACAAAGATGAAAGAATCTAATTAATAAAAATATTGGAGAAAGAGAAACCAATCACAAACTAAAATGTTTCTATACTAATGCACAAAGCATGGGCAACAAACAAGGAGAATTGGAACTACTAACACAGGAAAAGAAATATGATGTCATTGGAATCACTGAAACTTGGTGGGACAATACACATGATTGGAATACAAGACTAGAAGGATACAACTTATTTGCAAGAAACAGACTTGATAAACGAGGAGGGGGTGTCTGTATGTTAGAAACGCGTATATCTGCACAGAGATTGAAGCTTCAGAGACTGGGAGTTCTGTGGAAACTGTTTGGGTAAGAATACAAGGACAGAACAATGGAAAGGACACCATTGTAGGCATTTACTACAGGCCGCCTGTGCAAGCTGAAGATATGGATGAACTCTTTATGCATCAAATGGCCAAGTTCTCCAAAAAATATGACATAGTTGTCATGGGAGATTTCAACTATCCAGACATTTGTTGGGAATCTCTCTCAGGCAAAACTAACAGGTCAAGGAAATTCTTATCCTCTCTTGCTGACAACTTTATCTTCCAAAAGGTAAGGGAGAAAACAAGGGGAACTGCTACCTTGGATCTAATTCTTATAAACAGGGAGGAAATGGTTGAGGAGGTAAAAGTGGCTGGGACCCTAGGAGGTAGCGACCATGCTATTTTAGAATTTTGGATAACTAGAGGCGGAAGACCTGTGAAGACTCAGACGTCAAGGTTAGATTTCAGAAAGGCAGATTTTAAGGGATTCAGAAAGAGAATTGGAGGGATCCAATGGCTGGATATCCTTAAAGACAAAAATGTCCAGGAAGGATGGGAAATCTTGAAAAATGAAATTCTCAAAGCACAGTTGTTAACAATTCCGAAAAGAGGGAAGAATAGGAAGCATTTAAGGAAACCAGGATGGATGAACACAGAACTTAAGCACATGCTAAAAAGGAAGAAAAAAATGTTTATAAAATGGAAAGAGGGAGGCATATCTAAAGAAGAATATAATGCTGTCTGCAGAACCTGCAGGGCACAAATCAGATTATCTAAAGCTGAAAATGAATTGAGGCTTGCAAGAGATGTCAAAAGCAATAATAAAGGATTTTGGGGATATGTCAAAAGTAAAAGAAAAGTCAAAGATGCTATAGGATTTTTAAAGGAAGAAAATGATGAAATGGTAAGACAGGATGTTGAGAAGGCTGAACTTTTAAATTCCTATTTTGCATCTGTTTTCTCTCAGAAAGGAAATGTAACATCAACTGTTATTCACTGTCCTATTAAGGGAATAGAAGAATCCAGGATATCTATAAACAGAAAGATAGTGAGGAAACACTTAGCTAACCTAAATGAATTTAAGTCACCAGGTCCAGATGAATTACACCCCAGAGTACTGAAGGAGATAGCAGAAGAAATTTTTGAACCCCTCTCCATAATCTTTGAAAATTCTTGGAGAACAGGAGAAGTGCCAGAAGACTGGAGAAGAGCAAATGTTGTTCCTATCTTCAAAAAGGGGAAGAAGTTGGACCCAGGCAACTATAGGCCGGTGAGTCTGACTTCTATACCAGGAAAGATCTTTGAACAAATTATTAAACAACATGTATGTCAATACCTGGATAAGAATGAAGTGATTAAGCAGAGTCAGCATGGGTTTGTAACTAATAAGTCATGTCAGACTAATTTAATTTCCTTCTATGACGGTATTACTGATTGGGTGGATCAAGGAAATGCTGTAGATATAGTATATCTTGACTTCAGCAAAGCATTTGACAAAGTCTCTCATACAATCCTTATTGAAAAAATGACTAAGTATGGAATGGACAAGGCAACTGTTAGGTGGATTCATAACTGGCTTAGTGATCGGACCCAAAGAGTGGTCGTAAATGGCTGCACATCCAGTTGGAAGAATGTCTCAAGTGGGGTACCACAGGGCTCTGTCCTGGGCCCTGTATTGTTCAACATCTTTATCAACGATTTAGATGAAGGAATTGAGGGTAAACTGATTAAATTTGCTGATGACACAAAGCTAGGAGGGATAGCTAATACTAGAGAAGAGAGAGAGAGGATTCAAAAAGATTTAAATAAACTGGAGAAGTGGGCAGCAACTAACAGAATGGTTTTTAACAGGGAGAAATGCAAAGTACTACATCTGGGCAATAAAAATGAAAAAAGCATATATAGAATGGGAGGAATAGGGCTAAGTGACAGCACATGTGAAAAAGACTTGGGTATACTAATAGATCACAGACTGAATATGAGTCAACAGTGTGATGCAGCAGCAAAAAAGGCAAATGCAATTCTAGGATGTATTAACAGAAGCATACAGTCTAGATCACGTGAAGTCATTATTTCCCTCTATTCCTCTTTGGTCAGACCTCATCTGGAATATTGTGTGCAGTTTTGGGCACCACATTTTAAAAAAGACATCAATAAACTGGAGCAAGTTCAGAAAAGAGCGACCAGAATGGTGACCGGTCTGCAAACCCTGTCTTATGAGGAAAGGTTGCAGGATTTGGGAATGTTTAGTTTGCAAAAGAGAAGACTGAGAGGAGACTTAATAGCTGTCTACAAATATCTAAAGGGCTGTCACATTGTAGAAGGATCAACTTTATTCTCATTTGCACAAGGAAAGACTAGAAGCAATGGGATGAAACTGAATGGGAGGAGACACAGATTAGATATTAGAAAAAACTTTTTGACAGTTAGAGTGATCAATGAGTGGAACAGGCTGCCACGAGAAGTGGTGAGCTCTCCTTCAATGGAAGTCTTCAAACAGAGGCTGGACAGACATCTGACTGGGATGATTTAGCGAATCCTGCTTTGAGCAGGGGGTTGGACCAGATGGCCCAGGAGGTCCCTTCCAACTCTACGATTCTATGATTCTATGATTCTATGATTAAGTAGAATAAACAAAGTCTTTTGTTCCTTCTGCTTCTTTGGGGCTGGAGTCACCTGCCTGTACCGACTACCACCGTGTGGCCGCCTTACATTGCTTGACCGCCTGGAGATGGTGAACTGTGTCCGTGATGAGAAAAAGAGGGAATGTGGGTCACCCCTCTGCTGCTCGGCGGTGGCGGTGCTCCTTGAAGGAGAATATGTGGTGTCGGTGCTCCTAGAAGGAGAAGGGTTGTCGGTGCGTCTTGTGGGAGAAGTGGTGGCGGTGCTCCTATGAGGAGAAGTGGTGGAGGTGCTCCTAGTAGGAGAAGTGGTGGCATCACCACCTCCTAGGAGGTGAAGTGGTGGCGGTGCTCCTATGATGAGGAGTGGTGGCGGTGCTCCTAGGGGGTGAAGGGTTGTCGGTGCTTCTTGTGGGAGTGGTGGTGGTGGTGCTCCTATGAGGAGAAGTGGTGGAGGTGCTCCTAGTAGGAGAAGTGGTGGTGGTGCTCCTAGGAGGTGAAGTGGTGGCGGTGCTTCTATGATGAGGAGTGGTGGTGGTGCTCCTAGGGGGCGAAGTGATGGTGGTGCTCCTATGATGACAAGTAGTGGCGGTGCTCCTGGAATGATGCTGAGTGGTGGCGGTGCTCCTGGAATGATGCTGAGTGGTGGCGGTGCTCCTAGACGGAGATGTGGCGGTGCTCTGACCAGGAGAATAGGTGACGGTGGCCCAAGCTGGTTGGAAGTGTGCCAAGATGGTGGAAGGGTGGCGGTAGTGGTGCTCCAGACAGGAGCACCGCTTGCCATGGTGGTGGCGGGGGTGGAGTGTCCAGCAGCACTCGGTATTGGTGTGGTGTATTGGTGTCCGGATTGGCTAGGAATGCAGGTGGCCGTGCAGTGGTATGCAGCAGAAGTCGGTACTGTGGTGAAGTGAGTCAGTGGTGGCACAGGTGGGAATGACACCACTGACTGCTGCACATACTGATTCTGCTGCATAGCCTGTAAGTAAGCAGTGTTGCAGGCCTGCAACACATTCAGCTGTTGCTCAGGACTAAGGTGTTCCGCCATGCCCCGTTCAATTTTACTAAAGAAATGGTGCGCTGGTCTGTTGAGGTCGGCCTCCAGCCGGTCAAGGCGCTGGTCGACAGAGTGGAAGCAGTGTACCATGTGGGTAAAACTGCGTTCCATGAGTAAAATAACGCTTTCCACTCTGTCTGACAGCGACTTGAGGCTGGCATGAAAAGCCTCGCTCAAGTGCATGAACTCAGGCAAGACAGGCCTGTCCGAGGCCCTCTGCCGCTGGCGGGTAGTGCCCGCATAACCAGTGGCAGAGACCTGGGACAGGGGAACACCTGATTGACCAGCTTCCTGGTCACCAGCTGTCCGTGTTGCTGACCTGCAAGTTGCTTCCTGGCTGTCGGATGGCTGGGACCGGTCCGAGGTCGATCGATGAAGGACCGCTCCAGGGACAGGTTGCAGGGTGCTGCTCCAGGTGCTGTGGAAAGAAAAGTAAAACATTACTATCATGCATTTACAAGAAGCATCGGCTGTGGAATAGAAAAGCACAGGTTATTAAAAAAAAATATATATATACAGTATATATATAATACTACGCTCTGGTGGCAAGGACCGGTCTTAGGAATGCCAACTCGCGGCAATAGCGGTACTTTGTTCTGGTCCTTGCCGCTGAACCACTGTGAACCTGTCCCTCTGCACAAACTACAGTGTTGAAGCGGTTCTTCATCGAGCGCCAATGTGTGCGGACTTTGTTCACTGTTGAAAAAACAAAGAAAAAACGTTATACAATGCACTGATGGCAACATCTGTATCATCACACACGCCTGAGTGAACTTGGCAAACATTCAATGCAGCATCACAAAAGAATTCACAGTAAATGGAGGGCACCACCAGAGAAATTTATATTTATATGTAAGAGCAAGAGGTCTCACCAGGGTATGCAAGTAGACATGTAGTGGAGCAATAAAAAGTCAAACCCATAAAAGGGAGCACCTCAATTGCATAAGAAATATATATATACCAAATATATATGTAATACAAAATTTGAATTTGTATTATTCACCAAAAAAATACATACAGAGACAGAACAAAACACATAGTATAAAAACAATTAAAATTGCATCTGGTGCAAAGAAGACTCAAGATCAAATGCCACACCTTAGTATAAAGGCAATGGCAAACCACAACAGGCTCCTATAAAAGGCGCTGAATGAATAAATATAACTGGCTTTAGAAATGTATGCCTACAAATGTACAAGCATGTATCACAAAAAACTTATATAGATATAATATGTGCAAAAAAAAAAAAATGCATATGTAGAGAGTGACAAATGACAAGATTTAACAATGAGTATACAATACCAAAAGAGGGTCCAACTTTTGGTATTGTATACTCATTGTTAAATTTTGTCATTTGTCACTCTCTATATATGCAATTTTTTTGTGCACATATTATATTTATACAAGTTTTTTGTGATACATACTTGTACATTTGTAGGCATACATTTCTAAAGCCAGTTATATTTATTCATTCAGCGCCTTTTATGGGAGCCTGTTATGGTTTGCCATTACCTTTATACTGAGGTGTGGCATTTGGTCTTGAGTCTCCTTTGCACACAGATGCAATTTTAATTGTTTTTATACTGTTTTGTTCTGTCTCTGTATGTATTTTTTGGTGAATAATAAAAATTCAAATTTTGTATTACACATATATTTGGTATATATATATATATATATATATATATACTATATATATATATATATATATATTTCTTATGCAATTGTGGTGCTCCCTTTTATGGATTTGACTTTTTCTTGCTCCACTACATCACAAAAGAATTCAATACACAATGCAATCACTGTTGATCCTGAGGTCACTGGTGTGTTTCCTACAAGACTATATCTTGCAAGAAACACACCAGTATCATCAGCAGCAAAAGTTAACGCATGATCATTACAGTATCACATTACACAATGAATTCACTGTTGATCCTGAGGACACTGGAGTGTTTACTGCAAGAATATATCTTGCAAGAAGCACACCAGTATCATCAGAATCAAGAGTTAAAGCATGATCAATATAGCATTACAATACACTATGCAGTCACTGTTGATCCTGAGGACACTGGAGTGTTTACTGCAAGAATATATCTTGCAAGAAACACACCAGTATCATCAGCATCAAGAGTTAAAGCATGACCAATACAGCATTACAATACACAATGCAGTCACTGTTGATCCTGAGGACACTGGTGTGTTTACTGCAAGAATATATCTTGCAAGAAACACACCAGTATCATCAGTATCAAGAGTTAAAGCATGATCAATAAAGCATTACAACACAAAATGCAGTCACTGTTGATCCTGAGGACACTGGTGTGTTTACTGCAAGAATATATCATCAGCATCAAAAGCTAAAGCATGATCAATACAGCATTACAATACATAATGCAGTCACCGTTGATCCTGAGGACACTGGTGTGTTTACTGCAAGAATAAATCTTGCAAGAAACACACCAGTATCATCAGCATCAAGAGTTAAAGCATGATCAATAAAGTATTACAATACACAATGCAGTCACTGTTGATCCTTAGGACACTGGTGTGTTTACTGCAAGAATATATCTTGCAAGAAACACACCAGTATCATCAGCATCAAGAGTAAAAGCATGTTCAATAAAGCATTACAACACACAATGCAGTCACTGTTGATCCTGAGGACACTGGTGTGTTTACTGCAAGAATATATCTTGCAAGAAACACACCAGTATCATCAGCATCAAGAGCTAAAGCATGATCAATACAGCATTACAATACATAATGCAGTCAATGTTGATCCTGAGGACACTGATGTGTTTACTGCAAGAATAAATCTTGCAAGAAACACACCAGTATCATCAGCATCAAGAGTTAAAGCATGATCAATAAAGCATTACAACACACAATGCAGTCACTGTTGATCCTGAGGACACTGGTGTGTTTACTGTAAGAATACAGTATATCTTGCAAGAAACACACCAGTATCACCAGCAGAAAGAGTTAAAGCATGATCAATAAAGCATTAAAATACACAATGCAGTCACTGTTGATCCTGAGGACACTGATATGTTTCTTGATAGAATATATCTATCAAGAAACACAACAGTATCCTCATGAACAAGATTCAAGGCATGATCAATACAGCAGTAAAAAGCACAAAGCAGTCACTGTTGATTCTGAGGACACTGTTATGTTCCCTGATAGAATATATCTATCAGGAAACACAACAGTATCCTCAGGAACAAGAGTCAATGTGGCATCACACAGCAGGGAAATACTAAATGCCTTTTTGGAAGCTGCAGAGGCACTGTCCCAGCCCGTCATCAACGCTGCGGCCACCTCATTCCAGAGCTGTCGGGTCACCACAATGTTCTTGTACTGCTGGTCACGGCTGTCCCACAATGGGACACGGTCCTGGACAAGGCGGATCAGGTGCTCGTTGTCGAGATAGATGTCTTCATCCCGTTATGGAACCTAGAAAAAAAAAATTATAATCTTGGAAATTGTGGAGCATGAAATAGAAAAAAAAGGAAACAGAAAAGAAGAAAGATATAGAAGATGAAAAACAGGACAGAAAAAAAGGAATAGAAAATTTTTTTTTAAAGAAAAAGGGACCTTCAAAGACTGGATACTTACATTGCGTCTCCTCACCGTGACTTAGCTAGGCTGCTGTTCCGCTGTTCCGCCTCACTTGCCGGGTCCAATGCTGAGGTCTTTAAAAGAACACAAATTACCCATTTGTAGAGGCAGCTATACTTACACAAAGGTAGCAAAATCCTCACCTCATGCTCTGCTTGGGCCAGTTCTTCTTGGGATGGTGAATATTCTGATCCTGAAGACATGCTGGAATAAAAAAAAACATTAGTACATAATAAATCTTAAAGGAAAGCCACACATATATAGATTTTAGAATACTCACATTTTAGCTGCTGAAGCTGTAATCCAAAGTTGTGTCTCTTCTCTTGCTGGGTGGGTATCTTCTCTCAGGGCTTTATCTCTTGCAGACTGTCTGTAGAGTAAGTGGTCTGGCACTACAGACACCTTCTTTTATGTACCCTCCTCCAAAACAATGTTCCTTGTTTAGGGGGTGGATTGAACAAAAGTCTAGACATTGTTTACTCTGAAATTGCGTGCACTCACAAAGCGCTGACGTGCGCACTTCACAGCGCATGTCAGTGACCCCATAGACTATAATGCTATTTTTTGCGCATTCCGTGTGCAAACGCACGCATGCGATTTTTTAACATTGCTGGGTGGAGCAAAAAATGCAACATGTAGCGTCCGGCGCGTCTGGTCCCACACCTGGGAAAATGCGCAGTGCACAAAAACGCTAAGGCACGCATGCAATCGCTAGACACTGTGTCAGCCATTTTACAGATAGGGGACAATTGCATGTGCGACCGATAGCGCATGATGCGCTGCACGATAAAACGCTAGTGTGAAACTAGCCTTAGTTACATAACATATTTTTCTGTACACTTCTTATTTGCTATGTGTGCAGCTATATATCTCATGACATTTTAGTATTCCTGGTTTTTCTATGCCTCCAGTTTTTTACCTATGAGGATTCCTTGTTTAGGAGTCATTATTTTAACATGCTGGAATAAAATTATTTTAATAAATACTGTGTCAATGCCTCTATATCCCTGTTCATGTGTGGGGATGTTGTTTAAATTACTTGATTTGAGGTGGTTTTGTTATAAAAGGACTGTGTTTGGTGATAATTTGCAGTTTCTGTTTTCTAACAGAGTGTCCCTGTTATTTAAAATGGACCTGAAGGCCAGAGAAACCATATGGCGGTCCAAAGCTTCTGACTTATTTAAGCAAGGCAATTCTTCTAGGTTGCAGGATGTTTCAATGGAGAACAGATAAATTTCTATACAATATAAAAATGCTGTTCATAGGAAAATTAAATTATGGTGGAATAAGACAACACTTGAGAATTATATATCCCAGAATATTGTACTAAGAGGTTTGAGAGTGCAAATGTATCCATCATTTGATCTGGATGATGCTGATTTGATTCATAGATGGAAGCAAGCTGCTAATTTATGCTCTCTTGAATTTAAGAAGATAATTATAGATAAAAATACTAATTCTATGGATGTTCTGGATAAGGAGATTGAGGATCTCCATAAGGTTTTAAGGAGGCAGTTGTCTATAGATAAAATGGAGGATGATATTAAATCCCTAGAGAAAGAAACAGATAAGTGGGAACAGGACATTAGTCAATTGAAACTAAAGAAATTTACGAGGGATCTGACTGATTTTGAGACCGGGAAAATCTTCAGATGGCAATTGCCAAAAAAAAACCTGGAAAAGTGTCCCCTCAGGGAAAAATGTCAATCAGGAAGAACCTTCATATGCAGAGAGCAGTACATCATGTAGTGAGACATAAAGCACAAGTGAATATCGTACAAGGACTATAATAGAGACAATACGAGATATCCTGACATTTTTCACAAAAAGAGTGCCAGACAGGGGAGTGATGAATCCAAGGTAATCAATTTATCAAACCATATTTTGACTAAATCACAAATCAGTTTGTTGGAAAAAGGCCTAACCTTCTCCCGTTCTTCAAATCTAGATAAGTTCAAAGTAGTCAAAGATCTCCACTTATTTGCACATAAGATAATCTTACAAAAGTTGCACTATAAGACGGATATCTCTTATTTCCTACGGAAGCTGAAAAAGAGGTTTTGAAAGGTTTAGAGGATTTGATGGAGGAAAATAAACAGGTTGAGGAGGGTAAGTTCCCTATGCATCTGATTGCGAAATCTACAAGATTCCCATGTCTGAGCACCACTTGCTCAGCTGTGGAAATTTCACAAAAATGGTAACTAGAGATGTAGAAGCTCTTCCTCATGTTCCAGGTTGGAAATCTAATATTACTGTTGATGAAAATAAGGCTTTGAAGGATTTACAGTTGCTTGATGACATTGTCATCAAGCAAGCTGATAAAGGCGGCAACACTGTTGTTTGGCCTAAAGATGGAGTCACACATAGCGACTTACCAGCAATCCCGACAACTATATCAACATGTCAGGATCGCTGGAAAGTTGCTATGTGATCGCTGGTGAGCTGTCAAACAGACAGCTTCACCAGCGATCAGCACAGCGATGCTGAGCGCCCGGCATCGCTGTGTTCGTTAGCGCTGATGCCATATCCCTGTAAAAAAAATAGAATTAAAATAAAAAATATTGTTATTCTCACCTTCCGACGTCCCGCGCAGCCATCCCGCCTTTCTCCACGCTCCGGTCCCAGTAATCCTTTGCGAGAATGACCGCGAGAATGTCACGGTCTCGCGGCAGCGCGACGTCTCGCGGTCATTCATGCAAAGGATCACTGGGACCGGGAGCGTGGAGAGAGGCGGGATGGCTGCGCGGGACGTCGGAAAGTGAGAATAACAATATATATTTTTTTTTATTATTTTTTACAGCTGATCGCTGGTCTCCCGCCTGTCACACGCAGCGATGCGTGCTGGCCTGCGGGAGACCAGCGACGAAAAATATGTCCAGAGGTTTCTTGCAGCGATCAGCGATACCGGCAGGGGGGCCGGTCACTGATCACTGTCACACACAGCGATCTCGCTGGTGAGATCGCTGTTGTGTCACAAAAGTTGTGACTCAGCAGCGATCTTGCTAGCGAGATTGCTATGTGTGACTCCTGCTTAAGACAATGTTTTTAAAACAGTCGGATAAAATTTTAAGTGATCAGAAGTGCTACAAAAGATTGCACTTTAATTAATTTATGCAATTTCAGCAAAAACTAATCTGTATTTTGGAATCGGGAAGGGGTAATTCCAAAGAGATTGGTCGAAGTAATCACTAAGTTGCAACCAAAACTAGAGACATTCTACCGTTTGCCTAAGTTGCATAAGAACCCCATAGATCCACCTGGGAGGCTAATTGTTGCCGGAATTGGTAGCCTCAATGAGATTGTCTGCACTGTAATTGATTTTTATTTGCAATCTTTGGTGCAGACTTTACCTTCTTACATAAAGGATACCTCCTCTATGCTATGTAGATTGGATTCTTTACAGCTGGAGGGAGGAGCTATTTTTGTAACAGCTGATGTAGAAGCTCTTTATTCCTCCATTAGGCATGAAGATGGCTTGATGGCTATCTCCCATTATTTGCATGAGAGCAATCTAGATGTAAATTTGGTAAATTTGATTCTTACTTTAATAAGATTTGTTCTTGAACATAATGTTTTTATTTTTAATAAAGACATTTTTTTGCAGCAACAAGGTACTGCGATGGGGGCCACATGTGCCCCCTCATATGCAAATCTTTTCATGGGATTTTGGGAGCGATTGATATTTGATGAGGGCTGAATTTCTGGCATGGAATGTGTACAAGAGTGGAGTCGATATATCATTGACATCCTTTTCATCTGGGAGGGAACTAATGAAGATCTGGTATCATTGATGGCAGATCTTAATGACAATAAGTTTAATATTAAGTTGACTTATGATTATGGAAAAACTGTCAATTTTCTTTATTTAAAGATTATGGCCCTCCCAGATGGAAGAATAGTGACGGATGTATACAGAAAGCCCACAGCAACTAATACGCTGCCATACGCATCATCTTCCCATCATAAATCCACTATTAATGGTGTTATGAATGAGTCACCGAGGAGGAAAAAACAATAAGCAAGCTAAGCCCAGAAAACCAGAGAGGTTGGTAACTAGAGGATTGCAGACCCCTGATCCTATCCCCAACAACTAGCAGTAGCCGTGGAGCGTGCCTACGGTGGTCCTAGATGCCTCGTCACAGCCGGAGAACTAAATAAGCCTAAAGAAAGAAAGGGAAAATCTAAACTGCCCCAGAGCAGACCCCAAAGCAATAGACAGCCCCCAACATGTATTATCGGTGAAACAAGATGAAAACACAGACACAGGTAGAAAGATAGGCTGAGTAAACGATGGGGCCCTCGCTAACTAGAAAGGACAGGAAAGAAAAGCTGCTGTCTGCGATCACGCAAAAAACCCTGCCAAAAAGAATGTCCAACGCGTCTGATAGAAAAAGGCCCTGAAGTCGCTTGACTTCAAATCACTATATCAGCACTCAGGTATATTCTGAAGACAGAGCAAAAGAGATCAACTGAACAGAGACAAAATGGGGATTCAGCCCAGTCCCAGCCAGGGCTGGCTGAACACAAAAACTAAGTAAACCAGACAAAAACTCATATGAACAATAGCAGAGAAAACTTAGCTTTAGGAAGGCAGGATCCAAACTGGAAACCAGGAGCCACAGTCAGGAAAAATCACCAGCAAGAAACTAGGGAGTCGGCTGCCTTAAATCCAATCAGAAACTCCTGATGTCCAATCGCAGTCCTCTTCCTCAGGTGGCCAGTCTCTGCCATTTAGATCAGCTTCATTACCTCCCTTCACCAACAGAGGGAGTCCAGATAGAGAACTCACTACTCCTCTGTCAGCACAGCCAGCTCCATAACCCTCACCAGAAGCCAGAGGCAAACCCGAAAATGAGCTCACAACATAATGGTATACCTACAGGGCAATTCATGAGGATCAAAAAAATATGTACCAGAGATACAGACTTTGAGCTTCAAGCGTCTGATTTGGCCCGGAGATTTGAGGATCGAGGGTACAGTAAAAACCAGATCAAAAGGGGATACAAAAAAGCGTCAGGCCTGACGAGAAATACATTGTTATATAATAATACAAGATGAAGAGATTCTCCCCATAAGAAGAACCAAATTAGATTCATAACAGAGTACAATAAACAGTGGCCAGGTTTAACCGATATTATTCAAAGGCACTGGGGGATTTTACAAGCTGATTCTGTGCTGAGGAATGTTCTATCTGAATATCCATCTATTGTACCCAGACATTCTCACAATTTAAAGGATATGCTGGTTAAAAGCCATTTCACAAATATGGCACCAATGTCATTCTTGGAACAAAAGGGTTATTTTAAGAGTAAGAGTTTTCAAAATCATGACGGTACTAGGATTTACCAAATATGGAAAAGACTTTCATGTGACTCCAAAGGGGTGATTTACCACACCCAGTTCCCTTGTGGAAAAGTCTATGTGGGCTTGACAACCCAGGAGATCAGAATCAGAACCAGGGAACACATAAGGGACATAGAAAATTAGATCACCGTGGAAAATGTGAGTACTCTTAGAACTTTGCCCAGGCATTTAATACTCTGTCACAACTCAGATTGTAAGGGTCTTAAAGTACAAGCCATAGATCAGGTTGTGTTGGGGCCTAGGGGAGGGAATC
This sequence comes from Dendrobates tinctorius, assembly GCF_039654945.1. Taxonomy (NCBI): domain Eukaryota; kingdom Metazoa; phylum Chordata; class Amphibia; order Anura; family Dendrobatidae; genus Dendrobates; species Dendrobates tinctorius. Next base: position 48,924,796 of record NW_027361917.1, on the reverse strand, counting down.
TTAGCAAGGTTTTAGCGCAAGTAGAAAGCAAGTGGATCTATTTATTGGGGACTATGGCCCCGCAAGGTCTTAATGAGTCTTTTGGTTTCAATGCATTCTTGTAATCGGCGATATGGATCATTAATTATTATTAACATGAATATTCTCTCCATTGTTCATTCTGTTTTTATTATATGTTTGTGTGTGTCATTTTATTAATTGCTTTGTTCTTTGTTTATATTTAGTGTTTTATTATCATCATTTAGCATAATGCACTTATTGTGACACATCCTCCGGCTCTATAGAAGAGGTTGATGTACTTCTCAAAAGAAAAAATGCAAAATTGAAGAAAAGAAATTTATGTGATTACTGTTTATAGTTATATTTTTGTACCTTTTATATGTGTTAGTACATTTGTCTGGCTGTCAGAAGGATGTTTATGAATTTTTGTACCTTGTAAAATTTATAGGATGAATATTTATAACCATGTTCTGTCTTGAAATAGGGATTTATGATGGGAATAAAGCTTATCAATTTGTGCCTATTTTATTCTCTCTAATGTGGATCACCATATAGAATTTTTGCACATTAATGGGTTTATTTATAGGTATATATATTTCATATATATTATATATATTTTATATAGTATTAAAAATTATTTCTAATGTCATTAATTGTATACTTAAATAAATAGCATTTCTGCACTTATTATGGGCAGTTATTAAGGATCACGATAATATAATATTATATCACTATATTATTAATAATATTATCTGGTTATTATATTGATATTGTTGACAACATATAGCTATATTTTATATACAATCACTAATATTTTAGCACTTTATATTCCCATTGGTGATGTAGTTATGTTCGTTGGATGTGAGAAGCCACAGGGCCTGGTCTCGGTATTCTGGCAGCACATGCGTGATCTGGAATAATCCCGACTTATGGTGGTGCCTAGACGGGTCTGAAGTGCCTTCCACACCTGCGTCCCAGGTGCGCTGAGCCAGAAGTCACATTTTCATCAGCGGGGAAATTCGGAAGACTGGGCATGCGCGTAGAACGGCAGATTATACCGACACCTAATTCAGCTGTGGCAACGGCATTTAAGAGGCACTTTTATGCCCCTGTTTGAGGAAGCCGGCTAGGCGAAACAGTGCTGTCGGGGAACATCTGGGTGGTCTGGTTAACCAGGAACTTTCCACTGTGAGTAGTACATTTGGATCAGTTTACGATGTATAATGATTGCTGCATCAAACATTTTTGGCTGATAGCTTTTAGGAGCAGTGCACGGTGCACCTTGTTTTTTATCTTTCTATTTATGTTATATTCAGTATGATACATTTTGGTCAGAAAACTACAAGGAATGGTATACTATACACTGCATTTCATTAACTGGCCCTCATGTAGCGCATTTGCACGGTGCACTTTATATTGCTTATTTGGATTGTGTGAATTTAAGTATAATTTTTCTGCTATCTTTTGTACTGATGATTATATGGCACAACTGCACGGCGCACTTTTATTGCTCTGTTAGTTACATAATATATTTTTCTGTACACTTCTTATTTGCTATGTGTGCAGCTATATATCTCATGACATTTTAGTATTCCTGGATTTTCTGTACCTCTGGTTTTTTACCTATGAGGATTCCTTGTTTAGGAGTCATTATTTTAACATGCTTGAATAAAATTATTTTAATAAATACTGTGTCAATGCCTCTACAGTTGTGGCCAAAAGTATCGACACCCCTGCAATTTTGTCAGATAATACTCAGTTTCTTCCTGAAAATGATTGCAATCACAAATTCTTTGGTGTTATTATCGTCATTTAATTTGTCTTAAAAGAAAAACCACAAAAGAGAATGAAGCAAAAAGCAAAGCATTGATCATTTCACACAAAACTCCAAAAATGGGCCAGACAAAAGTATTGGCACCCTCAGCCTAATACTTGGTTGCACAGCCTTTAGCCAAAATAACTGCGACCAACCGCTTCCGGTAACCATCAATGAGTTTCCTGCAATGCTCTGCTGGAATTTTAGACCATTCTTCTTTGGCAAACTGCTCCAGGTCCCTGATATTAGAAGGGTGCCTTCTCCAAACTGCCATTTTTAGATCTCTCCACAGGTGTTCTATGGGATTCAGGTCTGGACTCATTGCTGGCCACCATAGAAGTCTCCAGTGCTTTCTCTCAAACTATTTTCTAGTGCTTTTTGAAGTGTGTTTTGGGTCATTGTCCTGCTGAAAGACCCATGACCTCTGAGGGAGACCCAGCTTTCTCACACTGGGCCTTACATTATGCTGCAAAATTTGTTGGTAGTCTTCAGACTTCATAATGCCATGCACACGGTCAAGCAGTCCAGTGCCAGAGGCAGCAAAGCAACCCCAAAGCATCAGGGAACCTCCGCCATGTTTGACTGTAGGGACCATGTTTTTTTCTTTGAATGCCTCTTTTTTTCTCCTGTAAACTCTATGTTGATGCCTTTGCCCAAAAAGCTCTACTTTTGTCTCATCTGACCAGAGAACATTCTTCCAAAACGTTTTAGGCTTTTTCAGGTAAGTTTTGGCAAACTCCAGCCTGGCTTTTTTATGTCTCGGGGTAAGAAGTGGGGTCTTCCTGGGTCTCCTACCATACAGTCCCTTTTCATTCAGACGCCGACGGATAGTACGGGTTGACACTGTTGTACCCTCGGACTGCAGGGCAGCTTGAACTTGTTTGGATGTTAGTCGAGGTTCTTTATCCAACATCCGCACAATCTTGCGTTGAAATCTCTTGTCAATTTTTCTTTTCCGTCCACATCTATGGAGGTTAGCCACAGTGCCATGGGCTTTAAATTTCTTGATGACACTGTGCACGGTAGACACAGGATCATTCAGGTCTTTGGAGATGGACTTTTAGCCTTGAGATTGCTCATGCTTCCTCACAATTTGGTTTCTCAAGTCCTCAGACAGTTCTTTGGTCTTCTTTCTTTTCTTCATGCTCAATGTGGTACACACAAGGACACAGGACAGAGGTTGAGTCAACTTTAATCCATGTCAACTGGCTACAAGTCTGATTTAGTTCTTGACAACACCTGTTAGGTGCCACAGGTAAGCTACAGGTGCTGTTAATTACACAAATTAGAGAAGCATCACATGATTTTTCGAACAGTGCCAATACTTTTGTCCACCCTCTTTTTATGTTTGGTGTGGAATTATATCCAATTTGGCTTTAGGACAATTCTCTTTGTGTTTTTTTCTTTTAAGACAAATTAAATGAAGATAATAATAACAAAGAATTTGTGTTTGCAATAATTTTCAGGAAGAAACTGAGTATTATCTGACAAAATTGCAGGGGTGTCAATACTTTTGGCCACAACTGTATATCCCTGTTCATGTGTGGGGATGTTATTTAAATTACTAAGGACAGTGTAACAACCCTGCTGCATCACTGCATGGCCTCCCATTCCTCACTCACCAACTTGCTCACTGCTCCAGGCCATGCTGTGATTTCTGCCTGCTGCCAGCTCCATGTTCTGTTCCACTTGTTTCCTCTCTGCTCTGTGCATATTTCCTGATTGTGTGTATAGGGGGTGGCGCCAGAACTCTCTGGTTCTTATGGAGTCAGGGTGCACATGGCTAATGTGTCCCTGACCAATTACCAAGAGCCCTATAGTATTTAGGGCTGCTCTACCCACTGAACTGGGCCTGTGCAGTGTGTTAACTCAGTTAGTATCTTGCTACTGAGCCTGCCAGGTCCTCTTCTGTGTATCTCCTCTGGAGGTGTTGCTCCTAGCCTTGCTTAGTATCTGTGTATACTCTGTCGCTGTGTCCTTGGCCCCGTACCTTGTCTCATACAGTTGCCATGTCTGAAATCTGTCCTACCTTGTCTCTCTGTCTCCTTGTCTGTGGCTTCTTTCCTTGCCGTGTCATTCCTTGTGTCCTTCTGTCTGTGCTCTGCCTGGTCTGTACCCTTGCAAGCTCTCCCTGCTCTGCAACCTTGCAAGCTCTGCCTGCTCTGCACCCTTGCAAGCTCTGCCTGCTCTGCACCCTTGCAAGCTCTGCCTGCTCTGTATCCTTGCGGCTCGGCCTGCTCTGTACCCTTGTGGCTCGGCCTGTACTCCGCACCCTTGCGGCCTTCCTCCTGTGTGAACAGGTCCAAACCTGTCCCGTCATACTCCACTCCTTCCTATCAGTACCTGTACTTGCTCCTCCTTTGTGAACAGGCACAAACCTGTTCCATCATACTCCACTCCCTCCTGTCTGTTCCTGTACCAGCATTTGCTGTGTGAACAGGTCTCTACCTGTTCTCTCATACACCATACCTGCTTGCCCTGTGTCTCAGCCATACCTGCTTGCCCTGTGTCTCAGCCGTACCAGCTTGCCCTGTGTCTCAGCCGTGCCAGCCGGCCCTGTGTCTCAGCCATGCCAGCCGGCCCTGTGTCTCAGCCATGCCAGCCGGCCCTGTCTCTCAGCCGTGCCAGCCGGCCCTGTGTCTCAGCCATGCCTGCCTTCCAGTGTCTCAAGCCGTGCCCGCTTGCCAGTGTCTCAAGCCGTGCCTGTCTGCCAGTGTCTCTGCTGAGTCCGCCTGCCAGTGTCGCAGCCGTGTCTGCCTGCCAGTGTCTCAGCCGTGCCAACGTCTCCCCAAGTGGGAGCAGCAGCCACAGCCAGACACCACTGTTGTGAGTTCATTATCCCCTTCTTCACTGAGGTCTGGGGAACTCCCTTTTCTGGTAAAGGAAGGTAATGAGCCTTATTATCAGGCACCTGAGTCTAATGAGGATGACTGGCTGAGTGGAGTCACTGACTGGATATAAGGCTGCCGACGCCCTCCTGCCCTGCGGGTGATTTCTCTGTGGACTTCTAGGACACCAGTCTGATTCCTGCTTCCCTAAAGCTAAGTTTCTGCTTTGCCTGTTTGCATTTATGTTTTGTGTTTGTTTTCCTTGCTTTTCTGGATTCTGCCATTCCCTGCTGGGATGAGCTGAATCTCCTTTTGCCGGTTGCTCTGTCTTCAGAATATTCCTGAGTACTGACATAGCTTTTTTGAAGCCTAGCGTCTTCAGGGCGTTTTTCACTGTCAGTCTGTTGGCTCTTATTTTCATAGGGTTTTTCACAGATTGCAGACAGCAGCCTTCCTTTCCTTTCCTATCTAGGTAGTTTTGGGCCCCGTCTTTGCTCAGTCTATCTTTCTGTGTTAGTGTTTTCATCTTGCTTCACCGTCATTATATGTTGGGGGCTGCCTATTGCTTTGGGGTCTGCTCTGGGGCAGTTTAGATTTCCGCTTTCTTTCTTTAGGCCTATTTAATTCTCCGGCTGTGATCGAGGGGTCTAGGGCATCGTAGGAACCCCCCACGGCTACTGTTAGTTGTTGTGATAGGATCAGGGGTCTGCAATCCGATAGCTGCCAACCTCTCTGGTTTTCTGGACTTAGCTAGCATTTTTGTTTTTGCCTCCTACGGTGACTCAATCATAACAGAATCACCCGCCATATCGCAGATCCTAGGGTACTCAATAGCAGGAAAGATTTGTGTTTAAAAAAAAAAAAAAAAAAAAAGAGTGTGTATATTCTTTCCTCTATATCTCTGAGGCCGTAGGGGGAATTTTTTTTCTCTCAATGGAGATAAAGCAATTGTCTGATCGTGTGGAGCAGCTCGCTGCGGAAGTGCGGGGAATTTCCGCCTACCTTGCTCGTTCGCATGCTGTTGAACCAAAGATGTATTTTTTGGGATCGATCTAAATTTTTGAGTTTCAAAAGTAATTGTAAATTATTTTTTGCCTTGAAGCCTAACTCGTCAGGGAGCTCCGCGCAGCAGGTTAAAATTGTCATCTTTTTGCTGCGTGGCGATCCCCAGGATTGGGCGTTTTCTTTGAAACCAGATGATCCTATTCTGACTAATGTGAACGCATTCTTTCAAGCTTTGGGGTTGTTGTATGACGAACCTAATGCTATTGATCAGGCTGAAAAGACCCTGTTGGCATTAAACCAGGGTCGAGATTCTGCAGAGTTGTACTGTCAAAAGTTCCGAAAGTGGGCGGTCCTTACTACCTGGAATGATAATGCCTTGGCTGCTCTCTTTCGGAAGGGTTTGTCAGAAGCCGTAAAAGATACTATGGTGAGATTTCCTGTTCCCTCTGGTCTGGACGATTCTATGTCATTAGCCATTCAGGTTGATCGGCGTTTACGTGAACGCAGGATTGCACGAGAGGTGTTGCCACAGGTTGAACTGACGTCTGAACCTATGCAATGTGATAGAGTTTTGTCTAAGGCGCAACATCAGGAGTTCAGAAGGCGTAATAAGCTGTGTTTTTTCTGTGGAGATGCCTCGCATATTATTTCTGTTTGTCCTAAACGAGAGAAACGCTTTGCACACACGTTTTCTGTTGGTGGTGTTCAACCTAAGTTTCTTCTGGCAATTACTCTGATCTGCTCCCTGTCCACATTTTCCGCCAAGGCTTTTGTGGATTCGGGAGCAGCACTAAACCTAATGGACTTGGATTTTGCTAAACGTTGTGAATTTCCGATGACACCTCTGCAGACGCCTATCCCTTTGAGGGGGATTGATGCTACTCCTTTGGCTAAAAATAAACCTCAGTTTTGGACCCAGGTGGTAATGCGGGTCGCCCCAGACCATCAAGAAAATTGCAGATTTTTGGAGTTGCATGGTCTGCATGATGCCGTTGTTCTGGGGTTTCCCTGGTTGCAAATTCATAATCCAGTTTTGGATTGGATGTCTGTGTCTGTGGTGAGTTGGGGTTGTCGGTGTGCCTTTAGTGAGGCTCCGTTTTTTTCCACCTCTCCTCAGTCGCATGATGTTCCTGACTATTTGGCGGACTTTTATGATGTATTTAGTGAGAATGAGTCTGCGTCCTTGCCTCCTCATAGGAGTTATGACTGTGCAATTGAACAAAGCCCGGGGTGTAAATTTCCCAAAGGTCGGCTCTTCAATTTATCTGTACCCGAGCACGAGGCTATGCGGTCCTATATTAAGGAGGCGTTGGAGAAGGGTCATATTAGACCATCCTCTTCACCCTTAGGTGCCGTTTTTTTTTTGTGGCCAAAAAGGATGGTTCTTTAAGGCCTTGTATTGATTATCGTGCCCTCAATAAAATTACTATTAAATATCAGTATCCGTTACCCCTGATTTCGGATCTATTCTCTAGAGTTAGAGGTGCTTGCTGGTTTACCAAGCTTGACCTCAGGGGGGCATATAATCTTATCCGCATTAAGCAGGGGGATGAATGGAAGACGGCGTTTAATACTCCGGAGGGACATTTTGAGTACCTGGTGATGCCTTTTGGGCTCACTAATGCCCCTTCTGTCTTCCAGTGCTTCATGAACGATATTTTCTGAGACTTTGTCGATAAATTTTTGATTATCTATCTGGATGATATTTTGATCTTCCCCAAGGATTGGGATTCTCATGTGGAACATATTCGGACTGTGTTCCGGATCTTGAGGGAGAATTCCCTGTATGTCAAAGGATCGAAATGCCTTTTTGGAGTACAGAGGATTTCATTTTTGGGATTTATTTTGTCTCCGTCAACTATTGAAATGGACCCGGCCAAGGTACAGGCCATTTATGATTGGGTTCAGCCCACTTCTTTGAAGGCCCTCCAGAAGTTTTTGGGGTTTGCTAATTTTTATCGGAAATTTATAGCAAAATTTTCTAGTATTGCCAAGCCATTGACTGATCTGACTAAGAAGGGTGCTGATGTGTTGAATTGGTCTCCGGAGGCTGTTGCTTCATTTCAGGAGCTGAAGCGAAGATTTACTTCCGCCCCGGTTTTGCGGCAACCGGATGTCTCACTCCCGTTCCAGGTAGAGGTGGATGCTTCTGAGATTGGTGCAGGAGCTGTTTTGTCCCAAAAGGATCCTGTAACATCTAAAATGAATCCCTGTGCTTTCTTTTCCCGAAAGTTCTCTCCATCTGAACGTAACTATGATGTGGGGAATCGGGAACTGTTGGCCATGAAATGGGCATTTGAGGAGTGGAGACATTGGTTGGAGGGAGCTAAACATCAAGTTGTGGTCCTCACTGACCACAAGAATTTGATTTACCTAGAGTCGGCTAAACGCTTGAACCCTAGACAGGCTAGGTGGGCCTTGTTTTTTACACGTTTTGATTTTGTGGTTTCTTTTCTTCCTGGAACTAAGAATGTCAAGGCAGTCGCCCTCTCTAGGAGTTTCTTTGCTGATTCTCCTATGGTGACCAAGCCTGCTACCATCTTAGGCAAAGGGGTAGTTCTTTCTGCCATCTCGCCCGATTTGAGACTTGCTCTGCAAGAGTTCCAGGAGGACAAACCTGAGCGTTGTCCCAGTGGAAAGTTGTATGTTCCTGACCAGTGGAAGAAGAGAGTGATGTCTGAAGTTCATTGCTCTGCATTGGCTGGTCATCCAGGTATTTTTGGTACTAGAGATCTGGTGAGTCGCTCTTTTTGGTGGCCCACCTTGTCTCATGATGTCAGGAATTTTGTGCAGTCCTGTGGGACTTGCTCCCGGTCTAAATCTTGTTCTCGCTCTAGTGGGTTGTTGATGCCTTTGCTGGTCCCCAGGAGGCCATGGACCCATATTTCAATGGATTTCATCTCTGATATGCCGGTCTCTCAAAGAATGACTGTTATTTGGGTGATTTGTGATAGGTTCTCTAAGATGGTTCATCTTGTACCACTCCCTAAATTGCCATCTTCCTCTGAGTTGGTGCCCCTGTTTTTGCAACAGGTGGTTCGCTTGCACGGGATTCCTGAGAACATTGTATCTGACAGAGGAGTTCAGTTTGTGTCTAAATTTTGGAGGACTTTCTGTTCCAAGCTGGGAATTCAGTTGTCCTTCTCCTCTGCTTTTCACCCTCAGACCAATGGGCAGACAGAGAGAACAAACCAGACCTTGGAGTCGTATTTGAGATGTTTTATTTCCGCTGATCAGGATGATTGGGTTTCATTTTTGCCCTTGGCCGAATTTGCTTTAAATAATAGAGCTAGTTCTGCCACTTTGATGTCACCTTTTTTTTTGTAACTTTGGGTTTCATCCTCGATTTTCTTCAGGGCAGGTGGAGCCTTCTGCCTGCCCAGGTGTTGACACTGTGGTGGAGAGAATGCACCAGATCTGGGACCAAGTGGTGGATAAGTTATCGCTCTCCCAGGAAAAGGCCCAGCGGTTTTCTAATCGACATAGGACCATTGGTCCCCAATTTAAGATTGGTGATATGGTGTGGTTATCTTCAAAAAATATTGCTATGAAGGTGGCTTCTCCTAAGTTTAAGCCTAGATTTATTGGACCTTACAAGGTTTTTGAGATTATTAATCCGGTCTCTTTTCGTTTGGCTCTTCCTGTCACATTTAAAATCCATAATGTGTTCCATAAGTCCTTGTTGAAGAGGTTTGTTGAACCAGTTGTTCCTGGGGTGGCACCTCCAGACCCTGTATTGGTTGAAGGTAACATGGAATATGAGGTAGAGAAAATACTGGATTCCCGTCTGGCTAGACGGAGACTACAGTATTTGGTTAAGTGGAAGGGTTATGGTCAGGAGGATAATTCCTGGGTCTCTGCCTCTGATATTCATGCCAAAAGATTGGTGCGTGCCTTTCATCGGGCTCACCCTGATCGCCCTGGTGGCGTGGTTGAGGGTTCGGTGACCCCTCCTCAAGGGGGAGGTACTGTTGTGAGTTCATTTTCCCCTTCTTCACTGAGGTCTGGGGAACTCCCTTTTCTGGTAAAGGAAGGTAATGAGCCTGATTATCAGGCACCTGAGTCTAATGAGGATGACTGGCTGAGTGGAGTCACTGACTGGATATAAGGCTGCCGACGCCCTCCTGTCCTGCGGGTGATTTCTCTGTGGACTTCTAGGACACCAGTCTGATTCCTGCTTCCCTAAAGCTAAGTTTCTGCTTTGCCTGTTTGCATTTATGTTTTGTGTTTGTTTTCCTTGCTTTTCTGGATTCTGCCATTCCCTGCTGGGATGAGCTGAATCTCCTTTTGCCGGTTGCTCTGTCTTCAGAATATTCCTGAGTACTGACATAGATTTTTTGAAGCCTAGCGTCTTCAGGGCGTTTTTCACTGTCAGTCTGTTGGCTCTTATTTTCATAGGGTTTTTCACAGATTGCAGACAGCAGCCTTCCTTTCCTTTCCTATCTAGGTAGTTTTGGGCCCCGTCTTTGCTCAGTCTATCTTTCTGTGTTAGTGTTTTCATCTTACTTCACCGTCATTATATGTCGGGGGCTGCCTATTGCTTTGGGGTCTGCGCTGGGGCAGTTTAGATTTCCCCTTTCTTTCTTTAGGCCTATTTAATTCTCCGGCTGTGATAGAGGGGTCTAGGGCATCGTAGGAACCCCCCACGGCTACTGTTAGTTGTTGTGATAGGATCAGGGGTCTGCAATCCGATAGCTGCCAACCTCTCTGGTTTTCTGGACTTAGCTAGCATTTTTGTTTTTGCCTCCTACGGTGACTCAATCATAACACACCACCCTGGAGTGGCACCTGGCAGCTACCTGTCACACTAGCCTGACCTCACCATCAAAGGCTCCAGTGAAAACCAAGGCAGCTGTCATAGTCACGCCTCTTCCAGTATAGTCTGGTTTGTGGCACAGTGGGGCCACAACCCCCCAGCTCGAACCAACCTGCCAAGGCGTGAGCATGACAGACAGCCATAGCTAAGCACATACCTGATTTTCAGTGGAGCTACTGATGGTGGAGTCATACCAGTAGCTGCCTGGTACCACTTCTAGGCAGTCCCAGTACTACTGACTGCAAGTGGGCTGGTACGCTGACACAGACTGAATTAGGGGTCACATGCCATGCTGAATTTGAAGCCAGTTCAGACAGGTGCGGCTTCAGGTATAGGTAGGGGTGAACCTAGCCTCTCTACTGCCTGAGGCGAACGGCAAAACGACGCCCCCCCCCCACATAGTAAATTTGTAAAACCGGTAGACATAAATCTGGTTCATACTGATTTAAAATTATCCTGTAAAACTGAGTACAAAAGTAGACATTTTAATTTAGATAAATAGAAAAAAGGTATCCAAAAATAAGGGTGTCAGTGCCGTCACATACAAGAACAACACAGAAGTATCTAGAACAAGGATCATTCATTAATAATAATAATAATAATAATAATAATAATAATAATAATAATCTTTAGTTTTATATAGTGCTAACATATTCCGCAGTGCTTTACAGTTTGCACACATTATCATCACTGTCTCCGATGGGGCTCATAATCTAAATTCCCTATCAGTATGTCTTTAATGGCAATGGCAGGCCTGGCACAAGCATACAGATACACAATGATGGCTGGCAGAGCGGTGGCCCTGTAGGCAGACACAGTCCTGCTGTCAAGACACAGGAAGGGGTTGTTTTTCCCGTCCTGGTCAGGTAGGGGTTAACTTTGTTTAGCCTCTCTTTGGTTCAGGGAGGGCTATTTAGGTCTGCTCTGGCCTGGTTCTGTCAGTGATGCTTCTGCTTACCCGGCTTGATTTGTTGACCCAGGTTATCTCTCTAATATCATTGTACCTCTGTGTGGTTGTGTTTTCCAGTGTATTACCCGGCTTGGTCTCTGTTTCGTCTTCTGTTTCTTGATTCAGTACTGCTCTGTACTCCTAGGCTCTGATTCCCTGCTCTGTCCCTTACTACTCTCTCTGTCTTGCCCTTGGACCCACGCTCCTGTCTGGCTACCGACCTCGTCTTGTCCCCCACCATCTTTCTGTCTCATCCCTGTCTACTGCTAGTCTTCCCGGCTTCTGACCTTGGCTTGCCTGGCTACATATTCAGTGCTTATCCAGCTATCGGCTCTCGTCTGTTCACGGAGCTTGACTTCGCCCCCCAGCGCCTCCCCGGCTGTAACGTGATCTGCCAGGTCCTGCTCTGTGTACCTCGCGCACTGCGGTGTCCGTGTGTCCACTGCCCTGTGTCTCACGTGCAGCGACTTCTAGAAAGACACACAGTGTGTGTGTGTCTTTACACCTGCATCTTTATAGCACAGGAGGCAGACACTGATTGCCAACCGATTATCTCTGGCACATGCCTACAAAACTCTGGGCAGCTCCAACGTGGCAACTGCCTGGCACTGACTAGTCAGACATGTCCACCATGCAGTATCGTCCACACATCACATACAACAACCTGCAGTCTGAGCATCAACGAGCCGCCACTGCACTAAGCTAGTAAAATGGAGCGTCTTCCGCAACAGAGCACGCCTCCTTCTACCAAAATGCTTAGCTAATCACAAGCACCGCACACCGACAAACCACCATTCGGGGGAAACATGTGAGTGATTACTTGGAGCGGTATAATGGAGACAATAATCATGAGCACAACTATGATTGGTATCGGCAGGACGGTGTCACAGCAGCGGTGACCTGATCCGTGGCCCCGGGCGCCCAAGTAATGGCGGGGAATGTGAAATGGTGTAATGGAATAGTTCGTGACGCCACCTGTGGTGTTCGGCAAGTGAGATGTTAGGCCGACGCTGCATGCAGATCCTCTGGGGCTGGTGGTGTGTTGCTGCCAAGATGGTGAAGCTCCCCACAGGTGGAGCTGTAGCCCCAGGGCAGAATAGGTGAAGTGACACTGAGATGGTGCAGTGTTCGGCGCAGGGGATGCAGCAGTGCCAAGTAGACGGATGCAGGAAGGAATGGAGGACACCAGGGCATGTACTGTAGTTCCAAAGCTTTACTCACAGTCTGTAGTGCCCGCTTCTGTGCTGTGTCCTCCGGGTCAGGGACTCAGTCAACCTCCAGCAAGATGGAATGCTCCCTTCCAACACTCCGCCAACTTATGTACCTTTTCTGAACGTCTTCTCTATTGCACCTTTAAGTGTGATGATCTCCTAGTACTGAGTTACACTGGAGTTCCTCCTATCAGATGTTCCCAAGAACTCTACTTGTACGGCAGACAGCTGTAGCCTGCTTCGGGGACTCCTTACTCCTGAGTCCCGGCTCTCTATCCGTGTTGCTGTTGTGCCCCCAAGTCTTAGATGGGAGTAGTGCATTTACAGCCCACTACTCCACCGGTGTCTGCTGCAGAACCATTAGTGTCCATACAACCTCGGGGACAGGGCCCCGGCCTTGCGCTTAGAACTTCTAGGCAGGGTTCTTCCTCTAACCCACGTCCTCTCTGTTCCCTTATTCTCCTACGTTCCGTACTTGTCTTTCTTTCTTATGGAAGCTCAGGTTTCAGTTCAACGTCTTACTCCTTCTTTGCTTTCCCATGCCAGCAGACCTGGGTCACTCAGGCCTGCTGCAGCACTCCTTCCTCCATTCCTCTTCCAGGGATCTCCTTTCCTCACTCCTCTCTGAGTGACTCCCTCTCACTGACTCTCACTCTGACTGACCTGTAATCCTAAACCTTCCCACTCTTTTATGTATTCTCAACTCTACCCACCTCCCAGCACATTTAGTGTTCCGAGCAGTGAACCACCAAAGTTGCTCTGCTTCTCTCTAAGCAAGGAGCCGCAATGTGGTTTTGCTGAACTACTCTATTGTGTGGGGTGCGAGTGTTGGAGTGTGATCAGGAGTTCCCACCTTACCTGGATGGTGGGGCACCACACCTTAGGAGAAGGTGCAGTACCTTTGTGGCGATTGAGCCTCAGGGGCACCACACTATGATGGGGATAACGCTCACGGGACACAGCTATGATTGGGGTAAGTCTAATGGGACACAGCTAAGATTGGGGTAACTCTCATGGGAAACAGCTGTGATGGGGATAACTCTCATGGGACACAGCTATGATGGGGATAACTCTCATTGGTCAGAGCTATGATGGGGATAACTCTCATTGGTCTGAGCTATGATGGGGATAACTCATTGGTCAGAGCTATGATGGGGATAACTCTCGTGGGACACAGCTATGATAGGGGTAAGTCTCATGGGACACAGCTAAGATGGGGGTAACTCTCAAGGGAAACAGCTGTGATGGGGATAACTCTCATGGGACACAGCTATGATGGGGATAAGTCATTTGTCAGAGCTATGATGGGGATAACTCTCATGGGACACAGCTATGATGGGGATAACTCTCATTGGTCAGAGCTTTGATGGGGATAACTCTCATGGGACACAGCTATGATGGGGTAACTCTCATGGGACACGGCTATGATGGGGATAGCTCTTCTTAGACACAGTTATAAGGACAGAGTTATGACCATCCCAAAGGCATCTCTTCCTCCCCCAGCACCTCTCACCCAGACAGGGAAGCAGGTTAGTTCATCAGACTCCTTTCCATTCTGCATGCATTTGTTTACTTCTGCTATGACTCATTTGGGAAACCTCTCCAACTATTTCCTTTGCTACTCCCTATAAAACATTAGAGACATCAGGCACTCCTGATTAAAACAGCCCTGACTTAAGGGAAGTGTTACTTACCAGTGTGCCAAATGTGAAAAGCGTTTATGATCTGGCAATGGAGGTTCTAAATCAGGCGACTCTCTGGAAATCCCTTGCCTTGACCAGTCTGCAATAAGGTCTTTAGAAACTGCGGATAGACTTTAGACATCCTTGTTTGCAGAGTCAAGATATTGAGAGTCCTACTCTTTTCTTATGTGTATACATTATGTAAAATTCATTGATTTTGTAGGATGCTGTATGTAAATGTGGGAGTAACTTCTGAAATAACAGGCTTCACTTTCACTGCACATAGCACTCCCATATGTAAAACCACACTTATAGTTATCTTGTCTCTTTTCACAATCCTTCACATTGTAATCTTCAGCTTAATTACAGTATTTCTTCAATATTTAATGGCTGCACTAAAATTAAATACTCTCATTCTATAGTGACTATGTCAAACAGTATTGAAATATGCCTATATAACACAGGATTATACATATCATTGGGTGTAAACTCCCACAGCTGTTAATTGTATACACTGTGTGCACAATTATTAGACAATTTATCATTTTTGAGGATTAATTTCATTATTGAACAACTACAGTACAGTGCTGTTGGTCAATCCAAAAGGTTAGTAGACCTTCAACCTGGATATTTATAAAAGGAAAAGTGAGGTTTTGTCTATTTTAGGATAATATCTCAGTGTGTATCATTGTTGGGCAGCTATTAATTGCAGTTTTCCATCTCAATTGTTCATTTTTATCTTTTAAACTGAATAGTAACCAAACTACTCAAACTCTGTAAAATACATTTCAGACATTTTAAAAAATTTATCTTTGATCAAAAAAGCCAGTCAGCCTGACACTATGGTCTCTGGGGGGCAGTGGTTTTGTTTTATCAGGGGGGGGGGTTCAAACAGTTCAGTAATTTTCATTTTGTAATTTTCAGAAAAAGTCCCAGGAGGGGGAAAAAAAATTAAATCAGGAAATGTTTGGAGAAGAGATAATGAAAGAGATTTGCATGGTAGTTATGGATGATATCGCGTAGTGATGTTAATATGGTTATCAGTCACTGTCCCAAGTTGAACCGCCCTGATTTATGGTAGAGGTTGCATTCCATCATTGTGCAGACGGCGCGTCCTCTAAGGAGATTATAGATATTATGTACACACCTTAAATGCAGGTGTGACTGCAGCCAGGGGTGTAACTTTGTAGGAGGGAGAGTCTCCGCTGTGTGACCAGGCCCAAACCAAGGGACTGTCACCAAGGTTCCTAGGGAGACTGTTTCCGGGGGACACAATTAGAGGGCCGGAGAGAATTCTAGAAGGAATGGGGGCGGAACCAATATAAAAGTGGCTGAGGACGCCAGCAGGCAGCACTTGACAGAGCGGGAGAGAAGGAGCAGGAATACTGGAGGGCGTCAGAGAGCCAGAGCTAGGAGGTGTGAGCAATGACTAGAGAGGCTGGAGAGAGACTCACCATGGACGGGAAGGAAATGGCACCAAGCTGCCCAGCAGAGGGACAACGACCACGCTTCCCGCGGCCGTCACTGCCCGACTCCAGCCCGTGGCTGCGGCCTCCCCGCTGCCACCCACGGCCGCTGCTTCCCGACTCCAGCCTGTGGTCACGGCCTGCCCGAGGCCACCACAGGCCGACTCCAGCCCGCGACTGCTGCCTGCCCGCCGCCGCCCGCAGCCACTACAGCCCGATTCCAACCCGCGGCTGCGGCCTGCCCGCTGCCACCCACGGCCGCCGCTGCTCGACTCCAGACCATGGTCGTGGCCTGCCTGTCACCACCCGCGGCCACCAGTGCCCGACCCCAGTCCGCGGCTGCTGCCTGCCCGCTGCCACCCATGGCCACCGCGGTCCGGCCCCAGCCTGCGGCTGCGGCCCCCACGCCCCAGGCTCCGGCTGTCGCCAACCCGTCTCCGCTGGAAGGCGCCATGCAGAGGAACTCTACAGGGGCCTGTTGTGCCCACACCCCTCCTGGGTGTAGGAACGCCAGAAGCCTCCGTCAGATCCTCGTCGGCTGGACCCAGCGGCTGAGAAGCCGAAGAGACACCGACCACCATTCTGCTGGACTTCAGAGGAGGATAAGTGACACGTTGTAGTTGATAACCTGTAGTTTCTGGACCTGTAGTCGGCCATACTGTGGCCCCATAGTTGCCGGTTTAGACCGGGTAGTCCTGTTCGTGTTATCTGTGTACTATTGTCCTGATCCCTGCGAGGATAACTGTTGTTGGCTTTTTTTGGTTACTCAAGATAGCCCTTATAATATATACATAAAATTTACATTTTAAATTCACTCCGACTCCCGTCTCGTCACTGCATCCCGCGTACCTGCTTTACCTACAACGTGACACAGGGCCCCCAACTATCACAGATCTTTATGGTAATAGCCTTTTCCTGTGGGACCCCGAAAATCCCCCAGGGTCCAAGTGCCATTGCACCACCCTGCACCTATTCTACATTAGTTACACCCCTGAATGCAACTCACATCAATATCCCACTTCACCCCCATGTCACTTTTACTTTAGTCTAGGAAGCTGAGAGATAGGGCGCTGAGGACCAGGACAGGTGTGTGAGGTGCCGTGCAGCAATAGTGACTGCAAGACCCCGACGTGTAATGCGAGGAGCTGTGGGGAACTACAGGTACCAGGGAGCCCTGTGCATGTGTGAGAACAACTGTACTAAAGTATTGGGTGTTAAAATTCAACATGTAAAAGCCATAATGTGTATGGTATGGGGCCTAATGTGTATGGGGCCTAATGTGCGTGGGAGCCTAATGTGTGCGGGAGCCTAATGTGTGCGGGAGCCTAATGTGTGTGGGAGCCTAATGTGCGTGGGAGCCTAATATGTATGGGTCCTAATGTGTATGGGGCCTAATGTGTATGGAGCCTAATGTGCTTGGGAGCCTAAAGTGCATGGGAGCCTAATATGTATGGGATCTGTATGACATGAAATGCAGCATTGAAATTACAGAGTTATAAAGATACTGTTTTTTCTTTTTTTTTTTTTACATATTAAATTAAAAAAGGCGCATTTAAAACCAGCACAGATAAAGCTGGGCACTTCTATTATCAGGCTAGGACAGTCCAGTGTTATTGGCTGGCCAAGACAAAAAATAGAAGCCAACAGTCGCCTCAGAATTAGCACCTCACATTAGATGCGCCAATTCTGGCACTTTACCCAGTCATACCGATGCCTTGGTGCGGTGGCAATTGGGGTTATATATGGGTTTGATGACAGCTGTGATTTGTCAAAAAATCTCTTCTGCCTTCAAGTCCAAGGGTTAGTAATGGAGAGGTGTCAGTCTGACACTCCCATTACTAACCCTGTAAATTAAAATCATTAAACACACACAGAAAAGTCCTTTATTTTAAAATAAAAACCTAGACAACATCTTTCACCTATTATTTTTCCATAAAACATCTCCACAGGTCCATTGTATTCCACATCGATGTCTCACATCAATCCCCGACTCTGTTACATTCAGAGGCTGTGATGAGCGGTGACATCAGTAAGGTTACCGCAGTTCACAGCTGGCTGCTCACACGCTGTCATCTACAGATCACACAGAGGTTACTGTGAGAATCGCCAGTTGTGACCTGTGATAACCTTACTGACGTCACTGATTGTTACTGCCGATGGTTCTCACATGAGGCCGGGGTCACACTGGCGAGGAATACGGACGAGTGAGAGGCGTTAAAAGCATGCATTACACACGGACAAATTATTCTCTATGGGTTTGCTCCCAACAGCCGTATATTTCTCGGGCGTATTCTACGGTCCATGCCAATCGCAGCATGCTGCGATTGTCAGCGTACTACGCCCGTAATACACCAATGCAAGTCTATGGGTGCGCCAAAAATACGGATTACACACGGACCACACATGTGACTTGCGAGAAATACGCACCCGGTGTCTTTTAGAAAAGCCGGCAATTCAGTGCGCTATACAGTAAACTCACACTGACAGGTTTAATTAAGAAAGAATAGATATATACACATAGAATACATATATATATATATATATATACACACACATACATGTCATTGTGACAAACATATACTGTATATATATTTATATTTCACAGAGTTCTTCATAGCAGAATAGCCGCTAATTAAATTGCCGGCTTCTATCAAATAATTCCCTACCCGACATGAAATGACACATGGTTTACATTCAGTAAAGTATTTCATTTCATGTTTTTTTATATGTCCTTGACTAATAATTAGATGAGGGATTGTGTGCAAAATTTGGGAGTTGTAGTTGTTATTTTAAGGGGCTAATTCTTTGTTAAAAAATGCGTGGGCTTCCCATTGGCCTATATTGGTGGCGAGTGGGTTAATCTAACAAAGGGTTAATGTCACCATTCGATTGTAAGGTGACATTAACCCTTTGTTAGATTAACCCATTCGCCACCGCTACAGGGCAATGGGAAGGCAATTTTTTGATAGAAGCCGGCAATTTAATTAGCGGCTATTCTGCTATGAAGAACTCTGTGAAATATATATATATATATATATGTTTATCTCAATGACTTGTGTGTGTGTATATATATATATATATATATATATATATATATATACACAGTATATATATGCATTCTATGTGTCTATATCTATTATTTTGTTTCTGTTAGAAACCCTGTCATAGGGCTCCATTATATGTCCATTTTGCAAGGCGGCGAGAAAATCTCGCCATACGGATTGCATACGGATGCAGACATGCGCAAAATACGCAACCACTCCTTTCTTAAGGATGACATACGGAGCACTATTTAGGGGTCATTCATCCGTATTACGCATGTAAACTACGGACCGTATTTTGCGTCGGTTAGAGTGACCCCGGCCTGACTCTCAGTGTTTTTCAGCAGCCATGGTGTGCGGTAATGTTACTCATGTCACCGCTCCTCACATCCTCCAGATGCAGCAGAGTTGGGTTTTGTTGTGGGACAACAATGTGGATTACAATGGATCTACGGAAGTGTTTTTTTTGGAAAATAAATAGGTGAAAGAGGGTGGGTTTTTATTTTAAAATAAAGGACTTTTCTGTGTGTGTTTTAATGATTTTAACTTACAGGGTAGTAACGGGAAGGTGTCTGACTAACACCCCTCCATTACTAGCCTCAGGGGCTTAATGGCACATGTGATTTTTGACAAATCATCAACACCATATGTTAACCCAATTACCACCACCGCACGGAATCAGGATGAGCAGGGTAAAGTGCCAGAATTGGCAAATCTAATGTGATACGCCAATTCTGTGGAGGCTGTGGGCTTCTATTTTTTGGCTCAGAATGGGTCAATAACCAAGGACCGTCCAGCAGTTTGGCTCAGGAGACTAGCAATAGGGCTCGCGACACTTGGTTGTGTGAATACAGCCTTACATGAATGACAGATATAGGAGGCGGCTGAGACCGGGGGTCTGGATGCAGAAGGGGTATGTGGGGCTGTGCGGGTGTCTGTGCGGAGGTATGCGAGGCTGTGCGGGGGTATGCGGGGCTGTGCGGGGGTATGCGGGGCTGTGCGGAGGTCTGTGCGGGGGTATGTGGGGCTGTGCTGGGGTCTGTGCGGGGATAAGTGAGGCTATGTGGGAGTTTGTGCGGGGGTATGCTGGACTCTGCGAAGTCCCCAACTGAACTCAGGTGATCTAACAGCGTGGGGAAAAGTTCAGAAACTTTCCCATGCTATCGAGTTCACTTCAGGTCAGCCAGGGACTCTGCGCAGCCTCAGTGACATCAGCGGTAGTCAGGGAGGCTACACAGAGTCTCCGGTTGACCTGAGGTGATTTGACAGCGTGAGAAAAAGTTCAGAAACTTTCCCACGTGAGTTCACGTCAGGTGAGGTGGGGACTCCGCGCAGCCTCAGTGACATATGCAGGTCTGTGCGGGGGGCTGTGTGGGGGTATGTGGGTCTGTGTTGGGGTATGCAGGTCTGTGCGGGGCTGTACAGGGGGCTGTGTGGGGGTGTGCGGGGCTCTGTGAGAGTCTGTGCGAGGGTATGCAGGGCTGTACGGGGATATGCGGGTCTGTGCGGGAGCATGCAGAGCTGTGCGGGGGTATGTGGGGCTGTGCGGGGGTCTGTGCGGGAGTCTGTGCGGGGGTATGCGTGGGAGCTGTGCGGGGGGCTGTGCGGGGGTATACGGGCATATGTAGGGTTATGTGGGGCTGTGCGGGAGTCTGTGTGGGGGTATGCGGGGCTGTGCAAGGGTATGTGGGGCTGTGCGGGGGTATGCGGGGCTATACCCCCCGGGTCTCTATGGGGGTGTGCAGGGGTATGCGGGTGTATGCGGGGCTGGAGTGCAGGAGTATGCAGGGCTGTGTGGGGGTATGCGGGGCTGTGCGAGGGTCTGTGTGGGAGTCTGAGTGGGGGTATGCGGGGGTATGCGGGGCTGTGTGGGGGTATGCGGGACTGTGCGGGGGGCTGTGCGGGGGGCTGTGCGGGGGTATGCAGGGCTGTGTGGGAGTCTGTGTGGGGGTACCGGGGCTGTGCGGGGATATGCAGGGCTATGGGGGGCTATGCGGGGCTGTGCGGGGGGCTGTGCATGGCTATGCGTAGGTATGGGGGGGTCTGTGTGGGGGCCTGCATGTGCATGTGTGTGTTTGTGTGTGTTTGTGTATGCAGGCATTATCCAATGGGACTACAAGTCCCATCAGGCGATGCCTGCTACAGTGATAGTGATTGACGCATTAGCCAATGATGGGACAGTAGTAGTCCCATCATCCGGCTAATGTGTTGATTGTAAAAAAAACAAAAAAACATGCACACATATATTCATACTCACCATATTATGCTAATCCCCGAAGCCATCGATCACCTGAAAAAAAATTAAAATAATAAACCAACACTATACTCCCTGTGTCCAACGTAATCCAATTAATATGATTGTCCCACGACGATCTCCCATGGAGAGCTGTCACATCAGCTGATGCAACCGCTCTCCATGGGCTCCAGCGATACAATGACGGAGATAATCCTCCGCATTGTATCAATCCGCCACCAACAGATCACCTGAGTTCACCTGTCACTTTGCGCCATTGCAGCGTGAGAATTTTCTCACACTGTAGTGCAGTAAAGCGAGAGGCTTATCTCCAATGACACACTGCTGGAGGATATCTCTGGTCAGTGTGTCATCGGAAGCCTATAGAGAGGTCACATTTGCTGATGTGACAGCTCTATAGGGGAGATCGTTGTGGGACAATCGTTATTAATAGGATTACCTCGGACAGGGAGTATATTGTTGGGTTTTTTAAATTTTTTTGCAGGTGATTAATGGCTTTAGGATCTGGGCATGTAATAAAAATTATGAAAAAATGTGTCACGTTTTATTTAATTAAAATACTTTATTCTTATGTGTGTGTGTTTTTTTAACCCTTTATTAATATAAGATTAATAATGGATAGGAGTACGGTGTAGTGTGAGCGCAGTCGAACTGATAGATCTGTTGTAATTCATCCATGACTCTCCCTAAGAAGCAGTCTTCCTGATCAGAGTGGATCCACTGCAGGCACCTGTAGATCTGAATAAAGTTTTTGCAGATGGAATGGGCCGCTGATTCTGCTGTTTGATCTCGAGTGGGTGTTACTACAGCGAACTTTGAGAAATGACTAATCATTACCAGACAGTGGTCATATCCCTGGTGCGCCGGTCCGATGGCCAAGTAGTCAACGGTCAATAGCTCAAGAGGTGCTGATGTCACAATAGTCTGTGTAGGAGCTCTTTGTTCTGGAGACTTGGCCAATTCACACGCCCGGCAGAGTTTACAAGCTTCCTCAACTGCTC
Source organism: Dendrobates tinctorius (assembly GCF_039654945.1). Taxonomy (NCBI): domain Eukaryota; kingdom Metazoa; phylum Chordata; class Amphibia; order Anura; family Dendrobatidae; genus Dendrobates; species Dendrobates tinctorius. Next base: position 48,902,727 of record NW_027361917.1, on the reverse strand, counting down.
CTCTCAAACGAGGATGGTAGTCAAAACGTTGTAGCCATTGGAAAGTTTTCTCAGCACCAAAATGGGCTCCCCTCTCGTGAGCTTCTGCGGTGATTTTGGACAGCACCGTCTCGGGGATCACCACCTGCCAAGAGACTCCTAATTCTTTCTGTAGCTGAACTTTACGGTAGAACAGACCATTTCTCATTTGTAGTCGCTCCCACTGTCAGAGTATTCTCAGCACTTCGGGAGTCAGAGTGTGTCTTTGGTCCTGCCTGGGCAATTGTTTCACCGTCACCCATTGTTGGAACAGTGCAAGTTCACCGACCTTCTGCTGTAGGTGGACCCACTCATCCCTGGACCTTCCCAACACTCCCTCGCGTGAGGAGGTCCGAATTTGTTCCAGCGTAGCTGCCACCGTCCCAGCAGTCTTTTGGAATCGGGGAACTTCCTCATCCTCTAGCATCTCATCAGGATTCTGTTCAGGTGTTGCGTGCCTCACCCTGGACAAGGCTGGGTGTTTTTGGCCCCTCTCTTGCACGCAATCTTATACCGGAACTTCGCCATTCAGGCTACCCAGCATTGTTCGAGGGCACCTAACTTAGCGTTTTCCAGATGTGCCAATGGATTATTCACAGTGCGTACCAATACTTCTGACCTGGCCAGATATTCTGCGAACCTCTCCGTCATAGCCCCCCACCAAGGCCAGCAATTCCAGCTTGAAAGAACTGTAGTTGTCCGGGTTGCGTTCAGAATCGTGAAGGGACCGACTAGCATAGGCGATCATCCTCTCTTTTCTATCCTGCACCTGTGACAGCACAGCCCCCAACCCGTGTAAGCTTCAGTAAGTGTGGAGAATGAAGGGCACAGAAAAGTCCGCATATGCCAGCACTGGTGCCTCAGTCAGCACCCTCTTCAGGTCCCGGAAGGCTTTTTCTTGTTCCTCCTCCCAGCGGATGGACCGGCTTTTTGCATTCGGGGGTACCCCTTTCAAGAGCTCCAGCAGGGGCGGCGCCACATGAGCAAAGTTCTTCACAAACCTTCTGTAGTACCCCGTCAATCCTAGGAACGCTGGGACGTCCTTCACAGTCTCAGGGGTGGGCCAGTCCTGAATCACCCTGATCTTCTCTTGGGATGGCTCCACTCCATCCGCTGAGATGACATGACTGTAACAACCCTGTTGGCATCACTGCATGGCCTCCCATCCCCCGTGCACCAACTTACTTTCTCCTTCAAACCATGCTGTGAAATCTGTCTGTTGCCAGCCCTGAGTTCCATGTGCTATGCCTCTTGTTTTCCTGCTTGCTCTCCATGTTTCCTGACTGTGTGTATAGGGGGGCGGCGCCTGAACTCTCTGGTTCTTATGCAGTCTGGGTGCACCTGGGTAATCTGTCCCTGACCAACCACCTGGAGCCCTTGACTATTTAGTTTCGCCACTCCTACTGAAACATTGCCTGAGCAATGTCTATACTCAGTTAGTATCTCGCTGCTGTGGAAGTCAGGTCCTGTTCTGTGTGTCTCCTTCTCTGGAGGATTACTCTAGTCTTGCTTTGTACCCTGCCTGCCAGGAGGCTGAATATCCTGGCCCTTGAGTCTTGTTCCCTGTACTTTGTCCGTACTCTGTCTGCCTGCCAGGAGGAAGAATATCCTGGTCCTTGTGTCTTTGTCCCTGTGCCTCTGTCTGAACTCAGTCTTACCTCTGTCTGTCAGTCTCCTTGTTTGTGGTTCCTTCCCTGCCGTGTCTTTCCTTGTGTCCTCTTTATCTGTGCATCTGCACGCTCGCAGCTTTATCTGTGCATCTGCACGCTCGCAGCTCTGCACGGCTCCCTAGCCGCTCTGTCTGCGCAGCTCCCTAGCCGCTCTGCCTGCTCCTCACTCCTGCGGCTCTGCCTGCTCCACACTCCTGCGGCTCTGCCTGCTCCGCACTCCTGCGGCTCTGCCTGCTCCGCACTCCTGCGGCTCTGCCTGCTCCGCACTCCTGCGGCTCTGTCTACCTGCACCTCCTGTGTGAACAGGCCCAAACCTGTTCCTTCTTACTCCATTCCTTCCTGCCTAGATCCTTACCTGTACCTCCTGTGTGAACAGGTCCAGATCCTGTTCCAGCATACACCACTCCCTCCTGCCTACACCTCCTGTGTGAACAGGCCCAAACCTGTTCCTTCATATTCCATTCCTTCCTGCCTAGATCCTTACCTGTACCTCCTGTGTGAACAGGTCCAGATGCTGTTCCAGCATACACCACTCCCTCCTGCCTACACCTGCTGTGTGAACAGGTCCCTACCTGCTCCTTCTCATAACACGCCAATCTGTCCGGTGTCTCCAAGCCGTGCCCGCCTGTCCGGTGTCTCCAAGCCGTGCCCGCCTGTCCGGTGTCTCCAAGCCGTGCCCGCCTGTCCGGTGCCTCCAAGCCGTGCCCGCCTGTCCGGTGTCTCCAAGCCGTGCCCGCCTGTCCTGTGTCTCCAAGCCGTGCCCGCCTGCCCTGTGTCTCAGCCGTACCTGTCGTGTCCACCTGCCTACCTGTCTATAGCCTCTGTCAAGGTGTCCTGTTCCCGACTGGGATCAGCAGCCACAGCCAGGCACCACCCTGGAGTGGCACCCGGCAGCTACCTGCCGCACAAGCCTGACCTCACCATCAGAGGCTCCAGTGAAGACCAAGGAAGCTGCCGCAGTTACACCCCTTCCAGGGTAGTCTGGTTTGTGGCACAGTGGGGCCACAACCCCCCAGCTCGCGCCATTCAGCCAAGGCGCGAGCGTGACAGTTTGCTCAGGCCATGGTCCCCGCTGAGTCCCATGTCCTTTCGCCCACGGAGCAAGATGAACTTTTTTGCCAGTATGGGCAACCAAATAAATTTACCCGGTCTGAAGCCCAATCCTTCACTGCTCCACCCACCATTGTGGTCTCCAATAGACTGTTTGCTCAACTAGAGGCTGGCATACCTAAAGTTGAACCTCCTTCGGACCCGCCAAGATATGATGGGGACCCCAAGCAGTGTCGTGCCTTTATGGAGCAGTGCCTATGCTATTTTCAATGGCATGCTCCCTACTTCGCCAGCGATCGGGTAAAGCTAGAATTACTAATGTCCTACCTAACAGGAGATGCGTTGCAGTGGCTCAACCCCCTTTGGGAAGCAGGGGATCCCATCACCTCGAGCTTACCAGCCTTCCTGGTGGCCTTCTGCAAAGCCTTTGACAAGCCTAGTACATTGTCTCCTGAAAAGTCTTCCCCTCCTAGCTTCCAGGAACGGATCGGACGAAAGAGACCTGTGGCCAATTCATCTTCTCATTCTGTGACCGTCCATGACCCATCTGTTCCTCAGCCTGCCAAAGCAGCCCCCCATGCAAGATCCAAGAGGTCTAAGAAAAAGGGGCTGGCTAGGTTGTCGCCAGAGGCCAGTCCTGAGAAGGAACATCCTGATGGTCTCAGCCCTGTGAAGCCAAAGCTCCAGAACCTTGGGCCAGTAGGAGAGACTGCCCTTGGTGAGAGTACCTCCTCGCTACTAAAGTCTGTGACTGTTCCGGTGCCTTGTGGGAGTTTCGGCCGTGCAGATGTATGCAAGCTACAAGCCAGACGAAGTCTGTGCATGGTTCCTGCTCCACCGCTCCAGAATCCATGCAGGGGGTTTGGTGATGGCCGAGCCCTACTTGAGAACAGTCCAGCATTGAGGGGTCAACTACAGCTCCTAATCGGAGCATTATACACAGAGACATTTGTCTTCCACCTGCTGACCAACTTGCCCACCGGTCGTTTTGAGCCGGGCACTCTATTGCCCCTTCCGGTCCAAAGACCCAGCATGGTGCTATATTTGGATCTGCCTAGCCAACAGAGGTGTCGTTCCATTACTGCAAGGTCAGTCTTCTGTATCGTCTCCTTCTCCACCTGATCTGCCAGCTATCAAGCCATGGTGTACTGACGTCACTGAAGAAAAGAAAACAGTGGCGCCCTCTCCGTACACCTCCGGTGACCATACCAGTGACCAGTCCTCAGGAACATCCCTGACACTTGATAGTCTTCCCCAGGATAATGGGCTGAAGATTGATCTTGAGTGGATGCCCTCGGCTCCTCTATGGCCAGTGGGTGAAGGTCCCAGGATTAAGCAGTACTCGTTCGCCAACTTGAAAGAAGTGGCCCAGTCTGTTCCGGGTAACAGGCGGAGGTGGCTCCCCGTATGTATGCCTCCAACTTCCATGTGGCAGGTGGATGAAGAGGTGAGAACAGTGGCCTATTCATCTCTGTTTTTTACCCGTCTGGAGGAGGAGGTTCAATTTTCTTGGGATATCGGGCTGAAGTTGGACTCGGTAAAGATCTCTTCGGTTTCCAGCTGGCCGGCTGATGTAGGGGTCAAGTCTGAGGCTTCCAGGTCCCTGCTTTCTTCCACTCAGGAGGAAGAGATCCAAGTCCTTATACCCTCGGTATTGGAAGCTGACTCCATCGGGAACCAAGAAGCTTGGCACTCTGGGATTCCTGATGGCACACATTTTCCACCCTACGTGAAGGATGTCGTGTCAACCTGGACTGTGTGTGGTCCCATACTCCTTCTTCAGGTCATTCTGGCAGGCTTGAGGAAGAGGGGCCGTAAAGGGGGGGTACTGTAACAACCCTGCTGGCATCACTGCATGGCCTCCCATCCCCCGCGCACCAACTTACTTTCTCCTTCAAACCATGCCGTGAAATCTGTCTGTTGCCAGCCCTGAGCTCCATGTGCTATGCCTCTTGTTTTCCTGCTTGCTCTCCATGTTTCCTGACTGTGTGTATAGGGGGGCGGCGTCTGAACTCTCTGGTTCTTATGCAGTCTGGGTGCACCTGGGTAATCTGTCCCTGACCAACCACCTGGAGCCCTTGACTATTTAGTTTCGCCACTCCCACTGAAAAATTGCCTGTGCAATGTCTATACTCAGTTAGTATCTCGCTGCTGAGGAAGCCAGGCCCTGTTCTGTGTGTCTCCTTCTCTGGAGGATTACTCTAGTCTTGCTTTGTACCCTGCCTGCCAGGAGGCTGAATATCCTGGCCCTTGAGTCTTGTTCCCTGTACCTTGTCCGTACTCTGTCTGCCTGCCAGGAGGCAGAATATCCTGGTCCTTGTGTCTTTGTCCCTGTGCCTCTGTCTGAACTCAGTCTTACCTCTGTCTGTCAGTCTCCTTGTTTGTGGTTCCTTCCCTGCTGTGTCTTTCCTTGTGTCCTCTTTATCTGTGCATCTGCACGCTCGCAGCTTTATCTGTGCATCTGCACGCTCGCAGCTCTGTCTGCATGGCTCCCTAGCCGCTCTGTCTGCACAGCTCCCTAGCCGCTCTGCCTGCTCCGCACTCCTGCGGCTCTGCCTGCTCCGCACTCCTGCGGCTCTGCCTGCTCCGCACTCCTGCGGCTCTGTCTACCTGCACCTCCTGTGTGAACAGGCCCAAACCTGTTCCTTCATATTCCATTCCTTCCTGCCTAGATCCTTACCTGTACCTCCTGTGTGAACAGGTCCAGATCCTGTTCCAGCATACACCACTCCCTCCTGCCTACACCTGCTGTTTGAACAGGTCCCTACCTGCTCCTTCTCATACCACGCCAATCTGTCCGGTGTCTCCAAGCTGTGCCCGCCTGTCCTGTGTCTCCAAGCCGTGCCCGCCTGTCCTGTGTCTCCAAGCCGTGCCCGCCTGCCCTGTGTCTCAGCCGTGCCTGTCGTGTCCACCTGCCTGCCTGTCTATAGCCTCTTTCATGGTGTCCTGTTCCCGAGTGGGATCAGCAGCCACAGCCAGACACCACCCTGGAGTGGCACCCGGCAGCTACCTGCCGCACAAACCTGACCTCACCATCAGAGGCTCCAGTGAAGACCAAGGAAGCTGCCGTAGTTACGCCCCTTCCAGGGTAGTCTGGTTTGTGGCACAGTGGGGCCACAACCCCCCAGCTCGCGCCATTCAGCCAAGGCGCGAGCGTGACAGTTTGCTCAGGCCATGGTCCCCGCTGAGTCCCATGTCCTTTCGCCCACGGAGCAAGATGAACTTTTTTGCCAGTATGGGCAACCAAATAAATTTACCCGGTCTGAAGCCCAATCCTTCACTGCTCCACCCACCATTGTGGTCTCCAATAGACTGTTTGCTCAACTAGAGGCTGGCATACCTAAAGTTGAACCTCCCTCGGACCCGCCAAGATATGATGGGGACCCCAAGCAGTGTCGTGCCTTTATGGAGCAGTGCCTACGCTATTTTCAATGGCATGCTCCCTACTTCGCCAGCGATCGGGTAAAGGTAGGATTACTAATGTCCTACCTAACAGGAGATGCATTGCAGTGGCTCAACCCCCTTTGGGAAGCAGGGGATCCCATCACCTCGAGCTTACCAGCCTTCCTGGTGGCCTTCTGCAAAGCCTTTGACAAGCCTAGTACAGTGTCTCCTGAAAAGTCTTCCCCTCCTAGCTTCCAGGAACGGATCGGACAAAAGAGACCTGTGGCCAATTCATCTTCTCATTCTGTGACCGTCCATGACCCATCTGTTCCTCAGCCTGCCAAAGCAGCCCCCCATGCAAGATCCAAGAGGTCTAAGAAAAAGGGGCTGGCTAGGTTGTCGCCAGAGGCCAGTCCTGAGAAGGAACATCCTGATGGTCTCAGCCCTGTGAAGCCAAAGCTCCAGAACCTTGGGCCAGTAGGAGAGACTGCCCTTGGTGAGAGTACCTCCTCGCTACTAAAGTCTGTGACTGTTCCGGTGCCTTGTGGGAGTTTCGGCCGTGCAGATGTATGCAAGCTACAAGCCAGACGAAGTCTGTGCATGGTTCCTGCTCCACCGCTCCAGAATCCATGCAGGGGGTTTGGTGATGGCCGAGCCCTACTTGAGAACAGTCCAGCATTGAGGGGTCAACTACAGCTCCTAATCGGAGCATTATACACAGAGACATTTGTCTTCCACCTGCTGACCAACTTGCCCACCGGTCGTTTTGAGCCGGGCACTCTATTGCCCCTTCCGGTCCAAAGACCCAGCATGGTGCTATATTTGGATCTGCCTAGCCAACAGAGGTGTCTAGTTCCATTACTGCAAGGTCAGTCTTCTGTATCGTCTCCTTCTCCACCTGATCTGCCGGCTATCAAGCCATGGTGTACTGACGTCACTGAAGAAAAGAAAACAGTGGTGCCCTCTCCGTACACCTCCGGTGACCATACCAGTGACCAGTCCTCAGGAACATCCCTGACACTTGATAGTCTTCCCCAGGATAATGGGCTGAAGATTGATCTTGAGTGGATGCCCTCGGCTCCTCTATGGCCAGTGGGTGAAGGTCCCAGGATTAAGCAGTACTCGTTCGCCAACTTGAAAGAAGTGGCCCAGTCTGTTCCGGGTAACAGGCGGAGGTGGCTCCCTGTATGTATGCCTCCAACTTCCATGTGGCAGGTGGATGAAGAGGTGAGAACAGTGGCCTATGCATCTCTGTTTTTTACCCATCTGGAGGAGGAGGTCCAATTTTCTTGGGATATCGGGCTGAAGTTGGACTCGGTAAAGGTCTCTTCGGTTTCCAGCTGGCCGGCTGATGTAGGGGTCAAGTCTGAGGCTTCCAGGTCCCTGCTTTCTCTCACTCAGGAGGAAGAGATCCAAGTCCTTATACCCTCGGTGTTGGAAGCTGACTCCATCGGGAACCAAGAAGCTTGGCACTCTGGGATTCCTGATGGCACACATTTTCCACCCTACGTGAAGGATGTCGTGTCAACCTGGACTGTGTGTGGTCCCATACTCCTTCTTCAGGTCATTCTGCAGGCTTGAGGAAGAGGGGCCGTAAAGGGGGGGCACTGTAACAACCCTGCTGGCATCACTGCATCGCCTCCCATCCCCCGCGCACCAACTTACTTTCTCCTTCAAACCATGCCGTGAAATCTGTCTGTTGCCAGCCCTGAGCTCCATGTGCTATGCCTCTTGTTTTCCTGCTTGCTCTCATGTTTCCTGACTGTGTGTATAGGGGGGCGGCGCCTGAACTCTCTGGTTCTTATGCAGTCTGCTCATATACAAAAAAATCAATCCTTAAAAGATACTTTATTAACCAATCATTAAAAAGTTTTCAAAACTTCAAAAAACAGGCAAACAAAAATAGGCTTATTGCTGATTTTCAAAATCCAGCCACAAACACTAGAGAGTCGTTCCAATGTCAGGTAGAGGGTCACAAACCTATTTGTCCCTATAGGGCCCTATATCTCTCTCCTACCTGACAGCGGAGGTTGGCACCCTCTTGATACGCAAATGGCGCCCCCGCTCCTCGGCGGCTCTCCCTAATCACCCTGTTGACTCCTATCTAAATGACATCAGCTTGGAGTACAACAGATGTCCCCGGCCATCTGTTGTACTCCAAGCTGATGTCATTTAGATAGGAGTCAACAGGGTGATTAGGGAGAGCCGCCGAGGAGCGGGGGCGCCATTTGCGTATCAAGAGGGTGCCAACCTCCGCTGTCAGGTAGGAGAGAGATATAGGGCCCTATAGGGACAAATAGGTTTGTGACCCTCTACCTGACATTGGAACGACTCTCTAGTGTTTGTGGCTGGATTTTGAAAATCAGCAATAAGCCTATTTTTGTTTGCCTGTTTTTTGAAGTTTTGAAAACTTTTTAATGATTGGTTAATAAAGTATCTTTTAAGGATTGATTTTTTTGTATATGAGCCGTTGAATAATTAATCCAGAATTATATTTATTAAGAATTTTTGTTTAGTTCTTATGCAGTCTGGGTGCACCTGGGTAATCTGTCCCTGACCAACCACCTGGAGCCCTTGACTATTTAGTTTCGCCACTCCCACTGAAACATTGCCTGTGCAATGTCTATACTCAGTTAGTATCTCGCTGCTGAGGAAGCCAGGCCCTGTTCTGTGTGTCTCCTTCTCTGGAGGATTACTCTAGTCTTGCTTTGTACCCTGCCTGCCAGGAGGCTGAATATCCTGGCCCTTGAGTCTTGTTCCCTGTACCGTGTCCGTACTCTGTCTGCCTGCCAGGAGGCAGAATATCCTGGTCCTTGTGTCTTTGTCCCTGTGCCTCTGTCTGAACTCAGTCTTACCTCTGTCTGTCAGTCTCCTTGTTTGTGGTTCCTTCCCTGCCGTGTCTTTCCTTGTGTCCTCTTTATCTGTGCATCTGCACGCTTGCAGCTTTATCTGTGCATCTGCACGCTCGCAGCTCTGTCTGCATGGCTCCCTAGCCGCTCTGTCTGCACAGCTCCCTAGCCGCTCTGCCTGCTCCGCACTCCTGCGGCTCTGCCTGCTCCGCACTCCTGCGGCTCTGCCTGCTCCGCACTCCTGCGGCTCTGCCTTCTCCGCACTCCTGCGGCTCTGTCTACCTGCACCTCCTGTGTGAACAGGCCCAAACCTGTTCCTTCATACTCCATTCCTTCCTGCCTATATCCATACCTGTACCTCCTGTGTGAACAGGTCCAGATCCTGTTCCAGCATACACCACTCCCTCCTGCCTACACCTCCTGTGTGAACAGGCCCAAACCTGTTCCTTCATATTCCATTCCTTCCTGCCTAGATCCTTACCTGTACCTCCTGTGTGAACAGGTTCAGATCCTGTTCCAGCATACACCACTCCCTCCTGCCTACACCTGCTGTGTGAACAGGTCCCTACCTGCTCCTTCTCATACCACGCCAATCTGTCCTGTGTCTCCAAGCCGTGCCCGCCTGTCCGGTGTCTCCAAGCCGTGCCCGCCTGTTCGGTGTCTCCAAGCCGTGCCCGCCTGTCCTGTGTCTCCAAGCCGTGCCCGCCTGTCCTGTGTCTCCAAGCCGTGCCCGCCTGCCCTGTGTCTCAGCCGTGCCTGTCGTGTCCACCTGCCTGCCTGTCTATAGCCTCTGTCAAGGTGTCCTGTTCCCGAGTGGGATCAGCAGCCACAGCCAGACACCACCCTGGAGTGGCACCCGGCAGCTACCTGCCGCACAAGCCTGGCCTCACCATCAGAGGCTCCAGTGAAGACCAAGGAAGCTGCCGTAGTTACGCCCCTTCCAGGGTAGTCTGGTTTGTGGCACAGTGGGGCCACAACCCCCCAGCTCGCGCCATTCAGCCAAGGCACGAGCGTGACAATGACCTAGATACTCAATTTTAGTCTGGAACAAGTGGCACTTCTGGGGTTTCACCTTCAGTCCATACTTTTGCAGGCAGCTCAACACTTGCTCTAGCCTCTGTAGATGATCTTCAAATGAGGGAGCATACACTATGATGTCATCCAAGTATATGAGCATGGTCTCAAAGTTCAGGTCCCTCAAGCACATCTCCATCAAACGTTGGAATGTAGCCTGAGCTTTGGCAAGGCTGAAGGGCATCCTGCTTAATTTCAAGAGTCCCATGGGTAAGATAAAAGCTGTCTTCACCCAGTCCTTCTCCGACATTGGCACCTGCCAGTATCCACTAGCTAGATCCAACGTCGAGAAGCATTTGGCTTTTCCCAAAGCGGACAAGGACTCTTCTATCCGAGGCAGAGGGTATGAGTCCCACACGGTGCTGGCGTTAAGCTTGCGAAAATCTACGCAGAACCTCAATGTCCCATCCTTCTTTCGTACCAGCACGATGGGGGCCGCCCATGGACTTTGACTCTCCCTGATAATGCCTGCCTGTGGCATTTGACCAAGCATCTCTCGTACTTCCTGATATAACTGAGGAGGAATCTGTTGGTAACGCTCTCTGATGAGTGCTGTGTTCGTGGGTGATACCCATAGTACAGCCAAAGTCGTCCTCAGGACTCGCAAACACGGACTTGTACCACCCCAACACTGTCTCCACTTGTTGAACTTGACCAGGAGTGATTTCTCACAACTTGGCACGCATGTGTTTTAATATATGATGCCCCTCGTGGATGTACTGGGGCTCTGACTTGGTGCCTGTTACTGACCAAAGGTCTTCCCATTTAACTGACAACTGTATGGCCTGGAGTAGAATGATTTCCTTGGGCATCCCCACTATCCATGCTGCTTCGCTCCTGGGTGATAGTACTATTTCCTGATCATTCAGGTTAACACAGCGTACTAGTTTCCAACCTCTCTGGTTTTCTGTGGCTTGCCTGGTCCTGTTAGCCTCCTCGGTGACCCGTTCATAACAATACCCCTCATATGCTTGGTCCAGCTCCACAACATGGTGTTGGACCCCCATGAATTTGGGCAAATTGCTTAACATGGCCCCCAAAGAGATACTGGTCCTGGGCCCGGCTGCCTGTTCTGTCGACTCCATGCTGCTAGACTGCATCCTGCCGACTACGCCAAAAATGTAAAGGTTCATCAGATGCAGTGAACAGCAAGAGATGGAGAAGGGGTTAACAAAGTTTACTTGAGCAATTATCGGATATGATTAGAAGGAAACCTTCAGCGCAGGGAGGTGCTGAGAAAGACAGTGAAATATACAATATAGATCAACAAAATAGTAAAAGTGAAGATAAAGACTTATTGATTGAAGATCTTATTGGACAACGGTTGGAACAGTTCCTGACGGCGTCGCAGTCTGTGAACAAAGTCTTTGGCTGTCTCCGGACTGTGCCGAAGTATCTCGATCCCCTGGTCTTGGGGTCGTTGTACTTGGGTCCGTTGAACTTGGGTCTGTTGAACTTGGGTCCATTGAACTTGGAATAAAGTTCCTGCTGTGGGTTGCTGTAGCGTGATGCAACACGCCGGGAGCATGATGTGGTACAGGCTGCAGGGTTTGACAAGGCCTCATACTGAATCACAACGTCCAGGAAAGGTCGGTAAGTCTGCTGCACTTCCTGTTACAGGTCTCGTTCGTAGGGAGGTGCTGGGGAACAGTCTGTAAAGGGCTGGTGTCAGTGGCAGTAGTTGAAGAGAGGAAGTCAACCTTCTTCCTGCTCTGAAGTCACCTTCCCACCAAGTCTCTAGTCTTCCTGTGCTCCCCTCCTTTTAAGTCCCCCATGCCCCCTTCAGTCAGGTGATCGAGCTCTTCGAGTACAAAATGAATAATGTGAAGTGGATTTTCCTGTGCCCATCCAGTACATGGAATCAAAGGGTTATTGGGGTGCATATGACTTGGTAGCAGGGCACGCCTTGCAGTCAATGCATAAAAAAACAGTATAGGAGTACAAAATGAATAATGAGAAGTAGATTGTCCTGTTGCCATCCAGTGCCTGGGTTCAAAGGCTTATTGGGGTGCATATGACTTGATAGCAGGGCAAGCCTTGCAGTCAATGCATAAGAAAAGAGTATAGGAGTAAAAAATGAATAATGTGAAGTGATTTTTTTTTGTGCCCATCCAGTACTTGGGTTCAAAGGCTTATTGGGGTGCATATGACTTGGTAGCAGGGCAGGCCTTGCAGTCAATGCATAAGAAAACAGTATAGGAGCACAAAATGAATAATGTGAAGTGGATTTTCCTGTGCCCTTCCAGTACGTGGCTTGAAAAGCTTATTGGGGTGCATGTAACTTTGGGGTAGGCCAAGCCTTGCATTCAATGCAACATTTTTTCAGGAAGCCTTCCTGTACCTCTCGTGAAAGGGGTATTGGGGTGCGTCATAATTCTTGGCAGCCCATCCACTCACTGCATAGGCAATAACAGTTTAGGAGACCCACTGTTTAATAATGGCCCTTTAAAAATATTAATGCCGCCTGATGGCCCTCTAAAAATAGGCTCTGCGACTTTAAGAGTCCCTCCTTCATAAATGAAACAAGATGTGTCTGCTTATGTGTCACACACCACATGGCCAGCTAGGGTTGTTAAATGTTACAATGACATTTCTCAGTGAATGCATTTGTATTGGTTGAAAGCAATGCTAAAGTTGAAAAACACATCAAAAACACTGCAAGTGAACATAGCCCAAGTGGTGGAGGAGCATTTTTGTTTTGGGTTAATTATTTTGCCTTATAAGCAAGTCATTAACCAGGAGAGGATGCTCCTTAACCCCTTAATGACCGCCGATACGCCTTTTAACGGCAGTAGTTAAGGGTGCTTAAACAACAGCTCCATGAATTCACGGCGCTGCTTAAAAAGTGTATAGCGCTCCTCAGAGTTGGATTTTCCCCAGGGTCTCAGCTGCCAGAGGTAGCTGAGACCCCAGGGAACATGATTCGCTTTTGAGATCGCCGTTATTAACCATATAACGGCGACCGCAAAAAAAACAAAAAACAAAACGCAATTTTGCATTAACTTTCTCTCTCCTCTGATGTGATCGCACATCAGAGGAGAGAGAAATATGGTCCCCGATCCCACCCGGTCCCTCCTGGTGGTGCTCGGGCCCTCCTGCATCCTCCAGTGGGCGCTGCCATCTTCTTCCTGGAAGAAAATGGCAGGCGCAAGCGCAGAGCTCCCACCAAATCTGCCGGCCGGCAGATTCCATTCATTCATTGAGTGTACATTTGATCACTTTGCTAAACTCTATCACAGTGAGCAAAATAAAAAAATAGTAAATAACGCCCCTTTATCACCCCCTTAGTTAGGGAAATATAATGAAATAAAGAAAATATATTTATTTTCATTATTCCATTAGGGTTAGGGTTAGAATTAGGGTTAGGATTGGAATTTGGGTTAGGGTTAGAATTAGGGTTATTATTATTATACATTTTTATAGCGCCATTTATTCCATAGCGTTTTACATGTGAAAAGGGCTAAGCATAGACAAGTACAATAAGCATGAGTAATACAAGACATACAAGTACAGAAGGAGAGAGGACCCTGCCCGCATGGGCTCACAGTCTACAGGGGATGGGTGAGAATACACTAGGAGAGGGTAGAGCTGGTTGTGTGGCGGTTCAGTAGACTGAGGATCACTGCAGGTTGTAGGCTTGTCTGAAGAGGTGGGTGTTATGATTGAGTCACCGTAGGAGGCAAAAACAGAAATGCCAGCTAAGTCCAGAAAACCAGAGAGGTTGGCAGCTATCGGATTGCAGACCCCTGATCCTATCCACAACTAACAGTAGCCGTGGGGGGTTCCTACGATGCCCTAGACCCCTCGATCACAGCCGGAGAATTAAATAGGCCTAAAGAAAGAAAGGGGAAATCTAAACTGCCCCAGAGCAGACCCCAAAGCAATAGGCAGCCCCCAACATATAATGACGGTGAAGCAAGATGAAAACACTAACACAGACAGAAAGATAGACTGAGCAAAGACGGGGCCCAAGCTAACTAGATAGGAAAGGACAGGAAGGCTGCTGTCTGCAATCCGTGAAAAACCCTATGAAAATAAGAGCCAACAGACTGACAGTGAAAAAGGCCCTGAAGACGCTAGGCTTCAAAAAAGCTATGTCAGTACTCAGGAATATTCTGAAGACAGAGCAACCGGCAAAAGGAGATTCAGCTCACCCCAGCAGGGAATGGCAGAATCCAGAACAGCAAGGAAAACAAAAACAAAACACAAATGCTAACAGGCAAAGCTGAAAACTTAGCTTTAGAGGAGCAGGAATCAGACTGGTGTCCTAGAAGTCCACAGAGAAATCACCCGCAGGGCAGAAGGGCATCGGCAGCCTTATATCCAGTCCGTGACTCCACTCAGCCAGTCATCCTCATTAGGCTCAGGTGCCTGATAATCAGACTCATTACCTTCCTTTACCAGAATAGGGAGTTCACCAGACCTCAGTGACGAAGGGGAAAATGAACTCACAACAGGTGGGTCTTCAGGTTCTTTTTGAAGGTTTCCATGGTAGGCGAGAGTCTGATGTGTTGGGGTAGAGAGTTCCAGAGTATGGGGAAAGCATGGGAGAAGTCTTGTATGCAGTTGTGGGAAGAAGAGATAAGAAGGGAGGAGAGAAGGAGATCTTGAGAGGATCGAAGGTTGCGTGTGGGTAAGTACCAGGAGACCATGTCGCAGATGTATGGAGGAGACAGGTTGTGGATGGCTTTGTATGTCATAGTTAGGGTTTTGAACTGGAGCCTCTGGATGATAGGAAGCCAATGAAGGGCTTGGCAGAGAGGAGAGGCTGGGGAATAACAGGGAAACAGGTGGACTAGTCAGGCAGCAGTGTGTAGGATGGATTGGAGTGGTGCCAGAGTGCTAGAGGGGAGGCCAGAGAGTAGGAGGTTGCAGTAGTCGAGGTGGGAGATAATAAGGGCGTGCCCTAGTGTTTTTGTGGTTTCATGGTAAAGGAATGCACCGCTCCGGGAAATATTTTTGAGCTTGAGATGTCAGGAGGAGGCAAGGGTTTGAATGTGTGGCTTGAAAGAGAAGTGAGGTCAGGTCCAGATAGGTAGATCTGCGTGTCATCGGCACAGAGATGATACTGCAAACAGTGTGATTCTATGAACTGTCCCAGGCCAATGGTGTAGATGGAGAAGAGTAGGGGTCCTAGAACTGAGCCTTGAGGAACACCCATAGACAGGGAACGAGGTGAGGAGGTGGGGTGGGAGTGGGAGACACTGAATGTTCGGTTTGTTAGATATGATGAGATCCAGGATAGAGCCAAGCCTGTGATGCCCAGACATGAGAGAATCTGGAGCAGGAGGGAATGGTCCACAGTGTCGAAGGCAGAAGACAGGTCCAGGAGAAGGAGGACAGAGTAGTGTCGCTTGCTCTTGGCAGTTAGTAGGTCGTTGTTGACTTGACTTTAGTTAGGGCAGTTTCAGTTGAGTGATGCAGTTGGAAGCCTGATTTTAAGCGGTCAAAGAGGGAGCAGGAGGAGAGGTGGGAGGACAGTTCAAGATGGACATGCTGTTCCAGTAGATTTGAAGCATAAGGGAGAAGAGATATCGGGCGATAGCTAGACACAGAGGATGGGTCAAAGGAGGTCTTTTTGAGGATGGGTGTGATCGAGGCATATTTGAAGGATGAGAGGAACACACCATTTGTAAGTGAGAGGTTGAAAAGGTGTGTTAGAGTAGGGATGAGGACTGTGGCGAGGTTAGGAATGAGGTGGGACGGGAGCGGGTCAAGCATGCAAGTGGTGAGGTGTGATCTTGATTGGAGGGTGCAGAGCTGATCGTCTGTCATGGTGGAGAAGTTGGTTTTGGAGGAACAGGGCTGAGCAGCTAAAAGGGGCATTGGGGGCTGTGGGCCAAAGCTTTCTCTAATCATATCAATTTTCTGCTTAAAGAAAGAGGCAAAGTCTTCAGCAGTAATGAAAGGAGGAGGAGATGGTGCTGGGGGACGGGGTAGAGAATTGAAATTGTTGAAAAGCTGTTTAGGATTGTGAGACAGGGAGGATATAAGAGATGAGAAGTAAGTTTGTTTTGCAGCAGTGAGCGTGGACTTGAAGCTGGTGAGGGACTGCTTGTATGCGGTTAAGTGCTCAGCAGAGCGGGATTTCTTTAATCTCCGCTCAGCAACCCTAGGAGCCTGTCTCAGTTCTTTGGTGAGGCTGGTCAGCCAGGGCTGCTGGTTGATTGTATGAGTTTTGCTATGCATGAGGGAGTGGCATAATCAAGTGCTGCTGTTATTGTTGTGTTATAAAAGGTGGCAGCAGAATCTGTGTCATGAAGTGAGGATATGACTGTAAGAGGGAGGAGAGACTCAGAGAGGTAAATTGAGGTGTTTGAGATTTCTGCGATGGTGAGTGAGTATGTGGAGTAGGGGTTGTGCACTAGAAGAGGAGAAGGAAGAGAATGTCAGTAGGTTGTGATCAGACAGGGGGAGGGGTGAGTCAGTGAGAATAGTAAGGGAACAGAGGCGGGTGAAGATAAGGTCCAGCGTGTGAGCATCTTTGTTAGTGGCCGCGGAGGACCATTGAGTGAGGCCAAAGGAGGCAGCGAGCGATAAAAGTTTAGAGGCAGCTGGGGTGGAAGCGTCAATAGGGATGTTGAAGTCACCCATGTGATAGTGGGGATGTCAGCAGAGAGGAAATGAACTAGCTTGTGGTGAAGTGGTTGAGCAAGGTGGAGATGGCTAGTTCTGGGGGGCGGTAGATGACAGCCAGCTGGAGATTGGAGGGGGAGTAGATGCGGACGGAGTGCACCTCAAATGAGGGAAGAGTAGTGGAGGGTGGTAGTGGAATTGTGGTATAAGAGCAGGTATCAGAGCGGATCAAGCCAACTCCTCAACCACGTTTGTTGCTGGGGCGAGGGGGTGAGAGAGATGGAATCCGCCGTAAGAGAGTGCAGCTGGAGAGGCAGAGTCAGAGGGGGTGAGGCAGGTTTCGGTGATGCCAAGGAAGGAGAGTTTGTTGGTGATGAAGAGGTCATGGATAAACGACAGTTTATTGCAGACAGAGTGTTACGGGCTGGCGGAACGCACCCAATAAATAGAGATGAAATAATAGAAGAGGTGCGTTCGCAGCCCGGGCCCACCGTGCAGAGGTGACCAACTGCTGCTGAACAATGAGGGAAAGGCATGTAGGAGGAAAGCCAAACAGCAGTGGGTAACCACTGAGCTGGTGCTAGCAGGCACGAGCTCCGTTACTTCACGTAACACGTACCAGCCGGCGAACAACCACAACCTGTTAGCGTCACAGGCCACGGTGGTGTGAACCACTACTTGCAACGTGTACAGTGTCCGCCCTGACGGATGCCACTAACCAGCCAAACAACGCTGCTGGAAAGCGCACACACGGCGCTACTGTAGCGGACGCTGCAGTAGCAGTGGCCAAGGAGGCCTACACTGGCCGACACCCTGGGTGCTAGCGGTAGATGAGGGCAGCACTGCGGTGCTATGGAGTGTTAGAGCTAATGTGCTGACTCTAATTCCTAACCCTAACTCATGCATAATATCCAAGGAGGGGGGAATTATAATGCGTCAGTCACCAAGCTCATTCATCCATCATTATACATACACTAAATACATTAGCCTCAGAGTCTATCATAGCGCATGTGTCACACTCGCGCCTTGGCTGAATGGCGCGAGCCGGGGGGTTGTGGCCCCACTGTGCCACAAACCAGACTACCCTGGAAGGGGCGTAACTACGGCAGCTTCCTTGGTCTTCACTGGAGCCTCTGATGGTGAGGTCAGGCTTGTGCGGTAGGTAGCTGCCGGGTGCCACTCCAGGGTGGTGTTTGGCTGTGGCTGCTGATCCCACTCGGGAACAGGACACCTTGACAGAGGCTATAGACAGGCAGGCAGGTAGACACGACAGGCACAGCTGAGACACAGGGCAGGCGGGCACGGCTTGGAGACACAGGACAGGCGGGCACGGCTTGGAGACACAGGACAGGCGGGCACGGCTTGGAGACACAGGACAGGCGGGCACGGCTTGGAGACACAGGACAGATTGGCGTGGTATGAGAAGGAGCAGGTAGGGACCTGTTCACACAGCAGGTGTAGGCAGGAGGGAGTGGTGTATGCTGGAACAGGATCTGGACCTGTTCACACAGGAGGTACAAGTATGGATATAGGCAGGAAGGAATGGAATATGAAGGAACAGGTTTGGGCCTGTTCACACAGGAGGTACAAGTATGGATATAGGCAGGAAGGAATGGAATATGAAGGAACAGGTTTGGGCCTGTTCACACAGGAGGTGCAGGTTGACAGAGCCGCAGGAGTGCGGGGCAGGCAGAGCCGCAAGAGTGCGGAGCAGGCAGAGCCGCAGGAGTGCGGAGCAGGCAGAGCCGCAGGAGTGCAGAACAGGCAGAGCCGCAGGAGTGCAGAACAGGCAGAGCCGCTAGGGAGCCGTGCAGACAGAGCTGCGAGCGTGCAGATGCACAGATAAAGCTGCGAGCGTGCAGATGCACAGATAAAGCTGCGAGCGTGCAGATGCACAGATAAAGCTGCGAGCGTGCAGATGCACAGATAAAGAGGACACAAGGAAAGACACGGAAGGGAAGGAACCACAAATAAGGAGACTGACAGACAGAGGTAAGACTGAGTTCAGACAGAGGCACAGGGACAAAGACACAAGGACCAGGATATTCTGCCTCCTGGCAGGCGGACGGAGTACAGACAAGGTACAGGGAACAAGACTCAAGGACCAGGATATTCAGCCTCCTGGCAGGCAGACAGGGTACAAAGCAAGACTAGAGTAATCCTCCAGAGAAGGAGACACACAGAACAGGGCCTGGCTAGCTCAGCAGCAAGATACTAACTGAGTATAGACATTGCACAGGCAATGTTTCAGTGGGAGTGGCGAAACTAAATAGTCAAGGGCTCCAGGTGATTGGTCAGGGACAGATTACCCAGGTGCACGCAGACTGCATAAGAACCAGAGAATTCAGGCGCCGCCCCCCTATACACACAGTCAGGAAACATGGAGAGCAAGCAGGAGAACAAGAGGCATAGCACATGGAGCTCAGGGCTGGCAACAGACAGATTTCACAGCATGGCTTGAAGCAGAAAGTAAGTTGGTGTGCGGGGGATGGGAGGCCATGAAGTGATGCCAGCAGGGTTGTTACAGTACCCCCCCCTTTACGGCCCCTCTTCCTCAAGCCTGCCCGAATGACCAGAAAAAGGAGTATGGGACCACACACAGTCCAGGTTGACACGACATCCTTCAGGTAGGGTGGAATAATTGTGCCATCAGGAATCCCAGAGTGCCAAGCTTCTTGGTGCCTGATGGAGTCATCTTCCAGCACAGAGGGTATAAGGACTTGGATTTCTTCCTCCTGGGTAGCAGAAAGCAGGGACCTGGAAGCCTCAGACTTGACCCCTACCTCAGCCGGCCAGCTGGAAACAGAAGAGACCTTTACTGAGTCCAACTTCAGCCCGATATCCCAAGAAAATTGGACCTCATCCTTAGTATCTTCATTAGCCGGCCAACTAGAAGCTGAGGGTACCCACACTGGATCCATCCTTCGCCCGTTATCAGAAGAGAACTGGACCTGTTCCTCTGGGTTGGTAAAAAGCAGACGTACAAGAGCTTCTGCTCCAACTTCTTCGTCCACCTGCCACATGGAATCTGAAGGCATCCGTACAGGATCCATCTTCTGCCCATGGCCTAAAGAAAAATTTTCACGCGACAGGGATACTTCTGGGAACTGGTCACAGGAGGTGTGTGGAGAGGGCGCCACTGCTTCCTTTTCTTTAGTGACATCAGCACACCATGACCCAATAGCCAGCAGAACAGATGGGGAAGGTAACACTGTAGCCTGACCTTGTAACATTGGAACTAGATACCTTTGGAGACTAGGTAGCTCCAAGTGCGGCACCACGCTGGGTCTTCGGACCGGAACGGGCAGTAGAGTATCCGGCTCAGAAGGACCGATCGGCAAACTGGTCAGTAAGTGTAAAATAAACTTCTCCAAATATAATGCTCCGATTTGGAGCTGTAGTTGTCCCTTCGACACTCGACTGTTCATAAGTAGGGCACGACCATCACCAAACACCGTCACCGGATTCTGGAGCTGTGGAACAGGAACCCTACACAGACTCCGTCTGGCTTGCAGCTTTAACACATCTGCAGGGCCGAAGCTCCCACAAGGCACACGAACAGCCACCGATCTTAGTGAGGAGGAGGGACTCTTACCATGGGCAGCCTCTCCCACTGACCCAAGGTTTTGGAGCTTGCGCTCCTTCGGACAGAAGCCGTCCGGGTGTTCCACACAACCGCAGCAATACTGTATGCCCATCTTACGACTGGTATCAGGCTGCTGCTTTGCCAGGCCACTCTTAACAGTCTTCTTGGGTTCAACTCGAGTAGCTGCTTTAACAGGTGGAGGAACTAGAGGGTTTCGGACGGCGGTTGCGGTCTGACGAGGCGGTTTCCTCACTGGTTTCGCCCGTCTGGCGCGCCTCTCAGATCTGGAAAGGGAAGACTTGGCAGACGTAGCTGGACTGGGTACTTCAAAGGCTTTACGGAAGGCCACCAGGAAGGCCTCGAAGTCCGAGATGATAGGATCCCCTGCTTCCCAGAGGGGAGTGATCCAAATCAGAGCATCTCCTGCTAAGTAAGACATTATATATCCCACTTTGACCCAATCAGAGGGAAAACAGGCTGAATTCCACTCAATGTACCGCAGGCACTGCTCCAGGAACCCTAGGCACTCCTTAGGATCTCCATAGAACCTTGGAGGATCTTCAGGGTCAAGCCTCTCATAAGCCAGGAGCTGGTTGTAGATGGCATTGGAGACAATGATGGGTTCAGAAGTCTCAACAATCGGAACCACACAGGGCAGAACAAATTCTTCCAGATGCTCATACTGGCAGAGAGAAAGTTCCTCATGCTCTGCAAGCAGAAGGACATGGGACTCAGCGGGGACCATGGCCTGTGCAAACTGTCACGCTCGCGCCTTGGCTGAATGGCGCGAGCCTAGGGGTTGTGGCCCCACTGTGCCACAAACCAGACTACCCTGGAAGGGGCGTAACTACGGCAGCTTCCTTGGTCTTCACTGGAGCCTCTGATGGTGAGGTCAGGCTTGTGCGGCAGGTAGCTGCCGGGTGCCACTCCAGGGTGGTGTCTGGCTGTGGCTGCTGATCCCACTCGGGAACAGGACACCTTGACAGAGGCTATAGACAGGCAGGCAGGTAGACACGACAGGCACAGCTGAGACACAGGGCAGGCGGGCACGGCTTGGAGACACAGGACAGGCGGGCACGGCTTGGAGACACAGGACAGGCGGGCACGGCTTGGAGACACAGGACAGGCGGGCACGGCTTGGAGACACAGGACAGGCGGGCACGGCTTGGAGACACAGGACAGATTGGTGTGGTATGAGAAGGAGCAGGTAGGGACCTGTTCACACAGCAGGTGTAGGCAGGAGGGAGTGGTGTATGCTGGAACAGGATATGGACTTGTTCACACAGGAGGTACAAGTATGGATATAGGCAGGAAGGAATGGAATATGAAGGAACAGGTTTGGGCCTGTTCACACAGGAGGTGCAGGTAGACAGAGCCGCAGGAGTGCGGGGCAGGCAGAGCCGCAGGAGTGCGGAACAGGCAGAGCCGCAGAAGTGCGGAGCAGGCAGAGCCGCTAGAGAGCCATGCAGACAGAGCGGCTAGGGCGCCGTGCAGACAGAGCTGCGAGAGTGCAGATGCACAGATAGAGCTGCGAGCGTGCAGATGCAAAGATAAAGCTGCGATCGTGCAGATGCACAGATAAAGCTGCGAGCGTGCAGATGCACAGATAAAGCTGCGAGCGTGCAGATGCACAGATAAAGAGGACACAAGGAAAGACATGGAAGGGAAGGAACCACAAATAAGGAGACTGACAGACAGAGGTAAGACTGAG
This sequence comes from Dendrobates tinctorius, assembly GCF_039654945.1. Lineage (NCBI taxonomy): Eukaryota > Metazoa > Chordata > Amphibia > Anura > Dendrobatidae > Dendrobates > Dendrobates tinctorius. The sequence continues at coordinate 48,880,809 of NW_027361917.1, read as the reverse complement.
TTCAGACAGAGGCACAGGGACAAAGACACAAGGACCAGGATATTCTGCCTCCTGGCAGGCAGACAGAGTACAGACAAGGTACAGTGAACAAGACTCACGGACCAGGATATTCAGCCTCCTGGCAGGCAGGGTACAAAGCAAGACTAGAGTAATCCTCCAGAGAAGGAGACACACAGAACAGAGCCTGGCTTCCTCAGCAGCGAGATTCTAACTGAGTATAGACATTGCACAGGCAATGTTTCAGTGGGAGTGGCGAAACTAAATAGTCAAGGGCTCCAGCTTGTTGGTCAGGGACAGATTACCCAGGTGCACCCAGACTGCATAAGAACCAGAGAGTTCAGGCGCCGCCCCCCTATACACACAGTCAGGAAACATGGAGAGCAAGCAGGAAAACAAGAGGCATATCACATGGAGCTCAGGGCTGGCAACAGACAGATTTCACAGCATGGCTTGAAGCAGAAAGTAAGTTGGTGTGCGGGGGATGGGAGGCCATGAAGTGATGCCAGCAGGGTTGTTACAGCATGGCAGGGTGGTCATGCAAACCTTTTATAGCCGTGTCCTTCTGGAACCTTCCTGATCCCCCTGATGGTCCAATCAGAACTGGAGAAGGACCTGAGCATGTGACTCCCGATACCCAATGGGAGATCGTCCCATGAGCATGCTCAGTGGAGCGACGGAAGGACTTAGACTCTGGAGTCTTTTGCTGCTGGCCAGGCTGCATTGTCATAACTGGACCAGAGGTGGCAACAGCAACCGAGCCCACACTGTTGGTGTGAGCAGAACACCGGGATCGAGGAGTCTGCTGAGTAGGCTCCACTGCGGCCGAAGAAGAATGGGAGACCGTGGACGGAAAGGCTCGGGATTCCCGCTGTGCAGTGTCTGGAACCTGACACCTAACATTACCCCCCCTCCCTCTGAGCCTTGCTGCGCTCAAATTCCACGATAAGGAGCAGGGCGTGGATATTCTCCACTGACTCCCAGGTCCGAGCCTCAGGACCATGACCCTGCCAGTCCACCAAATAAATTTTTTGCCACACACCACCCTGCATCCCACGATGGCATTGACCTCGAACTCGTCCGAGGACAGGTCGGATGTCCCAGCAGAAGACTCGGAAAACCGGGACAAGTGGGCAGGCTTAAGGAGGGACACGTGAAAGGTGTCAGAAATGGCCAAGTGGGGAGGAAGAGCCAGGTGATAGACCACAGAGTTGACCTGCTCCAGGACCTTGAAGGGACCAATGTATCGCGGCAAAAACTTGGTTGACTCGGCCCGCAGCCTGATGTTACGGGCAGAGAGCCACAGCAAGTCACCAGGGGAAAAAGTGGAAGCAGGACGCCAATGTGTGTCAGCGGATGCCCTCATTCATGGATGGCATCCTGAGTGCGATCCCAAATGTCGCGAGCCTCCACTGCCCAGTTTGCCACCCTGGAATCAGTGGAAGACACTGGCATCGGGATGGGAACGCGCGGATGCTGGCCTTAATTAAGGATGAATGGGGTCTGACCGGTGGAATCAGCTACTGCGTGGTTCAGCGCAAATTCTGCCCACAGTAGTAAGGATGCCCAGTCATCCTACCTGGTCGAGACAAAATGTCGCAGGTATGTGACCAGAGTTTGGTTAGCTCTCTCAACCAACCCGTTCGTCTCGGGGTGATAGGTGGAGGACAAATTTAGTTCAATGCTGAGCAGACTGCAGAGCTCCCTCCAAAACCGAGAAGCAAATTGGGGACCCCGGTCACTAGCTATCTTGTCCGGCATACCGTGCGAACGAAATACATGCTTTATGAACAGAGCAGCGAGACCACGGGCAGAAGGCAGCCGCGCGAGTGGCACCATTTTCGAAAAATGATCGGTGACCACCCAGATGACCGTGCTGCCACTGGATTTGGGCAGGCCGACCACAAAATCCATGCCGACCATCTCCCAGGGTCTGCCTGCCACCGGCAAGGGGTAAAGTAACCCAGCCTGCCTCTGCCTAGAAGACCTGTTCCGAGCACAAGATATGCATGCCTGAATGTATTCTTTCGTGTCCCTAGCCATGTGCGGCCACCAATAAGTCCTTGCCAGGAGTTTGTGGTCTGCCTAGTTCCAAAGTGACCACCCACCCTGGACGCATGAGCCCATGAGAGGACCTCTGGCCTCAGGCGAGGAGGAACAAAGGTCTTGCCCAGCGGCACTGACTCAAGAGCTACCAGGGCCATGGTCTTCAGACTCTCAGAGGGGATGATTAGCCGAGGCTCAGCCTCCTCCTCCTCCGCTGACACTACCAAGCGAGAGAGGGCATCAGTCCGGACGTTCTTCTCACCAGACAGATAGTGCTGGGTGAAGCAGAAGCAGGAGAAGAAAAGAGACCACCTGGCTTGGCGAGAATTCAAGCGCTGTGCTGTTTGTAAGTACACCAGGTTTTTATGGTCGGTGTACACCTGAAAGGGAAACTGGGCTCCCTCCACAAGGTGTCTCCACTCGGAAAAGGCCAACTTCATTGCCAGCAGCTCCCTGTCCCCGATGGAGTAGTTTCTCTCCACCAGTGAGAAGGTCTTGGAGAAAAAGAAGCAGGGATGCTTCTGACCTTGAGCATCCTTCTGGAAAAGGACTGCTCCTGCACCGACGGACGAGGCATCTACCTCTAGGATAAAGGGTTTATCCACATCAGGGCAATGGAAGATAGGAACGACGGCAAAATGGGTCTTAAGAGACGAGAAGGCCGCTGAGACCTGTTACGGCGACCAGACCTTAGGATTGGCTCCCTTTTTGGTGAGGGCGACCAGAGGAGCCACCAGTGTGGAGAAGTGGGGAATGAACTGGCGGTAGTAATTAACGAACCCCAAACAGCGCTGCACCGCTTTAAGAGAGTGGGGCTCCTGCCAGTCTATTACCGCCTGCAATTTGGCAGGATCCATAGCCAACCCCTGGGCTGAGATGATATAGCCCAGAAAAGGCAAAGACTCTTGCTCGAACTGACACTTCTCCAACTTCGCGAAGAGGGAATTCGCCTGCAAGCGGCCGAAGACCCTGCAGACGTCTCTCCGGTGAGAGGCCAAATCTGGAGAAAAGATGAGGATGTCATCCAGATAGACCACCACCGAGGTGCAGAGCATATCGCGAAAGACATCATTCACGAAGTCCTGGAAGACAGCTGGTGCGTTACAGAGGCCGAAGGGCATGACCAGATACTCATAGTGGCCATCCCTGGTATTAAAGGCTGTCTTCCACTCGTCCCCTTCACGTATACAGATCAGGTTGTAAGCCCCCCCATAGATCTAGCTTAGTGAAGATCCGGGCCCCATGCAACCTGTCGAACAACTCAGAGATCAGGGGAAGAGGATACTTGTTTTTGACAGTTATGGCATTAAGACCTCTGTAATCAATGCACGGACGCAGGTCTCCACTCTTCTTCTGAATGAAGAAGAACCCCGCCTCTGCTGGTGACACCGACTTCCTAATAAACCCTCTTGCCAGGTTCTCCCGGATGTATTGTGACATGGCCTCCTTCTCCGGTAGCGACAGAGGATATACGCGGCCTCGAGGAGGCTCTGCGCCTGGCAAAAGGTCTATAGGACAGTCGTAGGGACGATGGAGCGGAAGGGTCTCTGCAGATTTTTTAGAGAACACATCCGCGTACTGCTGGTAGTGTCTTGGCAGTGCGGAGAGGTCTGCGGGACCCTCGGTGGAGGCTACCTGAACGCAGTCCCTGACGCATCTACCCTCGCAGGACTTGCTCCAACCCAGTATTCTCCCCGAGGACCACTCGATATGAGGAGAGTGGCAACGGAGCCAGAGAACTCCCAGGAGAACCTGGTCGATGCCCTCGGGCATAATGAGCAGAGACAACGTCTCGTGATGGGACGGCGAGAGTGAGAGCCCAAGGGGTGCTGTCTGATGTGTGATTTGGGTTGGCAAGGTCGTACTGTTGACCACCCTGATGGTCACGGGGTGAGGAAGTGGCACCAAGGGAATTGCATGCCGTTGGGCAAAGGCCAAAGACATGAAGTTCCCCTCTGCCCCTGAGTCCACACAGATCTCTACCTCCCAGGTGGAAGCACCGTTCTCTAACATCCCTCGGAAGGACAGTTTGGAGGAGAAGGATCCAGTGTCTAGTAGGCCTCCTCCGACTACCACTAGACACGATTGTTTCCCGACTGCTGAGGGCACCTGTTGGCCAGGTGACCAGGCTGTCGACACTGGAAACAGTGTGTGGAGATTCGCACCGGGCACGACTTGGAGCCGGTGCGAGACGCCTCCATGGCCTCCGGGTGCATGACTCCCAGAGTGGTGGGTTCAAGAGGTTTAGAGAAGGCTAGAGCCAACCTAACCCTCGTTCTGGACTGAGAGCGCTTCAACCCGCCCTCCGTGAAACGGAGATCTATGCAGGTGGAGACGGTAATCAGTTCCTCCAGACTAACGGGAACCTCCCTGGTGGCTAGAGCATCCTTAACGTGCTCAGCCAAACCTCTCCAGAACACAGGGATGAGTGCTTTCTCAGGCCATTCCAGCTCGGAAGCCAGTGTCCGGAAGCGGATAGCATAATGGCTGACTTAGAGGGGTCCCTGTGTTAGTGCCAACAAATGGAGAGAGGTATCTTGTGTGACCCATGGCCCCAAAAAGACCTGCTGTAGAGACATCAGGAACTGAGCAGCACTCAGAACCACGGGGTCACCATGCTCCCACAAAGGAGTGGCCCATTCCAAAGCCCTGCCCGACAGGAGGGAGATGATAAGCCCCACCTTAGCCTGCTCTGAAGGGAATCGTGTGGCCAGTAACTCAAGCTGGATAGAGCACTGGCTCACGAAACCCCTACAGGTGGCGCTGTCACTCGAGAACTTGTCGGGCAACAGGAGACGGGACAATGTCGGAGCAGGAATGGATATAGAGGTGCGAGAGACCACCTCTGCTGCCGCCTGGACGGCGACTGCAGTGACGTCCGCAGCTGAGGCTGAGCGCTCGAGAGCGGACAACCTGCCCTCCAGCTGCTGGACATATCGCTGCAGGCGCTGCTCATCCATCATTGTTAGCCAGGCCCTGGCGCTATGATAATGTTACGGGCTGGCAGAACGCACCCAATAAATAGAGATGAAATAATAGAAGAGGTGCGTTCGCAGCCCGGGCCCACCATGCAGAGGTGACCAACTGCTGCTGAACAATGAGGGAAAGGCGTGTAGGAGGAAATTTGGACACCAGTAGGTAACCACTGAGCCGGTGCTAGCAGGCACGAGCTCCGTTACTTCACGTACCACGTACCAGCCGGCGAACAACCGCAACCTGTTAGCATCACAGGTCACGGTGGTGTGAACCACTACTTGCAACGTGTGCAGTGTCCGCCGTGACGGATGCCACTAACCAGCCAAACAATGCTGCTGGAAAGCGCACACATGGTGCACGGCACTACTGTAGCGGACGCTGCGGTAGCAGTGGCCAACGAGGCCTAAACTGGCCGACGCCCTAGGCGCTAGCGGTAGATGAGGAGCAATACTGCAGCGCTATGCAGTGTTAGAGCTAATGTGCTGACTCTAATTCCTAACCCTAACTCATGCGTAATATCCAAGAAGGGGGGAATTATAATGTGTTCCCAGGATCATTCATCCATCATCATACATACACTAAATACATTAGCCTCAAAGTCTATCATAGCGCATGGCGGGGCGGCCATGCAAACCTTTTATAGCCGTGTCCTTCCAGAACGTTCCTGATCCCCCTGATGGTCCAATCAGAACTGGAGAAGGACCTGAGCATGTGACTCCCGACCCCCAATGGGAGATCGTCCCATGAGCATGCTCAGTGGAGCGACGGAAGGACTTAGACTCTCGAGTCTTTTGCTGCTGGCCAGGCTGAATTGTCATTACTGGACCAGAGGTGGCAGCAGCAACCGAGCCCACACCGCTGGTGTGAGCAGAACGCCGGGATCGAGGAGTCTGCTGAGCAGGCTTCACTGCAGCCGAAGAAGAATGGGAGACCATCGACAGCAAGGCCTGGGATTCCCACTGTGCAGCGCCCAGAACCTGACGCCTAACACAGAGCGTGCATTCCATAGTGCTTTAGGTAAGGGGACCGGGGGAGTGGGGGCTGGATGAATGGGTATGAGGTTATCATGGTTGCGAAAACGTATAGAGCATTGTGGCAGGGTGTTAGAAGTGAGTGTGGGGATGTGTTGAGGAGGGCCAGGATTTGGGGATAGGTCGCCAGCAATGAGGAGTAGCAGACAGTCGTGTTAGAAGGTGGGAGCAGGACATGATGTGGCCGTGTGTCTGGAGAAAAAGGATTGTATGTGGAGGAACAGTTCTGAGGAAAAAGGTGAGATGGCTGGGGAGGATAAAGGGAAAAATGACTAGTTCCTTACTGGGTGGGGGTATTGCAGGAGATAGGAAGAAAGTAAGTAGTATGGGGGTGAAAGTGAAAAGAAACCGAAACATTGTGGTGGTTAAAGATTCGTTAACCCTATAGTCAAATTCTAGTCTAATTCAGAGTAGTGTAATTAGAAATCTGTAATTTGAAATATGGAATTTGAAATCAGCCTGGTCAGACTCGTCTGGTCAGATTCATAGCTTTGAATATATGTGCAATTGAGAGGGATCATCTGTGAGGGGGGTTGTGGGCGTAAGTGCAGAGACCACATATTCAGAGTTAAGCACAGGTGATAAAAAATGGAGAGGGACTGACCACTCAGGTATGCGTGGAAGACATAAGAGGAATGTCACGATAATGTAAAATATCATGTTTGATTTTCCCTATTAATTCACATGCCTTTCTAGAACTTTCTGCTCCCTTCATAGCTGCAGACTCATGCCCCTTCCCCCGTCAGCAGGCTGCTCTCCCTAGCTCCTTCCCTCAGAGCTTGTAACACTACACTCTTTCCTCACTCACTCTTTCCTGTTCCCCCTCCCCACTAAGGAATGCTAATTAGCCAAGAATGTTCTTTGTCTCAACCCATGTGCTTGCACATATGTGTGGGAAATATTAAAAAGGCCATAACTCAGACCCAATCAGTGACAGAAGTATGAAATTACAGTACATATTTGGAATGTTCTTCGACGGGACTATTTAGCCTGTGTTTTCCAAATTCTAGCTTCAGCGGAATCTGAGAAGTGGATTCCTGTGCAGCCGGGTCAGCCCGATGCTTCGTGTTTGGATTTGAATGAACGCCAGCGACAAGCTGAATAAGATGATACGTTTCTATACGAGGTACCCTCTACGAGATATAATAAATTAGAAGTTTCTGAACAGAATGAGAACTCTGAAAGCAGGGGGAGGGAGCTCTTAAACCAGCCCCTTTAGTGATGTCATGACCCAGAAGTATAGGTTACTTTCCCCCCAGCCGAGCACTCAGTTGCTGCCTGGACGCTGTTGTCTCAAGACCCCCACATGCATTGGGATGTGTCACCCATCCCCCCAGCCTGGTTCTGCCTAGGATGATCTAAGCAATATGTGAGTTTATTTCTGCTTTTAAATCCTCTTTTATTTGTATTCGCTTTGTACTGTACATATTTTAATGGTCTCATTTTGAAAAATCTTTTTATACCTTCTGTAAACACTGCCTACCTTTTTTTGGAGTAAAATATAAAGTTATTAGTCTCATATCTCCTTGCTCTATGACTAATTCACGTGCCTAAAAGTTAATTATGCTACTAATTCGAGTTGGCTTCTGACCCCTTTATTAATTTTAAATATTAATATAGAAATCGGAAGCTGGTGGCAGCAAAGTGTGCTCTGGGCTAGGTGGGCTATCTGGCAGTGATGGAAGACGTTTTATAAGCTGATTGTCTGGCTGTGGCCAGAGCATTTATAATTCCCTTGCTGCAGCGTGCTTAATAGCCAGTGAACAACAAGTGGCCTCTCCGGCGATTAATCATCCTAGGTGCAGTTCCCTGACTGACCTGAGGGTAAAGTGGGCGCCAGAGAGCTGCAAGTTCCAAAGCGGAACCAAAAGTGGGATATACATAAATCCCGGCAGTTCATGACATATTGTGGCAGCAGTGGGATCCCTACAATAAGCCCCTGCGATAAATTGTTAGGGCAAGACTAGCTTGCTGTTTTCATCACATTGTTGGCAGCGGTGGGATAACTAAGATAAGCCCCCCTGCACATGTGATAGCCGTGTGTGGCCAAAGGTCTTATAACTCCTTTCCCTGACATATTGGTGGCAGAGTGGTGGGATCATAGTGCATTAGTGATCTGGTTTGAGCAATCATTCCTCTCAGTAAAGGCTTGCACGGTTCTTCCAAGGACCCTGCAGCAAAAGTTTTGGAGAACGGACTCAGTGTTTATTAGTCCTGAGACAATTGTGTGTACTTGTGATTACCGCCCCTTCTCTTTGTTTTTCTATCCTATCTTTTATTTGGCAACCATGGTTACGAGGGGAGAATCTTGTTATAAGCAACGTAAGAAGGACTCCCTTAGGGCCCTGTGCACGGCAAACCAGATTGACGCCGCCGACAAAACCAAAACCCAGTTGGTCACGGCTCTGGTGCAGTAGGAGCAGAGCCAGGGCACAGAAGGAAGCACCAGTACCGATGGTGCAGCCGAAGAGGTCCAGCTGGTGCAGGCCGGCCTAACCGGCAGCCAGGAAGTCGTGGACAGCTATCTGCAAATAGCCCTACAACAACTCCCTGCCGAAGATGCAGATAGACATCTGCAGCTGATCATGCACGCTCAAGAGAGAGCTGAGCACCAACACAGGCTGAGAGAGCTGAGCTGGAGGCCGAAAGAGCCGAGCGGGAGGCAGAAAGAGCCGAGTGCCAAGCCCAGAGAGACCACGAACTGGAGGTGCTCCGGCAGGGGGGAATACTCTCCACAGCCCAGAGCCGCGAGCCCAACAGCGCTCAGAGTCCGAAACCCCAGCCAGAGCATTTTCCAGTGATGGAAAAGGATGGGGACTTGGACACTTTTCTGCGGGCCTTTGAGAAAAACTTACATATGAAAGGTAGACTCAACAAATCCTGACTGATGCACTAGCAGGATGCAGCAGGCCTCCATTGATAAAAGCAAGGGGCAGCACAGGTGCAACCCACTGATGAAGACAGCCAGTATTCAAAAGAAAAAGAGGAGCCGGCTGCCTAGTGGGAAAAATGCACACAGATAAGGCTTGCATAGGACATCAGTCACACAGTGCGGTGCAAAGTGTCTGAACAGCCTATTGATCACGCCCATAGTATTAGCAGGCGGGCTGTTCTGCACTATATACATGCATCACACAGAAAAAAACAAGCCAACATAAAGAGGCCCAGCTGCATCCTGCAAAAATGATAAAAAGTGCAAAGAAATAAAAAACATGGGGTATTAGTTACTATTTTGGCCAAGACAGATAAGCTCGCAATCCAAACGTCGAGGATCTCCAGATTTTGCGCGTCCCTAACACTAAATCTGAACAGCTAACCTAAGAAAAAATTCAAAAAACTTACATATGAAAGGTAGACTCAACAAATCCTGACTGATGCACTAGCAGGATGCAGCAGGCCTCCATTGATAAAGGCTTGGGGCAGCACAGGTGCAATCCACTGATGAAGACAGCGAGTATCCAAAAGAAAAAGAGGAGCCGGCTGCCTAGTGGGAAAAATGCACACAGATAAGGCTTGCATAGGACATCAGTCACACAGTGCGGTGCAAAGTGTCTGAACAGCCTATTGATCACATCCATAGTATTAGCAGGCAGGCTGTTCTGCACTATATACATGCATCACACAGAAGAAAACAAGCTAACATAAAGAGGCCCAGCTGCATCCTGCAAAAATGGTAAAAAGTGCAAAGAGATAAAAATACATGGAATATTAGTTACGAATGATCAATAGGCTGTTCAGACATTTTGCACTGCACTGTGTGACTGATGTCCTATGCAAGCCTTATCTGTGTGCATTTTTCCCACTAGGCAGCTGGCTCCTCTTTTTCTTTTGGATACTGGCTGTCTTCAACAGTGGGTTGCACCTGTGCTGCCCCAAGCCTTTATCAATGGAGGCCTGCTGCATCCTGCTAGTGCATCAGTCAGGATTTGTTGAGTCTACCTTTCATATGTAAGTTTTTTGAATTTTTTCTTATGTTAGCTGTTCGGCCTTTGAGAGAACATGCAGACAGTACCAGCTGCCTATGGACCAGTGGGCAAGGTTTTTGACCCCAAGGCTAAAAGGCAAAGCTCTGGAGGAGTTTGCTTCTCTCCCGCCAGAACGAGATAACAACTATGATTCCATTAAGCAGGCCCTAATCGCCAAATATCGGCTGACCCCTGAGGTATACCGAAAGAAGTTCCGGAACATCCAACGTGGCCCACACGACAGCTATAGTGATGTGGTGCAAGGATTCGGGACCCACTTTGACCAGTGGATCCACAGACTGTCAGTGAACACCTTTGAACTGCTGAAATACCTGATGATCGAAGACCAGTTCTTACATCTTTGCCCGGCTGAGGTCCGACAGTTCATACTGGACCGAGAGCCAACGGATGCGGACAAAGCATCGCAGATCGCCGACACTTATGAGGCCCACCGGAAACCAGAGACACAGAAGCCAGTCACCGCCAGCTGGAGAGGGGCTAAGCCTGCAACGAACCCTAGTACCCCTGCCAGCCGACACACCTGGGGTCCTGTCCCATTTCATAGAATCATAGAATCATAGAATCGTAGAGTTGGAAGGGACCTCCTGGGCCATCTGGTCCAACCCCCTGCTCAAAGCAGGATTCGCTAAATCATCCCAGTCAGATGTCTGTCCAGCCTCTTGCCATTTGCCAACGCCAGGCCTACATCAGACCCTCGCCAGTGTTTTCTCTGCAAACGGACTTGACATATCAGCGCCACTTGTCCGGAGAGGCAGAAGAACCCCCCCAGTCAAGGCCCCCCGGGCCTAACGCCTCTGTTCTTTTGGTGAGTGGGGTGGTTGGAAAGATCGATGTTAACATGCAGCACGTCCATGTGGGGGCCCATCTCACTAGAGGCCTCAAGGACACCGGGGCCAAACGAACCCTCATCCGACCCGGACTGGTGACCCGTGAAGAGATGATTGAGGGGAAAACCCTAACCATCACTGGGATTGGGGCGCCCGCTGCCCCTTGCCGATGGCCCGGGTTTGTCTTGATTGGGGTGCCGGGAACGGGGCGAGGGAAGTTGGGGCATCAGAAAACCTGCACACTGATGTTTTATTGGGGACTCATTTGGGGAGAATGGTTGCATACTATGTCCCTGACACCCCTCCCAAACATGATACTAAGGGTAACGTTAACCCTGATGATGATGATGATGATGATGATGATGATGATGGGAAACTGAATGTGTTACTAGTCAATGCTTCATTGAGGAATGATTGATAAAATTGACCAAACTTATTGTGTACATTACCTCTAGTGAGCGGCACGGTAGGGGTCACAGGGGTCTGCGCGTCTGACCAGACGCGCGTTTTGGATGCTCATCCTTCGTCAGGGGGAGTGTGCATATTAAAAACCGGAAACCTTAAAAAGGAGTCGGCCCGGAAGATGGGAGGCGTGGACCAGAAATGATGCATCCGCAGTCATGACGACCGAGGATGCCGAGTGGCGCCAGCGTCTAGCAGCAGGAGCCGAGGCGTCACCGACGCCATAGCAACCAGCCGCTTACAGACACCGGAATCCGCGCTGCACCCCGGGTCATGACACGCATGCGTACTGGTCCTACAAACATCACCAATACTATATGAAACGTCATAGAGAATGGAACATTCATCTACCTAGCCCAGCACTGTGAATCGCTAATATTGTAGATCTGTACCTAACCTAAGGACATGGGAATCTTGTTCCAAAATGTAAATGGAAGTAAATGTTAGGCGTCGGGCTCCTGCAGCTGCACAACAGGAATCCAGAGCCTTGCATCCAGTGGTCTCCCATTCTCCACCGACTGTTCAGGAGCCTGCACAGCAATCTCGGTGTCCCAGACGCTCTGCTCAGACCACCTCGGTAGGATTGGTTGCTGCTGTCACCTCTGGGTCAGCAATAGCAACGCAGGCTGTCCTGCAGCAAGCCACTCCAGAGGCTAAGTCCTCTCACCCCACTACTGGGCATGCTCACGAGACGATCTCCCATTGGAGATCGGGAGTCACGTGCTCAGGTCCTTCTCCTGGTCCATCTCAAAGATCTGGAAGGTCCCGACAGCGCACGGCTGTAAAAGGCCCGCATGGCCGCTTGGCCATGCGCTAGTATAGACTCTTCTTGCTAGATGTGTGAATGGTGATGGATGTATGATTCTGGTGACTGACTTATTAAGATTCCCCTCCCTCTGATATTACGCATGTGGATAGGGAACTATAGAAAGAGTCAGCGCAAGTCAGTGGCAAACCTTAGGCCACTGTGCACACCGCACCTCTACACTAGCGTCTGGTGGTGTCACGTCTCTCACGGCACTATTGCATAGCGGCTGTGTCTGCCACCGCGTTGCATTCAGCAGCATTTACCTGATTCCGCAGTAGCGACGCCGCACGCACGGTAGGTCTAGACGGACACCGTCCCCTGTCTTGGACACGTGTCCTGTGACCTGTTACCATGCGTGCAATTTCGCTGAGACCTGTGAGTCTAACAGGCTCAGTGTATATGTTTATGTTACAGTGCCTCTGTGAGTTAACAGAGTCCGCTCTGCACACATTGGGTGACGTTGAACCCGTGCGCATTATACCACGATATAGCGCATTTGCCATTGTCTAGCAGCGGTTTTAACACCTACTGCACGGTGGACCCCGGGCGGCGAACGTACTTTCTATTATTTAATATTTAGTGATTTCGGCCGTCCCTAACATTATACTAGCACCAGGATCTGGCTAGTAATGGCGGACCAACAGCAGCTGCGGCAGTACATTCGGCAGCTGGAGGGCAAGTTGGCGGCTCTCGAGAGTCCCACCTCAGCTGCGAATGCTACTGCAGCTGCTGTTCAGGCATTCGCAGAGGCTGTCTCACGTATGCCCATGCTCACACCGGCACTGACATTATCCCGCCTCCCGCTGCCCGACAAGTTTTAGGGTGACAGCGCCACCTGTAGGGGATTCATGAGCCAGTGCTCTATCCAGCTTGAGCTACTGGCCGCACGGTTCCCTACAGAGCAGGCTAAGGTGGGGTTTATTGTCTCTCTCCTGTCGGGCAGGCCGTTAGAGTGGGCTACGCCATTGCGGGAGCATGATGACCCCGTGGTTCTGAGCGCCGCTCAGTTTCTCACATCCATTAAATAGGTCTTTTTGGGACCACGGGTCACTCATGACACCTCTCTCCAACTATTAGTCCTAACACAGGGGTCCCTCTCGGTCAGCCATTACGCCGAATGATTCCGGACATTGGCTTCCGAGCTGGAGTGGCCTGATAAGACACTCATCCCTGTGTTTTGGAGAGGGTTAGCAAAGCATGTCAAGGATGCCCTAGCAACCAGGGAGGTCCCCACAACTCTGGAGGAGTTGATATCGATTTCCACCGGCATTGATCTCCGGTTTACGGAAAGTGGGCTGGAGCATGCGCAATCCAGGCGAAGGGTTGCGTTGACTCCCACCTTCTCCGAGCTGCGTAAATTTCCCACTCAGGGGCTGATACCTTCTGAACCTATGGAGGTGTCCCACGGCAGTCCCAAGCCGCATCCGGTGCGAAGCTCCGCACGTTGTTACCAGTGCCGGCAGTTTGGTCACTCGGCTAACGTGTTCACAGCAGTTGAAAACACGATCATGTCCAGTGGTCGTAGGTGGGGGTCTATCAGATATGAAACCTTTCTCTCCCAAACCGATATTCCGTGGGACCTTTGATATTGGAGCTTCCACCTGGGAGGCAGAGGTCACCGTGGATTCCGGGGCAGAAGGGAACTCTATGTCCTCGTCCTTCGCCCAAAAGGACGCTATTCCGCTGGTGTTACTGCCCCAACCCTTGACCATCAGAGTGGTTAATGTTGCACCTTTACCATCTCAGGTTACCCACCAGACAGCACCACTTGGGCTCTCAATCTCACCATCCCACAGTGAGATTTTGTCCCTGTTCATTTTGCCAGATGGCATCGACCAGGTGCTTCTCCGAGTTCCCTGGCTTTGTTGCCATTCCCCTCATATTGATTGGGCGTTAGGGAATATACTGGGTTGGAGCAAGGACTGTGAGGGAAGGTGCCTGAGGGGCAGTGTTCAGGTAGCCTCCACTGAAGTGCCCGTGGATCTCTCTGCGCTTCCCAAACCATACCACCAGTACGCGGACGTCTTCTCTAAAATATCTGCGGAGACGCTTCCGCCGCACCGTCCTTACGATTGTCTGATAGATCTATTGCCAGGCACGGAACCTCCTAGAGGCTGCGTGTATCAGCTATCACTCCCCGAGATGGAGGCTATGTCTCAATATATCCGGGAGAACTTGGTGGCAAGAGGTTTTATCAGAATGTCGGTGTCGCCGGCTGGTGCAGGGTTCTTCTTCGTGTAGAAAAAGAGTGGAGAGTTATGTCCCTGCATTGACTACAGAGGTCTCAACGCCATAACAGTCAAAAACAAGTACCCTCTTCCGTTGATCTCTGAGTTATTTGACAGATTGCGAGGGGCCCGTATCTTTACAAAATTAGATCTACGGGGGGCATACAACCTGATCCGCATTCGGGAAGGAGACGAGTGGAAGACAGCCTTTAATACCAGGGATGGCCACTATGAATATCTGGTCATGCCCTTCGGCCTCTGTAATGCGCCTGCTGTCTTCCAGGATTTTGTTAACGACGTCTTCTGCGATATGCTCTCCACCTCGGTGGTGGTCTATCTGGATGACATCCTCATATTTTCGCCAGATTTGACTTCCCACCGGAGAGACGTCTGCAGGGTCTTCGACCATCTGCGGGCGAACTCTCTCTTCGCCAAGCTGAAGAAGTGCCAGTTTGAGCAGGAGTCCTTGCCGTTCCTGGGCTACATCATCTCGGCCCAGGGGTTGGCTATGGATCCTGCCAAATTGCAGGCGGTAATGGACGGCAGGAGCTCCATTCGCTCAAAGCGGTGCAGCACTTTTTGGGGTTTGTCAACTATTACTGCCACTCTCGTCAAGCTAGGTGGTCGCTCTTCTTCTCCCGCTTCACCTTGCACTATCTGTCTGGAGAGAAGAACGTCCGTGTGGATGCTCTCTCCCGCACGGTGGTTTCAGCGGGGGAAGAGGAGGCTGAGTCTCGGCTAATTCTTCCTACTGAGAGTTTCAGGACCGTGACCCCAGTTGCTCTCGAGTCAGTGCCGACGGGCAAGACCTTTGTCCCTCCTCAGCTACGGCCGGAGGTTCTCGCGTGGGCAAACGTGTCCTGGGTGGGTGGTCACTTCAGCAATAAGTGGACCACAGAACTCCTGGCAAGCTCTTATTGGTGGCTGCACATGGCACGGGACTTGAAGGATTAGATACAGGCATGCGTCTTGTGTGCACAGAACAGGTCCTCTAGACAGAGGCTGGCTAGGTTACTGTATCCTCTGCTGGTGGCAGACAGACCTTGGGAGATGGTTGGCATGGATTTTGTGGTTGGCCTGCCCAAGTCTGGTGGCAATACGGTCATCTGGGTGGTCACCGATCATTTTTCTAAAATGGTGCATCTGGTGCCACTCGCGCGGCTGCCTTCCGCTCGTAGTCTTGCCATAATGTTCATAAAACATGTATTCCGTTTGCATGGCATGCTGGACAAAATTGTTAGTGACCAAGGTCCCCAATTCGCGTCTCGGTTTTGGAGGGAGATCTGCAGTCTACTCAGTATTGAGCTAAATCTGTCCTCCGCCTATCATCCTGAGACGAACGGGTTGGTTGAGAGAGCTAACCAAACTCTGGTCACGTACCTGCGACATTTTGTCTCTGCCAGGCAAGATGACTGGGCATCCTTACTACTAGAGTTGAGCGATTTTAGTCGGATCGGGTTTCATGAAACAAAATTTGTTTCAGATGAAACTGGTCCAACCTAGGATAGAAAAGAAAGATCGAAAAACATATTAAAAACTGGATAAAAACAACCAAAATTAGCATGAATGCCCAGACTGCACCAAACGGTGGAGCCGTCCGGTGATCACAGAAACGATGCAAAATTTAAGCATTCGTTTAATCCATGTGGATGGACCGTATTTAGGGTTCAAATCCATCTTGCTTCAAGCTGAGCCAGACGTTGTGAAGCTTTGCCCCCACAGATCCCCAACTCCAAGCTGTTACTTCCCCCCCAGCCCAGCACTCAGTTGCTGCCTCGACGCTGTTGTCTCAAGACCCCACATGCATTGGGATGTGTCGCCCATCCTCCCAGCCTGGTTCTGCCTAGGATGATCTAAGCAATACATGAGTTTATTTCTGCTTTTAAATCCCCTTTCATTTGTATTCGCTTTGTACATATTTTAATTGTCTTATTTTGCAAAATCTTTTTATACCTTCTGTAAACACTGCCTACCTTTTTTGGGAGAAAAATATAAAATTATTAGGATTGTATCTCCTTGCTCTATGATTAAGTCACGTGCCTAAAAGTTAATTATGCTTCTAATTTGGGTTGGCTTCAGACCCCTTTATTAATTTTAAATATTAACATAGAAATCGGAAGCTGGTGGCAGTGAAGTGTGCTCTGGGCTAGGTGGGCTAGCTGGCAGTGACAGAAAGGGTTTTATAAGCTGATTGTCTGGCTGTGGCCAGAGCATTTATAATTCCCTCGCTGCAGCGTGCCTAATAGCCAGCGCACAACAAGTGGCCCGTCCAGCGACTAATTATCCTAGGTGCAATTCCCTGACTGACCTGAGGGTAAACGGGGAACCGGAAAGCTGCAAGTTCCAAAGCTGAACCGAAAGTGGAATATACATAAATCCCAGCAGTTCGTGATACATCACATTGTTGGCAGCGGTGGGATAACTAAGATAAGTTCCCTTGCACATGTGATAGCCATGTGTGGCCAAAGGTCATATAACTCTTTGCCTGACAAGGAATTAATACATTATGGATACAAAAAGATTAGTAAGCAGTGCAATGACAGGGATAGTATATGCAATTCATATAGACAGACAAGGCAGGAAAGTTGAGTGGATGAGCAAACCAGGGTAGGGTTAGGGTTGGAATTAGGATTAGGGTTGGAATTAGGGTTAGGAGTAGGGTTAGGGTTGGGATTAGGGTTAGGATTAGGGTTAGGGATTAGGATTTGGGTTAGGATTGGGATTAGGGTTAGGGGTGTGTTGGGGTTAGGGTTGGAGCTAGAATTGAGGGGTTTCCACTATTTAGGCACATCAGGGGGTCTCCAAATGCTACATGGCACCACCATTGATTCCAGCCCATTTTGCATTTAAAAAGTCAAATGGTGCTCCCTCCCTTTCGAGCCAGACATGTGCCTAAACAGTGGTTTACCCCAACATATGAGGCATCAGCGTACTCAGGACAAATTGCACAACAACTTTGGGGGTTTCATTTCTTCTGTTAACCTTGGGAAAATAAAAAAATTGGGGGCTGAAAAATCACTTTTGTGGAAAAAAAATGATTTTTTATTTTCACTGCTCTGCGTTATAAACTTCTGTGAAGCACTTGGGGGTTCAAAGTGCTCACCACACTAGTTAAGTTCCTTAAGGGCTCTAATTTCCAAAATGGTGTCACTTGTGGGAGTTTTTCACTGTTTAGGCACATCAGGGGCTCTCCAAACGCGACATGGCGTCCAATCTCAAATCCAGCCAATTTTGCATTGAAAAAGTCAAACGGTGCTCCTTCCATTCCAAGCCCTGCCGTGTGCCCAAACAGTGGTTTGCCCCCACATGTGGGGTATCAGCATTTTCAGGGTTCAGGGGAAATTGCACAACAAATTTTTTGTGGTTCATTTTCTCTTTTTACACTTGTGAAAATAAAAAAATTGGTTCTGAAGTAAAATGTTTGTAAAAAAAAGTTAAATGTTAATTTTTCCTTCCACATTGCTTCAGTTCCTGTGAAGCACGTAAAAGTTAATAAACTTCTTGAATGTACTTTTGAGCATCTTCAGTGGTGCAGTTTTTAGAATGGTGTCACTTTTGGGTATTTTGACCTCTCAAAGTGACTTCAAATGTGATGTGGTCCCTAAAAAAATGGTTTTGTAAATTTTATTGTAAAAATGAGAAATCGCTGGTCAAATTTTAACCCTTATAACGTCCTAACAAAAAAAAAAATTGAAAAGCAGACATGTGGGAAATGTTATTTATTATGTATTTTTTGTGACATATCTCTCTTATTTCAGGGCATAAAAATTAAAAGATTGAAAATTGCAAAATTTTTAAAATTTTCGCCATATTTCCAATTTTTTCATAAATAAACGCAAGTCATATCAAATAAATTTTACCACTAACATGAAGTAAAATATATCATGAAAAGAAAATCTCAGAATCAGGGGATCCGTTAAAGTGTTCCAGAGTTATAACCTCATAAAATGACAGTGGTCAGAATTGTAAAAATTGGCCTGGTCATTAAGCTGCAAATTGGCTCTGTCACTAAGGGGTTAACATATTTCCCAGCAAAATCCATTTTGCATTCATTTTTGTATGTTTTTTGGTGCGCCTGTAAAAATGGCGTGAAACTCTGACAACATTGTTTACAGCTGTGACCTAGGAGTCAGAAATGCTTCCAGGGGCATTTGCCATGATTTTCCCGTGTCATTTTAGCAGTGTTTCCATCATTTTCAGACCTTAAAAGGACCCCCGGGGGGGGAATCGCGGTAAAATTGCTTGGGTCTCCCATAGACTTACATTGTGAAAAATGAGGATGAATGAACTCATCGAGATCAACATCCAACACTGCGGAGACACCATCACATGTTTTCTCAACGCAGTGATCCCTTGTGGGAAATATGCAAAAACATGCAAAACACAAGCCGCGGAGACACCATCACATGTTTCTCAACGCAAGCATGACTAGCCAGGTCTTTCCCCGGGAAGGAACAACCACGGGAAGGGCAGTCTCCAATGAAGGAAACCACCTATGCCAAAACATGGTATCCATCCACAGACAGCTGTTTCGGGGTATTGCCCCTCTTCAGTGTGGAGTAGGAAACTGGCTAGTAGGAGCAATGCCTAGTAAAAGACTGTGAAAAATGAGGATGAATGAACTCATGGAGATCAACATCCAACACTGCGGAGACACCATCACGTTTCTCAACGCAGTGATTCTAGAGCAATGCCCCCATCCCTTGTGGGAAATATGCAAAAACATGCAAAACACAAGCCGCGGAGACACCATCACATGTTTCTCAGCGCAAGCATGACTAGCCAGGTCTTTCCCCGGGAAGGAACAACCACGGGAAGGGCAGTCTCCAATGAAGGAAACCACCTATGCCAAAACATGGTATCCATCCACAAACAGCTGTTTCGGGGTATTGCCCCTCATCAGTGTGGAGTAGGAAACTGGCTAGTAGGAGCAATGCCTAGTAAAAGACTGTGAAAAATGAGGATGAATGAACTCATGGAGATCAACATCCAACACTGCGGAGACACCATCACATGTTTCTCAACGCAGTGATTCTAGAGCAATGCCCCCATCCCTTGTGGGCTAGTCATGCTTGCATTGAGAAACATGTGATGGTGTCTCCGCGGCTTGTGTTTTGCATGTTTTTGCATATTTCCCACAAGGGATGGGGGCATTGCTCTAGAATCACTGCGTTGAGAAACATGTGATGGTGTCTCCGCAGTGTTGGATGTTGATCTCCATGAGTTCATTCATCCTCATTTTTCACAGTCTTTTACTAGGCATTGCTCCTACTAGCCAGTTTCCTACTCCACACTGATGAGGGGCAATACCCCGAAACAGCTGTCTGTTGATGGATACCATGTTTTGGCATAGGTGGTTTCCTTCATTGGAGACTGCCCTTCCTGGGGAAAGACCTGGCTAGTCATGCTTGCGTTGAGAAACATGTGATGGTGTCTCCGCAGCTTGTGTTTTGCATAGACTTACATTGGGCTCGTTGTTCTGTCTGAGTACCCGATGTAATGTTCCACCATGTGAGTGGATGGGGATTAGTCACTTTGCAGGTCTTTGAGGTAAACACTGGCACGCTCAGGGTTTAAAATGAAGCCATTCAGTTTATTACTAAGACAGTTCCCGCAGCCATTTGCACTGTCTGTTAAACATTCAGGTTTAGCACATGAATACAGATACAGTCTCTCACTGAAAATACATCTCACTGACCCCAGTCAGTATAACATGGACACCTGTCCGTTACCTGCTGGTTTCGGCCATACAGGTTCCCGGGTACCTCTTATCCACAGAGGCACCCTATAGCCACTTCTCACACAGTCTTTCACTGAACCCGGTCAGTATAACACACGGTTGTCGAGACCGCTACCTGTTACCTCTTGAATCGCCAGACAGGTTCTTGGATTCTTCTTATCTATCGGATGCCTCTGAGGATATCAGTTCACACAGTCTCTTTCTGACCCCGGTCAGTATCACACGGTTTTCAAGACGTTTCTTGTTGGCCACGCAGGCAATGCGACGTCCGAGCCTGGAACATGGGAGCTCTGTCCACTTTTTTTCCACGATTTTAGTCGGATCGGGTTTCATGAAACAAAATTTGTTTCAGATGAAACTGGTCCAACCTAGGATAGAAAAGAAAGATCGAAAAACATATTAAAAACTGGATAAAAACAACCAAAATTAGCATGAATGCCCAGACTGCACCAAACGGTGGAGCCGTCCGGTGATCATAGAAACGATGCAAAATTTAAGCATTCGTTTAATCCATGTGGATGGACCGTATTTAGGGTTCAAATCCATCTTGCTTCAAGCTGAGCCAGACGTTGTGAAGCTTTGCCCCCACAGATCCCCAACTCCAAGCTGTTACTTCCCCCCAGCCCAGCACTCAGTTGCTGCCTCGACGCTGTTGTCTCAAGACCCCACATGCATTGGGATGTGTCGCCCATCCTCCCAGCCTGGTTCTGCCTAGGATGATCTAAGCAATACATGAGTTTATTTCTGCTTTTAAATCCCCTTTCATTTGTATTCGCTTTGTACATATTTTAATTGTCTTATTTTGCAAAATCTTTTTATACCTTCTGTAAACACTGCCTACCTTTTTTGGGAGAAAAATATAAAATTATTAGGATTGTATCTCCTTGCTCTATGATTAATTCACGTGCCTAAAAGTTAATTATGCTTCTAATTTGGGTTGGCTTCAGACCCCTTTATTAATTTTAAATATTAACATAGAAATCGGAAGCTGGTGGCAGTGAAGTGTGCTCTGGGCTAGGTGGGCTAGCTGGCAGTGACAGAAAGGGTTTTATAAGCTGATTGTCTGGCTGCGGCCAGAGCATTTATAATTCCCTCGCTGCAGCGTGCCTAATAGCCAGCGCACAACAAGTGGCCCGTCCAGCGACTAATTATCCTAGGTGCAATTCCCTGACTGACCTGAGGGTAAACGGGGAACCGGAAAGCTGCAAGTTCCAAAGCTGAACCGAAAGTGGAATATACATAAATCCCAGCAGTTCGTGATACATCACATTGTTGGCAGCGGTGGGATAACTAAGATAAGTTCCCTTGCACATGTGATAGCCATGTGTGGCCAAAGGTCATATAACTCTTTGCCTGACAAGGAATTAATACATTATGGATACAAAAAGATTAGTAAGCAGTGCAATGACAGGGATAGTATATGCAATTCATATAGACAGACAAGGCAGGAAAGTTGAGTGGATGAGCAAACCAGGGTAGGGTTAGGGTTGGAATTAGGATTAGGGTTGGAATTAGGGTTAGGAGTAGGGTTAGGGTTGGGATTAGGGTTAGGATTAGGGTTAGGGATTAGGATTTGGGTTAGGATTGGGATTAGGGTTAGGGGTGTGTTGGGGTTAGGGTTGGAGCTAGAATTGAGGGGTTTCCACTATTTAGGCACATCAGGGGGTCTCCAAATGCTACATGGCACCACCATTGATTCCAGCCCATTTTGCATTTAAAAAGTCAAATGGTGCTCCCTCCCTTTCGAGCCAGACATGTGCCTAAACAGTGGTTTACCCCAACATATGAGGCATCAGCGTACTCAGGACAAATTGCACAACAACTTTGGGGGTTTCATTTCTTCTGTTAACCTTGGGAAAATAAAAAAATTGGGGGCTGAAAAATCACTTTTGTGGAAAAAAAATGATTTTTTATTTTCACTGCTCTGCGTTATAAACTTCTGTGAAGCACTTGGGGGTTCAAAGTGCTCACCACACTAGTTAAGTTCCTTAAGGGCTCTAATTTCCAAAATGGTGTCACTTGTGGGAGTTTTTCACTGTTTAGGCACATCAGGGGCTCTCCAAACGCGACATGGCGTCCAATCTCAAATCCAGCCAATTTTGCATTGAAAAAGTCAAACGGTGCTCCTTCCGTTCCAAGCCCTGCCGTGTGCCCAAACAGTGGTTTGCCCCCACATGTGGGGTATCAGCATTTTCAGGGTTCAGGGGAAATTGCACAACAAATTTTTTGTGGTTCATTTTCTCTTTTTACACTTGTGAAAATAAAAAAATTGGTTCTGAAGTAAAATGTTTGTAAAAAAAAGTTAAATGTTAATTTTTCCTTCCACATTGCTTCAGTTCCTGTGAAGCACGTAAAAGTTAATAAACTTCTTGAATGTACTTTTGAGCATCTTCAGTGGTGCAGTTTTTAGAATGGTGTCACTTTTGGGTATTTTGACCTCTCAAAGTGACTTCAAATGTGATGTGGTCCCTAAAAAAATGGTTTTGTAAATTTTATTGTAAAAATGAGAAATCGCTGGTCAAATTTTAACCCTTATAACGTCCTAACAAAAAAAAAAATTGAAAAGCAGACATGTGGGAAATGTTATTTATTATGTATTTTTTGTGACATATCTCTCTTATTTCAGGGCATAAAAATTAATAGATTGAAAATTGCAAAATTTTTAAAATTTTCGCCATATTTCCAATTTTTTCATAAATAAACGCAAGTCATATCAAATAAATTTTACCACTAACATGAAGTAAAATATATCATGAAAAGAAAATCTCAGAATCAGGGGATCCGTTAAAGTGTTCCAGAGTTATAACCTCATAAAATGACAGTGGTCAGAATTGTAAAAATTGGCCTGGTCATTAAGCTGCAAATTGGCTCTGTCACTAAGGGGTTAACATATTTCCCAGCAAAATCCATTTTGCATTCATTTTTGTATGTTTTTTGGTGCGCCTGTAAAAATGGCGTGAAACTCTGACAACATTGTTTACAGCTGTGACCTAGGAGTCAGAAATGCTTCCAGGGGCATTTGCCATGATTTTCCCGTGTCATTTTAGCAGTGTTTCCATCATTTTCAGACCTTAAAAGGACCCCCGGGGGGGGAATCGCGGTAAAATTGCTTGGGTCTCCCATAGACTTACATTGTGAAAAATGAGGATGAATGAACTCATCGAGATCAACATCCAACACTGCGGAGACACCATCACATGTTTTCTCAACGCAGTGATCCCTTGTGGGAAATATGCAAAAACATGCAAAACACAAGCCGCGGAGACACCATCACATGTTTCTCAACGCAAGCATGACTAGCCAGGTCTTTCCCCGGGAAGGAACAACCACGGGAAGGGCAGTCTCCAATGAAGGAAACCACCTATGCCAAAACATGGTATCCATCCACAGACAGCTGTTTCGGGGTATTGCCCCTCTTCAGTGTGGAGTAGGAAACTGGCTAGCAGGAGCAATGCCTAGTAAAAGACTGTGAAAAATGAGGATGAATGAACTCATGGAGATCAACATCCAACACTGCGGAGACACCATCACGTTTCTCAACGCAGTGATTCTAGAGCAATGCCCCCATCCCTTGTGGGAAATATGCAAAAACATGCAAAACACAAGCCACGGAGACACCATCACATGTTTCTCAGCGCAAGCATGACTAGCCAGGTCTTTCCCCGGGAAGGAACAACCACGGGAAGGGCAGTCTCCAATGAAGGAAACCACCTATGCCAAAACATGGTATCTATCCACAAACAGCTGTTTCGGGGTATTGCCCCTCATCAGTGTGGAGTAGGAAACTGGCTAGTAGGAGCAATGCCTAGTAAAAGACTGTGAAAAATGAGGATGAATGAACTCATGGAGATCAACATCCAACACTGCGGAGACACCATCACATGTTTCTCAACGCAGTGATTCTAGAGCAATGCCCCCATCCCTTGTGGGCTAGTCATGCTTGCATTGAGAAACATGTGATGGTGTCTCCGCGGCTTGTGTTTTGCATGTTTTTGCATATTTCCCACAAGGGATGGGGGCATTGCTCTAGAATCACTGCGTTGAGAAACATGTGATGGTGTCTCCGCAGTGTTGGATGTTGATCTCCATGAGTTCATTCATCCTCATTTTTCATAGTCTTTTACTAGGCATTGCTCCTACTAGCCAGTTTCCTACTCCACACTGATGAGGGGCAATACCCCGAAACAGCTGTCTGTTGATGGATACCATGTTTTGGCATAGGTGGTTTCCTTCATTGGAGACTGCCCTTCCTGGGGAAAGACCTTGCTAGTCATGCTTGCGTTGAGAAACATGTGATGGTGTCTCCGCGGCTTGTGTTTTGCATAGACTTACATTGGGCTCGTTGTTCTGTCTGAGTACCCGATGTAATGTTCCACCATGTGAGTGGATGGGGATTAGTCACTTTGCAGGTCTTTGAGGTAAACACTGGCACGCTCAGGGTTTAAAATGAAGCCATTCAGTTTATTACTAAGACAGTTCCCGCAGCCATTTGCACTGTCTGTTAAACATTCAGGTTTAGCACATGAATACAGATACAGTCTCTCACTGAAAATACATCTCACTGACCCCAGTCAGTATAACATGGACACCTGTCCGTTACCTGCTGGTTTCGGCCATACAGGTTCCCGGGTACCTCTTATCCACAGAGGCACCCTATAGCCACTTCTCACACAGTCTTTCACTGAACCCGGTCAGTATAACACACGGTTGTCGAGACCGTTACCTGTTACCTCTTGAATCGCCAGACAGGTTCTTGGATTCTTCTTATCTATCGGATGCCTCTGAGGATATCAGTTCACACAGTCTCTTTCTGACCCCGGTCAGTATCACACGGTTTTCAAGACGTTTCTTGTTGGCCACGCAGGCAATGCGACGTCCGAGCCTGGAACATGGGAGCTCTGTCCACACTGACAGACTCCTAGCACTCTCTCACACCTGTGCAACACACCTTCCTTAGATAGCCTGTAACCACTCCCAGTTACCAATCACATGGCTAGTCACATATTCATGACCTCATCACAGGTCCTGCAGATTCACAACCACACACATATCTTCAGCCAAAACGGGGTACAGAGAGCCCCCTCACCACAGTGTGTGGTACATGGGTAGCCGGACCCTCCCAACTCTCAAAGCTACTCGTAGTCCGGACCTAAATATGAACAACAACTATTTAAGAAAACACTCTGGGCTACATCACAGGGAGCTGCCATCCCAGTGACACATACCTTCCATTAACCACGCGACCACCAGTCACACCACACCGAGTATTCCAATTTGCTCAACCCGAGCAACGAGCACCCGAGCATTTTAGTGCTCGCTCATCACTAGTGCTCCATAAAAACACATGTGTTTGGGGTGGCCTATCATGTTCCTTAGTGAAGGTCCTTTATATACAGCCCTGGAAAACATTAAGAGACCACCAAATCAAAACCCTGTCATGGGCAGCCCATTCTCCAGACCTGAACTCCATTGAAAACCTCTGGAATGTAATCAAGAGGATGATGGATAGTCACAAGCCCTCAAACAAAGAAGAACTGCTTAAATTTTTGCACCAGAAGCAGTGTGAAAGACTGGCGGCAAGCATGCCAGGACTCAAAGCTGAAAGCTGTTTTTAAAAATCATGGTTAATCCACAAAATATTGATTTCAGAACTCTTCCTGAGTTAAAACATTAGTATTGTTGTTTCTAAATGATTATAAACTTGTTTTCGTTGCATTATTTGAGGTCAGAAAGCACTGGGTTTTTCTTTTTTAATTTTGACCATTTTTCTTTCTCAGAAAATAATACAAACTTTATTGCTTGGAAATTCAGAGATATGTTGTCAGAAGTTTATAGACTAAAACTGTACTGTAAGGAGGAAGACCGGGTTGTGGCACTTGTATTGAGCTGGGTCTGGAACTGTCGAGGCTACATCCCATGTTGCCCAGGGGAAGGAATAGGGGACTGGACAGACCCCAGGGGTTTAAACCGAAAGCAGAGCCGAAAGTGTGCAAAGCTGCAGTGAGTTTCCCGCCATCAGGGAGAGTGTAGGAGGGTGGACAGCACGCTCCGCACCCCAAGCAGCGGCACTGTGACTTACTGCAGCCGGCATCTTCTGAGCATTCCTGCAGGAAAGGGAGTGGAGATAGTACTGTGCGCTTGGCTAAACGTGAGACAGCGCGCGTCCAGAGAAGTGTGGGTCAGCTACAGGACACTTTGCTGGCCACCACACATCAGCCCACGCTTGATACCAGGATTGCTGCGGCCCTTTTTACTTCGGCTGCACAGGTTAATGGACTAGGGGCTCAACGGGTAAAACCGGAGACCGACCGTTGCTGCCAGAAGTCGGACCATGAGTTGTGGAACCTCATCTGAGGACACTAAGCCGGCCGTTGCCGGTACTACAACCCCCAACTGATCATCTGCGGCTGAGGAAGCTAAACACATGATAAGTTGGATAATTGGACTGTTGTTACATTGCCATTTCTCATTTCAATTTAACTGTTTATCTCCCTGCGAGGAGTACCTCTATTGTTTAATTAAATTGTTATACTGTTAACCCTTGCTCTGCATCCCTTGCGTCACTGCATCCCACAACCTACTTACAATACTGTGTGTGATGTTAAGGTGGAGGAAGAGGAACAGAGGCCACTTGATGCAGTGCTTCCCGTCAACTGGAGCACATGTTCTTTCTGGCCCTCATCTAGAAAGCGTACTGTTGTACGGCTGGCAAAAAAGGAGCGGAGTTGCCCGTCCAGTAACAGAAGTTGCGCAATTGCTCACTGCAGCAAAACAAACCAACTTCTCATCCCTCACATCATACCTGTCTCACTACCCTAAACAGCTATTCAGTACTTTCAATTCTTTCCTGCGTCCACCAGCTCCCCCTCCCTCTCCTCTCATCTCAGCTGAATACTTTGCCTCACCACATGTGAACTTGACACAATAACATCCCACCTCTTTCCAAACTTTATCACAGTCTTTATCAAAAGCCTAACCCACATCTTCAACCTTTCACTCACAACTGGTGTCTTCCATCCTGATTGAAACATATCTCGATCACACCCATCCTCAAAAAGCTCACCCTTGACCCATCCTCTGTGTCTATCTATTGCCCCATATCATTTCTTCCCTATGCCTCCAAACTACTGGAACAACACGCCCATTTTGAACTGTCCTCCCACCTCTCCTCTTGCTCCCACTTTGACCACTTACAATCTGGCTTCAGACCGCACCATTCCTCTGAAACTGACCTGACTAAAGTAACCAGCGACCTACTAACTGCCAAATGAAAGCGACGCGAGTTTGTCCTCATTCTTCTCTTGGGCCTGACATCTGTCCTAGACACAGTGGAACATTACCTCTTACTGCAGACTTTCAGATCTGTTGGCATTACAGACTTGGCCCTTTGTTGGATCTCCTTGTACCTAACAGACAGGACATTCAGTGTCTCCCACTCACACACCACCTCCTCATCTCGCCCCCTATGTGTCGGTGTCCATCAAGGTTCAGTTGTAGGACCAGGAACTATGCTTAGAGGACACACATGCACACTCCCTCCCTTAAAGGTACTGCCCGCATCAACCTAAGGTATTCCCAGCCTATAGCAGGGTGACTCCTTCTATTTAAGGTTTCTCCTCCAATATGGGGGTGCCTGAGCTATTTTGTTAATTTTCCTTGCATGCTTGCTAGTTGTCAGGTTCCCCAGGTCTGCCTGTCTGCTTGCCTACCCTGTACCCATCTGCCGTTACCTGTCTGTGCCTGTCTGCTCATTCCTATCTGTGTCTAACACCCAGTCTAGCCTGCTCCTTCCAGTGCTTTTCTGTTCCTCAGCCGGTCCCAACTGCACCTGTGGTTCCAGAGTCCCTACAATGCCTGCTTTCATTTTCCATCCCACCTTCAGGCCATAGCAGCTTACCTGCTGTAGGGGGTCAGCCACCACCTTCTGTAGGTCAGCCATAGAGTACCACCTGGTGCCACTTTTTTGTACCTCCTTGGGTCGCAGTTTTCGCCTGCTACCACTTGTCTGAGTAGGGATTTGGTAGGCCACCTAGTTATGCCCCTAACAGGCTTCCAGAGGGATATGGAACAGTGATTCCATCACATTGCCCATTACATTCTCCATCTGCTGGGCTGGCTGTAGTGAAAGAGGATGCCCCTTTGTCAGTGTCTGCCACTAATTTTTGTAAATGTATAGACTCCTGGTTGGGTCTCCTTCATGATTGTTGCCTGTAGCAGTAGGCCTCCAGGACTGTCAGGCCTCCACTTTCTTGGAGTAAACAACCCATGTTACTATTGTAGGGATTGAACTCACTCAGGTGCAATGGGTAGCAATCAGGAGGGACATTCCTTTTTGTAGTTAATGGGGTTTATTGCTTCACAAACCCACAAAACAAAAGAGAACAAAAGAAATAGCCTTTAGCTCAGGCAAAACAAAATACAAATGTCCAGTACTTTAGGCTCAGTCCTGGAGCCTCAACACACAGGAGGCTTCCCCTCTCCACATCCAGCCCCGTTAAACAGTAGTCTACATTATATGGGTATAGCCACACCCACGAACCCACCAGCTGACTAGTCACTTGACTGTGACATCACCACAGGTCCTTAAACACATATAGAGGTATGGTGACGTCCATTAGTGCTTACGTGCACTAAAGAAAACACTACATCACAGAGGCAAGCCATCTCTGAGACACATACCTCCCATCGACTATACACCCCTTAGCCATGCCACATACCTCCCCCCTCTGCCTAAAGCCATGGGGCTTGGCACTTTCCTCCACTAGAAAAGGGATTCTTGAGAGGGCATCGGCATTACCATGTAGCTTCCCTGCCCTATGATCTACATGGAAGCTGAAGTCTTGCAGGGCTAAAAACCAGCAGGTGACCCTAGCATTTTTAACCTTTGTTTCCCTCATCCATCTGAGTGGGGCATGATCGGATATCAACCTAAACTTACGTCCTACTAGATAGTACCGAAATGTATCCACTGCCCACTTTATGGCCAGGCACTCCTTCTCTACGACTGAGTAATTCCTTTCACATGAAGATAGCTTCCTACTCAGTTAGAGAACAGGATGCTCCTCCCCATGTATCTCTTGGGAAAGGACTGCTCCTACCCCAACATCTCAGGCGTCTATCTGAAGAATAAACTCTTTCTTTAAGTCCGGGGCCATCAGAACGGGTTGCTTACATAGCGCCCCTTTCATTTCTTGGAAGGCTGACTCTGCCTCTTCGGACCATCTGACCATTACTGATTTTGTCCCCTTAAGAAGATCGGTTAGAGGCGCAGCCACCATGGTGAAGTTTGGGATGAACCTCTTGTAATATCCCACGATCCCCAGGAAGGCTCTAACTTGCTTTTTGGACAAAGGTCTCAGCCATGTTTGAATTGCCTCCAATTTACTGAATTGGGGTTTTATTTTGCCTCGACCCACTACATATCCCAGGTACCTAGCTTCTTCTTTACCCAAGGCACACTTCTTTGGGTTTATTGTAAACCCCGCCTCCCTTAGAGCATCAAACATTGCTTGGACCTTTTCCAGGTGACTCTACCAGTCCGGGCTAAAGATGACGATATCATCCAGGTACACAGTGGTGTATCGCTTATGAGGTGCAAGGATTCTATCCATAGCCCTCTGGAAGGTCGCCGGAGCTCCCTGCAGGCCAAATGGCATTCAGACATACTGGATGCATCCGTCTGGTGTAGAAAATGCAGTCTTCTCCTTGGCTTCCTGTACCATGGGGATCTGCCAATATCCCTTTGTCAAATCCAAGGTGGTTATGTACCTGGCGGGCCCAAGTCTTTTGATGAGCTCATCAATGCGTGGCATGGGATATGCGTCGAACTTGGAGACTTCATTCAGCTTCCAATAGTCATTGCAGAATCTCCATTCACCATCAGGTTTTGGGACCAGGAAAATCGGGCTCGACCAGCCGGTCTTGGATTCCTCAATGACCTTAAGCTTCAATATACGCTGCACCTCCTTAGAGATTACTTCTCGACGGGCCTCAGGAATTCGATAAGGCTTCACATTCACCCACACATGTGGCTCTGTCAGAACTTTGTGCTCAACAACCTTCGTGCACCCCGGCAACTCTGAAAACAGGTCCCTGTTCTTCTGGAGCAACTCCTGGCACTGCTGTTTCTGCGCCTTCAATACTGCTCCAACCTCACCTTCTGGGTTGCCCATCAAACACGGAGTTACTGCTGGCTCTCTATCTTGCCATGACTTGATGAGATTGACATGGTAAACCTGGTTTGGTTTCCATGTTCCTGGTTGGTGAATCTTATAATTTACCTCAACAAGCTTCTCTACCACCTCATACGGCCCTTGCCATTTGGCCAAGAACTTGCTCTCCACTGCCGGAATTAGCAGAAGAACTCGGTCTCCCGGATTGAACTGCCTCACTCTTGCTTACCAGTTGTAGACCCTGGCCTGAGTCTCTTGTGCCTGGCGGAGGTGTTCTTTCACAATGGGCATCACCTTCGCAATCCTCTGCTGCATCAGTGCCACATGCTCAATGATGCTTCTGTGGGGCGTGACTTCAGCTTCCCAGATTTCCTTGACTATATCCGGGAGACCTCGCGGATGTTGGCCATACAGAAGCTCGAAGGGCAAGAACCTCATGGAGGCCTGTGGAACTTCACGGATGGAAAACAGCAGATATGGTAAGAGACAGTCTCAGTCTCTACCGTCTTTCTCTATGGCTTTTCTTAGCATATTCTTCAGTGTCTTGTTAAATCTCTCAACCACGCTATCTGACTGAGGATGGTACACTGAAATCCTCACCTGGGAGATTTGCAGGACCTTGCACAACTCCCTCATCACCTTGCTCATAAAAAGTGTCCCCTGGTCAGTCAGGATCTCCTTCGGCAAACCTGTCTGAGAAAACACAAGGACCAACTCGCGGGCTATACTCTTCGTGGAGGAATTTCTTAGGGAAACTGCATCACGATAGTGTGTGGCATAGTCCAGGATGACTAATATATACTGATGGCCCTGGGCTGATTTAACTAGAGGACCGACCAAGTCCATGGCAATTCTCTCAAATGGTACCTCAATAATGGGCAATGGTCCAAGGGGGCTCCGGAAGTGAGAGGTGGGGGCAGTTAACTGACATGTAGGGCAGGAACTGCAATAGTTTACTACTTCCCAGTGACACCCAGGCCAATGTGGAACCTCTGCACAACCCGTTCCTGCATTTTTTCCACCCCCCAGGTGTCCCCCCAAGATGTGTGAATAGGCCATGTCCAACACTTTTCGTCTATAGGGGCATGGCACTATCAACTGCTCTACCAACTCCGTGCTTATTTTCATGACCTGGTATAACAACTCCCCACTCATCATAAAATAGGGAAATCTTGTGTCAGCCCCCGGCTACTGTGCAACCCCATTAATGACGGTGACATTGTTGAAGGCTTCCCTCAGAGTTGTGTCCCTATGTTGGGTAGTCCCAAAATTCTCACCGGCCACCCCTAACTCCGGAATGTCAGAAACAGGGGACACTTTCTCCTCATCCCCTACAAGGACACAAAAAGGAATCCTGTCTGCTTATTGTTGTGGCGATACCTTATTAGGGTTCATTGGTTCCCTACTCTTGCTAGCGACCTCAGAACCCTTTCCCCACAGATCCCAAAGCAAACAGAAATCCCGGCCTATAATTATAGGATGCAACAAGTCCCGAACTACGCCGACTTTATGGGATTCCGTGCCATGCGCCGTTTGAATGTTCACTCTAGCAAAGTAGTCCTTTGCATCACCATGTATGCACAGAACACTGACCTTTTTCCCCGGGAGTAGGTTGAGAGGAAAAGTGGAGCTCACAAGAGTCACCAAGCTCCCTGTTACGCCGCGCTCACCAGGAGGTGGGGCTTCGGTCCCGACGTCTCTCCCTCCGGTACGGCGGTCCCTCGGGGGCTCCCATCGGGTGCGCACGCGCAGCCCCCCATGTCATGTTTGCGCTTGCGCGCTCCTGTCAGTGCTGTATAGGGGTCGGTCCTCTCTATGGTAATGGAGGACCTAACCCGGAACCTGTAGTGGTCATGTGCTTTCTGGCTAGGTCCTGACCCGGAACCAGTAGGAGTCATGTGCTATATCAGGCGACCTCCCCCTAGGGGAGGTGCCTGATTATTGTTGTGCTTCCTGGCTGGGACGTCTGTGTCTCTGCCAGGCTGTTCGCTGTACTCAGGTCCTCTGTTCCGCCTTGTGTTCTCGGTGCTCCTGGGCACCCTTTCTGAACTTCCATTCCGCTCTGCGTTTGCTCAGTCGTGCCCTCTGGCATCCTCTCGGATCTTGTGCTCTGTCTGTTGCTCCGTTGTGCCTCTGGGTACTCTCTCTGTCCCTATACTCTAAGACTCCTCCTGGCACGACTGCTGCTTCATTCTGTACTCTGTCGTGCTCCTCGCACGCGTCTTGCTGGGTTTGTCCGTTGTGTGCCAAGAAGGAAGTTTCCAAGCAACCATCCTCCGACTCTTCGCCTCTTAAAGCTGAATTGACTTCCAATAACTGCCCCACCGCTTCGGTCTCCAAGCATGTCAGTGTGCCTCTGCCGGTTCGTCCTGTCTTGGGCGTACCTGCCTCCGACTCTCAGTCCGTAGAGTTCTCCTGGGTATGGCAGGAGACCAAACTTTCTCTTGGTGAGACTTTGGATCTGATAGGTCCTCATGCAGTTAGGAAGTGTCTGGATCCCGCTCCTAGTGTCAAGGTGTTATTTTCCAGTTCCAGAGAGAGGGGGCATTAAGGAAGGGGTACTGTTACGCCGCGCTCACCTGGAGGCGGAGAATGGGTCCCGACGTCTCTCCCTCCGGTACGGTGGTCCCTGAGGGCTCCCGTCGGGTGCGCACGCGCAGCTCTCTTCCCCGGGGTTCCTCCCCCATGTCACATTTGCTCTTGCGCGCTCCTGTCAGTGCTGTATAGGGGTCGGTCCTCTCTATGGTAATGGAGGACCTGACCCGGAACCTGTAGTGGTCATGTGCTTTCTGGCTAGGTCCTGACCCGGAACCAGTAGGAGTCATGTGCTATATCAGGCGACCTCCCCCTAGGGGAGGTGCCTGATTATTGTTGTGCTTCCTGGCTGGGACGTCTGTGTCTCTGCCAGGCTGTTCGCTGTACTCAGGTCCTCTGTTCCGCCTTGTGTTCTCGGTGCTCCTGGTTACCCTTTCTGAACTTCCATTCCGCTCTGTCTTTGCTCAGTCGTGCCCTCTGGCATCCTCTCAGATCTTGTGCTCTGTCTCTTGCTCCACTGCTTCATTCTGTACTCTATCGTGCTCCTCGCACGCGTCTTGCTGGGTTTATCTCCGTGCTCACGTCTACCTGTTTCACACTATCCTATAATTAGGGCACTTCCGTGTACACACCTGGTGTTCCTAGTATCCAGTACTGTCCCTTAGTCATACCCACCCGTGTCTCCTGTGAGCTGTCCCTCTTGGTACCGGCTATCGCGGTTCTGACCTCTGCGGTCCTGCCCCTAACAATCCCTGTAAAGGGGTCGGTCATCACCTGGCGCACTCGGCCCAGGGGCTCCAGATCCGTGACCCAGAGGGTCCACTCTTGGACGTTGTCTGCTGCTTAACGTCACAGTATGATCAGGCCATGGATCCCGCTGGTACTGCGGCTTCCGTCCAAAATGAGCTGACGTTCCTCCGGGAAAACGAGATTAGGATTATGGCATTTCTCAAGTTCATGGATTCCGGTTTATCTTCCTCTCAGTCCTCTGAGCCTGGGAATGCTGCTCAGTTGGCTAGTCTCCAGCAGGAACTCGCGCAGCAACGCGACTCCCAGGCTGAGATTCTCAACTATATAGCGTCGGTAGATAATCGGCTCCTTTCCATACAATCCGCCCAGGCCATGCTTCCCCACTCGCTTCCGCGCCTATGCAAGCCACCCCAGTATATTGGTGACCCTGTGTTGTGTCGCGGGTTCTTGAACCAGTGTCGTTTGCATTTTGAGTTTTTGCTGCAGCACTACCCCACCGATCGTGCTAAAATAGCATTTATAGTTTCTCACTTAGAGGGTAAGGTGCTTGCGTGGGTGAATCCCCTTTGGGAGCGTGATGACCCGCTCGTCGCTCAGCTTTCCATCTTTTTGGACACTTTCCGTAAGGTGTTTGACGAGCCGGGCCGCCTTGCTTCCACCACCGAGTCCCTCTTTAATCTTCGTCAAGGTTCTCTATCGGTCGGACAATACGCGATATGTTTTCGCACTTTGTCCTCTGAACTAGGTTGGAATAATAATGCCCTCGTAGGGGCCTTTTGGCCTGGTCTGTCCGGTCGGATCAAAGACAAACTGGCAGGCCGAGATACCCCTACCAATTTGGAGGATCTTATCTCTCTCGCGACCCGCATTGATTTGCACTTCCAGGAGCGCACCCGCGAGTCAGCCAGAGAGAGAGGGTCCTCTCGCCTCTCTTCGTCCACTCGCAGTTTTTCTCAGCCGTTACCCCAGTTATCTTCGGCAGATCCGGTACCTGAGCCTATGCAGGTGGATCGCCTCCAGATAGCTCAACGACGTCGTGTGAAGAGGCAGGCACAAGGTCTCTGTTTCTATTGTGGGGATGCTTTCCATTTCCTACGTTCATGTCCCAAGAGACCGGAGAAGTCTCTCCGCCTGGGACTGTTAAGTGAGGTCTCCTCAAGAGTATGTGATTCCTCTTTACCCCTGACCGTGCCTGTTTCCCTGAATTTTGGTTCCGAGACATTTACTGTAAAAGCTATTGTGGACTCGGGCGCAGTGGGTAACTTTATTAGTCTCGAGGCAGTTAAGAAGTTTCGTATTCCTGTCAGATCCCTAGAGACTCCTAGGTCGGTAGTTCCGGTCGACGGTAAGCCCTTGCAGGACACCGTTAACCATATCACGGAGGAAGTAGAGTTGCAGATTGGCACATGTCATTGAGAGCGGATCTCCTTCCACGTATTACCGACTTCGGCTCATACCCTTCTTCTTGGTCTTCCTTGGTTGCGAACTCATGGGCCGACCCTGGACTGGCAATCCGGTGATATACTCCACTGGGGACCATTTTGTCAAAAGAGTTGCCTGCTGTCCGTTCATCCGAGGAGCCCTGCTTGCTTGTCTTCGGCAGTTACAGGTCCACCGTTCGCTAACCGATCTGTGACGTGTGACTTCGAGAAGGAGACTGAGAGTCAGTCACCAAACACCTGTCAAGCAACCGCTCAGTGACTTGTGACTTTGTCGAGAAGGGGGCTGAGAGTCAGTCTCCACATCCATCAAGCAACCGGTCCGTGACGTGTGACTTCGTCAAGAAGGAGGCTGAGAGTCAGTCTCCACATCTGTCAAGCAACCGGCCTGTGACTTGTGACATTGTCGAGAAGGGGGCTGAGAGTCAGTCTCCACATCCATCAAGCAACCGGTCTGTGACGTGTGACTTTGTCGAGAAGGGGACTGAGAGTCAGTCTCCACACCTGTCAAGCAACCGGCCTGTGACTTGTGACATTGTCGAGAAGGGGGCTGAGGGTCAGTCTCCAAATCCATTAAGCAACCGGTCTGTGACGTGTGACTTTGTCGAGAGGGGGGCTGAGAGTCAGTCTCCACATCTGTCAAGTAACCGGCCCAAGGTTATTACCATGGCTTCCATTAAGTTGACATCCCAGCGCCCGGGGGAAACCTTTGTCTCTAAAGGTAACCATAAGGGTGTGTTATCCTGGGCACATTCTTCTCCAGCTGCTGGCCATATTGGTGTCAAGAAGACACTCTCCCGTTTATTCCACTATTACTGGTGGCCGTCTATTGCTCAGGATGTCAAAGACTTTGTGGCTGCTTGTCCGTTGTGTGCCAAGAAGGAAGTTTCCAAGCAACCATCCTCCGACTCTTCGCCTCTTAAAGCTGAATTGACTTCCAATAACTGCCCCACCGCTTCGGTCTCCAAGCATGTCAGTGTGCCTCTGCCGGTTTGTCCTGTCTTGGGCGTACCTGCCTCCGACTCTCAGTCCGTGGAGTTCTCCTGGGTATGGCAGGAGACCAAACTTTCTCTTGGTGAGACTTTGGATCTGATAGGTCCTCATGCAGTTAGGAAGTGTCTGGATCCCGCTCCTAGTGTCAAGGTGTTATTTTCCAGTTCCAGAGAGAGGGGGCATTAAGGAAGGGGTACTGTTACGCCGTGCTCACCTGGAGGCGGAGCATGGGTCCCGACATCTCTCCCTCCGGTACGGTGGTCCCTGAGGGCTCCCGTCGGGTGCGCACGCGCAGCTCTCTTCCCCGGGGTTCCTCCCCCATGTCACATTTGCGCTTGCGCGCTCCTGTCAGTGCTGTATAGGGGTCGGTCCTCTCTATGGTAATGGAGGACCTGACCCGGAACCTGTAGTGGTCATGTGGTTTCTGGCTAGGTCCTGACCCGGAACCAGTAGGAGTCGTGCTATATCAGGCGACCTCCCCCTAGGGGAGGTGCCTGATTATTGTTGTGCTTCCTGGCTGGGACGTCTGTGTCTCTGCCAGGCTGTTCGCTGTACTCAGGTCCTCTGTTCCGCCTTGTGTTCTCGGTGCTCTTGGGCACCCTTTCTGAACTTCCATTCCGCTCTGCATTTGCTCAGTCGTGCCCTCTGGCATCCTCTCAGATCTTGTGCTCTGTCTGTTGCTCCGTTGTGCCTCTGGGTACTCTCTCTGTCCCTATACTCTAAGACTCCTCCTGGCACGACTGCTGCTTCATTCTGTACTCTGTCGTGCTCCTCGCACGCGTCTTGCTGGGTTTATCTCCGGGCGTATTCCTCGCCACACGCCATATGTGCTCATGTCTACCAGTTTCGCACTATCCTATAATTAGCGCACTTCCGTGTACACACCTGGTGTTCCTAGTATCCAGTACCATCCCTCAGTCATACCCACCCGTGTCTCCTGTGAGCCGTCCCTCTTGGTACCGGCTGTCGCGGTTCTGACCTCTGCGGTCCTGCCCCTAACGATCCCTGTATAGGGGTCGGACATCACCTGGCATGCTCGGCCCAGGGGCTCCTGATCCGCGACCCAGAGGGTCCACTCTTGGACGTTGTCTGCTGCTGAACGTCACACTCCCGGAGTCTAGCAGCGCCATTACTGCTCGACCGTTCACCTTCACGGGACATGCTTGAGGCCCCTCGTTAGGTGGAGAGTTCACACTGCAGGTTGGATATGCATAGTATGAACTACGGCGTCCCATGCTGAAGTCCATCTCCTCAGTGGTTTGGAGACAACGGCCAGCTGTATGACCTGGCCCGTGTCACCTCCAGCAAATAACATCACCCATGGGAACCTTGGGCACCACCTCTCCGCCCTTTTTGACCTTGGACGCCCCACCTGTTTTTGGGACTCCGCCCCCTGCTGGGACCCCCAATACGGAATGTGCTGCCTCCCCAAGGAGCCTTCCATCCGCTGGTATCTCTCGACCAGTCCAACCAGTTCATTGGCATTCTGGGGATCACCCTGGGCAACCCAAGTCTGTAGGGGTCTCGACAGGGAATGCACAAACCGATCCATCACCACTCGTTCTACCATCTGCGCAGGCATAGAAGACTCTGGCTGCAGCCATTTCTGGACCAGGTGCAACAGGTCGAACATTTGGGAGCGACGCGATTTGTCCGGGTGACAGGCCCAGCGGTGAACTCGCTGCGCCCGGCCAGTCATTGTCACCCCCAAACATGCGAGAATCTCAGCTTTTAGCTTGGGATACTCCTTGACGTCTTGCAAAGTCAAGTCGTAGTATGTCTTCTGGGGCTCCCCCGTCAGGTATTGCGCCAGTACCTCTGCCCACTGCTCTGGCTGAAGTTTTTTCCTTTCAACCACCCGCTCAATCACCGTCAGGAAGGCCTCAACATCATCCTCAGGGGTCATTTTCTGCAATTCGCGTCTTACCGCCTTCCTGACGTGGGCGTTATCAGCCAGACCTGGGGTTGGGGCGCTCGTCCTGCCCTGGATGGCGGTTGCCAAAAGCTGCATCTGCTGCCGTTGCTCCTGCTGGCTCTGTTGTATCTGTTGCAACAACAGCCTGTTGGTCTCTTGCTGCTGTGACTGGACCAAGTGTTTCAGCAGGTCCTCCATTTTTCACGGCAATGCTTGCTGGCTTGCTACAGACTTTACCCAGGACATGCAGTAACAGTCTCACGTCTCTGGGAATGCTGCCCTCATGTCTAGCACCAATTGTAAGGATTGTACTCGCTCAGGTGCAACGGATGGCAATCAGGAGGCACGTTCCTTTTAAAGTTCATGGGGTGTATTGCTTCACAAACCCACAAAAAAAGAGAACAAAAGAAATAGCCTTTAGCTCAGGCAAAACAAAATACAAATGTCCAGTACTTTAGGCTCAGTCCTGAAGCCTCAACACACACAGAATGCTTCCCCACCCCACATCCAGCCCTGTGTTAAGCAGTATAAAACCTGCAAAAGACAAAGTGAGCAAAAACCCTGCTGTAACTAAATAAGTAAAAGCAAAAGTGCATCTAAATAATACAGAGTTTTTAGTAATACTGTTTTTGATCAAAAGTAGCATGAAAGCTATCCCACCACGACACGGTAACTCTGCTCGGGATAGTGCTACACTGTCTAATATTAAAAACCTTGCCTTGTGACAAAGTTGACCTAAATATGTGAACAAGGGCAGACAAAAGGACTGGGTCCCAAACAGTAGACACCAGTCTGGGGAAGCCTTATATACAATTTCCAGCTCAGGAGAGGGAGGCCACACCCCAGCTTGCACAGAATGCAAAATTACAAAGAAAAAACACAAAAATTGAGCTTGGTTTGAGTTGATACACATGCAGCATATAAATGCATGTTGACATTGGCCATAAAACATAAAGCCTGCAAAAGACAAAGTGAGCAAAACCCCTGCTGTAACTAAATAAGTAAAAGCAAAAGTACATCTAAATAATACAGAGCTTTTAGTAATACTGTTTTTGATCAAAAGTAGCATGAAAGCTATCCCACCACGACACGGTAACTCTGTTCGGGATAGTCCTACACTATGTTAAGCAATAGTCTGCATTATATAGGTATAGCCACACCCACAAACCCACCACCTGACTAGTCACGTGACTGTGACATCACCACAGGTCCTTAAACACATATAGAGGTACGGTGACATCCCTTAGTGCTTACGAGCACTAAAGAAAACACTCTGGGCTACATCACAGAGACAAGCCATCTCTGAGACACATACCTCCCATCCTCTATATGCCCTTTAGCCACACCACACTATCCTTAGATTTTTCTGACAACAGTAGTCTAGTCCCAGGGTCGCTGCTGCAGGAGGCAAGAGTGGCGCGTTGCTGCAGACCGCAGGCTGGGATGAGGGGGTGTTTGGAGGGCCACAGTGCGTGTGTTTGGTGGTGCAGGGTCTTCGCCGACATTTTGTGAAAGCCTGGGACCCCCACACTTCCATGGTTTACATTGCAATCGACTCTGGGAAAATGGCTGCCAGGGCAGCACATGCACAGATGGAGATCTCATCACCAAGATCTCAGGAGATGAGATCTCAGCTCCAAGATCTCCATATGCGCATGCGCCACCCCTGGCGGCCATTTTCCCACCGCAAAGTAAACCATGGAAGTATGGGGGCTCCGGGCTTTCACAAAATGTCAACGGAGCCCAGGCACCACTGAACACCCGCAGCGTCGCACATCCGAACACCCCTTTCTCCCAGTCTGGAGTCTGCAGCATTGCCCCACTCCTGCCTCCGCCAGCAACGACCCTGGGACCTCATTTCACCCCAGCCACCACCCCTGGTAAGCAATAAAATGCATGGATTGTAAGAAGCACCACTGTTTTATAAAAAAAAAAGGTTTTTTTCCTATTTTTCTCCTCAAAATACGAAATTTATATAATATTAATAATAATAATAATAATAATAATAAATTTTATTTCTATAGCACCGACATATTCTGCAGCACTTTACTTGTACCACCTGAGTGTGGCTGAGTATGAAAGCAGGTTGAGCTGTTGTGTGTGGTATCAGGGCTCCAGCACAGGAGGCCTTCACTGATCCGTCACCCACCTCGTCTTATTGTGATGTTCAATTGAAAGCTGTAAATGCTGTCCCAGACCCCGATACCTCATGCCTGGCTGATTGCTGCAGTGCCATGCTAAAATTTGCACTGTGGGTGAATTGAAGCCACTTTTCTGGTGTCTGTCCCTCATTTGATGTGCTTTGGGAGCATTTGGGGCCATTATAAGGTGTTGTGCATGTGTTTGTTTTTGCCTGCCATTGACCTGAATGGCGTTTGGTTATGTTCGGCGAATATTGCAAATTTGGCGATCATAATCCAAACCAAACATTGAAATATTCACTCATCTCTAGTCCATACCCTGATACCTCAATGCATGGCCCATGGCTGACTACTGCTATGCCATTATCAAATTTGTACTGTGAGTGAATTGATCAGTCGACAACCTG
Organism: Dendrobates tinctorius; assembly: GCF_039654945.1. Classification (NCBI taxonomy): domain Eukaryota; kingdom Metazoa; phylum Chordata; class Amphibia; order Anura; family Dendrobatidae; genus Dendrobates; species Dendrobates tinctorius. The sequence continues at coordinate 48,840,356 of NW_027361917.1, read as the reverse complement.
TGTTACTATTCTTACATTTTTCTACCAATAGTGGTCTATGAAACTGATGTTTATGGCACATGAGTGCAGCTGAACAGAAGACCAGTTTAAGCTGTTGCATGAGGTATCAGGGCTCCCATCACAGCAGGCTTATACCGGTCCCTCACCCTCCTTGTCTTAATTTAAACTTAAATTCAAAGCTGTAAATGCAGGCCCAGACTCTGATACCTTATGAATGGCCCATGGACTACTGCTGCTGTGCCACTATCAAATTTCTATTGTGGGTCAATTGATTGCCCTTTTCCTTGTATCTGCCCCTAATCTTTGAAAATGTTTGGACTCCAAGTTGGGTCTCCTCTATGTTTGTTGCCTGAATTTGGCAGAGCTCTCAGAGTAACAGGCCTACACCTGTCACTCATTCAAATGTTACTGGTCAATGTTTAAGCTATAAATGCTGGCCCAAGCCCTCTCCCAGGCCCTGTCCCATGCATCCATGCTGCCAATTATACTATTTGTACTCTGGGTCAATTTATGCCAATTTTCCTGGTGTTTATTCCTAATTTGAGCTGCTTTGGCAGCTTTTTGGCCCCCCTGAAGGTGTTGTCTACAGTATGCATTTGGCTTTGCCTCCAATTGAATTAAATCGGGCTTGGATATGTGTGATGAACTGTTCGACGAAAATCGAGATGTTCATCAATCCGAACCAAACCTTGAAAGGTTCACTCATCTCTAATAATAATGTTGCGGACACCATTCCCTCAATATCATTTTTCTTAGCAGCTGCGTCTGGGTGAGACCCATCTAAAAATATAATAAAACATTAGAGATTAGCGAACCCGAACAGTAAAGTTCAGCATCTGTACCGAACACCTACTATTCGGGCACGGACACCGAACACGAACTTCATCAGGAAGTCCGTGTTACTGTTCGGGTTCGGCTGCCCTAACACTGGGTGTTTTTTATGCTGTCATGTGCATGACAGCGTGGCAAACACCGCTTCTGATCGGCAGTGAAATCATCCCCACCAGTCACAGAGCTGTGGCTCCCATGCTGTCAAAAGACAGCGTGAGCATGCAACTGTGATCAGAGGTATAAAGTTCACCTCCGGTCACTGGTGTCAGCCGATGGGACTACCCCTCCCATCAGCCAACGCCTGCTGAGTCATCAATATTCATCAGCCGGCTACTGGGCTGTAAATATATAACTTAAAAAAAATATTGTTGGTTCCCCTGTATTTTTGATAACCAGTCAGGCAAAACTCACAGCTGGGACTGCAACCCTCATCTGCCAGCTTCAGCAAGGCTGGTTATGAAAAATAAAGGGGTCCACAAGTCATATTTTTAATTATTTAAATAAATAATTTTTAAAAATGGCATGGGGTCCCCCCGTTTTTGACAATCATCCTTGCTAAAGCAAGAGAACCCCAGCTGGGGGCTGGTGTTCTCAGGCTGGTAAGGGGCCATGGATATTGCCCCCCCAGCCAAAAAATAGCAGCCCACAGCCTCCCAGAAAAGGTGCATGTATTAGTTGTGTCAATTCTGGTGGCTTGCCCAACTCCTCCGACTTGCCCTGTAGCCGTGGCAAGTGGGGTTCATATTTGTGGGGTTGATGTCACCTTTGTATTGTCCCGTGACATCAAGCCAACGGCTTAGTAATGGAGAGGCATTTATAAGACACCCATCCATTACTAATCCTATAGTTATATGGCAAATAAAGACACAGCCAGAATAAAGTCTTTTATTTGAACTAAAACAAAACATACTTTTACTTTTTTATTTACAAAAATCAAACACAGTTATATTCACCTAATGCCTAATTCCACTGAAACCCTCGTCTCCTGTTAGAAAATAAAAAACAAAAATATCCCTCACCTGTCCGTCATTCTGTCCTATGCCATAATCCATGTCGGGGGGATAAACAGTTTTCAACCTGGACGGTGCCAAGATGCAACCACCCAGGCTGAGAACCACTGGTGACTGAAATGCGAGAGCAGCCTCAGTGACTGGTGGTGACATCACCAAGGTTACCTCTGGTCACTGAGGCTGCGTTCCCGGCCGGGATGATCTGTGGTGCCCTCGGTGAGATCCCCGCTAGCACCGTGAAAGTCTCAAGATAAACGTTATAACTCTGATCATAACTGCTAGCTCCCGCTGTCTTTTGACAGCATGGGAACCTCGGCTGTTGTGAGTTCATTTTCCAGTCCCTCAGTTGTGAGTTCTCCTTCTAGGCTCCCTCTGGTGGTAACAGGAGGTAGTGAGGCTGATTTAATCAGTAGAGATCTGCGACCTGATAATGTGGATGACGATTGGACTTCAGGAATCTCAGACTAGATTTAAGACAGCCGACGCCCTATTCTGGTGCTAGTGATTCCTTCTGGCTTGTCAGGTCCTGGTTTTCAGCTCTGTTTCAGTCATTTCAAGATAAGTTTTTCTGCTAATGTTCACACTTGATTTTGTTGGTCTATTCAGTTTTTTGTGTGGTCAGTAGTGTTGAGCGATACCGTCCGATACTTAAAAGTATCGTATCGGATGGTATTGGCCGATCTAAAAAAAATATCGGGTATCGCCGATTCCGATACCGGAAGTCCCATTCAAGTCTATGGGACTTCCGGTATCGGAATAAGAAAAACCCTATTTTTGCCTTGTACAGCCTCTCTGGGGTCTGTACGGGCCTTTCGGGGGGCTGTGCCGGCCTGCCGGGGGGTCTGAGCAGGCTCCGGTGGTCTGCGCAGGCCTGCCGGAGGTCTGTGCAGGCTCCGGTGGTCTGTGCCGGCCTGCCGGGGGGGCTGTGCCGGCCTGCCGGTGGTCTGTGCAGGCTCCGGGGGTCTGTGCCGGCCTGCTGGGGGGCTGTGCCGGCCTGCTGGTGGTCTGTGCAGGCTCCGGTGGTCTGTGCCGGCCTGCCGGGGGGCTGTGCTGGCCTGCCGGTGGGCTGTGCAGGCTCCGGGGGTCTGTGCAGGCATCGTCCGATGGGACTACAAGTCCCATCGGGCGATGCCTGCTACCATGACAGTGATTGACACATTAGCCAATGATGGGACAGTAGTAGTCCCATCATCCGGCTAATGTGTTGAATGTAAAAAAAAAAAAAATTTACATGCTACATACATGCTACATACATGCTACATACATACTACATATATACATACATGTAACATACATACTACATGCAACATGCATACTACATACATGCTACATACTACATGCATACTACATACATAATGCATATATACTACATGCATGCAACATACATACAACATATATACTAGATGCACGCAGCAATGGCATAAAGTGAGACTAGTGACTTTTTTTTTACAGTGGTGGAGGAATACAGTGCGGAAGGATACCTACCTTCCGTCATTGTATTCCTGGAGCTGGTAGAGAACGGTAGCATCAGCTGATGCTGCTGTTCTCCACGCAAGATCGACGTGGGACCCTCGTGGACTTCTGCGGATCGGGGAAAGTATATTGGTGTTTTTTTATTTTGATATTTATTCCTCAAGGGGACAATGGCTTCGGGGATCAAAGTGACAAGTGACGGTGAGTATGTACTCTGTTATATGTACTGTATGTCTATATGTATGTATTGTATGTAGTATATATGTATGTTGCATGCATGTAGTATATATGCAGTATATATGAAGTATGCATGTTGCATGCATGTGGTATGTAGCATGTATGTAGTATGTATGTAGCATGTAGTATATATGTAGTATGTATGTTACATGTAGTATATATAGTATATATGTAGTATGCATGTAGTATATATGTTGTATGTATGTTGCATGCATGTAGTATATATGTATTATGTATGTAGTATGTAGCATGTATGTAGTATGTATGTAGCATGTAGTATATATGTAGTATGTATGTTACATGTAGTATATATAGTATATATGTAGTATGCATGTAGTATATATAGTATATATGTAGTATGCATGTAGTATATATGTTGTATGTATGTTGCATGCATGTAGTATATATGTATTATGTATGTAGTATGTATGTAGCATGTATGTAGTATGTATGTTGCATGTATGTAGCATGTAGTATATATGTAGTATGTATGTTACATGTAGTATATATAGTATATATGTAGTATGCATGTAGTATATATAGTATATATGTAGTATGCATGTAGTATATATGTTGTATGTATGTTGCATGCATGTAGTATATATGTATTATGTATGTAGTATGTAGCATGTATGTAGCATGTAGCATGTATGTAGCATGTAGTATATATGTAGTATGTATGTTACATGTAGTATATATAATATATATGTAGTATGCATGTTGCATGCATGTAGTATATATGTTGTATGTATGTTGCATGCATGTAGTATTTATGTAGTATGTATGTAGCATGTATGTAGTATGTAGCATGTATGTAGCATGCATGTAGTATGTAGCATGTATGTAGTATGCATGTTGCATGTAGTATGTATGTTTCATGTAGTATATATGTAGTATGTATGTAGCATGTATGTAGCATGTATGTAGCATGTAGCATGTATGTAGCATGCATGTAGTATGTAGCATGTATGTAGTATGCATGTTGCATGTAGTATGTATGTTACATGTAGTATATATGTAGTATGTATGTAGCATGTATGTAGTATGTAGCATGTATGTAGCATGCATGTAGTATGTAGCATGTATGTAGTATGCATGTTGCATGTAGTATGTATGTTACATGTAGCATGTATGTAGTATGCATGTTGCATGTAGTATGTATGTTACATGTAGTATGTATGTAGTATGTATGTAGCATGTAAATTTTTATTTTTTTTTTACATTCAACACATTAGCCAGATGATGGGACTACTACTGTCCCATCATTGGCTAATGTGTCAATCACTGTCATGGTAGCAGGCATCGCCCGATGGGACTTGTAGTCCCATCGGACGATGCCTGAACAGACCCCCGGAGCCTGCACAGCCCACCGGCAGGCCGGCACAGCTCCCCGGCAGGCCGGCACAGCTCCCCGGCAGGCCGGCACAGACCACCGGAGCCTGCACAGCTCCCCGGCAGGCTGGCACAGACCACCGGAGCCTGCACAGACCACCGGCAGGCCGGCACAGCTCCCCGGCAGGCCGGCACAGACCCCCGGAGCCTGCATAGCCCACCGGCAGGCCGGCACAGCTCCCCCGGCAGGCCGGCACAGACCCCCGGAGCCTGCACAGACCCCCGGAGCCTGCACAGCCCCCCGGCAGGCCGGCACAGACCCCCGGTGCCTGCACAGACCACCGGCAGGCCGGCACAGCCCCCCCGGCAGGCCGGCACAGACCCCCGGAGCCTGCACAGACCACCGGCAGGCCGGCACAGCCCCCCCGGCAGGCCGGCACAGACCCCCGGAGCCTGCACAGACCACCGGCAGGCCGGCACAGCTCCCCCGGCAGGCCGGCACAGACCCCCGGAGCCTGCACAGACCACCGGCAGGCCTGCACAGACCACTGGCAGGCTGGCACAGACCCCCGGACAGTCGGCACAGCCCCCCCGAAGGCCCGAACTGACGGCACATCATGATGCGCACAGACAGCGCATCATAATGACGTCATTTCAGCAGCCAATCAGAGCCACAAAAGTGGCTCATTGCATTTTGGACTTCCGATTCCGGTATCCGATACGAAAAAAGTATCGGTACTCGGTATCGGAATTCCGATACGGCAAATATCGGCCGATACCCGATACTTGCGGTATCGGAAAGCTCAACACTAGTGGTCAGCCAGCCCCGGCTGGGGCTGCGCTGAATTTCCACTCTTATTTATCTGTATTTGCCAATTTGCTTTTTTGTCCCTTATTAGATTGGCCTCTTTTTGCTCTGTCTCAGAATATTTCAGAGTGCTGATATAGTGGGAGAAGTCTAGTGACTTCAGGGTTAGTTTTGCTATCAGAAGGGTTGGACATTATTTTTGTAGGGTTTTTGGCAGATTGCAGACAGTGTCTTTCCTTTCCTATCCTTTCTAGTTAGTTTGGGCCCCATCATTTGCTCAGCCTATTTTCCTGCCTGTGTTTGTGCTTTCATTTTGTTTCACCGTCAATACATGTGTGGGGGCTATCATTCCTTTGGGGTCTGCTCTGGGGCAGTTAGTTTTCCCCTTTTCTTGCTTTAGGCTTATTTAGTCCTCCGGCTGTGACGAAGCGTCTAGGACCATCGTAGGTACGCTCCACGGCTGCTGCTAGTTGTGTGGTTAGGATCAGGGATCTGCAATCTGCATAGTTACCAACCTCTCTGGTTTTCTGTGACTTAGCTTGTTTAGTCTTTTTCTCCTCGGTGACCCTTTCATAACAGAATCACCTGCCATACTGCAGATTCTAGGGTACTCAAAAGCAGGAAAAAGTTGTTGAAAAAGAAAAAAAGTGTCAGAATTTTTTTTTTTTATTTATGTTTTCCTCTTTTTTTTTTCTGGGGCCGTAGGAGGATTTTTTTTCCCTAATGGAGATTAAGCAATTGTCTGATCGTGTGGAACAACTTGCTGCTGAAGTACAGGGAATTTCCACCTACCTCATTCAGTCACATGCTGCTGAACCTAAGATCCCTACTCCTGATGTGTTTTCTGGGGATCGGTCTAAATTTCTGAATTTTAAGAATAATTGTAAATTATTTCTTGCCTTGAAGCCTAACTCATCAGGGAGCTCTGTGCAGCAGGTTAAAATTGTCATCTCCTTGCTGCGCGGCAATCCCCAGGATTGGGCTTTTTCTCTGACACCTAAAAATCCTATTCTGACTAATGTGGATGCATTTTTTCAAGCCTTGGGGTTGTTGTATGATGAACCTAATGCTGTTGATCAAGCTGAGAGAACCCTGTTGGCACCAAACCAGGGTCAGGATTCTGCAGAGTTATACTGTCAAAAATTCCAAAAGTGGGCGGTCCTTACTACATGGGATGATAGTGCATTGGCAGCTCTCTTTCGGAAGGGTTTATCAGAGACCGTAAAAGATGTTATGGTGGGATTTCCTGTTCCCTCTGGTCTGGATGATTCTATGCCATTAGCCATTCAAGTTGATCGGCGTTTACGTGAACGTAAGACTACACGGGAGGCACTGCCACCTTTTGAACAAACGTCTGAACCTATGCAATGTGATGGGGTTTTGTCTAGGGCGCAACGTCAAGAGTTTAGAAGGCGTAATAAGCTGTGTTTTTTCTGTGGAGATGCCTCTCATACTATTTCTGTCTGCCCTAAACGAGAGAAACGTTTTGCACACACATTTGCTGTGGGCAGTGTACAACCTAAGTTCCTTTTGGCAATTACTCTGATCTGCTCCTTATCCACGTTTTCTACTACGGCTGTCGTGGATTCAGGAGCAGCGTTGAATCTGATGGATTTAGACTTTGCTAAACGTTGTGGCTTTTCCATGACGCCTCTGCAGACGCCTATTCCTTTGAGGGGTAATGATGCTACTCCTTTGGCGGAGAATAAACCTCAGTTTTGGACCCAGGTGATAATGCGAGTTGCCCCAGACCACCAAGAAAATTGTAAATTTTTGGTGCTGCTTAATTTGCATGATACTATTGTTCTGGGTTTTCCCTGGTTGCAAACTCATAATCCTGTTTTGGATTGGAAATCTGGGTCTGTGGTGAGTTGGGGCTGTCAGTGTGTTCTTAGGGACTCTCCTGTTTTCTCCACCTCTCCTCAGTCTCATGATATTCCTGATTATCTAGCCGATTTTTCTGATGTATTTAGTGAGAGTAAGTCTGCGTCTTTGCCTCCTCATAGGAGTTATGACTGTGCAATTGAGTTGATGCCTGGGTGTAAATTTCCCAAGGGTCGGCTTTTCAACTTATCAGTACCCGAGCATGATGCTATGCGATCCTATATTAAGGAGTCGTTGGAGAAGGGTCATATTAGACCATCCTCGTCACCTTTAGGTGCTGGTTTGTTTTTTTTGTGGCCAAGAAATATGGTTCATTAAGACCGTGTATTGATTATCGATCCCTTAACAAGTTGACGGTTAAATATCAGTACCCGTTACCTCTGATGTCTGATTTATTCTCCAGAGTTAAGAGTGCCTGTTGGTTTACTAAGCTTGACCTCAGGGGGGCGTATAATCTTATTCGCATCAAGCACGGGGATGAATGGAAGACGGCGTTTAATACTCCGGAGGGACATTTTGAGTACCTGGTGATGCCTTTTGGGCTCACTAATGCCCCTTCTGTCTTCCAGTCCTTTATGAATAATTTTTTCTGTGACTTTGTGGATAAATTTTTGATCATCTATCTGGATGATATTTTGATCTTTTCTAGTGATTGAGATTCTCATGTGGAACACGTCCGGACTGTGTTCCGGATTTTGAGGGAGAATTCCCTGTTTGTTAAGGGATCGAAATGCCTCTTTGGTGTACAGAGGATTTCATTTTTGGGATTTATCTTGTCTCCATCGACTATTGAAATGGACCCGGCCAAGGTACAGGCCATTTATGATTGGGTTCAGCCTACTTCTTTGAAAGCACTCCAGAAGTTTTGGGGTTTTGCCAATTTCTATCGTAAATTTATAGGTAATTTTTCTGGTATTGTCAAACCACTTACTGATCTGACCAAGAAGGGCGCTGATGTGCTGAATTGGTCTCCTGAGTCTGTCTCAGCATTTCAGGAGCTTAAGCGGAGATTTACTTCAGCTCCATGTTTTACGGCAACCTGATGTCTCACTTCCATTTCAGGTGGAGGTAGATGCTTCTGAGATTGGTGCAGGAGCTGTTTTGTCCCAAAGAGACCATGTGACTTCTAAGATGAATCCTTGTGCCTTCTTTTCTCGTAAGTTCTCCCCATCTGAACGCAACTATGACGTGGGGAGTCGGGAATTGTTGGCCATGAAATGGGCATTTGAGGAGTGGAGACATTGGTTGGAGGGAGCTAGACATCAAGTTGTGGTCCTCACCGATCACAAAAATTTGATTTATCTGGAGTGGGCCAAACGCTTGAATCCTAGACAGGCTAGATGGGCCTTGTTTTTCATGCGTTTTAATTTCATGGCCTCTTTTCTTCCAGGCACTAAGAATGTTAAGGCAGATGCCCTTTCTAGGAGTTTCTTTGCCAATTCTCTTAATGTGACCGAGCCTACTACCATCCTAGGTGAGGGGGTAGTTCTTTCTGCCATTTTGCCCGATTTGAGACGCGCCGTGGAGGAATTTCAGGAGAATAAACCTGAGCGTTGCCCTATGGGAAAATTGTATGTTCCTGACCAGTGGAGAAAGAGAGTGATGTCTGAAATTCATTGCTCCGCATTGGCTGGTCATCCAGGTATTTTTGGTACCAGAGATTTGGTGAGTTGGTCTTTTTGGTGGCCTGCCTTATCTCGTGACGTCAGGAATTTTGTACAGTCCTGTGGGACTTGTTCTCGGTCTAAACCCTGTTCTCATTCTAGTGGGTTGCTGATGCCCCTGCCGGTGCCCAGGAGGCCATGGACCCATATCTCAATGGATTTTATTTCTGATCTTCCTGTCTCTCAGAGAATGACTGTTATCTGGGTGATTTTTGATAGATTTTCAAAGATGGTCCATCTTGTACCACTCCCAAAATTGCCATCTTCCGCTGAGTTGGTGCCCTTGTTTATACAACAGGTGGTTCGGTTACATGGGATTCCTGAGAACATTGTGTCCGACAGAGGAGTCCAGTTTGTTTCCAGATTCTGGAAAGCCTTTTGTTCCATTCAGGGAATTCAGTTATCCTTCTCCTCCGCGTTTCATCCCCAGACCAATGGACAGACTGAGAGAACAAATCAGACCTTGGAGTCTTATTTAAGATGTTTTATATCTGCTGATCAGGATGATTGGGTCTCATTTTTGCCCTTGGCCGAATTCGCACTGAACAATAGAGCTAGTTCTGCCACTTTGATGTCACCCTTTTTCTGTTATTTTGGGTTTCATCCTCGATTCTCTTCAGGGCAAGTGGAATCTTCGTCCTGCCCAGGTGTGGACACTGTGTTTGAGAGAATGCAGCAGATATGGGACCAAGTGGTGGATAAGTTGTCACTCTCTCAGGAAAAGGCCCAGTGATTTTCCAACCGGCAAAGGACCATTGGTCCCCGGTTTAAAGTGGGTGATATTGTTTGGTTGTCGTCTAAGAATATTCCTATGAAGGTTGCATCTCCAAAATTTAAGCCAAGGTTTATTGGACCTTATAAGATTTTGGAGATTCTTAATCCTGTTTCTTTTCGATTGGTTCTTCCAGTTACGTTCAAGATCCATAACGTATTTCACAAGTCTCTGTTGAAGAGGTTTGTTGAGCCAGTGGTTCCTATGGCAGCACCTCCTGACCCTGTGTTGGTTGAAGGCAATGTGGAATATGAGGTAGAGAAAATATTGGATTCTCGTTTGGTTAGATGGAGACTCCAGTATTTGGTCAAATGGAAGGGTTATGGCCAGGAGGATAATTCTTGGGTCTCTGCCTCTGATATTCATGCCAATAGATTGGCTCGTGCTTTTCACCGGGCCCATCCTGATCGGCCTGGTGGCATGGATGAGGGTTCGGTGACCCCTCCTCAAGGGGGGGTACTGTTGTGAGTTCGTTTTCCGGTCCACCAGTTGTGAATTCTCCTTCCAGGCTCCCTCTGGTGGTAACAGGAGGTAGTGAGGCTGATTTAATCAGTAGAGATCTGCCACCTAATAATGAGGCTGACGATTGGACCTCAGGAATCTCAGACTGGATTTAAGACAGCCGATGCCCTATTCTGGTGCTGGTGATTCCTTCTGGCTTGTCAGGTCCTGGTTTTCAGCTCTGTTCCAGTCATTTCAAGCTAAGTTTTTCTGCTAATGTTCACACTTGATTTTGTTGGTCTATTCAGTTTTTTGTGTGGTCAGCCAGCCCCGGCTGGGGCTGCGCTGAATTTCCACTCTTATTTATCTGTATTTGCCAATTTGCTTTTTTGTCCCTTATTAGATTGGCCTCTTTTTGCTCTGTCTCAGAATATTTCAGAGTGCTGATATAGTGGGAGAAGTCTAGTGACTTCAGGGTTAATTTTGCTATCAGAAGGGTTGGACATTATTTTTGTAGGGTTTTTGGCAGATTGCAGACAGTGTCTTTCCTTTCCTATCCTTTCTAGTTAGTTTGGGCCCCATCATTTGCTCAGCCTATTTTCCTGCCTGTGTTTGTGCTTTCATCTTGTTTCACTGTCAATACATGTGTGGGGGCTGTCTTTCCTTTGGGGTCTGCTCTGGGGCAGTTAATTTTCCCCTTTTTTTGCTTTAGGCTTATTTAGTCCTCCGGCTGTGACGAAGCGTCTAGGACCATCGTAGGTACGCTCCACAGCTGCTGCTAGTTGTGTGGTTAGGATCAGTGATCTGCAATCTGCATAGTTACCAACCTCTCTGGTTTTCTGTGACTTAGCTTGTTTAGTCTTTTTCTCCTCGGTGACCCATTCATAACACTCAGCTCTCTGAGCGGTGGGGATAATTTCACCGCCGATCAGAAGTGATGTTTACCACACTGTCATGCACATCACAGCGTGACAAACACTAGATTTTCAGGGCCCCCCATTTAAGTGAATGGGGCTCAGGTTTGGGTTTGGGTCTGGGTACTGTTCTGGTACCTGAACCCGAACTTTTTGTAATTGTTCGGCCGAACCCGCCGGACCAGAACATCCAGGTGTCTGCCCATCTCTATAAAAGATCATTATCATTGCAATTAGTTTTAAGTACATTTTTGTTTGCATAACCTTAAAACCTTGTATTTTTCAAGTAGTTTTTAGATTTATTTTATGACTAAACACCTGAGTTGCTTACTTAATGTAATATGATTAGTGAAGAATATTTAGATATTTCATTTTTCATGATAGATCTTAAAAATGTCATATCTAATTTAGCCTTGTATTGCAACCAAAGGTTAAAATCTGACAGGACAACCTTTACAACATCTGAATTTGTACATTATCCTGATGTCTATATGAGCTTGGTTGGGTTTTTCCAATATTGACATATACAATAAAAACTAACTAATGGGTGAACTAATTTTCGTTTTAATTTGCCCTAAAACGATTGTTTTTGTGTAAAGATTGTGAGTTTCTCCGTGATTTGGGAATGATGTAAATACCTCCATCACTTGGGAATAAATTGGTGCTATATAAATAATGAAAATCCAATTTTTATAAAATATGTATTTTAGTGTCTCTTTATTGTAAAATATTCATTTTAATTAATTCTTTGAATCACAATAATTATGCCAGATACTTCAATCACGCTGATGCGCTGATTACAAATCACACTGGAAGTACTACAGCTAAGACTCAAATTGACATATAGAATTTTCACATACTGTGTATATCATCCACATAACTGACATTTTTCATAGTATGTATACACAAAAGACTTTTCCAGCTAACAAGTCTGTCCACTTTGCCCACTTTGTATGCTAAGCACCTTCCCATTTTTATTTTGACCTTCTCTGACATATTTTGATGGGTTTGGAATCTTATAGAACTTTGAAAATAGATAGTAGGAAATTCACTGTGTAATGAAATGAAATGCTCGAGAGCACAGCATGGTACGTGTCTTGCTGGATGAAATACAACTGGTCTCCCTAACTTTTATAATTGCTGCTTTCTTAAATCAAAACTTGCATTTACATAGAAATTGAAAGTGATGGCTGATAAGTCCACCTGACCAGCCCATTTACTTAATCTTCTCTAAAACAGTAGCTCCTGTATAACTTTGGCCTGTATATATACAGTGGGGAAAGAAAGTATTTAGTCAGCCACCAATTGTGCAAGTTCTCCCACTTAAAAAGATGACAGAGGCCTGTAATTGACATCATAGGTAGACCACAACTATGAGAGTCAAAATGAGAAAACAAATCCAGAAAATCACCTTGTCTGATTTGGCAAGATTTATTTTGCAAATTATGGTTGAAAATAAGTATTTGGTCATTAACAAAAGTTCATCTCAATATTTTGTTATATATCCTTTGTTGGCAATGACAGAGGTCACACTTTTTCTGTAAGTCTTCACAAGGATGCCACACACTATTGGTAGCATGTTGAGTTGACCCATTCCTCCATGCATATCTCCTCTAGAGCAGTGATGTTTTGGGCCTGTCGCTGGGCAACACAGACTTTCAAATCCCTCCAAAGGTTTTCTATGGGGTTGAGAACTGGAGACTGACTAGGCCACTCCAGGACCTTCATATGCTTCTTACAAAGCCACTCCTTCGCTGCACTGGCGGGGAGCTTGGGATCATTATCATGCTGAAAGACCCATCCACGTTTCATCTTCAATGCCCTTGCTGATGGAAGGAGCTTTGCACTCAAAATCTCACAATACATGGCCCCATTCATTCTTTCATGAACTCGGATCAGTCTTCCTGATCCCTTTGCAGAGAAACAGACCCAAAGCATGATGTTGCCACTCCAATGCTTCACAGTATGTATGTTGTTCTTTGGATGCAACTCAGCATTCTGTCTCCTCCAAACACGACGAGTTTTGTTTCTACCAAACAGTTCTACTTTGGTTTCATCAGACCATATGACATTCTTCCAATACTCTTCTGGATGATCCAAATGCTCTCTAACAACTTCAGACAGACCCGGACATGTTTCTATTGTTTCATGAAAGAAAATCACTGATGAAACACTAATGGTAAAAACTGACACTCAGACCAATCACTGATAAAACTCAGATCCAAAACACTGATGGTTTATCAGAAAGATCACTGATGTCTGAATGAGACTTTGTTTATCATAGCATAGGAAACAATACAGTGCACTAGAGATATTTTTTCCTCTGAAACCATGTGAAATAGTGTTATCTGGATTGAAAGAATGCTGCATGTTTTGGCAGAAGAAAAATAATTACACTTACCGTATATAACTTAATTTCTATCAAAAATAATAGGAAAGACTAATACATATTTTCATTCAAGCCTTCTTACTCTACCGTCTAATAATCTTTGAAATTAGATTTCTTTCTCTGTAGATAAAATATAATTCAAACATAATTTAATTTGCATATAAATTACAAGCGCTTGTACAACATAATTATCACTTGCAAACCGAAAAAAGTCCCTTTTGGTTGAGTATTAAAAGTGAAACGTAGAAACAAGTAATTCCAGAATTACCAATTAAAGAGAACTTTTGTACTGAAAATTATTGGTTGCAGACACTCATCTCACAGGATGTATTGTGTTTTTAAAAGATAGAGAACCCCCTCATTTCCTCAACATGTCAATTGTTCCCCCACGCATCTGCAGCTCGGAGTCATTTAAGCATATTCAAGATGTTCTTTGTAAATGCATTTCACAAATTCTGTGTAGTCGCTAGAATAATCTTGTCAGAGTCTCAACTACTTACAATGGAAAGAACTTTTAAAAAAGTAGAATGCCACTCTATTAGTGATTTGCCAAGATACCTCACTAATTCAGTCATCAAGCCTCTTTATTACAAACCCAGTTCTAAAACTTGGCATAAGATACAGAGAGCAGATCTTACCTAGAGAACTTAGATACTATAAATAGTAGTATAGAAAGATCTAAAATGGACATGAAATCGTATATTTTGTTAAAGTGTCAGACAACCAATTGGTTTATGTTAGTATAATCCATTACATACTTACATTTTTTGGCCTTATGACTAAATCTAGTTAAAAAAAAAATTCTGTCAGGGAGGCTTTGCTTAGCCTTTTAAATTAACATTTGGTCATGATCATGCATGGTTGCTGAAGAGTGGGAATATAGCAATAGGTGAGTTTAATAATATATTTCCCCTCACTTCATATACAGCGAGTACAGAAAGTATTCAGGCCCCTTTACATTTTTCACTCTTTGTTTCATTGCAGCCATTTGGTAAATTAAAAAACGTTCATTTTTTTCTCAATAATGTATACTCTGCACCCCATCTTAACTGAAAAAACAGAAATGTAGAAAGCTTTGCAAATTTATTAAAAGAAAAACTGAAATATCACATGGTCATACGTGTTCAGACCCTTTGCTCAGACACTCATACTTAAGTCACATGCTGTCCATTTCCTTGTGATCCTCCTTGAGATGGTTCTTCTCCTTCATTGGAGTCTAGCTGTGTTTAATTAAACTGATAGAACTTGATTTGTAAAGGCACACACCTGTCTCTATAAGACCTCACAGCTCACAGACCAAATGAGAATCATGAGGTCAAACTGGCCAAGGAGCTCAGAGACAGAGTTGTGGCAAGGCACAGATCTAGTCAAGGTTACAAAATAATTTCTGTAGAACTCAAGGTTCCTAAGAGCACAGTGGCCTCCATAATCCTTAAATGGAACAAGTTTGAGACCACCAGAAGTCTTCCTAGACCTGTCCGTTCAGCCAAACTGAGCAATCGTGGGGGAAAAGCCTTTGTGAGAGTGGTTAAGAAGAACCCGAAGATCACTGTGGCTGAGCTCCACAGATGCAGTAGGGAGATGGGAGAAAGTTCCACAAAGTCAACTATTAATGCAGCCCTCCACCAGTCAGGCCTTTATGGCAGAGTTGCCCAATGGAAGCCTCTTCTCAGTGCCATACATATGAAAGCCCGCATAGAGTTTGCTAAAAATCACATGAAGGACTTCCAGACTATGAGAAATAAGATTCTCTGGTTTGATGAGATTAATATATAACTTTTTGGTAATAATTCTAAGCGGTATGTTTGGAGAAAACCAGGCACTGCTCATCGCCTGCCCAATACAATCCCAACAGTGAAACATGGTGGTAGCAGCATCATGCTATGGGGGTGTTTTTCAGCTGCAGGGACAGGATGACTGGTTGCAATTGAAGGAAACATGAATGCGGCCAAGTACAGAGATATCCTGGACCTCAGTGTTGTGAATTCTCTTGATCGGACTTCTGAGTCGGGTCTCCCTCTGGTGGTTATTGCAGGTAGTGGAGCTGGCCGGGTTGATAGAAGTCTGCCACCTGACAACGACGATTGGAAATCAGGGGTTACTGATTGGGAGGATATAAGTGAGCAGGCTTCCCTCAGTTGTTGCTGGTGACTAGTTCTTCCTGTGCATTCTGAGGTCTGCTGTCTATTGCCTGATCCTGCATTTTTCAGTTAAGTTGTTAATTTGCTAATTCTTTGCATCTGATCTGGTTTTTCCTCTATCTGCTTTGCTGTGAGGGTCTAGCGTGCTCCCTGCTGGGGCTGTGCTGGACCCCGCTCCATATGTGTCACGGGGGCATAGTTCAACTAAGGCTGAAATACCTGGGGCCCCTGTGGTGTCCCTTTTACTAGGGGAAACCCTGTCTGACCCTCAACCCAGGGTTTTTGCTGAAGGTGCAAATGCCTGAGCCTCCGACCTTTCCTTATCTCCTGCTCAGCCCTGCACTTAACCCTCCACCCTCCACCCAGTGAGGAGTCACACCACCAAAGCTCCCACACATATAATGACAGACAGGGAGAACTTAAACTGCACTGCGCCACACACACACACAGGAATAAACAGTAATGTGAACAGGGCACAACTAAACACAAATATGGGAAGGAGAAAGGATAACGATGGATCATACGACACCAGATATGAATCTCTCTCTCTTGAACACCTCCACTCCAGACCGGAACCACTTGGTATGAAACACAAGCTATAATCGGCGACGCCCATATGCCAGTAAGACTATTTAAAGACCGTGGGCGTGACTAACCTTCCAACCTGGTCTCCAGCAGGATTAACCCCCGAGAGCCTGAAGATCAAGCCGGCGCCACTGAGGCTATAGTGGCTGGAGGTGGAACTACCTCTGCCTGCCGGACGCTGTGGTGTGAACAGCGTCCGACATGACAGTACCCCGTCTTCTACGAGGGACCCCAGGGCCCTCAAGACTCATAGGACCCGGCTTGTCCGGATGACGACGGTGAAAAGAACTGACCAGCCGATCCGCATGTATGTCTGAGGCTGGAACCCAAGACCTCTCCTCCGGACCATACCCCCGCCAGTGCACCAAATACTGAAGAGTACTGCGTACTACTCGAGAGTCCACTACCTTGGCGACCTCGAACTCTAAATCACCATCCACCATGACTGGAGGTGGCATCGGCGTCGTGTCCACCAAGCCTACCACCTTTTTCAATAAAGCCCTGTGAAAAACGTTATGTATTCTGTACACCGCAGGAAGTTCCAACCGATAAGCCACTGGGTTAATGATGGCAGAAATCCTAAAAGGCCCAATAAACCTTGGACCCAGTTTTAAAGATGGGATTTTGAGTTTTATGTTCTTCGTAGCTAACCACACCCATTCACCCACACACAGGTCCGGACCTGGCACGCGTCTACTGTCAGCCACCCGTTTGTACCTGGCACTCATGCTCAACAAACGCTGTTTCACCCGCCTCCAGACTGATGACAATTGGGCTCCTAGCTGATCCTCCTCCGGGACACCCCCGGAGTCACCCTGACGTAAGGTACAAAACTGAGGATGTTGACCGTACACACAAAAGAATGGAGACTCTCCTGATGACTCTTGGCGGTGATTATTTAACGCGAATTCGGCCAGAGGAAGGAAAGTAGACCACTCCTCCTGGTTGTCGGACACAAAGCATCGTAAATACTGTTCAAGATTTTGGTTCATGCGCTCAGTTTGTCCATTAGACTGTGGATGAAACGCCGATGAATGTGACAACTTGATCCCCAACCTTGAGCAAAAAGCTTTCCAAAACCTCGCCACAAATTGCGTACCCCTATCAGATACTATGTCAGACGGTACTCCGTGGAGTCTGACCACCTCCTTCACAAATACCTGAGCCAACGTCTTAGCATTGGGCAAAGAAGACAACGCCACAAAATGCGCCATCTTTGAAAAACGGTCAACCACCACCAGGATGACCGTGTTCCCTGCCGAGGCTGGCAAGTCAGTGATAAAATCCATGGAGATTTCTGTCCATGGCCTATTGGGTACCCCCAGAGGCTGTAGCGTGCCAGCAGGACGGGTTCGGGGTGACTTAGCCCTAGCGCACGTGATGCAAGCTGCCACGTACGTGACCACGTCCTGCCGGATTTTGGGCCACCAGAAACGACGCGATACCAGCTCTAAGGTGCCCTTCACCCTTGGGTGACCAGCCAGTACCGAATCGTGGTGTTCCTTCAACACCTTAAGCCGAAGATGCAGGGGTACAAATGATTTGTTGGCGGGAAGACCTGGTGGTACCTCCTCTTGGGCCTCGGCAATCTCCGCCTCTACCTCAGTCGTGAGAGCCGAGACCACTACCCCTTTCTGGAGGATGGGTACCGGCTCTTCCCGAGGTTCTCCCCCCGGAAAACACCTAGACAAAGCATCCGCCTTGGTGTTTTTAGCCCCGGGACGGTACGTCACAAGAAAATTGAAACGAGTAAAAAACAATGCCCAGCGAGCCTGCCTAGGAGACAGACGCTTGGCCGACTCCAGGTAGAGCAGATTCTTATGGTCAGTGATAACTGTGACCTGGTGAGCCGCCCCCTCCAAGAAGTGTCGCCATTCCTCAAAAGCCAGTTTGATGGCCAACAACTCCCTGTTGCCGATATCATAATTCCGTTCGGCCGGCGACAGCTTCTTGGAGAAGTAGGCGCATGGATGCATCTCGCTCAAGGACGAGCCTTGAGACAGTACTGCCCCCACTCCCACCTCCGACGCATCAACCTCTACCACAAAAGGTTTAGTCACGTCTGGTTGCACGAGAATGGGGGCTGAAGCAAAACTATTCTTCAGACGCTCAAATGCACGTATAGCCACCTCAGGCCAGTTCGCCAGATCGGCACCCTTTTTTGTCATGTCCGTGAGCGGTTTGGCGACAGTCGAAAAGTGTTTTATAAATTTCCTATAATAATTCGCAAACCCAAGGAACCGCTGGAGTGCTTTCAGACTCTCCGGCCTCTCCCATTGCAGCACCGCTTGCACCTTAGCGGTGTCCATTTTAAAACCGGCTGCGGACACAATATATCCCAAAAAGGGCAACTCCTGGACAAAAAATAAACATTTTTCCAGCTTAGCATAGAGCTGGTTCTCCCGGAGCAACTGTAACACCTGCCTAACATGCTCCAAATGAGTGTCCCGATCGCTAGAATAAATGAGGATATCATCCAGGTATACAATCACAAATCTCCCCAGGACATGAGCAAATACATCATTAATAAAATGTTGGAAAACGGCAGGCGCGGTGGTCAACCCAAACGGCATAACCAGACTCTCAAAATGACCCTCAGGAGTGTTAAACGCCATCTTCCACTCATCCCCCTGACGGACCCTTATGAGGTTATACGCCCCCCTGAGGTCCAGCTTGGAAAACCATTTCGCCCCCGCTACCTGGTTGAACAAATCCGGGATCAACGGCATTGGGTAGGGATCACGGATAGTAATCTGGTTTAACTCTCGGAAATCCAGACACGGGCGTAACCCCCCATCTTTCTTCTTAATGAAGAAAAACCCCGCGGCTACAGGCGAGGACGAAGGCCGGATGTGACCTTTGCTCAGACTCTCCGCGATGTAGTCTTTCAGAGCCTGTCTCTCAGGACCAGAAATATTAAACATCCTGGCCTTAGGTAATTTGGCCCCGGGTTTTAACCTAATCGCACAGTCATAGGCTCTATGTGGAGGCAGTTCTGAGCAACCCTTCTCAGAGAAAACATCCGCGAAATCCTGCAAAGCCTCCGGCAGGCTGGGCGTCACGGCGGACACACATGTGGCCAAGCAATTGTCTTGGCAGAAACCACTCCATTGTACTATGTCCTGAGTTTTCCAATCAATTACCGGGTTGTGCCTGGACAGCCATGGAAAACCCAGGACCATTTGAGCTGGGAGATTACGGAGGACCCTACATGTAACCGACTCAGAATGTAGGACCCCAATGTGGAGTTTCACCTCTGCCACAAACTCAGTAATCTCCCCTTGAGGGAGGGGAACAGCATTAATGGTCACCACCTGTATGGGGTGAGGAAGTTTTTCGATCTTAAACCCGGCGGTGTGTGCAAACTCCTCATCTATGAGATTGGTGGCGGAACCGCTATCCACAAATACTGATATAGGTAGCTCTCTGCCGGCGATAATAACCTTAGCAGGGAGCATACATTGAGATACCATCATGGAGGATATGCATACGCTCAGTTGGGTCTCCTCCATACCCTCTGAGCTTAACAGTTTTCCGCCGGTGTGACCCTCTTAGGTAGTACCGGGCAAACGTTAACATAATGACCTCCTTTACCACAGTAGAAACATGCTCCGGGCTTCCAGAATCCCGGAGCGCGAGGCTGAACCTGTGCCACGCCAGCAATCTGCATAAGTTCAGGGGACTCATCTACTTCAACCACACCTGCACCTCTGTTTTCCCCCAGAGGTAGTGTCTCCTGTGCCCCCTGACGAAAACGGCGATCAATACGTATCACCAAACTCATGGCAGACTCCAATGATGCCGGAGTCTCATACATCAGGAGGGCTTGTTTCACCCTCCCTGATACCCCATGAATAAACTGGCTCCGCAGTGCTGGGTCATTCCACTGTGTGTCTACAGCCCAGCGGCGAAATTCCGAACAATAGTCTTCTGCCAAGTGCTCCCCCTGGCGGAGGGCGCGGATTTTAGATTCCGCTAGAGCCAGTCGGTCAGGGTCATCGTAAATGAGCCCGAGGGCAGAAAAAACATTATCGACCGAATGAAATGTAGCAGAGTCAGCTGGTAAGGAAAATGCCCATGCTTGGGGGTCACCACTCAGTAATGACAACACCAGCCCTACTCGCTGGGCCTCATTACCTGAGGATATTGGCCGCATGCGGAAGTATAATTTGCAGGCCTCCCGAAATACGACAAATTTGCTGCGATCGCCTGAAAATCGTTCTGGCAGCGGAAACTTCGGCTCTGCACCGATACCTGCAGATGCCGTTTGCACCTTTGCTACTACCAGGCCCTGCTGCTGAACTGCCCCTTTCAACTCGGAGACCTGTATGGACAGCGCCGCCAACTGGCGGGTTATGGAATCTAATGGATCCATGGACTCCTGAAAAAATGTGGGCCGATTATAATGTCACGGGGGCTTAGTTCAACTAAGGCTGAAATACCCGGGGCCCCTGTGGTGTCCCTTTTACTAGGGGAAACCCTGTCTGACCCTCAACCCAGGGTTTTTGCTGAAGGTGCAAATGCCTGAGCCTCCGACCTTTCCTTATCTCCTGCTCAGCCCTGCACTTAACCCTCCACCCTCCACCCAGTGAGGAGTCACACCACCAAAGCTCCCACACATATAATGACAGACAGGGAGAACTTAAACTGCACTGCGCCACACACACACACAGGAATAAACAGTAATGTGAACAGGGCACAACTAAACACAAATATGGGAAGGAGAAAGGATAACGACGGATCATACGACACCAGATATGAATCTCTCTCTCTTGAACACCTCCACTCCAGACCGGAACCACTTGGTATGAAACACAAGCTATAATCGGCGACGCCCATATGCCAGTAAGACTATTTAAAGACCGTGGGCGTGACTAACCTTCCAACCTGGTCTCCAGCAGGATTAACCCCCGAGAGCCTGAAGATCAAGCCGGCGCCACTGAGGCTATAGTGGCTGGAGGTGGAACTACCTCTGCCTGCCGGACGCTGTGGTGTGAACAGCGTCCGACATGACAATATGTTGCAGCTTGTGTCAGTTTGTTCAGTCCCCTGTTATATTAGTCTCTTTTGCTTTGCTGCCAATTTCACCAGAATGCTGATATAGTGGGGGAGAGGTCGTGAGACCTCAGTGTTTTTTGTACATCAGACGTATTGGATTTTTTAGGGTTTTTGCGTGATTGCAGACAGTGTCTTTCCTTTCCTATCCTATCTAGACAGTTTGGGCCCCATTATTTGCTCACTCTATTTTCTGTCTGCATTTGTGACTCATCTTGTCTCACTGACAATATATGTTTGGGGGCTATCTATTTATTTCTTTGGGGTCCTACTCCGGGGCAGTTTAGATTTCACATTTCTTGCTTTAGGCTTAGTTAGTTCTCCGGCTGTGCTGAGGCATCTAGGGCATCGTAGGTACGCCCCACGGCTACTGCTAGTTGTGCTGTTAGGATTAGGGGTCTGCAATCCGCTAAGTTACCAACCTTTCTGGTTTCCTGATGGCCTAGCCTATTCCTGCCATCCTCCTCGGTTACCTATTCATAACACCTCAGACTTGGCCAAAGGTTCACCTTCCAACAAGATAATGACTCTAAGCACACATCTAAAATAACAAAGGAGTAGCTTCAGAACAACTCTGTGACCATTCTTGACTGGCCCAGCCAGAGCCCTGACCTAAACCCAATTGAGCATCTCTGGAGAGACCTGAAAAATAGCTGTTCACCAAAGTTCACCATTCAACCTGACAGAACTGGAGAGGATCTGTAAGGAAGAATGGCAGAGGATCCCCAAATCCAGGTGTGAAAAACGTGTTGCATCATTCCCAAGAAGCCTCATGGCTGTACTAGTTAAAAAGGGTGCTTCTGCTCAATACTGTGCAAAGGGTCTGTATACTTATGACCACGTGATTTTTCAGTTTTTCTTTTTTAATAAATGTGAACAAATTTCTACATTTCTATTTTTTTCAATCAAGATGGGGTGCAGAGTGTACATTAATGAGAAAAAAAGGAACTTTTTTTGAAATTACCAATTGGCTGCAATGAAACAAAGAGTGAAAAATTTAAAGGGGTCTGAATACTTTCCGTACCAGCTGTACATTTAAACAGGTTTAAGAAATACAAATTTTAATGGAAGTGCTTCTTTGAGTGGCCCATTGAGTCACTAATGTATTAACTGTTTGGAAGACAGTTCAGGTTTGTTACAGATCACTCTCTACTAAAATGAATGGCCCAAAATAAAAAGAAGAAAGCAAGAAAAACTAGGTGTTCTTGCTCTTGCAAAACTATGTAGAACATCGCTCAGTTGCCATTTGCAGAATCCCTAAGGTGCCAAAACAACAAAATCCCTCACAAGCGATCCCATTTTTAATTTACACCCCTTTGGGAGTTCATCTGTAGTTGACTGTTTTGACCCCACATATGTTTTCCAGAAAAGAAACATATCATTTAATAAAGCCTTTGAGCTACCGGCAACATAGAAACCTCTTGTTTTTCATCGTCAGATGACAGACTTGAGTGGAGGTTTATGTATTGTGGCATGAGTGGAAGTTTTTATTGGTAACATTTTGAGGCAGATAATATATTTTTATTGCTTTTAATCCTGTGCTTTATGCTGAGCTCTTATATCGGTGTTTATGTCTAAACCTGTGAGAACACATGATTCAGGCAGGCCCCCTGACAGAACCATTCATTATAACGAAGCAGGCCAAGTTACCCTCGATTCTATCTCTCCTCTGATTCTGTGGTGGCCAACTTTTCTAAAGGTGCTTAAAAGTGTAGTCGACTGGCCTTTTTGTGAATGCCTAAAAAACGCAAGACACTGCTGGAACAGAGGCAAACAGAGAGAACAGAGAGGATAGAGAGTTCAAAATGACTCAGTCTGTCTAATTCTAGCGAATAATTGCACCACGGGATTAGACAGAATCCTGTGCCTTGAACAGAAATGATATAAACCCCAGTCTAACTGCTCTACATAGAGCATAGGATAAATGTAAAACTAGCTCTACTTCAATTCTTGGGAAATCAATATTAACAAATAAACTGCATTTTAGGAATTACTTTTTATTTTTTAGACTTTTTTATATTATTCACCATGTAGTATAAGTCATAAGCAAATGTTATTCTTCAAGTAGGTATAATTACAAAGATATTATAGTTACCGTATTTTTCGGATTATAAGACGCACTTTTGTTCCCCCAAATTTTGGGGGAAAGTGGGGGGTGCATCTTATAATCCGAATTTGTGCTGTAGAGGAGGGGGGCGGCTCTGGCGTGATGTCAGGGGAAGGGGGGAAGGAAGAACCGACAAAGAACAATTGACAAAGATGTAAAACATGTGCAAAACGTTATTTAAATATGAAAAAGCAGATACAGGAATGGTGATAAGACACATGGGTCTCATAGAACCCTCAAAAAGCCAGGGCAGACTGGGTTTACAAAGCCATCAGACATAAATGACCGAATGACCTAAAAGGCATCATTGCCCATAAGTAGAAGTGTGATAGATAATTCACACTCATACATTCATAAGTTAAGTCATAACAGTAAACAAAAGGTAAATTACCTAAAGTGGAGGTAGTAGAGTCTGATGGCAAGGGACCCGCCTGCAACCCCTACGCACGTTTCGGATGAATGCTCCTTCATCAGGGGGTATAGCAGTTATGAACCCATGTGAGATATATAGGGGAGGAACAGGAAATAACACCTGAGAAAAATCAGTATCCATAGAAACCATGATGCCGTCCACCACTGCCACGGGCGCGACAGACAAAGAGCAGCATAAACACCCATATTCCTGTCTGTCTCCCGACATGCAGTAGCGGTACAGCAGCACCGTAACATGGAAACCGCCACAAAAAAGGCTGAGATCACAGAGCCTACAGAAGGAGAAATACTGGTCTCTATTTACATTCATTAGTATGCCGGTCACATGATGAAAAAAGCAGACTCTTATTCTCTGCACATGTCCCCATGACATCATACTATCTAGCCATTGGTGGAGAAATATCATGTGACTAGAGAAGGCGGGCAGGAATGAATGGCTTTATACGCTGTCATGATAGAGGAAAAAGGCAAACTTTTTTTTCCTTTTTCTTTCAATTGCACATGCCCACATGACGTCACAGTGTCTAAACACTCAGTACATGTTAACGCTGGTAAGAGGATGTCATGTGACAGGAAGAGAAAGACCAACATAAATATTAATGAGTCGCTACCATAGTAACCGGACCACACTAATATCACAGCATAAATAGAAAAATGAAAAGCAATGTAACAGATGGCGCACTGTATAGGAGAGCCGATCCTTAAATTGGTAAGCCTTAACCAAATCTAAGATTGGTAAATATTAGCTCAAAATACACAGACTATAATGCTGCAACTTCTAATAGTCCTGTGTACAGCACTAGACATGGCAGGATGTGCCCAACACAAACGGGGCCCTGTAGGGTCAGACCAAACCGCACCGCCAGTGCTGACAGACAGGAAGAGATCAAATAACATCTAAGGACAGATGTAAACATAGGTGGCAAGAACTGAAAAAACTTAAATAATGAAAATAAAAAGTAAGAAGTCCGTGATCGCACTATATGACTCAGAAAAACATAAAGGTACAATATATAGTTGAAAAGAACAATAACAAAAAAATTATTAATAATAAATGCAAAAGATACAAAAAATTAATTAACATATACCTCACATAGAAAAATCATGTAAATATCAAAAAATGTGTAGACAGATGTTAAGTTGGCATGAATGGAGGTTCAATATGAGCACTACAAAAAACAGAGAATCAGCAAAATAGATAAATAGATATATTGCCATCACAGATAGAATGTGATATATCAATAAACATAGTACATTATACATCATACACAGACAAAGGAACTGCTGATAAATATAAATTTATATAAATACAAATAGAAATAATTATATTGAGCAGTTAGAAGATGACAAGTACATATAATATGAACAATGTAATCTAATGCATAATAAGAATAAGATATATCACATAGACTCAAAGTCCGCTATAGAAAGACCACCACATTAAGTGGGGAAAAATCTGATGAATAAATATAAACGGATCCAGCCAAGAAATATTTGTTAGCGTATCCCGATCAGCACTCTGTCACCAAATCGAAGCCAAACCGACACCAACCTTCATATGTATATATGTCACATGAGTAATATCTAGAAAATATAAATACAATAAAACATCATTAAAAACAAGAGAGTTTTTTTTAAAGAGAGGCACAGTGTCAAGAAAACACAAAAACCTACAAAATTTAGAGGAAGGGGACAAAACTAAGATTCTCGTTCAATCCTAGTGGTTGGACTGTTTGAAGGGTCCAAATCCACCGGGTTTCAAATTGACCTAATCTTTGGGAAAGGTTACCTCCACGTATACCTATATTCAAGGCATCAATGCCTTTCACTCTCAACAATGTACTATCACAGTTGTGATACTTTTTAAAGTGACGGGGAAGGGTTTTTAAAGTGGATGCATCGACCTGGTCGGCTGCGGCCTGTATGCCCAAAACATGTTCACGAACACGAACTTTTAATTGTCTCATTGTAAGGCCTACATAAATGAGGCCACATGGGCAGGTGGCATGATATATAACATATCTTGTAGTACAGTTAATGGATTTTTTAATATCGAATCTCCGACTGCCACTGGAATCTACAAAAAAGTTGCTTTTATCAATATTAGGGCAGGCCACACAGCGTCCACAAGGGGCACATCCATTTCTATAAAGACTATTATCCAAAAAGGTACACCTTCACTCACTTGTATAATGACTGGAAGTAAGATGTTGGCGCAGATTTTTAGCGCATCTGAAAGTGATAGCTGGAACATCAGGAATAAATTTCCCAATGATAGGATCAACCTGCAGAATTGGCCATGCTTTAGAAAGAGCCTGTCTGACTTGTCTATGACGTGAGTGATAATTAGTGATAAAACGTATTTACTCAGACTTTCAAGAATATTTCTATCCTTGTTAACATATAATAATTGGTCACGAGAGACATGCTTTGCCCTATTATAGGCTCGCTTTAAAAGACGTCTACTATAGCCTCTTTCAATAAAACGTGTTGTCAATTCCTCAGCTCACATATTGAAGTCAACATCCGTGGAACAAAGGCGACGAAGTCTAAGAAACTGGCCTATGGGTATTGCCCTAATCATGTGCTGAGGATGAAAGGAGGAGGTGTGTAACAACACATTAGTGGCCGTTTTCTTTCGAAAGATGTCAGTCTGAATAATGCCATCTGCGTCCTTTTTAATGACAACATCAAGAAACTCAATCCTATTAGGATCGGATGTATAAGTGAGACGTATATTAAGGTTACTGTCATTCAGGTGATTAAAAAATTCTTGAAGGTTGAAAAAATTACCCTGCCAGACCAAGAGAATATCATCAATGTACCGCGCCCAAAAGGGGACGTGGTCCATTGATGTCTGTTTGTCTGACAGGAAGAGGTCCCTCTCCCACAGCCCCAGGAACAGATTGGCATAGGATGGCGCAAAGGCCGCTCCCATGGCTGTACTCTGGAGCTGTAGGTAGAAGGACCCCTTAAAAAGAAAAAAATTATGGGTTAAGGTGAATTCAGGGAGCTCCAAAAGTAATTCCCTCATGCCGATGGAAAGATTTGATGTATTAAGAAAAATCCGGACAGCTCTTAATCCTTCAGCATGTTTGATGCTCGTATATATTGATTCAACATCAGCCGATGCTAGAATACAATTGGGCTCTAGGAAGAGACCATCAACTTTACGAAGTAATTCACCAGTGTCTTTTAGATAAGAAGGAAGATTCACTACAAGAGGCTGTAGGTGGAAATCAATCCAGCGATTGACACGTTCAAGATACAGTAGTTACCCCTGCCCGAGATGATGGGTCTGCCAGGTGGTATTTTGGCTTTCTTGTGAATCTTGGGGAGGAGATATAGGGTAGATATGGTGGGTTCATCTACCAGAAGAGAAGATACTAATTCTTTATTGGTAACCTCTTGGGTGACTGCTCGTTTCAAAATCGTATCAAGTTTAGACTGATATGCCATCAAAGGATTATACGTGAGTTTCCTGTAGCAGGTAACATCACTATGTTGGCGAAGGGCCTCCTCCTCATACATTGCCCTTGGCCAAATAACAATGTTACCGTCTTTGTCGGCAGGCTTGATAATCACACCCGGGAGATTTTTAAGATAGAATAAACATCTACGCTCCTCAACACACAGATTATCACATGGCATATAGCTCGGTTGTCATGGTCCAGTCCGGAAATTATTTTCTGCTGTCTTCACTGTGGACTGTTCATGCGGGGGTTAAGCTCCTCAGCCTCATTCTGGAGCTAGCTGGGCTATTTCAGTCTCTCACAGCCTGCTGACCAGTGTTAGTGATAGCTCAAGCTTCCAGTTTAGAGCCTCTGACCCTTGTACCTTGGTGATCCTCCTGCCTCTGACTAGTATCCATGTGTATGACCAGAACTGATCTCTGACCCCATCTCTTGTTATTCATCTCTGCTCCTACGTTTCCTCTCTGGCAATTGACTTCCAGGCTTGTACCCCGACCACGTATTTCGCCTCACGTTTATGGACCCTGTGCTCATGTTTTGGCTTTCTGACCCTCGGCTTGCTATTTTGACTACGTGTATTGCTGCTCCTTCTGGTAGTCTGCTCCTGCTAGTTTCTGACTCGGTTCGTCTGACCATTCTCTCTCATTACCTGTTACACCTGTGCTATTGCTCAGTGTTTGCTACTTAGTGTGTAACTTCTCTTCCCTCATCAGCTCCCCCTGGTGGAGGTTTCACTACATTATCACTAACCCATACATTTAAACGGGATTTTGCACTTTTTTTTCCTCTGGTCATTGATCTGCTGCATAACTTGGCAGATCAAGTGTCCAGTTTGACGCAGATGGCGCAGGATTTTTCTGTGAATCATCAGTGCCTTGTCATGTCTCATACCGACTTACAGAAAGAACTGACTGAGACTATTAAGACCATGCAGGGAAACACCTCTCATATTGTTAATCCACCAGGTGACTCTGTAGATGTTATTTTGCATTCTCCTGAACCCTCAGTTAACCTTCCTGACACGTTTTATGGTGAAAAAGATAAATTTCACATTCAAGGAGAGTTGTAAATTATGGTTTTCTCTTAGACCCCGATCTTCTGGGGATGAGACTCAGCGGGTGGGGATTATTTTCTCCTTACTTAGGGAGGGTCCCCAATCCTGGGCTTTCTTGTTGCCCCCTACTGCCCCTGAACGGATCTCGGTATATAGGTTCTTTGAGGCCCTAGGACTTATCTATGACGAACCGGACTGTGTTAGGGTGGCAGAGGACACTATTATGGGTCTGGGGCAGGGTAAGCACTCAGTCGAATGGTACAGCTCCGAATTCCGTCGATGGTCCACTGAGGTGTCCTGGGACGACTCCGCACTGAGATGTCTGTTCATGAAGGTACTGTCGGATTGCTTGAAGGACGCTCTGGCTCTCCATCCACCTCCCAGCTCATTGGATGAGGCTATGACTCAGGCTCTCTGTATGGATCGGAGACTGCGGTAGAGAGGTGTTACTCAGCAAGGGATTCCGTTGTTCCCTGCTAACCCTAATATTTTGCTTCCATCTGAACCTATGGAGGTGGGAGCCACCAACCCCCAGGAGAGAGAAAGGAAACGGCGAAGTGATGGAAAGTTATGGTTTTACTGCGGAGATCCCGGACACTGGAGAAAAGACTGCCCCTCCTGTCCACCGACTAACAAGCGGCTAAGTCTGGGTGATCATCATGGAGGTCACCCAGACTCCCAGGTACCTTTTTCTTTATTTTCAAATATACTGTTAAAGGTGGAACTTGGTGTTGAGAATGGCTTTTTCCATACTTCGGCTTTTTTAGACTAACATCACGAAACAATCACTGACCTCAAGGAGACCAGTCAAAGAAAACACTGCGGCAGCCGGCAAAGGCGCTCAATCAGTGAAATCCTAGGTGCATTGCTCCCTGGGAAACACGAATATGCAAATAAAGTCCGTGGAGCCTCATTTAAGAGTTTCAAATATGGGACTAGCCAGATCATCCTCCAGGGAAGGACCCAGCCAAGGAGTGGCTCCTTTTGGAAACCACCATTACCACCATATTAAGTGGCCCTTTAAGTCAATATCCAGCTCTTTACGAGTTTACAGATATGACAAGGGAAATACCAAGGCCAGGTATCCATCCACAGACAGCTGTTTCGGGGTGTTGCCTCTCATCAGTGTGGATTAGGATTCTGGTTAGGTGGGTCTTCTAGGCATTGCTCCCAGAATCCTACCCACACTGATGAGGGGCAACACCCCGAAACAGCTGTCTGTGGATGAAAGCCCGCATAGAGTTTGCTAAAAATCACATGAAGGACTTCCAGACTATGAGAAATAAGATTCTCTGGTTTGATGAGATTAATATATAACTTTTTGGTAATAATTCTAAGCGGTATGTTTGGAGAAAACCAGGCACTGCTCATCGCCTGCCCAATACAATCCCAACAGTGAAACATGGTGGTGGCAGCATCATGCTATGGGGGTGTTTTTCAGCTGCAGGGACAGGACGACTGGTTGCAATTGAAGGAAACATGATTGCGGACAAGTACAGAGATATCCTGGACCTCAGTGTTGTGAATTCTCTTGATCGGACTTCTGAATCCAGTGCCTTGACCAGAAATGATATAAACCCCAGTCTAAGTGCTCTACATAGAGCATAGGATAAATGTAAAACTAGCTCTACTTCAATTCTTGGGAAATCAATATGAACAAATAAACTGCATTTTAGGAATTACTTTTTATTTTTTATAATATT
This sequence comes from Dendrobates tinctorius, assembly GCF_039654945.1. Lineage (NCBI taxonomy): Eukaryota > Metazoa > Chordata > Amphibia > Anura > Dendrobatidae > Dendrobates > Dendrobates tinctorius. Next base: position 48,810,051 of record NW_027361917.1, on the reverse strand, counting down.
CACCATGTAGTATAAATCACAAGCAAATGTTATTCTTCATGTAGGTATAATTACAAAGATATTATAGTTACCGTATTTTTCGGATTATAAGACGCACTTTTGTTCCCCCAAATTTTGGGGGAAAGTGGGGGGTGCGTCTTATAATCCGAATTTGTGCTGTAGAGGAGGGGGGAGGCTCTGGCGTGATGTCAGGGGGCTGGGGTGGGCTGGTTGCGGGCTGCAGAGACAGGGGGTGGTCAGTGCTCCCTCTCATTAGGCTCATGTTATTTTCACTTCACCCACTGTCCATCACCTTGGTGCTGAAGCCACGCCGAGTTGGTGGACAGGGGAGCAGCGCATATTATATGTGCCTGCACTCTCCCTCACTGCCCTGTCACTATAGTCACCTTCTGATGATGTCTCCGTGCTCCCAGCTCCCCCCTGGCTCTTCTTGTGTCTGTGCCAATAGGACCTGAGGTCACGTGACTCCCAGTGTGCAGTACTGCGGTCATGTGATAGAAGGTCCTGCAGCTACAATGAAATGCCTGTATGAGTAGCTCCTGGATGTCAGCACAGACACAGGAAGAGCCATGGGGGAGCTGGGAGCACGGAGCCATCATCGGAAGGTGAGCTAACTGTTTGTTATTTTATCATGTGCTTGCCAGCAGGGGGGAATATAGGGACGGGGGGCCCTGTGCGTGTCAGCATCAGCAGGGGGGCATATAGTGACCGGGGGGGACATATCCAGAATTTGATGGGGGGGGCTGTGGGCCAGTACAAGGGGGCCATGTACCAGGATGGGGGCTATATAGATACCAGGATGAGGGACATATATATGATTTGAAAGACAGACACTGGCATTATTAGACACACCTCCATTTAACATAAAAAAAAAAATTTTTCTCTTCACAAATTTGAGGGTGCGTCTTATAAAGCGAAAAATACGGGTATATAGGTTTTTTTCTATGTTGTGCTACTTATACACAGAAATTATCTTTTTAATGCAAATAATACACTTTTACCATGATTTAACTTTATTTTTGGCTGAGAGAGCTGTAGGAGGAATTGTGTTTTTGTGGGATGACTTGAAGTTGTACTGGAACCAATGTTATACAAGTAAATAACATTTTTTCATCACACTTTTTTACAATTTTTCAGAGACAAAATAAACAAACAGTTATTCTGTTAATCATATCGTAAAAGTGATAAGACAACTTTATTCTTTTGTCAGTACGATTACAGCAATACCAGATTTATGTAGGGTTTTTTTTTACTTTGCTACTTGCGCACACTAAAAAATGTGAAGGATAAAAAAAAATTGCTTTTGCAAAAATTGCTTTTGAAACGTTACTTTTTTTATTTCTCCACCTCCAGACCTGATTGAGAGCTTGTTTTTGCTGAACCAAATTATTTTTTCATTCTACTTTTTGATCTCTTTATTTTTTTACTTTTTGGACTATTTATTGTATGATTGAAAAAGTAGCATTATAAGAAAATAAGTGTTTTATAGTTTGGATTGCACAAAACGCTATTTATTGTTTCCAGAAAATGAAATGTTTTTTAATAAATCATTATTTAAAGAGCTTATAAGATATTAACAATGAAATATATAAAGGTAAGTAAACAAATTAACCAGTTTTTTTATTATTAAGCAGGAAAAAATAGTGTAGGTACATAAACCAATTAAAGGAGTTAAGTGTATAGCCAAGAAGTAAAGAAGTAATAAAAATTCAAAAATCAGCAAAGATTAGGTGTGTGCATCAAATACAGAGTATGGGAATAATATAAAGGTTGAAGTCAAGAGTAAACAAAGAAAAGGATAATTATTTAAATGCGAATAGGAAGACAGCGGTGGTTAGAGATGAAAAATGGGAGAAGTAGGTGGGGGATGACCTAATTGAGTTGAGTTATTTTGAAATTTTGCTTCTGCTCAACTTTATTAACCAAGGAGCCCAAGTTGTCAGGAACTATGAGTGTGTATGTGTTTCCCAACTAGATAATTCTTTTAGGCTATGTGCCCACGTAGCGATTTAATCCGGACAATGAAAACCGGACTCCTTCCCAGAAATCGCGCTTTTTTTTCCCCGCGATTTCATGACGATTTTATCGCGATTTTCGCATGCGATATTCAAGCACTTTCCAAGCGATTTGAAGCATCGCTTGGAAAGTGATTGACAGGTTGGTCACACTCGTCAAACATAGTGTTTGACAAGTGTGACCAGATTTTTACTATTGAGGCCGCCTATGCGGCATCAATAGTAAAAGATAGAATGTTAAAAATTATAAAAAAATAAAAAATCGGGGTATATTTACCTTCCGACATCCTGCGCTGTCTCAGCGACGCTCTCGTTCCCAGCGATGCCTTTGCGAGACCTGTGATGACGTTGGTCTCGCGTTGCTATAGCGATCTCACGAGACCGCTAGAGTCACGCGAGACTACGTCATCACAGGACCTTGCCGCAAGGCATTACTGGGAACGCTGAGGCCGGGAAGGCAGCGCGGGACGTCGGAAGGTAAATATACCCCGATTTTTTATTTTTTATTCTTTTTTTTACAGGGGTATGGTACCCAGGGACCGGAGGACTGTCTCCTCTCCTCCACACCGTGGGTACCAACAGCACATGAGACGCTTAACTTCGCGCATGGTGGGCATAGCCACATGCGGGAAGTAAGCGATTCTCATGCATTCCTATGGGTGTGGAATTGCGGCAATTCTTTGCGATTCCGCACAAAAGAATGAGCATGCTGTGATTTTTTCCGCGATGCGATTCCGCCACGGAAAAAAGCGCAGCATTAGCACAGCATGTGCGGAATGCCATAGGAATGCATGGGGTGAGTTCTGTACACTATTTTTAAACGTTTTCGCAGCATTTTCACGCCGAAAATCACGGCAAATCGCTTAAAAATCGCATCGTGGGCACACAGCCTTAACCAGAAGATAAAACATATTTTTTTCTAGCCATTCTGGGAGGATCGGAGGATTAGGTTGCTTCCAATGGATTGGAATTAGGTGTTTTGTGGCCCCTACCATTAGAGGTAAAGTATTGTTGTAGTTTAGGGCACTGCCAAAATATATGAAATAAATTCCCTATACAGAATGTGTACCACATCTCCAACACTGAAAAAGATTCAGGAAGACCTATGTGGTGTAAAAATGTGGGGGTCCTGTACCAGTGAAATAGTGTTTTGTTACAGTTTTCTTGCAAAAGTCCATATCTGTAGAAGCCATGCGAATTGGAGAGAATACTCTTGATTTTAGGATCGGTTAAATTAATATTCAGTTCTTTTTCCCAGGAAGTCAAAAATACCGGTTTATAAGGTATTGTGGGGGAGGTTAGATGAGTATATATTTTAGAGATCATCTTGTGGAAGGGGAAGGGGAACCTGGAGAGCAAGTGTAACCAGGACTAGTTTTTTGCAGTCGGGAAATTTAGTTTGAATTGTTAAAAAATGTGTTTAACATGTATTTGTAGCAGAAAAATGATAGGGTGTTTCTTGGCTTCTTTTGTACATGAGTTTTCTATGGGGACCTATCAACATATTTTGAGTCGAGAGGGTATAGAGTGGTGCAAATGGGGGCTAATATGGAATGAAAAGTTAGTGGAGATAGGGTTTTAACCAGATCCCATCTTATTTTTCGGGTTGTGGTGGTGGTGATGCAGTTAAGTATCTGCTGAGGTTGAGTTATTAGTCTAAATATATTGGTATGCCTGTCTGCCAGGTAGAAGTAATTCTAGATTACATTTATTATCTTGTTTTTGTGAACGAACTAATTTCAACCATCTACCAAGATGAATTGCTTTGTAATAGGAATGGATATATAGCATTTTCACACATCCTAATGCTTTGGGATGAGTAAGAAGTTGTGTGGTAAACTTGCTTTTTTATATTTCCAACTAAAAAGAGAAATACCGTATTTTGCAGATTATAAGACGCACTGGATTATTAGACGCACCACAAAATTTTAGGAGAAAAATAGGAAAAAACCTTTTTTTTTAATAAAATGGTGGTGCCTCTTACCATGTGTCTAAGGCCTCTTTCACACTTCCGTTTTTGACAATCAGTCAAAATCTGCCAGGTTCTGAAAAAAACGGATCCGCAATTTTTTTTTTTGCGGATCCGTTTTTTTCCCCATTGAGTTGCATTACTGGCGGATCTTGACTGATGGTCATCCGTTGGATCCGTTTTTGTGAGGATCCGCCAAAAGTTTTTCATCCGCCGGCATGCCTGGACGGACTATGCAACTTTTTTTTGTGGTTGGATCCGCATTTTCCAGTGCGCATGCCCGGAGAAAGGAAGTCAGGGAGAAAATTAACCCTGAAATCCTTTCTGGCAGAGGAAAAAAATTCTCTCTCTCTCTCTCTCTCTTTTCCCGGCCAGCGGTTCCTTTAAATTTCCTCATTCTGCGGATCCGTCAAAAAACGGATCCTGTGGCATCCGTTCACATCAGTTAGGAACGGATCCGCTTGTCCGCCTTTTTGGCGGATTTTAACTGACACAAAAAACTGAAGTGTGAACGAGGCCTTAAGGTACTGTCACTGTCACACTTAGCGATGTACCAGCGATCCCGACCAGCGATATGACGCGGTCAGGATCGCTGGTACATCGCTAAGTGGTCGCTAGTGAGCTGCCACACAGACAAATCTCACCAGTGACATCAATGGGGACGGGGATCACTACTTACCTGTCACACTAGGCGATCCTGCGTCCTCCCACCCGGCTCCACGCTCGTCGCTCGTCTCTCTACAGGAAGCTCCGCAGGAAGCTGACGACGAGAAACAGTCCTGAACGTTCTCGCGCGATCAGCGATAAGCAGCGGGGGAGCGGGTTGTAGGTAAGTATCACACACAGCGATATCGCTAGCAATATCGCTATAACGTCACAAGTTATAGCGATATCGCTTAGTGTGACAGTACCTGTACCAGCGATCCTGACCAGCGATATAGGATCGCTGGTACATCGCTAAGTGGTCGCTAATGAGCTGCCACACAAGCAGATCTCACCAGCGACATCGCTGGGGACGGGGGTCGCTACTTACCTGTCACACTAGGGGATAATGCGTCCTCCCGCCCAGCTTCACGCTCGTCGCTCGTCTCTCCACAGGAAGCGCCGCAGGAAGCTGACGACGAGAAACAGTCCAGGACGTTCTCGCGTGATCAGCGATAAGCAGAGAGGGAGCTGGTTGTAGGTAAGTATCACACACAGCGATATCGCCAGCAATATCGCTATAACGTCACAAGTTATAGCGATATTGCTAGCGATATCGCTTAGTGTGACAGTACCTTTATTGCTTACTGGGGGTGGAGGCTGCGGTGAAGCGGGGTCCCAGGGTCGCTGCTGGAGAAGACAAGAGTGGTGCGTTGCTGCAGGCCACAGGCTGGGATGAGATCTTATCTGCAGTGGGGGGATTATAGCATCCCTTGAGAGCAGATAAGACAGTCCAAGTGGTGATCCTTCTTATAACCTTAAAAGTGAAACAATGGTAATCAAAACATTAACAGTGCATCTAATAAAACAGGGAAGCAAGGGGGCAGGGAAGGGAAGGAAATTGGGGTCCTGGCATTAGTCCAATGACTTGCAGAGGAGAAATAGCCCATAAATGGGGTGTAGGGGGGAATAAAGGCCAGTGAGCCCCAGACCCTCCTGTCAAAGGTTCAACATTTGAGAAGGATTTTCTCCTTGACTTTGTGGAGGAGGTTGTTTCTTGACCTTAGGAGAAATAGAATTATTGTGTACTGACCAATAATCTTTTTTTCTGTTGTTGAGGAAAATTGAATTCAGCAACCAGTGTCATTCAGAAACATACTGGGGATATTTGGGTATCCCAGGCTGAAGATCTTTTGGGGTGCGTATAGTGATTTATTTGTCTTTCATCTTTAATTATCGTTAGGTCAAAATTTAACAGCTAGCTGTAGTTTATTGTATTGGCCCTTGAGACATCCAAAATTGGTTTAATTTTCCTTCATTTTGCAAAGGTGAAAGGTGCAACATCTTGGAAGATTGAAAAAGATAGTTATCATAAGAGAGGGATGATAATTCTCTTCCTCCAGCTAGGACAGCCGAGGTGTCTACAAAACTTATTAAACCGCATATCAGCTCTCGTGGGAGAAATAGGGATTTGAGTTAGGTTTTAGAGCGCTGTGGACTTTCTTGATTACAATTTTTTCTGCTCTTTCAGGGCCTAAAAAGGAGGTGAACATTTATTTGGTGACCTTTTCTAACGATTTTGGAACACAGGATTCAGGAATTTTCTAAAGTCTGATATTCTTACTTCTGCTTCTGTTTTCGTGATCTTCCAGAGCCAGGATAGTAGTTTTAAGCTGGTGTTGATGAAAAATCATCTGTTAAGTTATTCTTGAAGTCCATAAGGTCTGACTGGGATGACTCCAGAGGTTCAACCTTGTGGCCTACTTGTTTTAGATCCGATCTAAAGCCAGAGAGTTCTCACAGCAAGGGTTTTATAGCCTGAACGAGAGATTTTTTTGAGAAAGGAATTAGAAATACTAGCAGAATATGTGAATAGTGATTCACTTTTAGAGTCTTCATTGCTGGAATCTGATTCCTAGATTGGTCCTGTACCAAGGGAATGGGAGGATGATTTTTTGGAGAGTGGCTGAGGGGTAGCGAGTTTTTTCCTTAAGAATTTGCCTAATTTGCATTGTTTATTTGCAAGCTTGCAAGCAGCGATATATTCAGTAGAGTCTTTTGCATGCTTTTTACTAGATTTGACTGTTTTTGATTGAGCATGTATAAGGGGTTGGCATTGCTATGGACCATAGAGACAAGCTGCCACTTTAAGAGACAGCACCCCATTGGTTAGAGCAGTGGGACATTCTGCGCTTCCCTGCTGTAAAGACTGTTTTGGCCTCTTCTGCCAGCACAGGAGAGGGTAGGGGCTGCTTTTCTGTGTGTGAGGAGAGAGCCAAGATTTCTGCAGGCATGACACGTGCCTGAGCTGTGAAGGAAAGACTTTGTAAACTGTTCTGTGGATAACAAGGTGGCTTTCCTATGTTGCCGTGAGGAGCCACGAAGAAAAGACAAAAAAGGAATTAAGAGTAAGGAATCCACCATTTCTAGGAGCATCACTGGACCTGCACACAAGGAAAAGACCATGTTGCACAGAGCTTCCAGGAAGAAGTGCGCACCATCTTGCAAAGCTGCAGGCTTGGACTGAGATACCAACGCTACTGTGAGTGTTAACCTCTTCTGTGCACATGCTAGAGCTTAGGATAGGCTGCAATAGATAGAGCACAGCAGCCGTGTGGCCAGGTTAGCAAAGGCCAGATAGGTTATGTGGCGCCCCTGAGGCTCAGTCACCACAGAGGTACTGCACCTCCTCCTGAGGTGTGGTGCCCCACCATCCAGGTAAGGTGGAAACACCTGACCACACTCCAACACCTGCACCCCACACCACAATGTAGTGCAGCAAAGCACCTTTGGTGGCTCCCTGCTTGGAGTATAGCAAAGCACCCCTTGGTGGCTCCCTGCTTGGAACATAAAATGTGCTGGGAGGTGGGTGGAGTTTAGTTTGCACCAAAAGAGTGGGAAGAGTTGAGTCAGTCAGTCAGTCAGTCTTTACACTCAGTCAGTGAGTGAAGATGTAGAAGGACAGAATGTGAGACAGAGAAGATCCCCAGAAGAGGGATGGGAGAAGGAGGTGCCGCAGCAGGCCACAGTGATCTGGGTCTGCTGGCACAGGAAAGAGATAGAGAAGGGAAGCTTGATTCTCCATTGGGAAGAAGGATTAGCACGGAACGTGAGGAGAATAAGAGAACAAGGACCCGGGTTAGAAGAGAACCCTTTTCAAGTTCTAAGCTCAAGGCCGTGGTCCGGTCCCCAAGGTTGTACGGATACTAATGGTCCTGCAGCAGACACCAGAGGAATAGAAGTAGTGACCACTTTATACCAACACAAGACTTGGGGGCACAACAGCAACTGAATAGTGAGCCGGGACTTAGTAGCAATGAGTCCCCGAAGCAGGCTACAGCTGTCTGCCGTACAAGTAGAGTTCATAGGAACATCTGACAGGAGGAACTCCAGTGTAACTCAGTACTAGGAGTACTTCACTCAAAGGCGCTATAAGAGGAGACGTTCAGAAAAGGCACATATGTTGGCAGAGTGTTGGAAAGGAGTACTTCATCTTGCCTGGAGGTTGACTGAGTCCCTAACCCGGAGGACACGGCACGGAAGCGGGCACCTGTTTGTACAACAGACTGTGAGTAAAGCTTTGGAACTACATGCCTTGGTGTCCTCCACTTATTCCTGTGCCAACCTGCCCAGCACTGCTGCATCCCTCGCGCCTGGCACTACACCATCCAAGTGTTACTTCACCTACACTGCCCTGGGACTACAGCCCTGCCTGTGGAGGGCTATAGCATCACTGCTGCACCACACCATCTGTCCCAGAGGATCTGTCTGCAGCGTCGGCTTACATCTCTGTTGCCGAATACCACTGGTGGCATCACAAATCACTTATAAACTTTCACTACCATAAGCACACTGAACATCCCCCTTTTTCAATGGGCGCCCAGGGCCACGGGCCGGGTCCCAGCTGCCGTGACATCTCCCATTGAAGCTCATCGGGCCCGGTACCGAGTACCCCACAGCCCTGGGAGGGCGACCCATTTTTGGTATCATGAACAGGATGACGAGACCCGAGGCCATCGGGTTCTGTGTGCCTGAGATCTGTTGGACTTAAAACTTTTGGAAATGTGCTGAAGACCTAATTTGATAGACTGTGAAATGAATGCTAAAAATGGCCGCCGGTGCTGTGAAGAAGGGCGTGATCCCATGGGTGGTCCTAAGAAAAGACCGCGAACTGTCCTGGGCCTCCTCTGTCTGAACTTCTTTGCGACAGCGACATGGCCCACCCCCCGAGGCGCTCGTATACTGGCTTGGTATGGAGGAGTTGGAAGAAGACGCCGCCCCCAGAAGGAGGAGCGGAAGTCAATGGCGGGAAAAAAGCCCAGGCAGGAAGAAAAACGCCAGAACGCCATATTGGAAGGAGAAGGGAGGAGGCCTGCGGAGCGCGAGGAGGTTGAGCTGAATCTCCCTGGCGCAATGGCTGAAGGCTCTGAGCCGGCTTCCAGGATGAACGTGTCAACAGCTGGAGCAGGAGATTGCCCGGTTGACTCATGAACTGCGGCTGAAGCAGGAGGCGCTCTGGAGGAAGAAGTGGCAGCTCGCCCTGGAGGGGCCTACACTCGCGGTGCCCAAGTCACCGGTACCCGCCATTGCTGCACCGGATCTCCCCCAGGCAAACACTGTAGAGCCTGCGACCGCTGCAATACCACTGGCAGCATCCCCTGCAATCTCTCCGTTGCCACCGCTGCAGTGTGAAGCTCTGGAAGCTGAAGCGGCGGAAGAGGAGCTCCCGCCTGGACCTGACGCGGCTGCGCAGGTCCCACTGGAGACCCCCGTACTACCGGTGATGATACCTGCTGAATTGTTAGCAGCATCAGAGGTACCCCCGGCGATCGTTGACATGCCATCCCCACCGGCAGTCGACATCTCCGTTGCCCTTTCATTTACCCAGACCGGCCCCAATCTCACTCTTTGGGAAGCGGAATACCTGAGAGCGGTGAGCAATCAACAACAGGATGAAGACACGCAGAGCATCTCCCCTGGAAGCAGCCCAAGCAACCAGCTTCCGGAACCCCAGGAGGGGATAACTAGCCCTAATAACTAACTTTGTTACCCTGGAGGGTATTTGCACCCTTCACTCTTGTTTTCTATTTTTCTTGTGGTTATCATGTTTTTGTTTCTTCCCAGTTGTTGCCCAGTTTGGTTTGCAGCCTTTACACTTGAACTGAGGAGATCATCGACGCTGAGTGATCCCAAACTGTTAATGTACATAGTTTGCACCTCTTTAGGTGCTTTCTCTTGGTTTTACATAGGAACCTGCCCTTGGAACAAGGACTACCTCGTTATAAGGACATTTCCAGACATGATGGCCGGTCCTATGTCTACTCTTTGCACTTATTGATAATGCTTAGTTTTTTTAACAAGAAACTAGAAAGTGAAAGTATTAATGACAGATTTCATAGGGTTTAATTGAGAAAGAAATACAGTGAATGTTTTACAATGTTTGAATAAAGATGTGAGAATTGAATAAAAATATGCAGATGATGAATCAGGCAATAATGGTTGTCACTCCTAAGACAAAAGGGAAAGAAGAGAGTAGAAAATGTGAAAGATAACAGAAAAGAAATGTGTTACTCAAGCTGGTAGTGAATTTGCTTCTATAGCACTTTAAATTAGGTAGCATAACTTTAAATATAGATAGACAGTTAAATTGTTTGTAACGTTCAAGAATGGGTGCCTCTCATATTGAGAAGATTAGATAAGACATGTTCATTATGCAATATAAAAATTTGTATGTTCCTGTATTGTCAACTTTTGTTTTCTTGCAGCCCGCGGACATGCTGTGTTTGGATACTAATGGTCCTGCAGCAGACACCGGAGGAATAGAAGTAGTAACCACTTTATTCCCACACAAGACTTGGGGGCACAACAGCAACTGAATAGTGAGCCGGGACTTAGTAGCAAGGAGTCCCCGAAGCAGGCTACAGCTGTCTGCCGTACAAGTAGAGTTCATAGGAACATCTGACAGGAGGAACTCCAGTGTAACTCAGTACTAGGAGTTCTTCACTCAAAGGCGCTATAAGAGGAGACGTTCAGAAAAGGCACATATGTTGGCGGAGTGTTGGAAAGGAGTACTTCATCTTGCCAGGAGGTTGACTGAGTCCCTAACCCGGAGGACACGGCACGGAAGCGGGCACCTGTTTGTACAACAATCTGTGAGTAAAGCTTTGGAACTACATGCCCTGGTGTCCTCCACTTATTCCTGCGCCAACCTGCCTAGCACTGCTGCATCCCTCGTGCCTGACACTACACCATCCAAGTGTCACTTCACCTACACTGCCCTGGGACTACAGCCCTGCCTGTGGAGGGCTATAACATCACTGCTGCACCACACCATCTGTCCCAGAGGATCTGTCTGTAGCGTCGGCTTACATCTCTATTGCCTAATACCACAGGTGGCGTCAGGAATCACTTATAAACTTTCACTACCATAAGCACACTGAACATCCCCCTTTTTACAATGGGCGCCGGGTCCCAGCTGCCGTGACATTTCCCATTGAAACTCATCGGGCCCGGTACTGAGTACCCCACAGCCCTGGGAGGGCGAACCATTTTTAGTTAGTGCAGCATCATACATTCCTTTACTTTGTTGTGTTGCCAGTTGGATAAGTACACTGAGCTGTGATAGTTGGTGCTCCTTGCTGTTTGACGGCCCAGCTAGAGAATATTATCCTTGTAAATTGTCTGTTTCCATAGCATACCCCTGTTTCTGCATTTTCCTAAACACTGCATTCCTTGCCTGTAAATAAATTAACCCTTTGTGGTTTGCACCTCATCTTGTGTACCGTAGTCTCCCTGCATTGTGGTGGTGGTCCCCCGGCCATCGCTTCACATGCACCAGGTAAAATCACTACTCATAGAACGGTGCCAATGCATGCATTTCTTTTAGCTTGCAGTTGTTGACTGTAGAAAATATACAAAGCAGTGATTTACAGAGTTTTTGTGTCTTCAATTGGCCCCAAAGTGGCAGTGGTGTATTTATATGCTATATACTGCCTGGTATACTGTAATTTTAATAGTTTTTAAATAAAAATTCTTAAAATTGCTGGTAGAAGTAAGGGAAATATGAAGGGAATGCTTTATGCACTCTAAGCACTTATGTGGGACTTGTTTTTATGGGGAGGAGGAGCGGTAGAAGTTGGTGCTGTTGATCTGCTGTGTTGATCTCTTAAGATGGTGGATTTTGGCTCCAAAACTTAGCTATTGGTGCCCTAAAAGATATGATCAGAGGCATGAACTGATAGCACCTAGAAGACTAATCAGGCATTCCAGTACAGTGAGTAAAAGTTCCTAGAGTCAAACTCCTGGTGATAGCTGCTTTGGGTCTAAAGTGACAGTTTCGATATTCGGGGAAACCCCACACCTACCTCCTCCTCTGTATTCCTCCACACTGCAAACTATCATGGGTTTCACTGATACTCCAACTGTTATCGCAGGTCCTCAGGTTCAACCACTTTACTGCACAGAAACAAATTCAGCAACGTCTCATGCTGAACTGCGGGCTACAGTTCCCAAACCTCACTTAGAGGCACCTCATAGCGGTGTCTGCAGCAGGTGTCACTGCAGGAGTTTGAGTCCAGCGTCTGAGGTCTCAGATACCTCAGCAGGCAGGTTGACTTTTTGGAAGGTTTTTAAGATGTTGTTAAGGCATATAAAGGCTTTTATTAAATCAAAGGACATGAACTCAACCTAAGCATGTCTTATCCCTCTCATTCCTAGACCATGCCCTCATAACATGAATTTTTAGTGGAGAATCATTTTTTCCGTAATGTATTGTTCTTTGTTTTGTGACTTTTTAAAAACTTTTTAAAATTATTTTTATACTTAGTCCCATTATGGGACTGGAACACTCAATAATCTGTTGGCTGGCATAATGTACTGCAATACTCATATATTGCAATGCATTCAGCATGTGAGTCTTACAATGACATGTGACCAGTTAAACCATACATGTGGCATTGCCTTACACTAGTGTTGAGAGACTTTTGGTTTTTTAGGGTCGAGTTTCGTTTCATGAAACCCGACTTTTCCAAAAGTCGGGTCGAGCAAAATCGGCTGACTATTGGGAAAAGTCAGGGTCGTCCCGAAACACGAAACCCAATGTAAGTCAATGGAGAATTAAAGTCGGCAGTGAGAGGACAGGAAACACACCAACAGTGCCCATTTGAATGCCAAAAGCATAAATTCTTGTTACTGAAGCTTGTCAACCTTAATTAACTTCATAATACTAGTTACGCACTGAAAAATGGGGGTTATTTGGCTACAGTTGTTGGGGGGGAGGGCTGGCTCCAGGTTTTCGTGGGCCCAGGGCCAAAGAGCACCCCATTAACACATACCACAACTCATGATGCTCCGATATGGCAGAGAAATAGCAGTATAGTACAATGAAAAATACTTCACTTCTTACATCTCATGACTGATATCCATTTTAAATTTTCCAATACCTCTAAAAACGGACAGTATATAACTCCATACAGTATTATGGCCAGCGCTTAGTGCGCTATACAGAGTAATGAGGCCCATATATTTCTCCATACGGAATCATTATTCCCATATAATGTTTCAAACCGTATATGATGAGCTCCACATAATGCTACAGTATATGTTGGTCCCAATGGATGAAGCTCCACTGTCTTATGGGCCCAAATAATGCTCCATATATAATGGGCCCCATTTCTACTGCTCTAGTGTATAATGGGCCCTGTAAATGCTGCTCCAGTGTCTGATGTCCACCTTTGGAATGCTCCAGTGTATGGTGGGCCCCATATATCATTCACCAGAGTATAGTGCTCCCCAAAAATTGCTGTCCCAACATTGAAAACAATTACACAAGTCTCCTTGCTAGGGAATCCCTGCACTACTCTGAACTCCTTGTCGTCCCCATCTTCCATCTCACTGCACTTGGCTGTTTAGGCTCTCCCACCGGCAGAGACACTTTTGCGTACTATGCGGTGCCCTGTGCCAGTGCCATCGCCCATGAGTATGCCCCCCCACCTGCTCAAGGAACCTGCACTTTCATCTGCACCTTCCTCTTTGTCACCGTGTAAGGTGGTATAGTATGCAGGAAGGGGAACCTGAGTTTCCTCTGGGTCAGATTCTGGCTGTGTAGAGTGCGAGGGGAATGTAGTGGTCTGGGTCATTGCACCAGCAGCATCATCCAGCAGTGGCTGGGCCTCAGTGCACTTGTGGCGTCCCCAAGAGTACGGTCGCCACTGTGGCATTGCCTTCCTCCTAGGGAGTGTGTTGTCAAGCTTGGGAGCAACGAAGGATCTCTCTAGCAGTGAAACCAACACACAACACATTTCCCACTCCAGGCCAGCATGGAGACCTCTGAACCTGACTGCTGAGGAGCTGCTCTCTGTGGTCGGGAGGAGGTAAGTTAGGGCACTCTGTGCAGGGAAGGGGAAGTGTGTGGACGTGAGAAGGGGAGCTGGAGGATGAGCAGAGTTAAGGCTCACTCCTAGCTGGAGCGCATGGTCCGGATTCCGGTCTCCGAGTTTGTAGGGACACTGACGTTCCTGCAGCAGAAACCGGGGGAAGTAGCAGCTATAAATGCTCTGTACCCAACTAAGGCTCGGAGGCCCCAGCATCGATGTGTGCGAGGCAGAAGGAAAAGGCTACAGCTGTCTGCCATACAAGTAAAGTCTGAGGAACATCTGTTAGACAGGAGGCGTTTCAGTGAACCACGGTCCTGTGAGTGCTTCCCCCACATGCGCAAGAAAGGTGACGTTCAGGAAGGTACATGTTGGCGGAGTGTTGGAAGGGAGCTTTCCATTCTGGTCCCGGAGGTTGGCAGAGGTCCTGACCCGGAGGAAACAGCACGGAGGCAGGCATCTGTGTAAACTGCAGACTGTGAGTAAAGCTTTGGAACTGCACGCTCTGGTGTCCTACAGTTTTTCCAGCACCGCTACATCTGGGTACCAGCACCTACACCGCCTGTGCCTTTTCCCCATCACTACACCTACACTTCCCTGGGACTCCAGCTCCACCTGTGGGGAGCTTCACTATCTTTGCTGCACAACACCATCAGTCCCAGAGGATCTGCATGCAGTGTCGGCCTAACATCTATGTTGCCGAACACCACAGGTGGCGTCAAACTGCTATCTATATAAACTCTTTACCATTATACCACACCATTTACATGGGCGCCCAGGGCCACCGTCGGGGTCACCGCTGCTGTGACACATCCCACTGACACCGGCCCGGTACCGAGTACCCCACAGCCCTGGGAGGGCGACCCATATGCCGACTGCTGATCGGGTGGCGTTATTCCCACGAACCTCCAAACAGCGTCCCTGAAGGCAAAGTTTTTGGTTTCCGGGGGAAGTATGATTGCAAAGCTGAACTTTAAAGGAATGTCCAAAAGGGCACCACCAGGAGTGGAGCCTGTGGCTTAATTGGACTGCACCCAGGAAACCACTACCATACAAGCTACAGAAAAGATGGACAGATTGCAAGCTTTGTCGATTCTGTGTGTGGTGTGGTATGTCCGTTTGTAGTTGTGCTAGCGATTTCTCAGCTTTATTCCGTTAACGACCGAGACTCCGGCATGGCCCCGCGGTACGCGTCAAGCTTACTAGAGGGATACGCAACGCTGTGGCACGTGAGATCGAGCAATAACAGGTCTAGCATTCCAGTACATGTCCGGGGCTGCATGCACGCTACACTGAAAGGACCAGCTTTTGTCGCTTACTGGTGCAGATAACCTGCTGAACTCCGTTAGTGATGGGGATCTGGGATTCAAATTATTCCCCGCAAACGATTTCCCAGTAAGTTCAGGTCAACCGCAATTCCGGAGTTAGGCCTAACCGTCATTCCTGAAAAAATTACGTGTCCAAACCACAGGTGCTGTAGCTTGCTTAACAGCTCGGCAGCCGTTCTCAGGCCCAGTATGGATTCAACAACATTGTAGAAAGTTGATAAAGGGTACAGTTTCACCGGATAACACGTATATATGTAGCCTAGTTTACACATTAAAAATATATGTCTATAGATCAGGAGGCAGACTCAGATGTTCTCAGGCCCAGTATGGATTTGACCAGATTGTACAAAGTTGAGAAAGGGTACTTTATCACTGGATAGCAGGTATATATAGCATAGTTTAAACATGTAAAATCTCCGTGTTCTCAGTATGGATTACACAACAATCTAAAAAGTGGAAAAAAGGAAATGCATTTGAGGCGTACACAACTATATACTTTTGGTGTTATTTTTAAATCTTCATATATATTTCTGTCTCAGTAATACAGTCCAGCCTCTCCGCAATAGGAAATGAGATGCATACAATTAGTGACATAAAGGCTATTGATTGCAGAAATCTAGGAATTATTATTCACGGGAAAAACTTCCGTCACAATTCTCATAGGCGATGCTGACCCTCAATTAATTTGTGTGTTGAGACAGTGAAAACATTTTTTTTTGAATAAAGTCTTGCTGTATCGCTCTTCCGTGGATTCCATCACTGTTACTCATCTCAATCTAATTTTTAATCACAGGGAGCGATGTAAACATGGTGCTCACTGGCTATCATGATCTGTCACGTAACTTTGGAGTGCAAAAGACAGAAGCCACAGGCCGTAGGCGATTCTATTTGATTGGCATGAAAGGGCACATTTTGAAATGTGCGCTGGAATGTCACACGTTTGTGAGTAGGAAAACTGTGAAAGCTGATGATAAACCACCACTGCATGTAATTGTGAGTCGACGTCCATAAGAAATGGAAGCTGATCATCTGGAGCTAGAGCCCGGCCAGCAGGACAGGGCATAGCTACATCTTAACCATCATCTTTCAGTTCAATCAATTTGTAGTGGCAGTCCAAGTGAAGGATTTGACAGGCCAGACTACACAGCGGAGGAGCAGGGAGAGGTAAACATTGCAAATGCTAGGGCCCTGCCCAAGCAAGGGGGGCACACTCGTGGGCGTCAGTACTGGCACTGGGCCCTTCATAGTACGGCGGTGTGTCTGACGGCGGGTGTGCACCACCACTGTCAGAGACACTTGATTGCACTATGAGGGACCCTATGCCAGTGCCCGCGCCCAAGAGTCGGCCTACCCACCTGTCCAGGGCAACGGCATTCGCACGGTTTTGTTCGCTAGGTGGTGACCCCGGCCATGGGGGGGGCCGCCCACTTAGGGAGGTTTACAAAGTGGCATATGTAGATGTGGGTCATTCAGCTGCTGCAAAAGGCGAAATAGGTCAAGTTCGCGGAATAGGAGGACCAAAGCAAGCTATTTTTCTGGCAACCTATGTGTCATCAAGGGAAGGTGGGACAAAATCCTTGGAAACCCATGCATGGTTCATTTTAATGAAGGTTAGATCATCCACATTTTGGGTTGACAGACGGGTCCATTTTTCTGTCAGGATTGATCCAGCTGCACTGAAGACTCTTTCCGATAGCACACTTGCAGCTGGGCAAGCGAGCTCCTGTAAGGCATATTGTGCCAATTCAGGCCAGGTGTCCAGTTTAGTGGCCCAATAGTCAAAGGGGAATGACCTGTGCGGGAGAACATCGATATGGGAGGAAAAGTAGTTGTTAACCATAGTTGAGAACTGCTGTCTCCTGTCACTTACCATAGATGCAGTATTACCAGTTGTGTGAGCGGTCCGTGAAAAATCAGTCCACAACATTGTCATGAAACCCCTGTCTCCAACGCCACTTCTGCTGTGTGCACCACGAACACCTCTGTCAAGCTGCCCCTGGCCCGTACGGCTCGTGTGAGAACCATCACCACTGCTGTGTGCTGGGAATGCCTCAACCAACCGGTTAACCAGAGTTGCTTGTTTAGTAGCCAATATTTGGTCAAGGTTCTCCTGTGGCATGATGTTTTGTAATTTGCCTTTATAGCGTGGATCCAGGATGCTGGCCAACCAGAAGTCGTCATCGTTCATCATTTTGGCAATGCGTGGGTCCCTTTTTAGGATCTGCAAGGCATAATCTGACATGTGGGCCAATGTTCCCGGTGTCAATGATGCACTGCGAGTGCTAGGTGGAGGAGCACTTTCTGGCAAATCCACATCCCTCCAGTCACACACAAACCCTGTACCAGACCTTGCCACGCCAACATTTTCACTTGCCCCACGAGATGCATCCTCCTCCCCTAAGTAATCATCACCATCATCATCCTCCTCCTCCTCTTCTTCCTCCAACTCATCCAGGAGAGGTCCCTGAGCAGACAATGGTTGAATGTCATCAAGGATTCCCTCCACCTCTTCCTCCTCGTCAACATTGGCTGCAGACACCTGCTCCTTAAGGTGCGTCAAAGTTTGCATGAGCAGATGCATAAGTGGGATGCTCATGCTTAGGATGGCGTCGTCTGTGCTTACCAGCCGTGTGCATTCCTCAAAACACTGAAGGACTTTACAGAGGTCTTTCAGCTTCGACCACTGCACACCTGTCAACTCCATGTCTGCTCTCAAAGTGCCTGGCCGTGTATCCTCCCACAAATGCATTATGGCCTGCCTCTGCTCGCACAGCCGCTCAACCATGTGCAGGGTGGAGTTCCAACTTGCTGCAATGTCGATAATGAGGCGGTGGTTGGGAAGGTGGAGCAATCGCTGCAGCTTCTGCATACAAATGGAGTGTACAGGCGACCGGCGGATGTGCGTGCACAGTCTTCGCACCTTCTGGAGCAGGGCTGTTAACTCCGGATAATTATTGAGGAAGCACTGCACCACCAGGTTCAAGGTGTGAGCCAAGCAAGGTATGTGGCTGAGTTTTGAAAGGGCTATGGCTGCCACAAAATTATGTCCGTTATCACTAACTACCTTGCCTGCCTCAAGATGTACACTGCCCAGCCATGACTCAGTTTGTCGCTGAAAGTACTCGGCCAGCACCTCGGCGGTGTGTCCGTCGCCCAAACTAATAATAATAATAATAAATTTTATTTCTATAGCGCTGACATATTCCGCAGCACTTTACATTTCAGAGGGGATTTGTACAGACAATAGACATTACAGCATAACAATAATCACATACAGTAGATTATAACAAATACCAAGGGGAATGAGGGCCCTGCTCGCAAGCTTACAGTCTATGAGGAAAGAGGTAGACACGAAAGGTGGGTGGTAGCAGTTGCCCTGATTGTATGGACCAGCCATAATGTTAAGTGTGTGACAGTACAGACAGAGGGCTAATGGATGCATAAAGCATGTGGGAACATGATGCGGGAAATCTGGTTGTGGTAAAACTTTTGGCTGTGCCACACAGGGTTAGATTAGGTTAATGTGTTGAGGCGATAGGCCAGTCTGAATAAATGCGTTTTCAGGGCACGCTTAAAATTGTGGGGATTGGGGACTAATCGTATTGACCTGGGAAGTGCATTCCAAACAATTGGTGCGGCACGTGTAAAGTCTTGGAGACGGGAGTGGGAGGTTCTGACTATTGAGGATACTAACCTCAGGTCATCAGCAGAACGGAGGGCGCAGGTAGGGTGGTATACTGAAACAAGGGAGGAGATGTAGGGTGGTGCTGAGCTATGGAGGGCTTTGTGGGTGAGGGTAATAAGTTTATACTGAATTCTGGAGTGGATGGGTAGCCAGTGTAATGACTGGCACAAGGTAGAGGCATCGGTGTAACGATTGGTGAGGAATATGATCCTGGCTGCAGCATTCAAGACAGATTGGAGAGGGGAGAGTTTGGTAAGAGGGAGACCGATTAGAAGAGAGTTACAATAGTCGAGACGAGAATGAATAAGAGAAACAGTAAGAGTTTTTGCAGAGTCCATAGTAAGAAAAGGTCGAATTCTAGAAATGTTTTTGTGGTGCAGATGACAAGAGCGAGCCAGTGATCGAATGTGGGGGGCAAAGGAAAGCTCAGAATCAAGTATGACCCCAAGACAGCGGGCCTGTTGCTGGGGAGTAATAGTGGAGGAACCCACAGAAATAGCAATGTCGGGTATAGGTACATTAGTAGAGGGAGGAAACACCAGGAGTTCAGTTTTTGACAGGTTCAGTTTCAGATATAGTGAGGACATGATGTTAGACACAGCGTTTAAACAATCGCCGGTATTCTCTAGAAAGGCTGGCGTGATGTCAGGAGAAGAAGCGTATAATTGGGTGTCATCAGCATAGAGATGGTACTGGAACCCAAATCTACTGATTGTTTGACCAATAGGGGCAGTGTACAAGGAGAAGAGGAGGGGGCCTAGAACCGATCCTTGGGGGACCCCAACAGTAAGGGGAAGGTGAGAGGAGGAGGAACTGGCAAAAGATACAGTAAAGGAGCGGTCAGAGAGATAGGAGGAGAACCAGGAGAGAACGGTGTCCTTGAGGCCAATGGAACGGAGCATAGTGAGGAGGAGCTGATGATCCACAGTGTCGAATGCTGCAGAGACATGCTGCCCAAACATATCATCTGCAACACAGCCTGCTGACGCTTTCCACTAGCTGGTCGATAGGGGGACACCTCGTGTGCAACAGTGGCAGCTGCAGATGGAGTGCTCGTACGACTACGCTCTGTGGACGAGTTTTCGCTTCTGGAGGAGGAGGAGGAGGGTCGAACGCCTACAGCCAACTGTTTCCTATACCGTGGGCTAGGCAGCACTGTCCCACCACCGCTGTCCCCTATGGACCCTGCATCCACCACATTAACCCAGTGATGGACACGTAACGGCCCTGGCCATGCCGACTGGACCATGCATCAGTTGTGAGGTGCACCTTTCCATTCACTGACTGCTTGAGTGCATGGACAATGCGGTCTTTCACATGATGGTGGAGGGCTGGGATGGCTTTGCGAGAGAAGAAGTGGCGACTGGGTAGGCCATAGCGTCGTACTGCATAGGCCATGAGTTTGCGGAAAGCTGCGCTTTCCACCAACCGATAGGGCATAATCTCTAACGAGATTAGTTTGGCAATGTGGGCGTTCAAACCCAGTGTACGCGGATGAGAGACTGAGTACTTTCTTGACCTACTCATAGTGTCTGGGAGGGTGAGCTGGACTTGAAAGCTGCATATGGTGGAAGTAGAGGTGGACAGGGCGGACTGAGAGAGGGTTGATGATGGTGATGGAGTTGGTGTTCTTTCTGATGGCCTAGATTCAGTCTTTCGTTGATATAACAGTGGGATTCACTGACTGCTGTGGCCTTGCAATGACACCTCAACATTTGCTGCTGTGCTAACCGGTGGGCTTACAGTGGGGGAAACAATGTAGCGTTGCTGACTACCTTCTTTGTGATCAGTTGCACATGTGGTACTTGAGGTTTGGTGTTGTGTCCTCACTTGCAAGTGCAGGCTGGTTAAATGTCTAAGCATGCAACTGGTATTCAAATTTTTCAGATTTTTCCCTCGGCTAAAGGTCTTTGCGCACTTCTTACAGATAACCTTGGCCTGATCATGAGGCTTTTGTTCAAAAAAGTGCCACACTGCACTCTTCCTACTTTGGCAGACATTTTGCGGCCTAGCACGCTGTGATATTTTGACCCTCTGGACAAGCTGTCCAGCAACTCTTTTGATTTTTGGAACCTGCCTTTGGAGTGCTCCGGGCCTGCCAGATAACAGCTGTTGCGATGTCGATGTCTGCTGTGGATGCTCCTCATCTGAGCTATTGGAAGCAGCACCCTCTTCCCCCAATGGATGCCAATCTGGGTCAACAACTGGGTCATCCATCACCTCCTCTTCAATGTCATGTGCACCTTCCTCTGTGTCACTGTGTATGGTGATATAGTGTGCGGGAAGGGGCACCTGAGTCTCATCAGGGTCAGAATCTGGCTCTGTACACTGCGAGGACAATGTAGTGCTCTGAGTGAATGTACCAGCAGAATCATCTATCAGTGGCTGTGCATCAGTGCACTCCATGTCAGATTCATCTTGGCCTGGGTAATTCACCATTTCACTTGATAATCCAGGCATGGTATGTGAAAACAGCTCCATGGAGTAATCAGTAGTATGGCCTGCGTCATCCTTCAATCTTGGTTGGGGTGAAGGACACAAGGAAAGGTGTGGTTCATGAACATGAGCCTCCAATGACGACTCAGTGCTTTTATTTTTTACAACTTCAGAAGAGGAGGCGATAGAGCTGGAGGCTGAGTCAGCAATGTAAGACAAAACTTTTTCCTGAAGCTCTGGCTTTGAAAGCGGTTTGCCAACTCCTAGAAAACTAAGCCTTCGAGGCCTTGTGTAGCCAGACGAAGACGCAGGCTCAACACCTCCTGCATTCGGTCCTATTTTGCTTTTGCCACTACCATCAGATCCACCACCAACACCATCATTACCAGCTGCCAACCCCCGCCCAATTTCACGGCCTCTTCCACCAGCCTTCCTCATTTTTGGTAGAAATGTAGACAAAATCCAACAAACTATATAGTAATGTAAAACAAGGTACAAGGTGTCTATAGGACAGGGGAGATTTTGAATTTCTGCACACACTTGTGGACACTGGACACTTTTGGATTGTGTGAGGCCCACTAAATATCACAGCGCTATGTCACAGGCTCGATGTCGCAGGTGTGAAAAATGTCACTAGAGGATAACGGAGATGTTGAATTTCTGCACACACTTGTGGACACTGGACACTTTTGGATTGTGTGAGGCCCACTGAATATCACAGCGCTATGTCACAGGCTCGATGTCGCAGGTGTGAAAAATGTCACTAGAGGATAACAGAGATTTTGAATTTCTGCACACACTTGTGGACACTGGACACTTTTGGATTGTGTGAGGCCCACTGAATATCACAGCGCTATATCACAAGCTCGATGTCGCAGGTGTGAAAAACGTTACTAGAGGATAACGGAGATTTTGAATTTCTGCACACACTTGTGGACACTGGACACTTTTGGATTGTGTGAGGCCCACTGAATATCACAGCGCTATGTCACAGGCTCGATGTCGCAGGTGTGAAAAATGTCACTAGAGGATAACGGAGATGTTGAATTTCTGCACACACTTGTGGACACTGGACACTTTTGGATTGTGTGAGGCCCACTGAATATCACAGCGCTATGTCACAGGCTCGATGTCGCAGGTGTGAAAAATGTCACTAGAGGATAACGGAGATTTTCAATTTCTGCACACACTTGTGGACACTGGACACTTTTGGATTGTGTGAGGCCCACTGAATATCACAGCGCTATGTCACAGGCTCGATGTCGCAGGTGTGAAAAATGTCACTAGAGGATAACGGAGATTTTCAATTTCTGCACACACTTGTGGACACTGGACACTTTTGGATTGTGTGAGGCCCACTGAATATCACAGCGCTATGTCACAGGCTCGATGTCGCAGGTGTGAAAAATGTCACTAGAGGATAACAGAGATTTTGAATTTCTGCACACACTTGTGGACACTGGACACTTTTGGACTGTGTGAGGCCCACTGAATATCACAGCGCTATGTCACAGGCTCGATGTCGCAGGTGTGAAAAATGTCACTAGAGGATAACAGAGATTTTGAATTTCTGCACACACTTGTGGACACTGGACACTTTTGGATTGTGTGAGGCCCACTGAATATCACAGCGCTATGTCACAGGCTCTATGTCGCAGGTGTGAAAAATGTCACTAGAGGATAACAGAGATTTTGAATTTCAGCACACACTTGTGGACACTGGACACTTTTGGATTGTGTGAGGCCCAGTGAATATCACAGCGCTATGTCACAGGCAGAAATTGACTAGTGTATGACAAACTACAAGGTGTATATAGAATTGGGCAGAATAGAAATCTCCCTAGAGTGTAGGTCTGTAAGAACGGAACATGTCCTCGACTTATCCTTACAGAGCGACACACAGATAGCTTCACTGTGGCCGTGATAACAGCCGTTACACGGTACTGAGAGAGGAGCATGCACGTACACGGCTGTCCGGTGTACGTAAAATTGTCAAGCTCCGAGTTTTTTAAGTATACGGACTGACACACGCTGTCTCTCTATAGTTTTGAATGTGATCAAACAGCAAATATATTTAACTGTTTGAAAACTAGACAAAACTAGAAGGTGCAGGTCTGTAAGAACGGAACATGTCCTCGACTTATCCTTACAGAGCGACACGCAGATAGCTTCACTGTGGCCGTGATAACAGCCGTTACACGGTACTGAGAGAGGAGCATGCACCGCTGTATGGTGTGAAAAAATGCACGCTCAGTACCTCACCAGGACAAAAAAAAAAAAATTGGGATTGCTTTTAAAAAAGCAGTTTGCAGAGCAGTGGGTAAACAGCAATGCAGCCGTCAGGAAGCCTTAGAAGGCAGCCTAACAACCAACACCGCTGATCCAGCACTTGCACTGCACACACAGTGACTGGTGTGTTGTACAGGCAAAATCGCTAGCAGCAGAAGCAGTTTTTGGTGTCTTCTTCCCTGCCTAACGCTCTCCCTACCAAATCATCAGCAGCAGCAGCTCTCCCTATTCTGAGATCAGCATGAGTAACATGGCGGTCGGCGTGCACGCCCTTTTATACCCCCTGGGACGCCCACCAAAGCAAGCCAATCACTTGCATGCCCTTCTGAAAGATGGTGGTGACCCCTGCCTATGTCATCACGTTGCCCACAGTATCCGTGGATCCTGATTGGCTGAAAAAGAGCGCAAAACAAACTTTTGAAACGCGACTTTGGCGCTTAAGTCGCCGACCTCGTGGCTGACCTCATCCTAGGGTCGGGTTTCGTTTCATGAAACCCGACTTTGCCAAAAGTCGGCGACTTTTCAAATTGTTCGACCCGTTTCGCTCAACTCTACCTTACACGCAACCATACCAGGCAGACTCGTAGGTCTGACTCTGAAAAGTCAAAAATTGTTAAGAGTCTTAACAGAGGGATACAACACTATTAAATTTGCTAAGATATTGAGGTGTGATCACAGAACTATATAAAAGTTTTGTTGCAGTCAACAAGATGGCAAAAAACATGTGTTGAGAAAAAAAGATGCATATTATCTGCCCTACGATTTGTGAAAAATCAAACGTGAAGTGACCAGCAATCCATATGATTATAAAAGCCACCCTCCTGCTTTTGCGGATAAGAACAGTTTTATTATACACAATAATATGGATTACTGTTATCATGTCTTTAGACAAAATGTGACTTTCCACTAACTGCAAAAGCTAACTAAAGGTAATGAAGATTGAACATCTACATTACCCATACTGTGTGCTGAGTTTGCCATCAATTGGCTGGTCAGTTCCTACAGAGGAATCTCTGAAGGTGACCATATTATCCTCTGGCAACATACTGTATAAATTGAGGCAGCCAAGGGAGCTAAAGGAAAGGCAGCTATACAGTTGTGACCAAAAGTATTGACACCCCTGCAATTCTGTCAGATAATACTCAGTTTCTTGCTGGAAATGATTGCAAACACAAATTCTTTGGTATTATTATCTTCATTTAATTTGTCTTAAATGAAAAAACACAAAAGAGAATGAAGCGAAAAGCAAAACATTGATCATTTCACTCAAAACTCCAAAAATGGGCCAGACAAAAGTATTGGCACCCTCAGCCTAATACTTGGTTGCACAACCTTTAGCCAAAATAACTGCGACCAACCGCTTCCGGTAACCATCAATGAGTTTCTTACAATGCTCTGCTGGAATTTTAGACCATTCTTCTTTGGCAAACTGCTCCAGGTCCCTGATATTAGAAGGGTGCCTTCTCCAAACTGCCATTTTTAGATCTCTCCACAGGTGTTCTATGGGATTCAGGTCTGGACTCATTGCTGGCCACCTTAGAAGTCTCCAGTGCTTTCTCTCAAACCATTTTCTAGTGCTTTTTGAAGTGTGTTTTGGGTCATTGTCCTGCTGAAAGACCCATGACCTCTGAGGGAGACCCAGCTTTCTCACACTGGGCCCTACATTATGCTGCAAAATTTGTTGGTAGTCTTCTGACTTCATAATGCCATGCACACGGTCAAGCAGTCCAGTGCCAGAGGGAGCAAAGCAACCCCAAAACATCAGGGAACCTCTGCCATGTTTGACTGTAGGGACCGTTTTCTTTTCTTTGAATGCCTCTTTTTTTCTCCTGTAAACTCTATGTTGATTCCTTTGCCCAAAAAGCTCTACTTTTGTCTCATCTGACCAGAGAACATTCTTCCAATACGTTTTAGGCTTTTTCGGGAAGTTTTGGCAAACTCCAGCCTGGCTTTTTTATGTCTCGGGGCAAGAAGTGGGGTCTTCCTGGGTCTCCTACCATACAGTGCCTTTTCATTCAGATGCTGACAGATAGTACGGGTTGACACTGTTGCTGCTGTACCCTCGGACTGCAGGGCAGCTTGAACTTGTTTGGATGTTAGGCGAGGTTCTTTATCCAACATCCGCACAATCTTGCGTTGAAATCTCTTGTCAATTTTTCTTTTCCGTCCACATCTAGGGAGGTTAGCCACAGTGCCATGGGCTTTAAATTTCTTGATGACACTGCGCACGGTAGACACAGGAACATTCAGGTCTTTGGAGATGGACTTGTAGCCTTGAGATTGCTCATGCTTCCTCACAATTTGGTTTCTCAAGTCCTCAGACAGTTCTTTGGTCTTCTTTCTTTTCTCCATGCTCAATGTGGTACACACAAGGACACAGGACAGAGGTTGAGTCAACTTTAATCCATGTCAACTGGCTGCAAGTGTGATTTAGTTATTGCGAACACCTGTTAGGTGCCACAGGTAAGTTACAGGTGCTGTTAATTACACAAATTAGAGAAGCATCACATGATTTTTCGAACAGTGCAAATACTTTTGTCCACCCTCTTCTTTATGTTTGGTGTGGAATTATATCCAATTTAGCTTTAGGACAATTCTTTTTGTGTTTTTTCATTTAAGACAAATTAAATGAAGATAATAATAACAAAGAATTTGTGTTTGCAATCATTTTCAGGAAGAAACTGAGTATTATCTGACAGAATTGAAGGGGTGTCAATACTTTTGGCCACAACTGTATATGATAATTTGCACTGGCGGTGTGTAAGCTTGTTCTTTTGAAAATCATGGGAAGGATAACCAATCTATGCAGCTGGATACATTTTTACAGGTTGGAGAAAGGTTCAATAAAAGTGTTGGAGACTTCATCCTTGGTATGGAGACAAAAAAAAAGTCATAAAATGCTCAGCAGCAGTCTTCCATATTTATGGCACCTAGTGTCCGTTACCGAACCCCCTAATAGGGAATTTTTAATGTACGTTCGCTTTCTTGTTGGGGTTCATAAGTCTAAAAGCAGCCAATCAACATGTTTTTAGACTGTTGGCACTTCGGAAGCCATCACAGCCATGTTTAGTATTGGCATTGCTGTAATTGGCCAGCGCAGCTCATGACCTGGCCTATATAATGCCGGATCATGAGGGTGGTTGCTATTATACTCATTAGTGTAGGGAAAGGATGCAGTTGGAGTGAGGAACAGATTCTAACTGCGCACTCTGCAAAAAAACGCTGTATGTACTCTGCAACCCGTATCTGTTGTAGTAGTGTGCGAAAATCTGCTGTGTGCACTCTGCACCCCCCATCTGTTGGAGTACTGTCCTTTAAACTGTTTTCTGAACTCTGCACACACCCTGCCTCTGAGAGCACTATCCTAAAAGCCACTGTGTGTACTCTGTGCACCCCCAGCTGTCTGAGTATTGTCCTTTAACCCCTTTACCCCCAAGGGTGGTTTGCACGTTCATGACTGGGCCAATTTTTACAATTCTGACCACTGTCCCTTTATGAGGTAATAACTCTGGAACACTTTCATGGATCCCAGTGATTCTGACATTGTTTTCTCGTGACATATTGTACTTCATGTTAGTGGTAAAATTTAATTGATATAACTTGCATTTATTTATGAAAACAACGGAAATTTGGTGAAAATTTTGAAAATTTCGCAATTTTCCAACTTTGAATTTTTCTGCCCTTAAATCATAGAGATATGGCACACAAAAAACTTAATAAGTAACATTTCACATATGTTTACCTTACATCAGCACAATTTTGGAACCAAATTTTTTTTGTTAGGAAGTTATAAGGGTTAAAAGTTGACCAGCGATTTCTCATTTTTACAATACCATTTTTTTTTAGGGACCACATCACATTTGAAGTCACTTTGAGGGGTCTATATGATAGAAAATACCCAAAAGTGACACCATTCTAAAAACTGCACCCCTCAAGGTGCTCAAAACCACATTCAAGAAGTTTATTAACCCTTCAGGTGCTTCACAGGAATTTTTTGAATGTTTAAAAAAAAATGAACATTTAATAGCTTTTCTTCACAAAAAAATTACTTCAGGTCTAATTTTTTTTTTTATTTTACCAAGGGTAACAGGAGAAACTGGACCACAAATGTTATTGTGCAATTTGTCCTTAGTACTCTGACACCTGATATGTGGGGGGAACCACTGTTTCGGCGCATGGCAGAGCTCAGAAGGAAAGGAGCGCTGTTTGACTTTTTCAACGCTGGAATTCAGATCGGATGACATGTCACGTTTGGAGAGCCCCTGATGTGCCTAAACAGTGGAAATCCCCCACAAGTGATCCCATTTTGGAAACTAGACCCCCCAAGGAACTTATTTAGATATGTGGTGAGATCTTTGTACCCCCAAGGGCTTCAATGACAGAACTCCCACAGGCAGGAGGCAAAAAGTACTCTCAGCTGTTTTAAGGACAGTACTCACAGTGGCTTAAATGCAATACTCCCACAGGTGGGGGTGCAGAGTACACACAGTAGCTTAACCCCTTTGTGACATCAGATGTGCTATCCCGTCCACGGTACCCGGGCCAGCATGACCAGGGACGGGATAGTACGTCATAGCGATCAGCGGCGCTCATGGGGGGGTGCCTGAGAGCAGGCACTGAGAAAGCCTGCGCAGTGCCTGTCAGATCGCTGATCTGACAGAGTGCTGTGCAAATTGTCAGATCAGCGTTCTGACACTTTATTGTAATGTCCCACATTGGAACAATATAATAAAGTGTAAAAATAATTTATAAAAAAATCCTAAATAAATAATAAAAAAATAAAAAATCCCTAATACTTATAAATGTAAATAAAAAAACAAAAACAATAAAAGTACACAATTTTAGTATCGCCGTGTCTGTAACGACCCGCCCTATAAAACTATCCCACTAGTTAACCCCTTTAGTGAACCCCTTCAAAGAAAAAAAAACTAGGCAAAAAACAAATGCATTATCATCATACGAACAAAAAGTGGAATAACAAGCGATCAAAGACATATATAAATAAACATGGTACCCCTGAAAACGTCATCTTGTTCCACAAAAAACAAGCCACAATACAGCGTCATCAGCAAAAAAACAGTTATAGCTCGCAGAATAAAGCGATGCAAAAATAATTATTTTTTATAGAAAATTGTTTTTATTGCATAAAAGTGCCAAAACATAAAAAAAGACATAAATGACATAAATGAGTTATCACTGTAATCGCAATGACCCGAAGAATAAAACAGCTTTATCAATTTTACCACACACGGAACGGTGTAAACGCACGCTTCAAAAAAAATTCATGAAATGCTGGTTTTTGTTCATTCTGTGTCCCAAAAATCAGAATAAAAAGCAATCAAAAAAGTCACATGCCCGAAAATGATACTAATAAAAATGTCATCTCGTCCTGCAAAAAATAAGACCTCACATGACTTGGTGGGTCAAAATATGGAAAAATTATAGCTCTCAAAATGTGGTGATGCAAAAACTATTTTGACAATAAAAAGCGTCTTTTGGCGGATGACAGCTGCCATAACATAAAAACCCGCTTTAAATAGTAAATCAAACCCCCTTTATCACCCCCTTAGTTAGGGAAAAATAATACAATTTAAAAAAAGTATTTATTTCCATTTTCCCATTAGGGTTAGGGGTTAGGGATAAGTCTAAGTTTAGGGTTAGGGCTAGGGTTAGGGCTGAGATTAGGGTTAGAGGTGTGTTGAGGTTAGAGTTGGAGTTAGAATTGGGGGGTTTCCACTGTTTAGGCACATCAGGGGCTCTCCAAACGCAACATGGCGTCTGATTTCAATTCAAGCCATTCTGAGTTGAAAAAGTCAAACGGTGCTCCTTTCCTTCCAAGCTCTGCCGTGCGCCCAAACTGTGGTTTAACCCCAGATATGGGAAATCAACCTACTCAGGACAAATTGCACAACAACTTTTGGGGTCCAAATTCTCCTATTACCCTGGGGAAAATAAAATTTGGGGGCACAAATATCATTCATCAATGATGAAGAGCCAAAGTTCGGGCCACCAACATTCCGGCAGGCAGCGATTCAGTCAAGAAGGGTTCTAGCTGTACTTTAACCCCCTCCAGTGGGGTGTAGGCTCAATCATGCAGGGTCAATACAGTCTGTCCCAGTGGTAGGGTGACTTTTGCAGAGTTCAGCACTGTCACCTTTCCTAACGCTTCTCCATGGCTGGATGACTCCTGGGCTTGAGCGACACGAAGCAGTCATTGAAATACTTGCTGCTGGGGGGTATGAGTACTCCACTGTTTCAGGGATAAGTGAGCAGGTTCATCCAGAAGCACTTTCCCGAACTCCTTCAGGACGTTCATCCACAAAGTGACGGTATGACTGAGGCCGGCTTCGCCCTGGGTCAACACTACACCCTTCCGTCCGAGGTCTTTGCCGCACAGAGAGATTTGCATCCACACTACCCCTGTGATGGGGATGGGCAGGTGGTTTGCCGCCGTCAACTTCACTACCGGGCCCCACTCGGGCCATAGCGTCTCCGGAAAATGTTGATGAAAGTAGGCTTCAGGCATCGTGGTCACCTTAGACCCCGTATCCACCAGACAATGCACTGCTTGCCCATCAAATTCAGCCCAGACTAGCAGGCACGTGGACACTAGATTTGTGGGACTTTCACTATTCCTTCCTTTCCATTCTGGCTCCAGGCTACATCCCCCAAGGCTTGGAGCTCTCTAGTCTAACGGCCGGCGTGGGCAAGGTTTGCCCCGCCGGGGACATTCCCGAGCAAAGTGTTCTAACTCTCCCCCGTTGAAGCACGTGACAGACCCCGGCCGTCAGGGTCTTCTGATCTCATTACTGGCCCTCGGACCAGTTTCCACTTTCTCCTTCATCTGGGCCAATTCTCCTTGGATATTCAGCAGCTCTTTCCTCATCTCTTTGACCCAGGGGGTTCAGTGACAGCATTCACTGTGGTTTCCTCACTTTGGACCTTCCCTACCGGGACCTTCACCCTCTGCTCTTGTTCACGTAAGCGGGCCTCACTTCCTATGTCAGCAAAAGTGATGCGGGGGTCCACCCGTATCCACTCCCTCCGAGTCAGTTTGGTCAGAACATCTCGTAACCCAGTCACCAACAAATCACGTAGCATGACGTTGGTCGGCCCTATTCCCACTCTGTCCATTCTTACAATAGCGTTATGCAACTCTTCTATGGCATTCATACACTGTGTCATCATATCCCCCGACTTTTGCATACGGCAAAACAGGCGAGTCCTGAGCTCCCCTACGTCAGTGGGGTCCCCGTGGTTTGCTTCCAGAATCTGTAGTACTTTAGTCAATGTGTCACAGTCCAGGGGGGTACACAGCATCATGGAGTCCTTACCTTCTATGTCCAGGGCCATAATGACCACCTCAGCCTCTAGCGCGGGAGTCATCGGGTGCATTCTCAACATACCCCTCATACGCTCGGTCCAGCTCCACAACATGGTGTTGGACCCTGTGAATTTGGGCAAATTGCTTAACATGGCCCCCAAAGAGATACTGGTCCTGGGCCTTGCTGCTTGCTCTGCCAACTCCATGCTGCTAGACTGCCTCCTACCGACTACGCCAAAATGTAAAGGTTTGTCGGATGCAGTGAACAGCCGGAGGCAGAGAAGGGGTTAACAAAGTTTAGTTGAGCAATTAATGGATATGTATTCAAGGAAACCTTCCATGCAGGGAGGTGTTGAGAAAGACAGTGAAATTTACAATAACACAACAAAAGAGTAAAAGTGAAGAAAAAGACTTATCGATTGAAGATCTTATTGGAGAACGGTTGGAACAGTTCCCGATGGTGTCGCAGTCTGTGAACAAAGTCTTTGGCTCTATAGTGTAAGAACGAGATGCAATGTCTCCTGACCGTGCCTAAGTATCCCGATCCATTGGTCTTGGGGTCATTATACTTGGGTCCGTTGAACTTGGGTCCGTTGAACTTGGGTCCATTGAACTTGGGATAAAGTTCCTGCTGTGGGTTGTTGAAGCATGATGCAACATGCTGGGAGCGCGATGAAGTACAGGCTGCAGAGCTGACAAGGCCTCATACAGAATCACAACGTCCAGGAAAGGTCAGTAAGTCTGCTACACTACTCGTTACGGGTCTCGTTTGTGGGGAGGCACTGGGTATGGTACACGAGAGGGGGACAGTCTGTGTAGGGCTGGCATCAGTGACAGTAGTTGAGTAGAGGGAATCAACCTTCATCCTGTTCTGCAGTCGCTTTCCCGCCAAGTCCCTCTCCTTCCCGTGCTCTGCTCCTTTTAAGTCCCCCACGATCCCTTCAGTCAGGTGCTCGAGCTGTTCCCGCCCCGTCAAGTCAGGCACGTTAGGCAAGTCATCCCCCTGCAACAGCGGTGACAGCCCCGATAGTTCTGGCTCCAGAGCGTATTTCTGTCCGATGACGCTATTCCTGTTCACCCCCTTATACCGCCACTTCCACCTCCACCTCCACTTGAATCTGTGCCTCCTGGTTCAAAAATCTTTCTTATTTTTTATTTTTGCTCTGCTGAGCATAGGGACAGGAAGCAGCTGCATTAAGGGACAGTATTAGGTTTTGCATGTGTGCAGTTTTCAAAAAACACTCTCTATGTGTACTCTGCACCCGTGTCTGTAATAGTACCATGCAAAATCACCTTCATTCTCAGGAACAGAGAGATTTTCAATTCTATTGGGTATATCTCGTTGTTTAGGTTACCAGCCATCTTTGCAGTCTATTAGAGGTGGTCGGTTTCCTATGCCAGGTTCAGTCCGCCTTTATGTTTCCTATACTGAGGAGGCAAGGTGGTCTCTGCTTGCAGCATGAAAGAACATACAGTTTGGACCAGCACCACGACCATGCACCAGTTCCTAACTGTTAATCATAATGGGTACTCCTGAAGAAGGAAGATAATGCAAACTGTTTAATAGCCAATTACACTGGTTTTGTTACCAGATCTCTGCTTACTGCCTTCCTGTTAAGATTTCACATGGCCATGTTTCTTTAAAGAACCCTTTACTGTAACCTCACTTCTTTATAAACTTTCAATTTAATTTCAATGTGAGTCAGTTCTCTTTATTTCTTTATAAATTCCAGGAAGAATACCAGGACAACAGTGTAATGAAGAGTTATAAAAAGGATTCCCAAGAACTGCTGTTTTATAGGGAATGCAAGTATTTACAAAGTTAGTTCTATAAGGAAAACTGACACCTCTTCACTATTATACTGTACTGCCTAAATAAAGATTATACAATCTGTTTGACATCATTAAATATGTTACGATTTATCTTTCTGCCTCCAGTTCAAGTGTTGTAAAATAATGTGCAATTGCCTGGAGCTATTGAAATACTTCATTATTTATTATGGCTAGAATTGGCAGGCATCACTTGGATAGTGCAAAGTAAATGAGTGAATTGATTCACTGAGTTACAGATTTGGCTTGGAGTCGTTTGGGCCAGGTTAAAACTTAGTAGGTAAACATAAATTACATTTCAAGTGTTAAGTTAAAATTTCATGGCTCGAAAAAGACCTAGACAGTGAGATTCTAAGAGGAAGACCCCTAAGGGATTACTATTCGATAACCTTAACCAGAGGGTCACAACTAAAAAGATAGCTGACAAATAGCTGCACAGTAGCTGACAAAATTTCACACAAATATTCACTCACGTATATTAGATACAATTAGTAAATCAATTTCATGTTCACAACATAGACTAGTTGTTGACTCTCTGGGATACATTGCAAGGAGCCACACTCTTCTCCTTATTCTCGCTCCTTCTATTTCTCAGCATGGCCTGCTATGTCAAGCCAAGGAGAACCTCTAACTAATGTCACCTTTGTAGGCTTTACAAATCAGCTTAAGTGGCGAGACACCACCTGAGTATTCAGGTAGTTGTTGTCCATGCTGCTACCATGGACTACATTTTTGATCTAAGACTCTTACAAATCCAGCTCTGCTACCATGTTGAGTAACTCTTCTGTACCCATGCCCAGCTCTGCATTGGACTTTGTTTTACAAACCCAGCACTACTGCTTCTGCTACATTGCTGGACCATGGCCTTCGAGGTGGAATATAACACTAGAAAATACATATTGTAAGAGAAAAAAGAAAAAGCTTCAAAAAACCTACTAGGCTAGAGAAATTACTGCAATACATCTACTAGGTTCAGACGATTTTCTCTGGTTCTGTTAAACTGGTTGTTAAAATTACTACAGGATTGTAGGGTTGCTGAGAAGAATAATCCAACCTTTGACAACAATTTCCTGCCAAGATGAGAGCACATATGAAAAAATATTAGGTAACCGGTACGTACAGGGTTGCCAACCTGATTTATTTATCTTTTCTAATCAGCTTATTGAACAATCACTGTCTGTTAATTTTTGGGGGATGCATCACAAATCCATAATAAATCAAAAGGATTCTACTGTGTTCTGCCCTCTGAATATAGGGCAAATATGTTTGCATTACAGTGGGGCAAAAAAGTATTTAGTCAGTCAGCAATAGTGCAAGTTCCACCACTTAAAAAGATGAGAGGCGTCTGTAATTTACATCATAGGTAGACCTCAACTATGGGAGACAAACTGAGAAAAAAAAATCCAGAAAATCACATTGTCTGTTTTTTTTCATTTTATTTGCATATTATGGTGGAAAATAAGTATTTGGTCAGAAACAAAATTTCATCTCAATACTTTGTGATATATCCTTTGTTGGCAATGACAGAGGTCAAACGTTTTCTGTAAGTCTTCACAAGGTTGCCACACACTGTTGTTGGTATGTTGGCCCATTCCTCCATGCAGATCTCCTCTAGAGCAGTGATGTTTTTGGCTTTTCGCTTGGCAACACGGACTTTCAACTCCCTCCAAAGGTTTTCTATAGGGTTGAGATCTGGAGACTGGCTAGGCCACCCCAGGACCTTGAAATGCTTCTTACGAAGCCACTCCTTCGTTGCCCTGGCGGTGTGCTTTGGATCATTGTCATGTTGAAAGACCCAGCCACGTTTCATCTTCAATGCCCTTGCTGATGGAAGGAGGTTTGCACTCAAAATCTCACGAAACATGGCCCCATTCATTCTTTCATGTACCCGGATCAGTCGTCCTGGCCCCTTTGCAGAGAAACAGCCGCAAAGCATGATGTTTCCACCACCATGCTTTACAGTAGGTATGGTGTTTGATGGATGCAACTCAGTATTCTTTTTCCTCCAAACACGACAAGTTGTGTTTCTACCAAACAGTTCCAGTTTGGTTTCATCAGACCATAGGACATTCTCCCAAAACTCCTCTGGATCATCCAAATGCTCTCTAGCAAACTTCAGACGGGCCCGGACATGTACAGGCTTAAGCAGTGGGACACGTCTGGCACTGCAGGATCTGAGTCCATGGTGGCGTAGTGTGTTACTTATGGTAGGCCTTGTTACATTGGTCCCAGCTCTCTGCAGTTCATTCACTAGGTCCCCCCGCGTGGTTCTGGGATTTTTGCTCACCGTTCTTGTGATCATTCTGACCCCACGGGGTGGGATTTTGCGTGGAGCACCAGATCGAGGGAGATTATCAGTGGTCTTGTATGTCTTCCATTTTCTAATTATTGCTCCCACAGTTGATTTCTTCACTCCAAGCTGGTTGACTATTGCAGATTCAGTCTTCCAAGCCTGGTGCAGGGCTACAATTTTGTTTCTGGTGTCCTTTGACAGCTCTTTGGTCTTCACCATAGTGGAGTTTGGAGTCAGACTGTTTGAGGGTGTGCACAGGTGTCTTTTTATACTGATAACAAGTTTAAACAGGTGCCATTACTACAGGTAATGAGTGGAGGAAAGAGGAGACTCTTAAAGAAGAAGTTACAGGTCCGTGAGAGCCAGAAATCTTGATTGCTTGTTTCTGACCAAATACTTATTTTCCACCATAATATGCAAATAAAATGAAAAAAAAACAGACAATGTGATTTTCTGGATTTTTTTTTCTCAGTTTGTCTCCCATAGTTGAGGTCTACCTATGATGTAAATTACAGATGCCTCTCATCTTTTTAAGTGGTGGAACTTGCACTATTGCTGACTGACTAAATACTTTTTTGCCCCACTGTATGTGCTGGTTTTGTTAGCACATCTAGTGGTGGCTGAATTTATAGCTGTGTCTTAAATAGCTTTACAGCTATACAGAGCAATGCATGTGGGATTGAAGCAATGTATGCTGGGATGAGGGAAATGCCATTTTCTTCTGTGTATTTCATAGGACGCACGTTGTTTACTTGTCCTCCTGTAACTCCCCAACTTGAGTTTGTTATCCTGGTAAAGCATATCTGGTAAGGATAATATCTTTTCTTGCAATGCAGTGTTACAGAGATCATAGAATCATAATTATTAACTGTACAGCAGCCAGTGCTCAGTAGATGTAATTAGACACCTGTGTGTTTCTATGTCAAGTTTGCCTCACACTGTATACTTCCTGCAGTTGTGTTAGCTGTGTGATCACCTGCCCAATACTTACCCATGTCATTTGTATTCTTTATAGTTTTACCGCATGTTCTATACTCTTCACCAATAAACAAGCTAGACTACAGAGAACAGCCTGCTTATTTTGGAAGATAGAAGGTGGTTTATGCTGTATGTTAGAGTGCACACCGTGCCAACGTGTATGAAGGCAGAACATACTGTATATGATGAATATTTACAGCTTATAATACTGTCATGAATACCTTAGCAGCATTCACTAAAAATATAAAATGCAATAATAATAATCTGTACAGGCTCTGCCAGCTTAAAAAAATCATGAATTGTTTTTTTACAGACAAAGAGAAAAAGTACCTTACTATTACATATTCTTCAAGAATTTTTGCACAGTTGGCAATCCTGCCAATGTGGCATACTGATGTAAGTGATATACAGTGGGGGAAAAAAATCTTTAGTCAGCCACCAATTGTGCAAGTTTTCCCACTTAAAAAGGTTAGAGAGGCCTGTAATTGACATCATACACCTTGTTTGATTTGGCAAGATTTTTTTTTTCAAATTGTGGTGGAAAATAAATATTTGGTCATTAACAAAAGTTTATTTATTTACGGTATTTATTTTACTCATTTATATAGCACCATTAATTCCACAGCGCTTTACAGACATTATTGGCACTGTCCCCGATGGGGCTCACAATCTAAAGTTCTCTATCAGTATGACTGGAATGTGGTAGGAAACCAGAGTACCCGGAGGAAACCCATGCAAACATGGGGAGAACATACAATCTCCTTGCAGATGTTGTCCTTGGTGCGATTTTAACCCAGGACCTCAGCACTGCAAGGCTTCAGTGCTAACCACTGAAAACGTTAATCTCAATATTTTGCTATATATCCTTTTTTTGCAATGACAGAGGTCAAATGTTTTCTGCAAGTCTTCACAAGGTTGGCACACACTATTGGTGGTATGTTGGCCCATTCCTCCATGCATATCTCCTCTAGGGTAGTGATGTTTTGGGCCTGTCGCTGGGCAATGCAGACTTTCAAATCCCTCCAAAGGTTTTCTATGGGGTTGAGATCTGGAGACTGGCTAGGCCACTCCATGACCTTCATGTCACTCCTTTGTTGCCCTGGTGGTGTGCTTGGGATCATTATCATGCTGAAAGACCCATCCGCGATTCATCTTCAATCCCTTGCTGATGGAAGTGTGGGGAAGGTGACATGACGGACAGATGTGACTGGTAGTAGGATGGGATGGTTTGTGCACTAGAGACGGAGATTGACAGGATAGAAGAGTGACAGATGGGAAAGGTGGATAGGAGAGTGCAGTACCTAGAAATGACCACAAGATGGCAGGGGGAAGTAGCTTAGGACTCAACATCAGCTTATGGCTTGAGAAACGCTTAGTCATGGGGGCAGGGAGATAGGAACCAAGGAGGGGAATTCCCGGTGAGAGAGGGGATAAATAGAACAGGGTGGGGTTCCAGGCAGACTAGTCCCGGGAGGAGCTCGTTAGAAGATGGAGAAGAGAGAAGAGCTCAACCAGGGGACGGACAGCAAAGAGACAGTCAGGGATGTGGCCGTGACCCGATGGACCGCAGGACAGACTAGGCCCTGGGGGTACCGATTGGACGACGACCTCGGGCAGGTGAGGCGCTGGCGGTAGATTGGTCTAGGACAGCCCCAGCGAAAGATCCACGAGGGACGTTACTTCGACTGGAGCAAAGGTGCAGGTACCCGGGCCTGGAGACAAAGAACTGTAAAGTGGCTGCGGTGCGTGGCTGTGGTCGTCAGGAGGACGATGAATAAATCCGGAACTGTTACTACTGAAATCTGTCTCCGCCTCGTCCTTGCATCGCCTGGTGTCTGTGCCATCCAGACAGGGTAAGCAGTGGTCCACCCCCCGATCTGGCCCCCTACCACAGAAAGGGGCTTGCATTCAAAATCTCATGATACATGGCCTCATTCATTCTTCATGTACATGGATCAGTCGTCCTGGTCCCTTTGCAGAGAAACAGCCCCAAAGCATGATGTTGCTGCCCCCATGCTTCACAGTAGATCTTGTAGTAGTTCTTTGGATGGAACTCAGAATTCTGTCTCCTCCAAACACGATGAGTTTTGTTTCTACCATACAGTTCTACTTTGGTTTCATCAGACCATATGACATTCTCCCAATACTCTTCTGGATAATCCAAATGCTCTCTTGCAAGATGGGCCCAGACATGTACTGGCTTAAGCAGGGGGACATGTCTGGCACTGCAGGATCTGAGTCCCTGGCGGCATAAAATGTTACTGATGGTAGCCTTTGTTACGGTGGTCCCAGCTCTATGCAGGTCATTCATTAGGTCTCTTCATGTGATTCTGGGATTTTTGCTCACCGTTCTTGTGATTATTTTGACCCAATGGGGTGAGATCTTGTGTGGAGCCCCAGATTGAGAGAGATTATCAGTGGTCTTGTACGTCTTCCATTTTCTTATTATGCTTCCACAGTTGATTTAATCAGACCAAGCTGCTTGCCTATTGCAGATTCAGTCTTCAGAGTTGGGTACAGGGCTGCAATTTTGTTTCTGGTGCCCTTCAACAGCTCTTTGGTCTTCACCATAGTGGAGTTTGGAGTGTGACTATTTGAGGTTGGGGACAGGTGTCTTTTATACTGATAACAAGTTCAAACAGGTGTCATTACTACAGGTAATGAGTGGAGGACAGAGGAGCCTCTTAAAGAAGAAGTTACAAGTCTTTGAGAGCCAGAAATCTTGCATGGTTTTAGGTGACCAAATACTTATTTTCCACCACAATTTTCAAAATAAATCTTGCCAAATCAGACAAGGTGGTTGTCTGGATTTGTTTTCTCATTTTGACTCTGATAGTTGTGGTCTACCTATGATGTCAATTGCAGGCCTCTCTCATTTTTTAAGTGAGAGAACTTGCACAATTGGTGGCTGACTAAATACTTTTTTCCCCCTCTGTATTTGTGCTGAAGGGCACTTCCTGACACTTGTTTAACTTTTACATCGAACCAGCTGTGTACAGTACCTTGAAAAAGTATTCATATCCCGTGAACTTTTTGACATTTTTTCATATAACGCCCACCAACTTAAATGTATTTTCAGGGGATTTTACGTAATATACAAATGCAAAGTAGCACGAGAAGGAATACTCTGGAAGGAGACAAAGTGAAAAATAGGGTCTTATCTGGGTAACAATATTAGCAGAAATGCACAAATTGTGCTCACCTGGTTGGGTTGTGTGCAAACAACCACTGATAGTGCTTTTGGCTGCTACAGAACCACAAGGAGATAAATACATAAAAATGGAAGAGCAAATGGGTTGTTCTGCATTGCTGTGAAAGAATAGAAGATGCCAATCCAGTTTCAAAGTATACAACTTCTTCATCAGGACAACCACGACGGG
Source organism: Dendrobates tinctorius (assembly GCF_039654945.1). Lineage (NCBI taxonomy): Eukaryota > Metazoa > Chordata > Amphibia > Anura > Dendrobatidae > Dendrobates > Dendrobates tinctorius. Next base: position 48,770,511 of record NW_027361917.1, on the reverse strand, counting down.
ATAAATTATTAAGCATTTATAAAGCATAAACGAAATGATGCAAGGTTTTCAAATTATTTTAAAAATAGAAATCTGAAAATTGTGACGTGCATTTGTATTTAGTCCCCTGTTGTCTGATACTCTAAATAAAATCCTCAGTGACTAATTGCATCCAGAAGTCACATCATTTGTAAATTGAGATCAGCTGTATGTAATTTATTGTCAGTATAACTACAGGTGTTTTGTGACAGCCTCAGAGGTTTGTTTGAAAAAATTAGGCATCAAATTGCATCATAAACACCAAGGAACACACCAGAAATGTCAGGGATAAAGTTGTGGAGAAGAGTAAAGAAGGGTTAAGTTATAAAAAAAATAGCCCAAGCTCTGAACATTTTAAGTAGAACTGTTCAATCCATCGTCTAAAAATGGAAGGAGCATGGAACAACTGTAAACCTACCAAGATATAGCCGTTCATCTATACTGGCATCCCAAGCAAGGAGAACACTAATTAGAGAAGCAGCTAAAAGGCCCATAGAGAAGAATTACAGACATCCATACCTTAGGTGGGAGGATCTGTAAACAGGGCAACTATTCGTCTTATACTCCACAAATCTATTCTTTATGGAATAGTGGCAAGAAGAAAGATATATTTGAAAGCTGAAAACTAACAATACACATCACCCTGAAAACACCATCCTCAAAGTCTAAAATTGTGGTGGCAGCATAATGCTGTGGGGATGTTTTTGTTAAGCAGGAACAAGGAAGCTGGTCAGAGTTCATGGGAAGATGGAGCTAAATATAGGGCAATGCTGGAGGAAAACACGTTAGAGGCTGCAAAAGACTTGAGACTGGGTGTAGGTTTACCTTCCAGCAGGACAACAATCTGTAAACATACTGCTAGAGCTACCAAAATATTGACTCGGGCGGCTGAATACAAATGCACGTCACAATTTTCAGATTTACATTTTTTAAATATTTAGAAAACTGTGCTTTGTTTCCTTTACACTTCACAAATACTGGCCACTTAGTGTTGACACTAAAGTTTGTGTGTGTAACGTGAAAAATGTGGAAAGAATCACATTGTATGAATACGTTTTTACGGCACTGTACTGTATCTCAGTCCCTCTCCGATACCAATAGCAGAAGATACTGTATGTGTTACTCCTTTGACCCATCTCCAGTGCAGGGCTTTGCTTTCTTTTCCTATGACTGTCCGCCTTTTGCACTTGTCCTTGCTGAGTCACTAGAATAACCTGGCAAGCACCACTGAGGTCATCATGCATGATCTTTTAAGACCGACTCAGGCAGCTATGCGATGTCTGAGTATTCAGTAAGCAGAGCACCCTGCTACCACATACTTTTCCAGGAGTTTGCCTCATCTTCGTCTTGACTCTGTTCCAGCCAGATGTATAATTATTTTCCTAGCTACTGACTCACTCCAGTTAATACTAGTGCTATTGCTAATGCACTCTCAGGTCCACTGTGCCAAGTTATACATTAATCATGTTTGACTCTGTTATCAAGGTACTTGATAATTCTTTTCCTCTATCCTGGTGCTATCTTACACATACAACTTTGCTATTCCCGTGTGTAACCACCATTTTACTAGCAAGACACAATTTTGTGTATATGCTGTACCTCTCTACTCTTGTGTGCAACCATACTTTTACTAGCAGTGGCATAGCTAGAGTCTGATGGGCCCCGGTGAAAAATTTGGACTTGCCTCCCCGATATACAGTGGGGAAAAAAAGTATTTAGTCAGTCAGCAATAGTGCAAGTTCCATCACTTAAAAAGATGAGAGGCGTCTGTAATTTACATCATAGGTAGACCTCAACTATGGGAGACAAACTGAGAAAAAAAAATCCAGAAAATCACTTTGTCTGTTTTTTTTTCATTTTATTTGCATATTATGGTGGAAAATAAGTATTTGGTCAGAAACAAGCAATCAAGATTTCTGGCTCTCACAGACCTGTAACTTCTTCTTTAAGAGTCTCCTCTTTCCTCCACTCATTACCTGTAGTAATGGCACCTGTTTAAACTTGTTATCAGTATAAAAAGACACCTGTGCACACCCTCAAACAGTCTGACTCCAAACTTCACTATGGTGAAGACCAAAGAGCTGTCAAAGGACACCAGAAACAAAATTGTAGCCCTGCACCAGGCTGGGAAGACTGAATCTGCAATAGCCAACCAGCTTGGAGTGAAGAAATCAACTGTGGGAGCAATAATTAGAAAATGGAAGACATACAAGACCACTGATAATCTCCCTCGATCTGGTGCTCCACGCAAAATCCCACCCCGTGGGGTCAGAATGATCACAAGAACGGTGAGCAAAAATCCCAGAACCACGCGGGGGGACCTAGTGAATGAACTGCAGAGAGCTGGGACCAATGTAACAAGGCCTACCATAAGTAACACACTACGCCACCATGGACTCAGATCCTGCAGTGCCAGACGTGTCCCACTGCTTAAGCCTGTACATGTCCGGGCCCGTCTGAAGTTTGCTAGAGAGCATTTGGATGATCCAGAGGAGTTTTGGGAGAATGTCCTATGGTCTGATGAAACCAAACTGGAACTGTTTGGTAGAAGCACAACTTGTCGTGTTTGGAGGAAAAAGAATACTGAGTTGCATCCATCAAACACCATACCTACTGTAAAGCATGGTGGTGGAAACATCATGCTTTGGGGCTGTTTCTCTGCAAAGGGGCCAGGACGACTGATCCGGGTACATGAAAGAATGAATGGGGCCATGTATCGTGAGATTTTGAGTGCAAACCTCCTTCCATCAGCAAGGGCATTGAAGATGAAACGTGGCTGGGTCTTTCAACATGACAATGATCCAAAGCACACCGCCAGGGCAACGAAGGAGTGGCTTCGTAAGAAGCATTTCAAGGTCCTGGAGTGGCCTAGCCAGTCTCCAGATCTCAACCCTATAGAAAACCTTTGGAGGGAGTTGAAAGTCCGTGTTGCCAAGCGAAAAGCCAAAAACATCACTGCTCTAGAGGAGATCTGCATGGAGGAATGGGCCAACATACCAACAACAGTGTGTGGCAACCTTGTGAAGACTTACAGAAAACGTTTGACCTCTGTCATTGCCAACAAAGGATATATCACAAAGTATTGAGATGAAATTTTGTTTCTGACCAAATACTTATTTTCCACCATAATATGCAAATAAAATGAAAAAAAAAGACAATGTGATTTTCTGGATTTTTTTTTCTCAGTTTGTCTCCCATAGTTGAGGTCTACCTATGATGTAAATTACAGACGCCTCTCATCTTTTTAAGTGGTGGAACTTGCACTATTGCTGACTGACTAAATACTTTTTTTCCCCACTGTACTCCTGTGTGTTGGTCAGATGTATGGGCTCTTCCCTTAATAATGAAGACCTTCATTTAAAAACTTCATTTTGTGCTTACTTGTGTTATCTTTGTCATGTGTGTCCAAAAATGGGCCAGACAAAAGTATTGGCACCCTCAGCCTAATACTTGGTTGCACAACCTTTAGCCAAAATAACTGCGACCAACCGCTTCCGGTAACCATCAATGAGTTTTTTTACAATGCTCTGCTAGAATTTTAGACCATTCTTCTTTGGCAAACTGCTCCAGGTCCCTGATATTAGAAGGGTGCCTTCTCCAAACTGCCATTTTTAGATCTCTCCACAGGTGTTCTATGGGATTCAGGTCTGGACTCATTGCTGGCCACCTTAGAAGTCTCCAGTGCTTTCTCTCAAACCATTTTCTAGTGCTTTTTGAAGTGTGTTTTGGGTCATTGTCCTGCTGGAAGACCCATGACCTCTGAGGGAGACCCAGCTTTCTCACACTGGGCCCTACATCATGCTGCAAAATTTGTTGGTAGTCTTCTGACTTCATAATGCCATGCACACGGTCAAGCAGTCCAGTGCCAGAGGCAGCAAAGCAACCCCAAAACATCAGGGAACCTCCGCCATGTTTGACTGTAGGGACCGTTTTCTTTTCTTTGAATGCCTCTTTTTTCTCCTATAAACTCTATGTTGATGCCTTTGCCCAAAAAGCTCTACTTTTGTCTCATCTGACCAGAGAACATTCTTCCAATACGTTTTAGGCTTTTTCAGGTAAGTTTTGGCAAACTCCAGCCTGGCTTTTTTATGTCTCGGGGTAAGAAGTGGGGTCTTCCTGGGTCTCCTACCATACAGTCCCTTTTCATCCTTTTCATTCAGACGCCGACAGATAGTACGGGTTGACACTGTTGTACCCTCGGACTGCAGGGCAGCTTGAACTTGTTTGGATGTTAGTCGAGGTTCTTTATCCAACATCCGCACAATCTTGCGTTGAAATCTCTTGTCAATTTTTCTTTTCCGTCCACATCTAGGGAGGTTAGCCACAGTGCCATGGGCTTTAAACTTCTTGATGACACTGTGCACGGTAGAGACAGGAACATTCAGGTCTTTGGAGATGGACTTGTAGCCTTGAGATTGCTCATGCTGCCTCATAATTTGGTTTCTCAAGTCCTCAGACAGGTCTTTGGTCTTCTTTCTTTTCTCCATGCTCAATGTGGTACACACAAGGACACAGGACAGAGGTTGAGTCAACTTTAATCCATGTCAACTGGCTGCAAGTGTGATGTAGTTATTGCCAACACCTGTTAGGTGCCACAGGTAAGTTACAGGTTCTGTTAATTACACAAATTAGAGAAGCATCACATGAATTTTCGAACAGTGCCAATACTTTTGTCCACCCTCTTTTTTATGTTTGGTGTGGAATTATATCCAGTTTGGCTTTAGAATAATTCTTTTTGTGTTTTTTGATTTAAGACAAATTAAATGAAGATAATAATACCAAAGAATTTGTGTTTGCAATCATTTTCAGGAAGAAACTGAGTATTATCTGACAAAATTTACCCCTTTACCCCCAAAGGGTGGTTTGCATGTTAGTGACAAGGTCAATTTTTACAATTCTGACCACAGTCCAGAAGTGTAGCTACTGGGGAGGCAGAGGGGGCACTGGCCCCGGGCCCCGTGCTCTGAGGGGGCCCACCCGGAGCTACGCTACTGTAACTGTATCGGCGTGGGCAGCGCGCCGATACAGTTACATTCTGCAGCAGAGCAGGGAGAACCGATCTCCCTGCTCCGCCACCCAGCCGCTGTGGGGCCCCGGAGCAGGCGGTGTGGGTCCATGTGCCAGCAGTGGGCCCCCCACCTGTCATTGCAGGGTCAGCTGTATCGGCATCCAGCCCGTACAGCTGACCGCATTGATGAGAGAAGGAGCGAGCGCTCCTTCTCTCATCATCCCCCTTTCAGCATCCGACAGAGAGCGCGCTGACGTCACTGCCCGGCGCCTGCTGTCAGGAGATGAGCGGGAGCAGTGAGCAGCGCAGGAGCCAGGAGGAAGAGAGGTGAGTATTAGATTTTTTATTTTTGTAATGGGGGTGCATTATAATACAAAGGCTGCCTATTGGGGTGCATTATAATGCAGAGGCTGCCTATGGGGGTGCATTATAATACAAAGGCTGCCTATGGGGGTACATTATAATACAATGGCTGCCTATGGGGGTGTATTATAATACAAAAGTTGCCTACGGGGGTGCATTATAATACAGAGGCTGCCTATGGGGGTGCATTATAATACAGAGACTGTCTATGGGGGTGCATTATAATACAGGCTGCCTATGGGGGTGCATTATAATACAGAGGCTGTCTATGGGGGTGCATTATAATACAGAGTCTGCCTATGGGGGTGCATTATAATACAGAGGCTGCCTATGGGGTGCATTATAATACAGAAGCTGCCTATGGGGGTGCATTATAATATAGAATCTGCCTATGGGGATGCATTATAATATAGAATATGCCTATGGGGGTTCATTATAATATAGAGGCTGCCTATGGGGGTGCATTATAATATAGAGGCTGCCTATGGGGGTGCATTATAATATAGAGGCTGCCTATGGGGGTGCATTATAATATAGAGGCTGACTATGGGGGTGCATTATAATATAGAGGCTGCCTATGGGGGTGCATTATAATATAGAATCTGCCTATGGGGGTGCATTATAGTACAGAGGCTGCCTATGGGGGTGCATTATAATATAGAGGCTGCCTATGGAGTTGCATTATAATATAGAGGCTGCTTATGGGGGTGTATTATAATATAGAGGCTGCCTATAGGGGCGCATTATAATATAGAGGCTGCCTATAGGGGTGCATTATAATATAGAGGCTGCCTATGGGGGTGCATTATAATATAGAGGCTGACTATGGGGGTGCATTATAATATAGAGGCTGCCTATGGAGTTGCATTATAATATAGAGGCTGCTTATGGGGGTGTATTATAATATAGAGGCTGCCTATAGGGGCGCATTATAATATAGAGGCTGCCTATAGGGGTGCATTATAATATAGAGGCTGCCTATAGGGGTGCATTATAATATAGAGGCTGCCTATGGGGGTGCATTATAATACAGAATCTGCCTATGAGGGTGCATTATAATGTAGAGGCTGCCAAAGGGGGTGCATTATAATACAGAGGCTGCCTATAGGGGTGCATTATAATATAGTATCCGCCTATGGGGGTGCATTATAATATAGAATCTGCCTATGGGGGTGCATTATAATATAGAGGCTGCCTATGGGGGTGCATTATAATATAGAGGCTGCCTATAGGGCTGCATTATAATATAGAGGCTGACTATGGGGGTGCATTATAATATAGAGGCTGCCTATAGGGGTGCATTATAATATAGAATCTGCCTATGGGGGTGCATTATAATACAGATAATACAGAGGCTGCCTATGGGGGTGCATTATAATATAGAGGCTGCCTATGGAGTTGCATTATAATATCGTGGCTGCCTATTGGGGTGCATTATAATATAGAGGCTGCCTATGGGGGTGCATTATAATATAGAGGCTGCCTATTGGGGTGCATTATAATATAGAATCTGCCTATGGGGGTGCATTATAATATAGAGGCTGCCTATGGGGGTGCATTATAATATAGAGGCTGCTTATGGGGGTGCATTATAATATAGAGGCTGCCTATGGGGGTGCATTATAATATAGAGGCTGCCTATAGGGGTGCATTATAATATAGAGGCTGCCTATAGGGGTGCATTATAATATAGAGGCTGCCTATGGGGATGCATTATAATACAGAGGCTGCCTATAGGGGTGCATTATAATATAGAGGCTGCCTATAGGGGTGCATTATAATATAGAGGCTGACTATGGGGGTGCATTATAATACAGAGGCTGCCTATGGGGGTGCATTATAATATAGAGGCTGACTATGGAGTTGCATTATATTATCATGGCTGCCTATGGGGGTGTATTATAATATAGAGGCTATCTATAGGGGTGCATTATAATATAGAGGCTGACTATGGGGGTGCATTATAATATAGAGGCTGCCTATGGGGGTGCATTATAATACAGAATCTGCCTATGAGGGTGCATTATAATGTAGAGGCTGCCAAAGGGGGTGCATTATAATACAGAGGCTGCCTATAGGGGTGCATTATAATATAGTATCCGCCTATGGGGGTGCATTATAATATAGAATCTGTCTATGGGGGTGCATTATAATATAGAGGCTGCCTATGGGGGTGCATTATAATATAGAGGCTGCCTATAGGGCTGCATTATAATATAGAGGCTGACTATGGGGGTGCATTATAATATAGAGGCTGCCTATAGGGGTGCATTATAATATAGAATCTGCCTATGGGGGTGCATTATAATACAGAGGCTGCCTATGGGGGTGCATTATAATATAGAGGCTGCCTATGGAGTTGCATTATAATATCGTGGCTGCCTATTGGGGTGCATTATAATATAGAATCTGCCTATGGGGGTGCATTATAATATAGAGTCTGCCTATGGGGGTGCATTATAATATAGAGGCTGCCTATGGGGGTGCATTATAATATAGAGGCTGCCTATGGGGGTGCATTATAATATAGAGGCTGCCTATAGGGGTGCATTATAATATAGAGGCTGCCTATAGGGGTGCATTATAATATAGAGGCTGCCTATGGGGGTGCATTATAATATAGAGGCTGCCTATAGGGGTGCATTATAATATAGAGGCTGCCTATGGGGGTGCATTATAATATAGAGGCTGCCTATGGAGTTGCATTATAATATCATGGCTGCCTATGGGGGTGTATTATAATATAGAGGCTGCCTATAGGGGTGCATTATAATATAGAGGCTGCCTATGGGGATGCATTATAATACAGAGGCTGCCTATAGGGGTGCATTATAATATAGAGGCTGCCTATAGGGGTGCATTATAATATAGAGGCTGCTTATGGGGGTGCATTATAATATAGAGGCTGACTATGGGGGTGCATTATAATATAGAGGCTGCCTATGGAGTTGCATTATAATATAGAGGCTGCTTATGGGGGTGTATTATAATATAGAGGCTGCCTATGGAGTTGCATTATAATATAGAGGCTGCTTATGGGGGTGTATTATAATATAGAGGCTGCCTATAGGGGCGCATTATAATATAGAGGCTGCCTATAGGGGTGCATTATAATATAGAGGCTGCCTATAGGGGTGCATTATAATATAGTGGCTGACTATGGGGGTGCATTATAATATAGAGGCTGCCTATGGGGGTGCATTATAATACAGAATCTGCCTATGAGGGTGCATTATAATGTAGAGGCTGCCAAAGGGGGTGCATTATAATACAGAGGCTGCCTATAGGGGTGCATTATAATATAGTATCCGCCTATGGGGGTGCATTATAATATAGAATCTGCCTATGGGGGTGCATTATAATATAGAGGCTGCCTATGGGGGTGCATTATAATATAGAGGCTGCCTATAGGGCTGCATTATAATATAGAGGCTGACTATGGGGGTGCATTATAATATAGAGGCTGCCTATAGGGGTGCATTATAATATAGAATCTGCCTATGGGGGTGCATTATAATACAGAGGCTGCCTATGGGGGTGCATTATAATATAGAGGCTGCCTATGGAGTTGCATTATAATATCGTGGCTGCCTATTGGGGTGCATTATAATATAGAATCTGCCTATGGGGGTGCATTATAATATAGAGGCTGCCTATGGGGGTGCATTATAATATAGAGGCTGCCTATGGGGGTGCATTATAATATAGAGGCTGCCTATGGGGGTGCATTATCATATAGAGGCTGCCTATAGGGGTGCATTATAATATAGAGGCTGCCTATGGGGATGCATTATAATACAGAGGCTGCCTATAGGGGTGCATTATAATATAGAGGCTGCCTATAGGGGTGCATTATAATATAGAGGCTGACTATGGGGGTGCATTATAATACAGAGGCTGCGTATGGGGGTGCATTATAATATAGAGGCTGCCTATGGAGTTGCATTATATTATCATGGCTGCCTATGGGGGTGTATTATAATATAGAGGCTGCCTATAGGGGTGCATTATAATATAGAGGCTGACTATGGGGGTGCATTATAATATAGAGGCTGCCTATGGGGGTGCATTATAATACAGAATCTGCCTATGAGGGTGCATTATAATGTAGAGGCTGCCAAAGGGGGTGCATTATAATACAGAGGCTGCCTATAGGGGTGCATTATAATATAGTATCCACCTATGGGGGTGCATTATAATATAGAATCTGTCTATGGGGGTGCATTATAATATAGAGGCTGCCTATGGGGGTGCATTATAATATAGAGGCTGCCTATAGGGCTGCATTATAATATAGAGGCTGACTATGGGGGTGCATTATAATATAGAATCTGCCTAGGGGGGTGCATTATAATACAGAGGCTGCCTATGGGGGTGCATTATAATATAGAGGCTGCCTATAGGGCTGCATTATAATATAGAGGCTGCCTATAGGGGTGCATTATAATATAGAATCTGCCTATGGGGGTGCATTATAATATAGAGGCTGCCTATGGGGGTGCATTATAATATAGAGGCTGCCTATAGGGCTGCATTATAATATAGAGGCTGCCTATAGGGGTGCATTATAATATAGAATCTGCCTATGGGGGTGCATTATAATACAGAGGCTGCCTATGGGGGTGCATTATAATATAGAGGCTGCCTATGGAGTTGCATTATAATATCGTGGCTGCCTATTGGGGTGCATTATAATATAGAATCTGCCTATAGGGGTGCATTATAATATAGAGTCTGCCTATGGGGGTGCATTATAATATAGAGGCTGCCTATGGGGGTGCATTATAATATAGAGGCTGCCTATGGGGGTGCATTATAATATAGAGGCTGCCTATAGGGGTGCATTATAATATAGAGGCTGCCTATAGGGGTGCATTATAATATAGAGGCTGCCTATGGGGGTGCATTATAATATAGAGGCTGCCTATGGAGTTGCATTATAATATCATGGCTGCCTATGGGGGTGTATTATAATATAGAGGCTGCCTATGGGGGTGCATTTTAATATAGAGGCTGCCTATAGGGGTGCATTATAATATAGAGGCTGCCTATAGGGGTGCATTATAATATAGAGGCTGCCTATGGGGATGCATTATAATACAGAGGCTGCCTATAGGGGTGCATTATAATATAGAGGCTGCCTATAGGGGTGCATTATAATATAGAGGCTGCCTATAGGGGTGCATTATAATATAGAGGCTGACTATGGGGGTGCATTATAATACAGAGGCTGCCTATGGGGGTGCATTATAATATAGAGGCTGCCTATGGAGTTGCATTATATTATCATGGCTGCCTATGGGGGTGTATTATAATATAGAGGCTGCCTATAGGGGTGCATTATAATATAGAGGCTGCCTATGGAGTTGCATTATATTATCATGGCTGCCTATGGGGGTGTATTATAATATAGAGGCTGCCTATAGGGGTGCATTATAATATAGAGGCTGACTATGGGGGTGCATTATAATATAGAGGCTGCCTATGGGGGTGCATTATAATACAGAGGCTGCCTATGGGGGTGCATTATAATACAGAGGCAGTCTATGGGGGGTGCATGATGCCATACAAGCTGCCTCTGGGGAGTGCATTATACTATAGACTCTACCTATGGAGAATGCATTATACTATATTGAGGACTATATGGTGTATTATGCTATATCAAGGGTCCTCAACCTGTAGCTTTGGAGCCACATGTGGCTCGCAGTCCCATGAATTGTGGCTCACGACTGTCTGCCAGTTGGTGCATTACGACCAGGTCTAGCAAACAGGTATGAAGAGCATATCTCAAAATGGTGAATTTTATGAGTACAGTAGCCCTGCACAGAAGAGCAGATCTGGATGCAAATATACTGGTCTTAGGGGTTTAGAGATGTTTTAGGTATGGTACGCTGGAGGATGATACTACCTGTTAGAGGAGATGCTCAAAGCTGGATATGACAGTGTGTTGTGAGTCCTTGATGGGAGAATACTGAATGGGGGTATTGTGGGAACCCCTGGATCTCAGTGTACTGCTTTGGAGTGATTTATGTGGAAAAGCTTGGGTTATCATTATACCTGTAAAGGGGGCTTTGGTTGACACTACTTTGAAGGAGATGGGAGCTGGATGTGGCTCGCGACCCTCTCTCAGTGCTGAATGTGGCTCGTGACCCTCTGTCAAAGCTGAATGTGGCTCTCAAGGTCAGAAAGGTTGGAGACCACTGTGCTATATGGATGTTATGTAGGCGGCCATCAGACAGTGTGGAGATTATAGTGACGCTGCCATCATACAGTGTTGGAGCCATTAAATAGTTTGGGGATATTAAGGGGTCACTATATATATACAGTGAGGGGGCATTATACTGTGTATAGAGGAGCTGTACAGGGGGGAGACTTGGGACATTATTAAATGTAAAGTAGGCACTTATTGTTATAGGCGAACTCCGGTTACTGTGACTGTCAAAGGGACGCACACAGGGCAATATTACATTCTAGGGGACAAAATGTGGGCACTGTTTTCTAGCGCACTTGTACCAGGCATTACTATATTCTAGAGAGTTGCTTTAGAATTTAGAAGTCACACAGAACCACACAATAGGTGCAGTAATAGGAGCACATACAGCAGCAGCGGCTCAGTATTGAGGTATCAGCAGGATGAGCAGCTTGTGAAGGTTGAGAATAGTCCAATTCATGACAGTGCTGAAAATATGAGAAGTGAAATGTGTCTTTGTTGTATTCTCTGCAGCCGAGTCCTGGCTGGAGGAGTCGTCTGGGCCAGATGGAAAAGACGTGAAAAGTGAACGATTCTATCTGAAAGAACATCAGCGGTAAGTCATTTTTTGTCACTCTGCTGTAATCTATTATATGTTCTGTAGGACTGGTATTATTTACTACTATCGATATGGTGATAATATCAATATTGGTCTTTTTATATATAGATTATTTTTGGCAACAACGCGGTCATCTACTGAGGTTCTTTGGTTAGGGGCCCACTCAGAAGTTTTGCTCACTCCTGAACCAAAACCCTAGCTACGCCTCTGCCACTGTCCCTTTATGAGGTAATAACTCTGGAACGCTTCATGGATCCCGGTAATTCTGACATTGTTTTCTCGTGAGTATATCAACATTTGTCCATATGATACAACAACTGGCACTTCATAACATCATATCCAACAAGATCGGGCTTATATTAGATTAGCTGAAGAAGAGACCCAGATAATGATACTAAAATCATATTTTATTATACATATTATTAAAAATCAACATATAAAACAAATAAAAATTAGCAGAATGCCCAGAAGGGGGATTTAATACGCCATCAAAATATAAAAGAAGGAAGTATGACTGTGCAAAATGGCACTATGTCTTATTATTAAATGAACAGCGTTCCACAAACTACCGTATTTTCCGCTTTGTAAGACGCACTTTTTTTCCCCAAAATTTGGGGGGAAAACAGGGGTGCGTCTTACAAAGCGGACATGCCTTACCTAGGCTGTGATCGGGGCGTCCGGCGGTTGCTGGCCGCTGCTGCGGGTGTGTCCGGTGCCGCGTTGTGTGCCCGTCGATGCCCGGGGCTCTGCCAACATTGTGCGACAGGCCAGAGCCCCGGCATTTCCTCAGTTCCCTGTGTGCCGGTAAAAAGATGGCCGCCGGCGCGTGCGCAGATGGGATCTCGGGACCCAGTTCTCGAGAGATGAGATTTGAAATCTCATCTCTCGAGAGGTGGGTCCCGAGATCCCATCTGCGCACGCGCCGGCGGCCATTTTCCCTGGGTTCCCTGTGTGCGCGCGGTGGTGCCTGCAAAAAAATGGCCGCCGCGCGTGCGCAGATGGGATCTCGGGACCCAGCTCTCGAGAGATGAGATTTCAGATCTCATCTCTCGAGAACTGGTCCCGAGATCCCATCTGCGCATGCGCCGGCGGCCATTTTTTTTTTTACCGGCACTTCAGCGCACATATACAGGGAACCAAGGAAATGCTGGGGCTCTGGTCTGTCACACAATGTCGGCAGAGCCCCGGGCATCGATGGGCACACAACGCCGCACCGGAGCACCCGCAGCACCGGCCTCCAACCGCCGGACAAGTGGAGAAACCTGACACCAGCACAAGACTCTGCAGCAGCAACAGCACACATCGGAGCCCCCCTCATCCCTGAATGCGGCCTGCAGCATCACTCCACGCCTGCCTCCTCCAGCAGCGAGCCTGGGACCCCTCTACACCGCAGCCACCAACCCCGGTAAGCAATAAGATGCAAGGATTATAAGAGGCACCACCATTTTATTAAAAAATATTTTTTTCTTATTTTTCTCCTCAAAAATTGTGGTGCGTCTTATAATCCGGAGCGTCTTATAAAGCGAAAAATACGGTATATCAAAGGCTATCAATTTCAAAGGAACACCACCTAATCAATATTAAATATTTAATATACAATATATTTAATGAATTCAATAAGTGAATGGTGAAGTCCCCTGGTATAGAAAATCCTAAATGCCAGGTGGAATCACTGAATAACAGCAACATGAACTATCTACTCTGCTGATTTTAAACTAGAATCAATAACGTAATAGAAACAAAGTAAAGAGATAAAAAAAATTACCTAGCCAGACAGCACAGAATGATGACAAGATGGCGTGACCCCCTCACCCCAAGACACGTGACGGAAGAAGCGACATAAAAATAAAAAATCATATTTTTTTACAAAAATGATCTTTTTGCCCCCAATTTTTTATTTTCCCAAAGGTAGCAGGAGAAATTGGACCCCGAAAGTTGTTGTACAATTTGTCCTGAGTACGCTGATACCCCCCATATGTGGGGGTAAATTAGTGATTGGGCACATGGCAGAGCTCGAAAGGGAAGGAGCACCATTTTACTTTTTCAACGCAAAATTGGCTGGAATTGAGATCGGACGCCATATCGCATTTGGAGAGCCCCTGATGTGCCAAAACAGTGGAAACCCCCCACAAATGACACCAGATTGGAAACTAGACCCCCTAAGGAACTTATCTAGATGTGTGGTGAGCACTTTGAGCTTCCAAGTGCTTCACAGAAGTTTATAACTTAGAGTCGTAAAAATAAAAAATCATATTTTTTTCACAAAAATGATCTTTTCATCCCCAATTTTTTATTTTCACAAGGGTAACAGGAGACATTGGATGCCAAAAGTTGTTGTACAATTTGTCCTAAGTACGCCGATACCTTATACGTGGGGGTAAATCACTGTTTGGGCACACAGCAGAGCTTGGAAGGGGGAAGGAGCACCGTTTGACTTTTTCAATGCAGAATTGGCTGGAATTGAGATAGGATGCCATGTTGTGTTTGGAGAGCCTCTGATGTGCCTGAATAGTGGAAATCCCCCAACCCTAACTCCAACACACAACTAACCCTAATCCCAGCCCTAACCCTAATTCCAGCCCTAACCATAACCCTAACACAACCCCTAACACTAATCCCAACCCTAACCATAATCCCAACCCTAACCCTAAACCAAACCCCAACCCTAACCCTAACTTTAGGACCAACCCTAACCCTAACTTTAGCCCCAACCCTAACTTTAACCCAACTCACTTTAGCCCAATTCTAGCCCTAATGGGAAAAAGGGAATGAATATATTTTTTTTATTTTATTATCTTTCCCTAACTAAGGGGGTGATAAATGGCAGTTTGATTTTCTATTTTTTTATTTTGATCACTGTGATAGGGTCTATCACAGTGATCAAAATGAATCAATAATCTATTGTTGCTGGGTGCTGGCCGGCAGATCTCGGAAGAAGAATCCAGTGGCCCGGGGGGCTTCAGGGGGGCCTACAGATAAAACAGAGGTACCGGGAGGTGATCAGAGGACCCTATTTCTCTCCCCTCTGATGTGCGATCAGATCATAGGAGAGAGAAATTAAATGGAAAATCTGACTTTTTTTGTGGTCGCCGTTATACCGTTTATAACGGCAATCGCAACACCGGGGTCAGTAAAAAACAACCCGAATTATGTTCTCTGAGGTCTCGGCTACCCTTGACAACCGAGGCCCTGGAGAAATGCCAACGCTGGGAGCGCTATAACTTTAAACCTCAGCACTGTGGTTTAAGTGCTCCGATCCAAAGGCAGAGGGGCTGTTTGATCACAGGGTTTAAAGTGGCCGTAGCATATGAATATGAATAAATCTGCAATCCTTTTATGAACGATTGATTCTGTGTCATGTCTAACAGTGCAATAAATCCACAAAAAGTTCTATTATTCTGAATATCTCTGTGGTCACTGGTTTGACTTGTGAATGTGCAGCAGCTGACTGACAATTCTATGCGCTTTACTTCTCATGCATCAGGTGAGTGGAATTATAATACTATCTTGTACCCTGTCTATCAGATAGGACCCTCTTTGTGCTTTCTCAAATCCTACATTGTGAATCAGAAAAATTTGGGGGAGATTCACAAGGAGTGAACTGCTACTGGAGTCACTGCTTCAAGAGCCACCACACACAGACGTATCCAGAACATGGTATACAAGTGTAGCATTCCTTGTGTCAAGCCACTCATGAGCAATAGACAATGCCAGAAGTGTCTCACCTGGGTCAAGGAGAAAAAGAACTGGACTGTTGCTCAGTGGTCCAAGGTGTTGTTTTCAGATGAAACTAAATTTTGCATTTCATCTGGAAATCAAGGTCCCAGAGTCAGGAGGAAGAGTGGAGAGGCCACTATCCAAGCTGCTTGAGGTCTAATGTGAAGTTTCCACAATCATTGATGGTTTTGAGAGCCATGTCATCTGCTGGTCTAGGTCCACTGTATTTTATCAAGACCAAAGTCAGCGCAGCCATCTACCAGGGAATTTTAGAGTACTTTATGCTTCCCTCTGCCAACAAGCTTTTTGGAGATGGAAATTTCATTCTCCAGCAAGACTTGGTACCTGTCCACATTGCCAAAAGTACCAATACTTGGTTTAAAAACAACAGTAACACTGTGCTTGATTGGCATCTAACTTGCCTGACCTTATCCCCATAAAGAATCTATGAAGTATTCTCAAGAGGAAGATGAGAGACACCAGACCAAACAATGCAGATGAGCTGAAGGTTATTATTATCAAAACAACCTGGGCTTCCATAACACCTCAGCAGTGCCACAGGCTGATCACATTCATGCCACGACGCATTGATGCAGCAATTGATGCAAAAGGAGCCCAGACCAAGCATTGAGTGCATGTACTGAACATACATGTACATTTTGGTAGGCCAACATTTCGGATTTTAAAATAATTTTTCAAGCTGGAATTTAAAGTATTCTAATTTGCTAAAATAATTACTTTTGGGTTTTCTTTGGCTGTAAGCCATAATCAGCAACATAAACAGAAATAGATCACTCTGTTAGTAATGACTCTGTATAATATATGAGTTTCACTTTTTGCATTAAAGAACTGAAATAAGTTAACTTTTTGATGACGTTCTAATTTTGTGAGAAACACCTATACATTACAGGAGACACTGGGGGTACGTAAATCACAGGCAATGCTGTGGGCACATACATCACAAGAGATGCTGTGGGCACATACATCACATGATATGTTGGGGCATATACATCACAGGAGACGCCGGGTCATATACATCACAGGATATGCTCAGGTATATACATCACAGGAGATGCTGAGGAATATACATTACAGGAGGGGCTGGGGGCACATACATCATAGGAGACACTGGGAAAATATACATCACAGGAGTTGCTGGGGACACATACATCGTAGGAGACACTGAGGATATGTACATCACAGGAAATGCTGTGGGCACATATATCACAGGAGATGCTGGGGGCACATATATCACATGAGATGCTGGGGCATATACATCAAAGGAGATGCTGGGGGCACATACAGTGGGGAAAAAAAGTATTTAGTCAGTCAGCAATAGTGCAAGTTCCACCACTTAAAAAGATGAGAGGCGTCTGTAATTTACATCATAGGTAGACCTCAACTATGGGAGACAAACTGAGAAAAAAAAATCCAGAAAATCACATTGTCTGTTTTTTTTTCATTGTATTTGCATATTATGGTGGAAAATAAGTATTTGGTCAGAAACAAGCAATCAAGATTTCTGGCTCTCACAGACCTGTAACTTCTTCTTTAAGAGTCTCCTCTTTCCTCCACTCATTACCTGTAGTAATGGCACCTGTTTAAACTTGTTATCAGTATAAAAAGACACCTGTGCACACCCTCAAACAGTCTGACTCCAAACTCCACTATGGTGAAGACCAAAGAGCTGTCAAAGGACACCAGAAATAAAATTGTAGCCCTGCACCAGGCTGGGAAGACTGAATCTGCAATAGCCAACCAGCTTGGAGTGAAGAAATCAGCTGTGGGAGCAATAATTAGAAAATGGAAGACATACAAGACCACTGATAATCTCCCTCGATCTGGTGCTCCACGCAAAATCCCACCCCGTGGGGTCAGAATGATCACAAGAACGGTGAGCAAAAATCCCAGAACCACGCGGGGGGACCTAGTGAATGAACTGCAGAGAGCTGGGACCAATGTAACAAGGCCTACCATAAGTAACACACTACGCCACCATGGACTCAGATCCTGCAGTGTCAGACGTGTCCCACTGCTTAAGCCTGTACATGTCCGGGCCCGTCTGAAGTTTGCTAGAGAGCATTTGGATGATCCAGAGGAGTTTGGGGAGAATGTCCTATGGTCTGATGAAACCAAACTGGAACTGTTTGGTAGAAACACAACTTGTCGTGTTTGGAGGAAAAAGAATACTGAGTTGCATCCATCAAACACCATACCTACTGTAAAGCATGGTGGTGGAAACATCATGCTTTGGGTCTGTTTCTCTGCAAAGGGGCCAGGACGACTGATCCAGGTACATGAAAGAATGAATGGGGCCATGTTTCGTGAGATTTTGAGTGCAAACCTCCTTCCATCAGCAAGGGCATTGAAGATAAAACGTGGCTGGGTCTTTCAACATGACAATGATCCAAAGCACACCGCCAGGGCAACGAAGGAGTGGCTTCGTAAGAAGCATTTCAAGGTCCTGGAGTGGCCTAGCCAGTCTCCAGATCTCAACCCTATAGAAAACCTTTGGAGGGAGTTGAAAGTCCGTGTTGCCAAGCGAAAAGCCAAAAACATCACTGCTCTAGAGGAGATCTGCATGGAGGAATGGGCCAACATACCAACAACAGTGTGTGGCAACCTTGTGAAGACTTACAGAAAACGTTTGACCTCTGTCATTGCCAACAAAGGATATATCACAAAGTATTGAGATGAAATTTTGTTTCTGACCAAATACTTATTTTCCACCATAATATGCAAATAAAATGAAAAAAAAAACAGACAATGTGATTTTCTGGATTTTTTTTTCTCAGTTTGTCTCCCATAGTTGAGGTCTACCTATGATGTAAATTACAGACGCCTCTCATCTTTTTAAGTGGTGGAACTTGCACTATTGCTGACTGACTAAATACTTTTTTTCCCCACTGTATATCACATGAGATGCTGGGGCATATACATCACAGGAGATGCTGGGGCATATATATCACAGGAGATGCCGGGTGATATACAGTACATCACAAGGTATGCTCAGGTGGGCTACATGCATTATAGGAGATGGTGGGTACACATGCATCATAGAAGATGCTGGGGCACATACATCACATGAGATGCTAGAGCATATACATCACAGAAGACACTGAGGCATATAAATCACAGGAGATGCTCAGGCATATAAATCACAGGAGATGACGGGGCATATACATTATAGTAGGAGCTGTGGGCACATACTTAATAGGAGACGCTGGAAACAAGTACATCACATGAGGCCCTGGGGCACATACCTCACAGGAGGGGCTGGGGGCATATACATAACAGGAGGGGCTGGGGGCATATACATCAAAGGAAGGACTGAGAGCACATACATCATATGAGATGCCAGTGCACATAATTTACAGGTGTTACTGGTTTACCACAACAGACAGGGGCCAGAAGACCGCAGTATCTGATTCCACATACTCCTGCACTCATTAGAAGCACTTCACCATCATACTAAATGGCGCAAGTTTCTGCTAGCATTGCAGGGGTTAAATTTGTTCAGTGGAGAATCTCTGAAGCTTTCCTTCTTTGATCATTGCAGCTGTTCAGTGTTGGCCATTGCCCACTGCTATATATACTCGCTTCTGGCAATCAGAATTGCCAGTGTTAGTTTTATACTGCTTGGTGTGGAATTGGAGGTGTTTGTTAAGGAGGCGCTTGGAATGTTGTTCTAAAGACTGTTGCTTGGTGATTTGTCTATAAGTATATCCTCATCCTCTTCTATTTGGTTGTTCCTTCCTTTTACTTCCCGGTGTTCCACTCTGTTTTTTGTGAGTGCATAGTTGTATGATTGGTATTTTCATTTATCCCTGTATGTCTTTCCTTGTTAGTCTGGTTTGTGTATTCTTATATACAACTACTCCCACTTCCCTGAGTAGGGGAGGGGAAAGATAGGGGCTGATTCAGGAGCTCAGCAAGGTACGTGGCCCCGTCATCTTCACCATTAAAAGTAATCTAGGGAGCAGGGATAGCTAGGGCACCCATAACTTTAGTGATAGGGAAGGTGTCCCTAGCCCAAGGATATCAAACTATAGTCATGTGACAACAGGAGGGGTTGAGGCATATGCATCATATGAGAGGCAGGGGCATATACATCACAGGAGATGCCGGGGACACATACATCACATGAGATTTTGGGGGCAAAGATATAACAGAAGACAATGGGGGAAATAATCACAGTATGGGTTGGGGCATAAACATGTAAGAGGGGGCTGGGACACATACATCACAGGAGATGCTGGGGGCACAGACATCACATTACAAGAGAGGCTGGGGGCATATAAATCATAGGAGAGGCTGAGGGCATATGCATCACATGAGGGGATGGGGCCATATATACATTACAGGAGGGACTGGGGCATATACATTACAGGAGACACGGGTGTATACATCACAGGAGCTGCTGGGGTAATATGTACATTACAGGAGGGGCTGGGAGAACAATCATCACAAGAGGGGCTGAGGGCATGTATACAATACAGGAGAGGTTGGGAGCACATACATCTCAGGAAGGGCTAGGAACATAAATGCATTACAGGAAGAGCTGGGGCATATACATCACAAGAGATGCTGGGGCACATACATCACAGGAGACACTGGGGTATATACATCACAGGAGGCGCTGAGGGCATATATGCATTACAAGATGGGCTGAGGGCATATAAATCACAGTAGAGCCTCGGGTCATATACATCACAGGAGGGGCTGGGAAATATATTCTTTATAGAAGGGGCTGAGGCACATACATTGCAGGAGACACTGGGGTATATACATCACAAGAGTTGCTGGGGGCATATGTATATTACAGAATGGGCTGGGGAATATACATCAAAAGAGGCGCTGGCGGCATATAGATCACAGAAGGGGTTGAGGCTTATACATCACAGGAGGTGCTGGGGGCATGTATACATTAGAGGAGGGACTGGGGGCTTATGCATCACAGGAAGGACTGAGGGCATATATGCATTACAGGAGGAGATGGGGCATATACATCACAGGAGATGCTGGGACTGCCGCTGCTGTTGCTGCCGACGGAACTGGAGCTCGGAACGCAAAGCGCCTGACTCCACCAACAAAGTACGTCCTGACACAGAACTTAATCCTTTATTCCACACTCCACAGTGTTCAGTAGTGAATGTTGCATATGCGTGCATGCAGTGTCAGGAACAATTAATGGGTTGGCATTTTGCTGGCCGTCAGCCCGAGCACTATGATGCCCAGCCCAAACACTGTGGTCCCAGGAAGTCTACATTATGGGCCATAAATGGCCCGCAGGCCAGAGATTCCCCGCCTCTGCAGTAGGTGCAGATTCTAGTCAAGTGGCTATGTACTAGAAAATACAAACATGCTATAAGTAAGGTTAATAAATTAAAACTAAAAAATACATAGAAGCAAATAATTGCTACTGGATACATACAACAGCAAAGAAAAAGGAGTGAGTAGGGACATAAGTTGGTATATGTGCAATGTGTAAGAGCAGGTTCACACTGTAGCCATTTCACAGACACAACCCAATTGAAAAACAAAATGAGCTATATATATATATATATATATATATATATATATATATATACTCTATAGTACATAAATAAGTAAATAGTAATATTACAGGTAAATAACATAGTGCACTTAGTTAAATTTATTTTGATCAAAAGACAATGAAAGCCTTCTCACCGCAACAATCAGGATGGTCCTATCCTGTCTCTTGTATTAGAACCTTACGTTGTGGTAGCAGGACAAGGGCCCGAATTTGCAGACACCTGTCCATGGGAACCTATATAGCTTAAATGACTAGCTTAGAAAGGGGGGTCATGCGCCTGTTTGTACAAAGTACAAGAAACTGCAGCAAAATCAAAGAAATGAAACCGAGCATCTGTTGGTATACGTGCAACGTTTAAGAGTGCGTTCACACTGTGGCCATTTCACAGACAAAACTCACTAAAAAAAACAAAATGAGCATATACCCTGTGAGGAGCTGTCCACTTACTAAAGAATATTGGACCAATGCACATAGAGCTGAGTCCACAGCTCTCGGCTCTAAGGGATGCAGAATTTTTCCAGCATGGAGCACTGGATACATCTATATTATTGCTGTGTTTTATTAGAGAGTTGATTGCTCATCAGTTCAGCCTCAGGAATCAATGTTTCCATTCAGTGACATAATACAGAGGAAGAGGTACTGGTTGGATCTTTGTATACATAAGGCCAGATAGGAGATTGTTAAAGGGAATCTGTGACCCCATTTTTTGACTGTCACCTGCCGGCACCGCCATCAGGGTGTAACCTGAAAGATAAGAAAAACAAGTTATATTATACTCACCGGGGGGGCGGTCTGGTCTTGGTCCGATGGGTGTCGTGGTCTGGCGCCTCCCATCTTGTAGCGGTGACGTCCTCTTCTTTGCTTCCCATCACGACTCCGGCGCTGCTGTACTTTATCTGCCCCGTTGAGGGCAGAGTAAAGTACTGCAGTGCGCAGGCGCCGGACATCTCTGACCTGGGTCCGGTGCCTGCGCACTGCAGTACTCTGCTCTGCCCTCAGCAGGGCCGAGCAGAGTGCACCTGCGCAGGAGCCACAACAGGAAGTAAAGAAGAGGACGTCACCTATAGAAGATGGGAGGTGCCGGACCCGGACGTCTACACCCATCGGACCAAAACCGGACCCGGACCGCCCCTGTGTTTACCACTATATGGTAAAACTTACATGGAGATATGATTCTTGAGGTTCAAATGGGTATGCAGATACCAAGCATGTATCATTTTTTATTTAAGTATTGAAAGAAATTCCAAAAATGCATAATAAAAATCCTTTTTACTTTAGTCACCATTTTCTGAGACCGGTAATTGTTTCACTTTTTGGGATATGGAGCTGTGTGAGGTTTTTTTTTCGCACCCTAGGATGACGTTTTTATTAACACCATTTGTGGGTAGATATGATGCTTTGATCGCCTCCCGTTGAAATGTTGCGGCAGCAAAAAAAGTGATCATGACGTTTTGATTTTTTTTTCATTGCGCCATTTACTAATAGGATTAATTTATTTTATATTTTGGTAGATCGCACTTTTATGAATGCACCGATTATACAGTCATATGTTAAAGTTTGGGCAGCCCTATTAATGTTAACCTTTTTTCTTTATAACAATTTTGGTTTTTGCAACAGCTGTTTCAGTTTCATATATCTAATAACTGATGGACTCAGTTATATTTCTGGATTCAAATGAGGTTTATTGTACTAACAGAAAATGTGCAATCTGCATTTTAACAAAATTTGACCGGTGCAAAAGTATGGGCACCTCAACATAAAAGTGACATTAATATTTCGTAGATCCTCCTTTTGCAAAAAGAACAGCCTCTAGTCGCTTCCTGTAGCTATTAATGAGTTCCTGGATCCTGGATGAAGGTATTTGTGACCATTCCTGTTTACAAAACAATTCCAGTTCAGTTAAGTTTGATGGTCGCCGAGCATTGACAGCCCGCTTCAAATCATCCCACAGATATTCAATGATATTCAGGTCTGGGGACTGGGATGGCCATTCCAGAACATTGTAATTGTTCCTCTGCATGAATGCCTGAGTAGATTTGGAGCGGTGTTTTGGATCATTGTCTTCCTGAAATATCCATCCTCTGCGTAACTTCAACTTCGTCACTGATTCTTGCACATTATTGTCAAGACTCTGCTGATACTGAGTTGAATCCATGCGACCCTCAACTTTAACAAGATTCCCGGTGCCAGCATTGGTCACACAGCCCCAAAGCATGATGGAACCTCCACCAAATTTTACTGTGGGTAGCAAGTGTTTTTCTTGGAATGCTGTGTTTTTTAGCCTCCATGCATAACGCCTTTTTGTATGACCAAACAACTCAATCTTTGTATCATCAGTCCACAGGACCTTCTTCCAAAATGTAACTGGCTTGTCCAAATGTGCTTTTGCATACCTCAGGCGACTCTGTTTGTGGCGTGCTTGCAGAAACGGCTTCTTTCGCATCACTCTCCCATACAGCTTCTCCTTGTGCAAAGTGCGCTGTATTGTTGACCGATGCACAGTGACACCATCTGCAGCAAGATGATGCTGCAGGTCTTTGGAGGTGGTCTGTGGATTGTCCTTGACTGTTCTCACCATTCTTCTCTGCCTTTCTGATATTTTTCTTGGCCTGCCACTTCTGGGCTTAACAAGAACTGTACCTGTGTAATTCCATTTCCTTACTATGTTCCTCACAGTGGAAACTGACAGGTTAAATCTCTGAGACAACTTTTTGTATCCTTCCCCTGAAAAGCTATGTTGAATAATCTTTGTTTTCAGATCATTTGAGAGTTGTTTTGAGGAGCCCATGATGCCACTCTTCATAGGAGAATCAAATAGGAGAACTACTTGCAAGTGGCCACCTTAAATACCTTTTCTCATGATTTGATACACCTGGCTATGCAGTTCAAAGCTCAATGAGGCTACAAAACCAATTTAGTGCTTCAGGAAGTCAGTAAAAAGTAGTTAGGAGTGTTCAAATCAAGAAAATGATAAGGGTGCCCATACTTTTGCATCGGTCAAATTTTGTTTAAATGCAGATTGCACATTTTCTGTTAGCACAATAAACCTCATTTGAATCCAGAAATATAACTGAGTCCATCAGTTATTAGATATATGAAACTGAAATAGCTGTTGCAAAAACCAAAATTGTTATAAAGAAAAAAGGTTAACATTAATAGGGGTGCCCAAACTTTAACATATGACTGTAAGTATGTGTATTTTTACATGTTTTTAAATGTTTTTTATTTTTAATGAGACATAGGGGGTGATTTGAACTTTTGTATTTTTTATTTATTTCCATATTTTTTAAAAAAATTACAACCAATCTGCACCCTGCGATTACATCACGGGCAGATGTTAAATGCCTCTGTCAGAGATTGACAGTGGGATTTAACTGACTAACAGTCATTGGTGGTGCTCCACCCCAGTGGCAGCTGTTAGAGGCACATGATGGCTGATTAAATTAGCTATCATTTGTGAGAAAAGAGTGGGCTAGGTGTTCGAACTTGTATCAAAGTCAGGGAGACGGCAAATGACAAAAGTTTATGTCATATGTTGTGAAGGGGTTAAAAAGAATTTGTCAGAGGTTTTTTCTACCCCATCTGAGAGTAGATAGGCAGAGATCCTGATTTCAGCAATGTGTCACAGTTTAACTTCTGCAGACCTACCAGTTGTCTGAATGCTGAGCTCTGTATAATTCCGCACACATTAACTATTGGTATTTTTTTGTCCATGTACTGAAAGCTGCCAATCGGTGGTAGGGTGTGGTCACACAGAGCTTTACTACTTGGCAGCAGGTATACTAGACCTCTAATGATAAACTCTTTTTGATAAAAGAGTGATTTTTATATAAGCTACATTAAGCAGCCCAGTAAGTGACACATTGCTGGAACCAGGGTCTCTGTCTCCATAATATGCTACTCTAATATTAGATGGCAAAAATCTGTTGACAGATTCCATTTACTATGCTACAAGGTTCTCTTTACTATGTTATAGAAATGACCAAAGATAAAATGTCAAAGGTTTGTGAAATCATATTGGTAAGTGGTAAAACAAAACAAAACATGTAATGAATAAGTGGTATTCAACTGTGTGTACATCAACGGAGAATATCATTTCACTATGAAAAAGATATGTAAAAGAAATTAAAATGCATCCTGTATAATGCATAGTAGAACATTATGGTTGATCATTGGTATGTGGCAATTGAAATCATAGAATCGTAGAGTTGGAAGGGACCTCCTGGGCCATCTGGTCCAACCCCCTGCTCAAAGCAGGATTTGCTAAATTATCCCAGTCAGATGTCTGTCCAGCCTCTGTTTGAAGACTTCTATTGAAGCAGAACTCACCACTTCTCGTGGCAGCCTGTTCCACTCATTGATCACTCTGTCAAAAAGTTTTTTCTAATATCTAATCTGTGTCTCCTCCCATTCAGTTTCATCCCATTGCTTCTAGTCTTTCCTTGTGCAAATGAGAATAAAGTTGATCCTTCTACAATGTGACAGCCCTTTAGATATTTGTAGACAGCTATTAAGTCTCCTCTCAGTCTTCTCTTCTGCAAGTTAAACATTCCCAAATCCTGCAACCTTTCCTCATAAGACAGGGTTTGCAGACCGGTCACCATTCTGGTCGCTCTTTTCTGAACTTGCTCCAGTTTGTTGATGTCTTTTTTTAAAATGTGGCACCCAAAACTGGACACAGCATTCCAGATGAGGTCTGAACAAAGAAGAGTAGAGGGCAATAATGACTTCACATGATCTAGACTGTAGGCTTCTGTTAATACATCCCAGAATTGCATTTGCCTTTTTGCTGCTGCATCACACTGCTGCCTCATGTTCAGTCTGTGATCTATTAGTATACCCAAGTCTTTTTCACATGTGCTGTTGCTTAGCCCTATTCCTCCCATTCTGTATATGCTTTTTTCATTTTTATTGCCCAGATGTAGTACTTTGCATTTTTCCCTGTTAAAAACCATTCTGTTAGTTGCTGCCCACTGCTCCAGTTTATTTATATCTTTTTGAATCCTCTCTCTCTCTTCTCTAGTATTAGCTATCCCTCCTAGCTTTGTGTCATCAGCAAATTTAATCAGTTTACCCTCAATTCCTTCATCTAAATCGTTGATAAAGATGTTGAACAATACAGGGCCCAGGACAGAGCCCTGTGGTACCCCACTTGAGACATTCTTCCAACTGGATGTGCAGCCATTTACGACCACTCTTTGGGTCCCATCACTAAGCCAGTTATGAATCTACCTAACAGTTGCCTTGTCCATTCCATACCTAGTAATTTTTTCAATAAGGATGGTGTGAGAGACTTTGTCAAATGCTTTGCTGAAGTCAAGACATACTATAGCTACAGCATTTCCCTGATCCACCTAATCAGTGATTCCGTCATAGAAGGAAATTAAGTTAGTCTGACATGACTTATTAGTTACAAATCCATGCTGACTCTGTTTAATCACTTCATTCTTATCCAGGTACTTACATACATGTTGTTTAATAATTTGTTTAAAGATCTTTCCTGGTATAGAAGTCAGACTCACCGGCCTATAGTTGCCTGGGTCCACCTTCTTCCCCTTTTTGAAGATAGGAAGAACATTTGCTCTTCTCCAGTCTTCTGGAGAATTGTTCATGAACATATAATTTGCTAAATTGCTAAAAATATATTAGCCACTTTTCATTTTAATGATAAAGTAAATATCATGCATAATTCTTGCCATTGAAAATGAGTAATGGGTTTAATAAGAGACATTGTATCTATCCAGCAATTTAGAATTTGCTGTGGAAAAAAGCCAGACATACATTATAATCCATTGCTTTGTGTTGGGGAGAGTTTGCCCTTTAAAATCTTCTAACCAACCCCTCCCTCGCTCCCAAATAAACAGAACCAGAACATGTCCTTCATCTTAATTGCAAACATATGGAGAGGTAAATGAGGTGCAATATTTTTGCCATGGAAACTAAGCTTTCAAAACATGGATATACTGAAACCTTAAATTAATTCCTAAAATCTATTTAATGAGTAATGATTTTAGAACACATGCTAAACCCTAACATTTAACACCTATCAGTTGTATTACTTTCAATTTGTTTGTGAACTTTACAAATCCTTAGTTGAGACACTTTGTTTTTCATAAAAGCCATGTACAAAGTAAGTCAGTGTAACCATATCTCATTATATCTAGAAAGATAGCTAGCATAGCATTTTAAGCAAATCATTTGGTTGATATTTATCAAACTACAGTGGCATGTAAAGCATATAAAATAAACGCCAATGAAACAGAAAAAAATAAAAAATAAAATAAAGAATATAAAATTTTTTTAAAATAAAATATATTAGCAACAAATAATACGATGATGACCAGTATTCAAAGATGTGTCAAATTAAATGGGGAACCATTCTAATAAGGATACCAAAAGAAAAGAAACCCTGGACATGAGCCAAATTAATAGATCATAAAACCAAACAATTTGGGGGAAGATAAAATACCTTTAGGCCCTGCACATGGACGTGCTGCTATGTAATTAATATAATACAATGTAACAAGTACCTGGGAAAGATGATGAACGTGCACAATGCACCCCGACGCGCGTTTCGGTATAACTCCTTCGTCAGGGGTGTGTGTTCCATTCAACCGCGTGTATAAATAGGGGCCCAGTAATAGAGGTGAGAGGAGACCCGAGAACGAGCGGCGCGTGTACACCTGAGAAATCCGGAAGTCCGCGGCCCTGGTGTCAGGTGACCGATGACGTCGGGTACACGTGATTGCAGTCACCTGATGCCGGGGACCTCCGGATTTCTCTGGCATACACGTGCCGCTCATTATCTGGTCCCCCTCACCTCTATTACTGGGCCCCTATTTATACACCCGGTTGTATGCAACATGTGAATATAAAAATGGATATTTTGAGTCCATATTGAATTCATTCAGACCAAGACAGAGCAGCATTGCTGGTCATACATTTACATAGTGACACAATCTTGAGAACTGTTTACTTGTTGTCTGAAAGCTTTGTTTGTTTTTTGTTATTGTAAAACATGAAGGTTTATTTAACCTCTTTCTGTTGTGGACTTATATAATCCTTGTGGGTTTTTATAGTCAGGGTTTATGGCCTATTATTTGATGTTTGCCTGGTATCTCTGTTTCATCTGGTCTTGAAAGCTGGCCACTGGACGGGGAAGGTGAACCTTGAGTTGCTACATAGTGTAAATCACTATATAAGGCCAGAGAAACATGACTGAGATAGAAGAAGAAACTTGGGTACCTGTAGTTATATGTGTACATTGTTGTGATACCTGCATAAGTGGGGACACCTGTGCAATGTTGTAAATTTCCCAGGGGTTCTCTGTCTTGGTGTTGCTTCTCTGATATTCCAGACGGATGATGTTTAAAAGCTCTTTGGTTATGATGTGAGTATATGAAGTTAATCTTTATATGTATTTAATCTTTATATGTACTTAACCTTTGTATATTTAAATATTCAAAAGTGTACACAATCATACTATTCCTTTAATTTTGTACTTTGAAATAAAATTGTGTTATATCACAAGTAGTAGCCTTCTTTAAAGCCATATCCAAACCTTAGTGTGAAAAATTTGACAATACAGCACTCTTGGAGATTTGTGTGCTCACATAACTTTGACCAAGGTTTCAAACCTTAATTAGCTTGTTAGGGTTATGGCTTGTTCACTATCATTGTTAGGAAAGGCCAGGTGATGCAAATTTCCCGGCCTGCTTTATAGAAACCCAGCCTCCTCTAACTTTGTGCCGAAAACAGCAGCCATGAATTCTTCTAAGCAGCTGCCTAGCACTGTGAAAATGAAAATGATGGAGGCTCACAAAGCAGGAGAAGGCTATAAGAAGATAGCAAAGGGTTTTCAAGTTGCCCTTTCCCCAGTTTGAAATGTAATTTATAAATGGCAGTTAACAGGAACAGTAGGGGTCAAGATAAGGTCTAGTCAACCAAGCAAAATTTCAGTGAGAGCTGCATGTAAGGTTGCTAGAGAGGCAAAAAATAATCCTTGCTTGACTGCAAAAGACCTTCAGAAAAATTTAGCCTAGTCTGGAGTTGTGGTACATAGTTCTATAATTCAGAGACACCTGCACAAATATGATATCACTCTGTGACTGTATGAGATTAGGGAAAGGGTCTTTGCACCATCGCTGGAGCTGGGGCCCTAACTATCCCAGCTCACAAAGGTGAGGAGGTTTGGGCTACCCACCTCACTGTTCTCCTGTTATACCCTAAGCTATCCCCTCCCCCAGGAGGCCTGAGACAGAAATGCTAGTGTTTAAACACGTAAGACAAGCAGGGATAACAAAAAGTAACTAATCTACAAAACAATCACCAAAGGTAGAGATGAATATAGGGAGGGGTAAGAATGTACAAACCAAATGGGAATAGGACAATGAGGAAAGCATGCATTCAAAAACATCATACAACAATCTCCAGCAGCAACAACACTATCCAACTTCACCACAGCAACTCCAGCACACCAGGTAGTAAACTTTCACTGGCGAGGAATAGATGGTCTGTCCAAATTCTATAAAGAGAGGAAATGAGCAGGTCAGGAGCAACTGTGAGATGGAGTTGTATAACCCTCACCAGCATAGAAAGGGTCGTTAACCTCTTCAGCACCAAAGGAAATGAAATCCATTTAATATGGGGAACACAGGCTAAATGCAAGACTTGCAATTGAAAATACATAATGATTTCCTTACTCCAAATCTAACAAGAGGACATGACACACTTGTGACTAGAGTTGAGCGAAACAGGTCAGCCAGATTCATAAGTCGCCGACTTATGGTAAAGTCGGGTTTCGCCGACCGAAACCCAACCACAGCGTGAAGTCGGCCATGCGGTCGGCAAAACCAGCGGCAAAGTCAGATTTCCCAGAATGCTTGCATGTGACTTTTTCCAGCCACTGAGCAAGGATGTACACTGTGGCCAAGAGATGACATGTGCAGCGTCCGGGGGAGAGAGAGATAGAGAGAGATTTCGTGCACTTTAAAAAAGCGGTCCGGCATGTAGGTGTGTTTACTGTCCTCCTCTCTCTGATGACTTTGCTTCCCCATTGACTTGCATTGGGTTTCGTGTTTCAGTGGGACCTCCGACTTTTCATGATAGTCGGACGATTTTGCTCGACTCGACTTTTGAGAAAGTCGGGTTTCATGAAACCCGACTCGACCCTAAAGAAGGCAAAGTCGCTCATCTCTACTTGTGGTATGTTCGTCTGCACTGCACTATTGAATACTATTGGTCCAAGAGCAGTTTGTTTTTTACGGGACGCACTCAAAATGAGGCTGTGTGAACAAGTCCTTGGAGTCTCTTGCTTTGAACATATTGTGCACACCTGCAATGGGGGAAATAAGTACTTGATCCCTTGCTGATTTTATAAGTTTGCCCACTGACAAAGACATGAACTGTCTATAATTTTAAGGGTAGGTTAATTTTAACATTGAGAGATAGAATATCAAAAATAAAATCCAGAAAATCACATTGTATAAATTATATAAATTTATTTGCATTTTACAGTGAGAAATAAGTATTTGATCCCTCTAGCAAACAAGACTTAATACTTGATGGCAAAACCCTTTTCCACGGGGTGACTTGCCCAGTGTGACCCGACCCGACGATCGGTCGGTCACAAAACCAACGAAGACAAACAAAGGGACATCGGGGAAACAATTACAACGGTGGGACCTATAATAGGGAACGGGGAAGTGGACACCTCCTGCACTCTCCTAAAGAAGAGCCCTGAATTCTCCTCACATTCCCTATACAGGTTCTTTCAACCTGTTGCCAACCAGGATACCTAGGTCCCTCACTTGTCTTGCACCTATCCCTTACTAGGGAACTGGCAAGTGCGGACACTGGTCCCACCGCTGTACTGATAAGACACCAGGGAAAAATAACAGACAGGGAAAAACAACCACACTTAGCTTGCTCTGCACTGGACCACAGAGTAAGGTGCCTGGACACAGCTTCCAGCAGGAAAACCACTTCTCCATATAAGCTGCAAACACCACTGCTCAAGATAGCTTCTCTCCTCAGAACGGTTGGCTTCCTAATGACCAGTATTACCAACAGTGAATTGCAGCACCAGGTGGCCTTATAAAGGGAAGTGGGAGTAGTCACCACCTGCTGACTAATTAAACATGTAGTAACACCAGCGGCCACCAGGGGGGGAAACCCAGTAGCCGACCAACTACAATTGTAGCAACACCAGCGGCCACCGGGGGGGCAAAAACCCATCTTAACCCCAGAGGGCCAGAAAGGAAAAAGGTTTATATAAGAGAGTCCAGACTCTGACACAGATCCAAAAATGGATCGTGACACCCTTGATGGCAAGCCAGCAGACAGACATTTTTTGTAGTTGATGATGAGGTTTGCACACATGTCAGGAGTAGTGTTGAGCATTCCGATACCGCAAGTATCGGGTATCGGCCGATACTTGCTGTATCGGAATTCCGATACCGACTTCCGATATTTTTTCAATATCGGAATTCGGCATCGGAATCGGAAGCTCAGTTGATTGACGGCCTGACGTCATCATGATGCGCGGTGTGTGCGCATCATGATGCGCCGTCATTTCGGGCCTTCCGGGGGTCTCTGCCGGCCTGCCGGGGGGCTGTGCCGGCCTGCCGGGGGGCTGTGTGGACTGCCCGGGGTCTGTACCGGCCTGCCGGGGGGCTGTGCCGGCCTGCCGGTGGTCTGTGCACCCTGTGGGGGTCTGTACCGGCCTGCCGGGGGGCTGTGCCGGCCTGCCGGGGGGCTGTGCTGATGTCCGGGGGTCTGTGCAAGCATCGTCCGATGGGACTACAAGTCCCATCGGGCGATGCCTGCTACCATGACAGTGATTGACACATTAGCCAATGATGGAACAGTAGTAGTCCCATCATCCGGCTAATGTGTTAAATGTTAAAAAAAAAAAAAAAAAAAAAATACTACATACATACTACATGCATGCTACATACATACTACATGCTACATACATACTACATATATACTACATACATACTACATACATGCTACATACATACTACATGCATGCTACATACATACTACATGCTACATACATACTACATGCATGCTACATACATACTACATGCATGCTACATACATACTACATATATACTACATACATGCTACATACATACTGCATGCTACATACATACTACATACATACTACATACATACTACATGCATGCTACATACATACTACATATATACTACATGCATGCTACATACATACTACATGCTACATACATACTACATACATACTACATACATACATACTACATACATGCTACATACATACTGCATGCTACATACATACTACATACATACTACATACATACTACATGCATGCTACATACATACTACATGCATGCTACATACATACTACATGCATGCTACATGCATGCTACATACATACTACATGCTACATACATACCACATACATACTACATACATACTACATACTACATATATACTACATGCATGCTACATACATACTACATGCTACATACATACCACATACATACTACATACATACCACATACATACTACATGCTACATACATACTACATATATACTACATACATGCTACATACATACTACATGCTACATACATACCACATACATACTACATACATGCTACATATATACTACATGCATGCTACATACATACTACATATATACTACATGCATGCTACATACATACTACATGCTACATGCATGCTACATACATACTACATACATACTACATGCTACATACATACTACATGCTACATACATACCACATACATACTACATACATGCTACATATATACTACATGCATGCTACATACATACTACATATATACTACATGCATGCTACATACATACTACATGCTACATGCATGCTACATACATACTACATACATACTACATGCTACATACATACCACATATATACTACATACATACAATACATTCATACAATACATACATAGACATACAGTACATATAACATAGAGTAACATACTTACCAATACTTGTCACATTGTTCCCCGAAGCCATTGTCTTTTCCGGAATAAATATTAGCATAACAAACCACAAAAATACTCACCCACGATCCGAAGCAGTCCACGAGTGTGTCCCACGACGATCTTGGGTAGAGAACTGCAGCATCAGATGATGCTGCCGTTCTCTACGGGCTGCAGGAATCCAATGACGGAAGGTAGGTATCCTTCCGCACTGTATTCCTCCGCCACTTAAAAAAAAAAAAGTCCCTAGTCTCACTTTATGCCATTGCTGTGTGGGAATTTCCCACACAGCAATGGCATAAAGTGAGACTAGGGACTTTTTTTTTTTTAAGTGGCGGAGGAATACAGTGCGGAAGGATACCTACCTTCCGTCATTGGATTCCTGCAGCCCGTAGAGAACGGCAGCAACAGCTGATGCTGCAGTTCTCTACCCAAGATCGTCGTGGGACACACTCGTGGACTGCTTCGGATCGTGGGTGAGTATTTTTGTGGTTTGTTATGTTAATATTTATTCCGGAAAAGACAATGGCTTCGGGGAACAATGTGACAAGTATTGGTAAGTATGTTACTCTATGTTATATGTACTGTATGTCTATGTATGTATTGTATGAATGTATTGTATGTATGTAGTATATATGTGGTATGTATGTAGCATGTAGTATGTATGTAGTATGTATGTAGCATGCATGTAGCATGTAGTATGTATGTAGCATGCATGTAGTATATATGTAGTATGTATGTAGCATGCATGTAGTATATATGTAGCATGTATGTAGTATGTATGTGGTATGTATGTAGCATGTAGTATGTATGTAGCATGCAGTATGTATGTAGTATGTATGTAGCATGCATGTAGCATGTAGTATGTATGTAGCATGCATGTAGTATATATGTAGTATGTATGTAGCATGCATGTAGTATATATGTAGCATGTATGTAGTATGTATGTGGTATGTATGTAGCATGTAGTATGTATGTAGCATGTATGTAGTATATATGTAGTATGTATGTAGCATGTAGTATGTATGTAGTATGTATGTAGTATGTATGTGGTATGTATGTAGCATGTAGTATGTATGTAGCATGCATGTAGTATATATGTAGTATGTAGTATGTATGTAGTATGTATGTGGTATGTATGTAGCATGTAGTATGTATGTAGCATGCATGTAGCATGCATGTAGTATGTATGTAGCATGCATGTAGTATGTATGTAGCATGCATGTAGTATATATGTAGTATGTATGTAGCATGTAGTATGTATGTAGTATGTATGTAGTATGTATGTGGTATGTATGTAGCATGTAGTATGTATGTAGCATGCATGTAGTATATATGTAGTATGTAGTATGTATGTAGTATGTATGTGGTATGTATGTAGCATGTAGTATGTATGTATCATGCATGTAGCATGCATGTAGTATGCATGTAGCATGCATGTAGTATGTATGTAGCATGCATGTAGTATGTATGTAGTATGTATGTAGTATGTATGTAGCATGCAGTATGTATGTAGCATGTATGTAGTATGTATGTAGTATATATGTAGTATGTATGTAGCATGTAGTATGTATGTAGCATGCATGTAGTATATATGTAGTATGTATGTAGCATGCATGTAGTATGTATGTAGTATGTATGTAGTATGTATGTAGCATGCAGCATGCATGTAGCATGCATGTAGTATGTATGTAGTATGTATGTAGTATGTATGTAGCATGCAGTATGTATGTAGCATGTATGTAGTATATATGTAGTATGTATGTAGCATGCATGTAGTATGTATGTAGCATGTAGTATGTATGTAGCATGCATGTAGTATGCATGTAGCATGTATGTAGTATGTATGTAGTATATATGTAGTATGTATGTAGCATGTAGTATGTATGTAGCATGCATGTAGTATGTATGTAGTATTTTTTTTTTTTTTTTTTTTAACATTTAACACATTAGCCGGATGATGGGACTACTACTGTCCCATCATTGGCTAATGTGTCAATCACTGTCATGGTAGCAGGCATCGCCCGATGGGACTTGTAGTCCCATCGGATGATGCCTGCACAGACCCCCGGAGCCTGCACAGCCCCCCGGCAGGCCGGCACAGCCCCCCGGCAGGCCGGCACAGCCCCCCGGAGCCTGCACAGCCCCCCGGCAGGCCGGCACAGCCCCCCGGCAGGCCGGCACAGCCCCCCGGAGCCTGCACAGACCACCGGCAGGCCGGCACAGACCACCGGAGCCTGCACAGACCCCCTGGCAGGCCGGCACAGCCCCCCGAAAGGCCCGTACAGACCCCAGAGAGGCTGTACAAGGGCAGGAAAGGGTTTTTCTTATTCCGATACCGGAAGTCCCATAGACTTGAATGGGACTTCCGGTATCGGAATCGGCGATACCGATACTTTTTTTAAAGATCGGCCGATACCATCCGATACGATACTTTCAAGTATCGGACGGTATCGCTCAACTCTAGTCAGGAGGAATTTTGGTCCACTCCTCTTTGCAGATCATCTCTAAATCATTAAGATTTTGAGGCTGTCGCTTGACAACTCTGAGCTTCAACTTCCTCCAAAGTTTTCTATGGGATTAATGTCTGGAGACTTGCTAGGTCACTCCATAACTTTAATGTACTTCTTTTTGAGCCACTCCTTTGTTGCCTTGGCTGTATGTTTTGGGTCATTGTCTTGCTGGAAGACCCAGCCAAGACCCATTTTTAATGTTCTGGCGGAGGGAAGGAGGTTGTCACTCAGGATTTTACGGTACATGGCACCATCCTTTCTCCCATTGATGCAGTGAAGTAGTCCTGTGCCCTTAGCAGAGAAACACCCCCAAAGCATAATGTTTCCTCCTCCATGTTTGACAGTGGGGAAGGTGTTCTTTGTTTCATAGGCAGCATTTCTCTTCCTCCAAACATGGCGAGTTGAGTTAATGCCAAAGACCTCAATTTTTGTCTCATCTAATCACAGCACCTTCTCCCAATCACTTACAGAATCATCCAGGTGTTCATTGGCAAACTTCAGATGGGCCTGCCCATGTGCCTTCTTGACCAGGGCGACCTTGCAGGCAGTGCATGATTTTAAACCTTTACGGCGTAAAGTGTTACCAATGGTTTTCTTGGTAACTGTGGTCCCAGCTACCTTGAGATCATTAACAAATCCCCCATGTAGGTTTAGGCTGATCTCTCACATTCCTCATGATCAAGGATAGCACACGAGGTGAGATTTTGCATGATGCCCCAGATCGACATCAATTGACAGTCATTTTGTATTTCTTACATTTTTTTTACAATTGCACCAACAGTTGTCTCCTTCTCACCCAGCGTCTTACTTATGGTTTTGTAGCCCATTCCAGCTTTGTGCAGGTCTATGATCTTGTCCCTGACATCCTTATAAAGGTCTTAGGTCTTGCCCATGTTCTGGAGGTTAGAGTCTGACTGATTAATTGAGTCTGTGGACAGGAGTCTTTTATAAAGGTGACTGTGTAAGACAGCTGTCTTTAAGGGATGTGTAAAGGATTACAAGGCCCCAAGTACGTCCCGGTTAAGTATTAATGCTGTACATATTAATGTACAGTATAGTAAGAATAAGGGGATTAGCATGTGAATAGTTAACATAGGACGGGCATGGTGGATAAGGCAGGAAGGACGTTCTGATAGGTCTGAGTTGGGGCCAAGGCGCCTGTTCAGCTCACTTGGGCTAACTAGCCATGGGCAACACCATGCCACACAACTTTGAATAAGTCTAAGGTCCAGCCATATAGTATCCATGGCCAAAACCTCATCAGAAGGAGAAAACAGCAACAGTGCTAGCAGTGCAGTATTAGTGAGACTGCAGTTGCTAGAGAAGATTAAGAAGTACGGGCAGGTCGCTCATCATGTGGCAGCTTATTGTGTGGGCTGATGCTCTCAGGACTGGGGTGAAATGGTCAAGGGAGTCCCCATCGGAGTAAGCCTACACAGGGAGGATGCTGGAGAACCGCACAGTACGGATTGTCCTGGAAGCGAGCTTAGTGACACAGAGAAAAGGACAGGGACAGAGGAAGAGTTGCATGATGTGAAACCTGATGCTGATGCTGGAAAGAATACAGATATGCTGTTTACAAGGATCAGTAAAGTGGTTAATTTGCAAGTCGATTTGGACTGTGGCTCATTTCGTGAAAAACCGGTCAGAGGAAGCCTCCAGAAACGTATAGAGGGCCCTGACAGTGCAGGTGAAGAAGCCACAGGTATGCAGAGATATGGACAGTATGTGCATGTGATGGGAGGGCAGGGCGTGCTAACGCAAATGCTATCAGCCACGACTAATGCCCTGTACCTCCCTCACACATGTAACAAGTTGATTAGGAGCATCTAACTGGTCATTTGTTCCCAGAGCCATAACTTTTTTATTTTTTCATCAATATGGCCATGTGAGGGCTTATTTTTTGCAGGACGAGTTGTACTTTTGAACAACAGCATTGGTTTTACCATGTCATGCAAAAAAAATGGGAAAAAAATTCCAAGTGCGGTGAAATTGCAAAAAAAAGTGCAATCCCACACTTGTTTTTTGTTTGGCTTTTTTGCTAGGTTCACTAAATGCTAATACTAACCTGCCATTATGATTCTCCAGGTAAATACGGGTTCATAGACACCAAACATGTCTAGGTTCTTTTTATCTAAGTGGTGAAAAAAATTCCAAAGTTTGCTAAGAAAAAATTGCGCCATTTTCCGAGACCCATAGTGCCTCTATTTTTCGTGATCTTGGGTTTGGTGAGGGCTTATTTTTTGCGTGCTGAGCTAACATTTTTAA
This sequence comes from Dendrobates tinctorius, assembly GCF_039654945.1. Lineage (NCBI taxonomy): Eukaryota > Metazoa > Chordata > Amphibia > Anura > Dendrobatidae > Dendrobates > Dendrobates tinctorius. The sequence continues at coordinate 48,732,248 of NW_027361917.1, read as the reverse complement.
TGATACCATTTTTGTGTAGATACAGTCTTTTGATCGCTCGTTATTGCATTTTAATGCAATGTTGTGGGGACCAAAAAAAGTAATTCTGGCGTTTTGATTTTCTTCTCGCTATGCCGTTTAGGAATCAGGTTAATCCTTTCTTTTATTGATAGATTGGGCAATTCTGAATGCGGCGATACCAAATATGTGTAGGTTTGATTTTATTTTTATTGTTTTATATTGAATGAGGAGAAAGGGAGGTGATTTGAACTTTTATATTTTTTTATTTTTTCATATTTTAAACACTTTTTTTTTACTTTTGGCATGCTTCAATAGCCTCCATGGGAGGCTAACAGCTGCTATAGCTTGATTGGCTCTGCTACATAGAGGCGATGCTCAGATCGCCTCTATGTAGAAGAATTACAGGCTTGCTATGAGCGCTGACCACAGGGTGGTCAACAACCATAGAGGTCTCAAGGAGATCTCTGGTATTTATGCCAAAGCACCGATGACCCCCAATCACATGACGGGGATCAGCGGTGTGCGTATTTCTGGCAGCGGCATTTAACTAGGTAATAGACGCGGGTGGATCGCGATTCCGCCCACGCCTATTGCAGGCACATGTCAACTGTTGAAAACAGCTGACATGTCCTGGCTTTGAGGTGGGCTCACTGCCAGAGCCCACCTCAAAGCGGTGTATACTGATGTAGAATGTACTATCCGATCAGTCATCAGAAAGGGGTTAAGCTGGTTTGTCAGGGGTTGAAAGAAGAACAACTCAGCACCCAACAACTTAAGTTATCCTCTTTTTATGGGGTTGGTGATTCTTTGCAGGAACCCATCTTGCAATGGCACTTGGCCCTGCTGAAGATTTACCATGCATATGATCACATGACAGAATACTGGATGCTGACTAGGCTGACCATAATGACCATCTGAGCTTTATAATAGAGTAATACATAGTTTTATCTTTCTGTAACCTACAATCGTATGCAATGGTATTTCACTGAAGGGGTTATCCGGGATTATTTTAATTTTGTTTAATGAGCTTAAGAACTTACTGGCAGGTAGCTGATAACTTCTTGCCTGTTGTACCCGGCGACGATCTCTGCAGGATCAGAGCGAATGCAGAACTCGTGCCGTCAATTCTGCGGCATTTGGTGACGCCATGTCGATATAGCAGCTGCTTCTCTTCCGCTCTGCTCTTTTGAAGGGGCGTGTCTGGCACCTCAAGCTGATTGTCTCCTCGCTCCTTTCCTCACAACAGTTGGCAGTCACGCCCCATTGACATAGAATCAGAGAAGAGGTAAAGCTGCTCTGTTGACATGAAGCAGCAGAATTGGGGTAGAACCGGCTGGTAGTTAGCAACTATCTACCTGTCAGCTCTTAGCCCCATGAGAAAAAAATAAAAAAAGGCCTGAATAACCCCTTTGAATATAAGAACATCAAGTATGAGCCACATGTCTGAGAATAGTAACTGTCTCAAGACTCTCAAATTGACACATTGTAGAAAAACATGACTCCATTGCTATATATAATGTAATGACGAGCCTGACTCCATTCTAATTATTTTGCAACTTGGAATTTAAGTTTCCTTCTCACTGTTCAAAATCCAGGAAGTTTTTCCCAGCTCAGAATGTATTTGGAAGGATGGCATTTTTCATTTTCCACCCCATTAAATCCTGCACATACAGCTGTGCTGAGTCAGAAGACAAAGATAGGGAGTCTGACAGGTGATTTCATAGGACTGCATCTCTTAACAGTTTGCAAAAATGTCATCGAAAGTAAGCATGATGTCTGGCACATGGTTTGATTAAGTATTCCAGTGCATCAATGCTTATATATAATAAACTTACATACATTACAATACTGAAGAGTATGGCTGGGTGCCTCTTAAGGTAAACCTCATCATTACGCATATAACTAAGCAATCTTCAGTATGGTAGCATCAATCTCCCACCTGTCACTCAACATATTTCCATGCATATAGAAAGCAGGACTCTTACATACTGTAGACACATACTGTATGTAATTGTATTGCCACTGTGGCAGTGTGGCGCCCCTGAGGCTCAGTCGCCACAGAGGTACTGCACCTTCTCCTAAGGTGTAGTGCCCCACCATCCTGGTAAGTTGGGAGCTCCTTTCCACACTCCAACACCTGCACCCACACACAGGATAGTTCAGCAAAGGACCAGATTGCAGCTCCAAGCTTAGAGGGTAGCAGAGCACCTTTCGTGGGTCCTTGCTTCGTAACACGAGATGTGCTGGGAGGTGGGTGGAGTTTAGATCCATATAAAAGGTTGGGATGGTTTAGAATTACAGGTCAGTCTGGGGTGAGCCCCAGAGGAGAGAAGGATAGTCAGTCAGGATAGTCTGAGGACGGGTCCGAGGAGAAGGAGAGAGGCATAGAACTGTAACCTAAGCATCCATACGAAGGAGAGACAAGTACAGAATGAAGGAGTAGAGAACAGAGAGGCGGAGTGGGTGTTGGATAGGAACCCTGCCTATAGGTTCTCAGCGCAAGGCCGGGGCCCAGTCCCCGAGGTTGTATGGACACTTAAGGTTCTGCAGCAGACACCGGTGGAGTAGTTGGCTGTAAATGCACTACTCCCATCCAAGACACAACAGCAACACGGATAGAGAGCCGGGATCCAGGAGCATCCCCGAGCAGGCTACAGCTGTCTGTCATACAAGTAGAGTTCTAGGAACATCTAGACAGGAGGTATTCCAGGGTAACTAAGTACTGGAGTGCTTCATACCACAAGGCGCATTGGAGGAGTCATTCAGGAAAGGTACATGTTGGCGGAGTGTTGGAGAGGAGAGCCCTGACTTGCCTGGGAGGTTGACTGAGTCTTTACCCCGGAGGACATGGCACGGAGGCAGGCACCAGTATGTACCACAAACTGTGAGTAAAGCTTTGAAACTGCAGCTCTGGTGTCCTCCATTGATTTGTGCGCTAACACCTTCAGCACCGCTACATCTGGGTACCAGCATCCACACCATCCTGCACTTCTCCAGATCCATTGTACCTACACTGCCCTGGGACTACAACTCCACCTGTGGGGAGCTACACCATCTTTGCTGCATCACACCATCAGTCCCAGCAGATCTGCAAGCAGCGTTGGTTTAACATCTTACTTGCCAAACACCACAGGTGGCGTCACGAACTATTCCATTAACCACAAAAACCACCATCACATTGATATTGGAAGCCAAGGGCCACAGACCGGGTCACCGCCACCGCTGTGACACATTCTCCCCCTGACACCGGCCCGGTACCGAGTACCCCACAGCCCTGGGAGGGCGACCCAGCAGTATGACAATGTGATTTTGGTATTCTAAAGTTCTTATTGGTTTTTAATATTTAATTATACCGGGAATGTTTTGGCAAATATTTAAAAGATAAAGGGCCTATTTCATTAAGACTGGTGCTTTGTCTGCCAGTCTTAATGAGGGATGTGCAGAAGCAAGATGGGTCTAAGGCCGGGGTCACACTGGCGAGGAATACGGGAGAGTGAGATTCGCAAAAAGCACGCATTAGACACGGACAAATGATTTTCTATGGGGTACCTCGCACCAGGCGTATATTTCTCCTCAGTATCCTACGCTCCGTGCCACTCGCAGCATGCTGCGATTGTCAGCATACTACGGCCGTAGTACGCCAATGCAAGTCTATGGGTGCGCAAAAAATACGGATTACACACGGAACACACGTGTGACCTGCGAGCAATACGCACCAGGTGTCTTTTAGCAAAGCCGGCAATTCAGTGCGCTATACAGTAAACTCACACTGACAGGTTTAATAAAGAAACGAAAGAATAGATGTAGACACATAGAATACATATATATATATATATATATATATATATATAAATATATATATATGCATTCTATGTGTCTATATCTATTCTTTCATTTCTTTAATAAAACTGTCATAGGGCTCCATTATATGTCCATTTTGCAAGCCTGCGAGAAAATCTCACCATACGGATGCCATACGGATTACATACGGATGCTGACATGCGCAAAATATGCGACCACACCTTGCTTACGGATGACATACGGAGCACTGTTTAGGGGTCTGTCATCCGTATTACGCATGTCAAATACTGACCGTATTTTGCGCAGGTTAGTGTGACTCCAGCCTACGGATGACATACGGAGCACTGTTTAGGGGTCTGTCATCCGTATTACGCATGTAAAATACTGACCGTATTTTACGCAGGTAAGTGTGACTCCTGCCTAATTTTTTTAAAAGCCGCACTCCACTTAATGAATTAGGTGTATCTTAGCACTGGTGTGCATCTCAGTGTGCCTTGCCAGAAATGTAAGGGTATGTGCACACGCTGCGGATTTTGCTGCGGATCTGCTGCGGATTTGTCCTTGCGGATCCGCAGCAGTTCCGCAGACAGTGTACAGTACAATGTAAGTCTATGGGATTTACAATCCGCAGTGCACATGCTGCGGTTTTTTCACTGCGGAAAAGCTGCGGTTTTAAATCCGCAGAAAGAATTGACATGTCAATTCTTTCTGCTGATTCTGCTGCGGTTTGACACCTATTCCATTGTCCAGGTGTCAAACAGCAGGCCAATCTGCAGGAAAACCGCAGGTCGCTTTGGCTGGTTTCACATTTGCGTTTTTTTCCGCTGTAATTTAGCGCTAAATAGCGCATGCGTTTTTTTTCCCTATACTTTGCATGGGATGCGCTTATGTGCGCATACACATGCGTTTGTATGCGTTTTACCGCGCATGCGTTTCTTTGCGGTATG